>NW_028232753.1:672678-1345357 GCF_057557595.1 Rhyacophila brunnea | reverse complement strand
GTAGCACGATAAATTTGATTGTGAAGTGATAGTCGAGACATTTTCAGAAAGCAATAAACTAAGAAAAACCCTAAATCTTGTAATTCCATAAAAAAAAATTATATAGATTCTATTAACTTAGTTGTGAAGAGAAAAGTCAAGGTATTGGTATAAATAGGAAATCAAGATAAGCCATTAATAATTATAAAAAAAATTTATAGATAGTTCATAATTTATATTGATATAAAAAAGAAGTCGAGGAATTCGCACGAACAAAACACAGAAATAAATACATGATCTCGTAATCATCTAAAGAAACTACTCAATTATATATTCTAAAAAAATGCAGTTTAGAATATAGTTTTAATCTTGTTTATTCTACATACATAATCACTAAAACCATGATAAAAAATTATAAAAGCAATATTGCGAATTTCTATGGTTTAAAATATTTAATAGGATAGAAACCAGCATAAAATAAAAAGTGCATCCACTTTATCATTTATTTTTTCATTAACCTACATCATAAAACTGTATCAAGATATCTTATCTTGGTATTTGCGCATATAAAACATAAGATATACTTATATCATGTGGGACAAAGATAGATGGTTTTAACTATTTTTATTGATTCTATATCATGGTTTTCGATTTTATTTATACCTCTCTAGACTATTTTATCTTTTAGAATAATATTTTTCTATTGTACTGTTTTAAGATACCAATAATATAAAAATCGTGCTAAAATCAATCTTACTTCTTTTTAATGATTATATTTTTGCCTTCAAATGTATATTTTTTGGGCAAAACTTTATGTTTCAATATAAAACAGATTTAATAGCAATTTTTCAATCACAATCTTTTTAGGTCTTCTATTTGTGTGTTTTTTCCTCAATTTTTATTGATCTAATTGTCTTTCTAAATGTTTATGTCTGTTCCTATACTTTTCCAGTCGATTTTCTTAACTATATTCCTTAAAATATTTATTTTTTTAAACGTGAAGTTTTTCAATCACATTTTAATTTTGTATTTTAAATTTATTTAGTTTACAATAAGTTCACATTTTTATATTTACGCTAATATGGCCTTTTTTCATAGTTAAAGATAAATTTTTATCAAAATATATTTTTTTATTTTAATATTAGTTATTATGATAATAATTAAAAAAAATATCTATAGTTTTTTAATATTTCGTAAATAAATTATTAAAAATACCATACTTATTGATAGAACCACGAAAACTGCTATTACCGAGATTGCTCTTAGTATTCCCTCTTGTGAAGCATTCTTTGATTTGATGTTCGACTCAAGAGTCAATACTTCTTCATCTTCTTTCGAAAATTTATTTGGCCCACTTTGTGATACATTTTCCTGCAACAATGACAATTCCTTTTGTGCAGTGTTCTGCGATCCATCCGGAATTTTTTTTTGTATAAAGTTCTGTTCTTTACCTAAAGTTTTAAAACTCTCATTTTTTTGAACTTCGTTCTGCTCATTTTCCTGGAACCTTTTGTGTACATCGTTCTGTGCCACATCCTCCGAATATTTCTGTCCCTCATATGAAACCCGATTCTTTAATTCTCCGTCCTTTACTTGCTCATCATTTTTATTATTTATTGTAGTTATATTTTCTTTATCAACTTCTTTTCTCAATAAGTCACAGATATCAGAAATGGCATTTTTATCATATAAATGACCGGCACATTCGGCAGAACAAGAAACTATTGGTTGTCTTCGAATGGTATACTTAGAATAAAAACATTCTTTATTTGAATCCTTATTTTTTTTTAAATTTTTGCTACCTACATAAAAAACCTGTTCATTTAAATTATTTGCATAGCAAGGATGATCATATGCTTTACAGTATAGAAAGAGGATTCTTTCTTTGCCAGAATTTGTATATTCAAAACCACGATATTTTATCGACAACATTATAAAGTTTACAACCGTATCTGATTCTATATTTATATATTTTTTTATTCCTTGATAATTCACGCATGCTTCAAAATAAAAATTATCATCTTTATCAAAAAAAATTTTATATGGTAAAAATGTTTTTGTTTGATCGCAAAAGTACAAACAATATTTCAGATAAACAACAACCCCATCCCATACATTTTTTTTAATATTTGGCTCTGTTTTAAAAAAAAATCGGGTCCAAAATATTTATTTTAATAGCCTTTCATATAAGTGGTATCTATTCTTTGTCCTAAAGTATTATCTTCTTTTAAGGCACATAAAAGGTCCTCATAAGACGCATACTTTGAAATATGTGCTAGCAATATTTTTTCGATTTCGTCTGCGCATTGACGGTGGTAATCCGAAATAAAACATTTTAAACAATCAATCACAAGATAAATTCTTTTATTTATTAAATTAGAAAACGTTTTTGTAATCTTCACGCTATTGAACTTTCGTTCCTTTAGATTCTTAGCAATTTTATATGAGTGAGTATTATTTTTTCGCAAAAGATACAAGAAATTAATCACATTTATACTTTAGGCTTGTTGAAACTTTTGGAAGATTGTAATAAATAAATACATTAGCTTTTCTATATGAATTTATCGTTCACCCGTTTCTTCTTATGATTTTAGGTTGTGATTTTAACATTATGGTGCATAATAAGAAAAAAAGCATAACGTTCGGTTTAATATTAATCATTTTTGACAGCAAAATCTCCCATTTTTTGTTGTATTTTGTTATCTTATGTGGGCATACTTAAATTTATAAATTACTTATCACCAATTTTTTCGTTTTGTAATTGAAAAGATAATCGACCGCCAAATTCTAGGCACAAATTAAATTCATGGGTAAGTAATATATGCAGCGATTTTTATATCGTTAAATCATTGCTCAAATTTCTATTAACCGTTATAAATCATTTTTTTAAATATTATCATTTAAAATAACATCTTAATTAACTTAATTGTTATGTTCATAACTTCATATCATTATTTATGATATATTGATCACCATTGATAAAATTTTTATTGATACATAACTATTCTATTGATAGAAAATGTTATAAAAAAGAAAACTCATGATATTAGAGCAAAAAAATTTTAATTGATCAATAACTATTCTATTTGTTTAAATGTCGATAAAAAAAGAATAACTTTTGATATTAGAGTAAAAAAAAATTTATTGATTAATAACTAATCTATTGATTGAAAATGTTATAAAAAAAGCATAACGCTTGATATTATAGCAAAAAAATTGTCTCTTGATGTTCTATGCTTCGATAAAAATATATTCATCACTTGAACCATACATAAACCACCGACATCAATATCGATATTGTTGTTTAGCATGTTATTTTGCTTGTAACATAATTTTTGTAAAAAAAAGTCAATAAAATAAAACTGTATGACTCATTTATATAAATTAACTAAATTTTTTTCAATAGATGAATAATTATAAATGGATTAATATAGTTTTGAGTTTGCAAATTTTATATATCTCTTGATATAATAATATCATGAGATGGACGATTTTTGTTTAAGAAATAAATTTCCAACCGAGTTAAATCGAAACAATTGATCTGTTTCATACCAATATTTTCAAAAAATTTGATTTAAATATGATTTATTCTAAGCTTCAAGATTTATAAATTTAAAACGAAGAAACTTCTTTTACAGTCCAAATAATATTTTTGATTTCTAGTTTATATGCACAAATTAGTGTAGAACACATCATACCCTATAGCTTTCTGGGAGGCAATGCATCATATGAAAGAATTCTGCTTCTATAAGAATAACACTTCAGTCAGCTTTTGGCATTTTTTTGTCAGGTAAGCGTTTAAGGTTGTTTTTTTCTTTTTTCTACATCCTAAACCAGAATTTTATAATTTTAACTATCGCTGCTATAGTCTCTGATTTTCCTGTATCTGCTAATTCCTTTTAAAATAAACATCTGTTGACTTTTAGATGACATATGGTTTTCTAAATAGTTTCTTTTTCCGTTTGCACAAATTATTTATTTTTATTATCGTTGTTTTTACTTTTCACCCTAAGAACCATATTTTTTTTATTTGTATCTTTGTGGAATTTCTCATGTCTTTTTTTACTAAAAGTATGTTTTTTGTCAATAAATAATGTGAAATAAATACGTGATTTGTCAGCATTGTGTTTATTAAGGTGACATTTTCATTTTTTTCACTTTTATTATGGCATGTTTTAATCATTTTTGAGCAGGTTTAGATGACAATTCTTTAATTATTTATGAACAAGTTGTGAAAATCTAGTATTATCAGGCATGGTATTTTCTTAGTTAATTATATTACCCGCCTTATTCATACCATCATTTTTTTCACTTTTATCTATAGTATAGGATTATTTCATTTTCTTGAGAAATTTATGGTAGCTATAGTTTCCAAGCCTGTCAGTACTCGAAACATTAGATCACATGCATAGATAGTATTGAAATAGTTTGGTGTAATCAATACTTATCCTTGGTGCATATTTTTCTTTATTTTGTTTCTATTTCTTTGAACTCCGGCTTGTCTTCATCCCCGTCATTATTATCTTTAAAAACATTTGATGTTACATTTTGCAAACGGGCTATATTCAAATCCCATATTAGATTATATTATCGTTTCCTAGAGACTCTTGCCAGCCAGATTTCGGCATTCTTATTAATAGTTATAGAAAAGAGCTGTAAGCCTATTGATTACAATGGTCTCTATTGCCTATTTTTTAATTCGTTTTCTTACAGAGTAAGATTACGGTAGTATTGATGCGCGCATTTTTATGAAGTTCAGGCAATTTGTAGGCTCGAAATTTCGTTACAGGTTCGGTTTATAAATGTTTCTCTTTGTAGTTATTCTCTCCAGTTTTTTATCACCTATTATAAAATTCACAGGGAATAAGATCATATAATTTCAATCTAATTTTTAATTATTTTCGATTCTAGATTCGGATTTTTTTTTATTTAAGTTTAAATTAAAACCTGATTATTTCAATTTTAAAATAATCTTCTTTTATATCAAATTTTTTTCTGATATAAAAATTTAATGAATCGAATAAGATGAATTTATTATGTTGTAATTCTGCCATACGCCTAGATTCCCTAAAATAAAGAGATCCCCACAGTGCTGAAAAATAGTTTTGGGCTATAATAGATAATTTTCTTAGTAAATAAACATATGGATTCTTAAATCGCGAAAACTAAATGGTCAATTTGAACTAAATTGGGCATTAAAGTTTGATTCAAATGTTGAAATACTCTTAAAGCTATACAGAGAAGAATAATGTCTGATAATATATATCTTTTACATCAGCAAAAAAATGTATAAAATACATGCGAAATATTTATAAAATCTCCAAAAACATTATGGCTTGATAAAACAATCTAGCGTCATAGAAACAGACTTTTAAATATAATGATGTTATATCTGTATATTTTATTATATATAGTTATAAATGGAAAAATATATGTGTTTGTAACACCCACTAAAACAATTATGGTCTTTGGAAAGTAAAAAGATAAGCTCAAATTATTCTTCAAGAATAAATTATTTGAAGATCTAACTATTTTATAATTTCATGATATGTAGTTCAAAATATACGAAAATTGAAAAATATTAAAGCTATAATCTTTTATAAACTTTTATTTTATGTTTTGTATAATAACAAAATTTTCTAATTTTTAAAATACAATCTTTGATCAATTCTCTAAATAAAAATCATTTTAATCTTTAAAATCAGAAAGAGTGGTGATAATCCTCTATCATTAAATATTAGTTTATGTCAGAATGATCTAAATGTTGAAAGATATTGAAATATTCAATGAATGAATTAAGTAGAAAGAACGATAAAATGGCAATTATATAAAACTTATTATTTATTGGAAAAATCATATTAAAATTGTATTTTTAACATTTAAGCATATATGATCTATATTTATATAATTGTGAGCTTTCACCGAATTATAATAAAAATTTTGGTAGAAAATCCAAAATCAAAACGTTTAAAACATTTCAAACAACATATATTTAGTAAAATATTCGCAAAGTTCCTATGTAGCTCACAACTTTATTGCCATTAAATGTGATTTTCAATTTTCAAAAAATTCGAAACTTTTCGATCGTTATAATATTTTTTTATGGTTTTTGGCTGTTATTCAGTTTCAATATTTATATACTATAATAAAATTCACTTTGTGATCTTTTCAATTTGATTATTTGCATTTTTTCTCTATCTTTGATTGTAATTATGGGATATAAAATACCTATCGGGATAAATAATGTAGCTAAATGTTCCCCCTTAAAATAATAGAAATCCATGATAAACCTATTTGTTCCATTTTTTTATGATATTACGTTAAGAATATTTGGCCAGGATAGATTCACAGGAACAATTAACATACTTGGAAAGTTTAAAAATGATCACAGTGTGTTTTCAATGGATTCAAGCGAACTGTATATTCACGATCACGCGATCTTTCAAATATATATAAAAAAAAACTATCAAGATAAGGAATATGTGAGAGATGTTCATTCTGCTGGCTTTACATCTGAATCAAGTAAGAAATTCGATGAAAATATTTTACAAAAAATTGAAATTTTATCTAGAATAGACGATTATGACTTATGCTCGTGTCCGAAATCTAAAAAAATTATGTTTTATTCAAAAAATCATTCTTTTAAAAAGGATATGTCGATTTTGATTTATTTAAATTTCAGTGGTAAAATAAACGATTCTATGAAAGGATATTCTTTCTTTCGAAATAACACGGAATGGTTTCTCTTTTCTTCTAATATGAATAAAAATAGCGTAATGTCCCGTTTTCCTTGTTTTAGTGAACAAAACTTGAGCTCACATTTTAGACTGAACCTTATTTCCGGTTTAAATACATGCTTGGCAGCAAATATTTTTACAAAAACAGAATATATTACGCTTCAAAAAAGTAAGAAAATTTTTTCACTGGGGACAATGCATGTAAAAAGTCTTCGAGAAAAATATGACTTCGAGATCAAAGATGATGATCAAACAGTGTTCACACCTATTCAATCACATCAAAAATCCGATAAGTATCCTTCAAATTTACAGTTCTTAACACTTAAAAGCCTGAATCAAAAAATTTATTACAAAGACTTCTATAGTTCAAGTATTCTGCTGGTGTCTTCCCCAGAAACCCACATTTACAAGTTGTTTACATCTGATATATCCTATCAAATATTGCCAAGTTTATTAGTAATCAATATTTTTGAATTTAAAGACTGCGCCACAATGGCATGGTTTTCGGCAAGCGGTTCGCAGTTTAAACTATTTCTAAGAAAAAAATCAGAATTTATGTATCCTATGATTAAAAAAATAACAATAAATCTTATTAATCAGTTTAGAATAGAGCTTAACAGCCAGCTTTTCGATAAAAACATGGATATTTTTTTGATTGCTGATATAAAAAAAATTGTATTGATTAACCCCTGCTCAATTATAATTGGATCTGATTCTTTTAACGAACATTCAATATATCATATTAAGGAAACAATATTCAGATTCTTGTGTATAGGTTTTACACAACATTTCCTGTTTAACCTTGTGTTGGATGATTTCTGGGATGAAATTTGGTTAAAAAAATCGATGTGTGAATTCATATGTGCACACATGGCTCGTCAAATAGGAAGAAAAATTATGGGGTTTGATATTAATACTAGGGCCTTTTTATCAAATAAGAATTGCGGTATGTACACTTTACCATATAAAAATTTAATAAATTTTGATGGAGACAACTTTATGTTAAGAATATCGGATGTTTCTGAAAGAAACTATGTTTATCGTGGGAAATCAGTTTTATTGATGATGAGTAGCTATTGTGGGTGCAATTTTTTTTTAAAGAAAATTTCTGACCTCGTTTCTAAACAAACTAACAAAATAACAACTGAATATGATCTTTGGGAACAAATAAATATCCATGAAATACTCGAAACCAAATACATTGTGCAATATTGGATGAACGAATTAGAATTCCTAATATTAAATGTAAGAGAAGAAAATGGTGTCATATTTGTAAAAAAAGAAGGCTTTAAATTCTCGAACAAACCGACAAATTTAATTGATGAGGGCTATGCTTTACAGGCAAATGAATATCAGCCACTAAAAAAAAGGTTTAAAGAAAATAAAGACAATAGTGAACAAGAAAATTTCACAAATTTTATCCCGAAAAATCCTAAAATACACATACCGGTTCCAGTTCAATTTTGTTTTTATAATGCGAAAAATAAAGATAAACATATCCAAAGATTTTTGCACCTAAATGAAGAGTACCAAGTCGATAAAATATTTGATTTATATAATTTCAATTATGGAGGAGCTGGATTATATATAGTTCTATATGAAAACAATTTGGGTATGGTTAAAGATATGATCACAAGTGCTTTTTTGTCACCCGAAGATAGAATAAGTTTGATATATGATTATTTTTATTTGACAGTGTATTGTTATATTAAATACACTGTTTTTCTTGATTTATCGAAGGCTTTTATAAATGAAGAAAATTACTATGTATTTAGATCGGTTATAAGTGCATTAAATGAGTTAAAAAGCATTTTTTATAAACATGAAAAAATAAGGAAGGAAATAGTTGAGATATTAACCAGCTTATTGAATTTTAAAGTGGAAAATATTAACCTTGTCGAAAAACTAGATGATTTAAACAAGTTGAAAATATGCAATTTTTCAGTAGAGCAGGCCGTAAAAAACAACGACGAGCTACTTATAAAAAAATTATATAAAATTTATAAACACAATAAATTAAATCGTGGAATTAATCGTTCTTATAGGAATGCGATGTTATTTTCTGCTATAAAATCTTCGGACGTTGATATTTTTGATGGATTAATGGAAAAGCTAAAAGACTCTAAATGCACACAAATTGATTTTCAACTGCTAGTTTCAACGAGTAATGTAATTAAAATAGTTGAATTACTGGACACATTACTAAATAAAGGACTATCAAAAATATGTGCTCAAAATTTAATAATCGAATTAGCTGAAAATTTAGACACAAGAGACATATTATTGGAATTTTTCATTAAAAATTTCAAAAAATTACAGGATAAATATGCATCTGAGAAAAAAGAATTTGTTGTATTTATAGGTTACGTTTTTAGAACTTTTACAAATTCTCACACCTACAGCGATATATGTTATTTTTTGAATGCAAAAAGAAAACAAGGGGAATATTCTTCTGTTGCATCAAATTGCCTTTCAAAATCACAAATCGACTGGAGATTCATAAATTATTCATTAAACGCGAGAAGCGAGTGATTTAAAAAGATTTTATACCTATTAAAAAGTAATTTTTTGTAGACCACCAAAAACAATACTTGATCTTATTTATAATAAAAGCCGTATCTGATAAATTATTTAAATATATTTCAATGATATCAAATTATATATTTGGGTAATTTAATCAGTGCTTGAAACGCCATATCGCGGCTTAATTCCGAAAATAAAATAACCCCACGTCCTTTAAAATCGCGGGGTTGTTAAGGATGGTATCTACATAGCAACTTATAAGCAGTAAAAAAAAATTTCTTCATTATTTATTAAAGAATTTAGTCTGTGTAAATAAAAATGATATTAATAAACGGAATATATTCTTAGATATAAACCTTGTGAATATTATGTTAAAGAACGAAATACCGTCTCGGTTAATACTGACAACTATATTTCACACAGAAATTTATGTAATTTAGTTATACAGTAGATCTAAAATTTATATGTTGATAAAATATATTGAGTAAATTTTTTTAGCGAAAAAGAAGTTAAACGAATTTATGAACTTTTATTATACAAAAAAGATTTAATTTATTGTAGATTTGGGGGAATTTCAATTGTTCATTTATAGGTATTTTTTATAGTGATTAATTTGATTAAATTCCACTAAAAGCCTCTTCTTTATCAAATTTTCGGGTTTTTTATCGTTTATAATATCACTTGTCTTATTTAATCTATTAAATATATTATATTCAAGATAAAAATACCCTATTTGGAATTCTTTGTGGATCGTTATCTTCGATCCAAAAAAAGCTTTTTTTAATTATTTATTTTTAGTTATGTTATATTTTTTTTTACCAATCATAGACTTTTTATCTCTCAAAAAATTTACACCTTTGTAACTAGAAAGATATTTTATGTTTTTTATTTGTTAAATTATTAAAAATAGCTTCTAATCCATACTTTTTTGCTATTACGAGCTTCTTATTCGAATATTTTGGTGCTGTATATATATTAAATATCATTAAGTCTTTATTTGTATGTAATATAACACAAATATAAATAAACTACAATCATCTGACATTATTCGTTTGAAATTGTTAAAGATTGTAGCTTAATTTTCCAAATAAAATTTGCACTGTATGTTTACATTCTTTACTTTATCTTATAATATTTGGGATCAACTTTTATAAATTTAATTTAATTCTGGCAATGATAAAATATATGAAAATAAAGGATAAATTATTTAAAAATTAACAACAAATTGTGGCATTAGATGAACGTAATTATAATATATTTTGTTTATATCAAATACTAAATATTGAAAAAAGGATAAATAAACAAGTAGAAATAAATATTAGATGAACAAAGATAAAGTAACATGATTTATTCGACCTAATATTGTCTTTATTTATGGGCATATTTATTTTTTGGCTTTTTATAGTTGTTCAAGCAAGACTTTAGATTGAACTATTTAAAAGATTTGGCGTTCACTTCTTTTCACCATATCATTGTTACAATCTTCCCGATTATTATTCTCTCAAGACTTATTAGTTAAAGTGTCTTCCTCAATTCCAGTTTTTGAGCATATATGCTTCAGATGTAGTTAGCCTTAAACACACTTTAAAATAAAAACTTTTGGTTAATAAGTAAATTTATCATATTTTAAGAAATACCGCTTTCCTATATTATTTTTAAATGTAATTACGGCAATAAAATGTTGAATTTTGAATATATTCTTTTTGATCTATGTTGATGCTTTACGATATTTTTTTAATTAAAAATTAAAATGCTTTGGATATGCAGCGTACGTGAATAAATAATAAAAAGGAAATGTATATAATTATTATAGTTTATATTTATCCTCTAAAATGCGCGGTAATTTTGGTTTTTTATTTTTAAGGCCATATAAATGATATAAATATTTGTATGATAAGTCTACACAAGCCAAAAACGATCGAGATTTAGGTTTCCTTTTATTTTTTTTCTATGTTGAAATTATCTTAAATTTAAGCACCTTCACATTCCAAACTTTTTTTGCGGGGCTTAAACAATTGTGGACACCATGCAGAATTTCTTTCTCGCCAAAATTGAAAAATTTGCTACTTTATCTGGATAATTACACATGAAAGGGCATTATACGAAACCTTCAATGATATTTATTTATGCGTTAATTTAATTTGTAGTTATTTAAAATTGTTAAAACAAAAATTAGATTGCTCTATAAAGGAGACTTGACTTACTTATACCTTCTTAAGGAAAATAATATTTACAATATTCTTCTTTCAGTCTTATTTATGTGAGTCCTTTTCATATGCCATTGTTTGACATACGCTTCAGCTTAAGCTGGAATTTCCAACTCTTTTATATATGACTTATGGTATTTCGTAATCATTCCATGATATTTTCTAATTTATGGTACTATTCGGGAACACTATATAATAAAAATATTATACAATGTAACTTTAGTTACCTTTAAATGCTGTTTATAATTAAACTCATATACAATCACTTACTGCTAGTAGTCTTTGATATATTCATATTTGATTATATATTGCTGAAATTTTCACATCTCCATATTTTAGGGAAGTTGAGTGGAATAAAAAGAATTACGATATTCGAATGACGATGGAAATATTTTAGATCAATTAGTTTTTAGAGAAGTCGAGTGGAATAAAAAGAATTACGATATTCGAATGACGATGGTAATATTTTAGATCAATTGGCATTCAATAAATGTGTCTGAAAACCAATTTAAATTAAAACATTCATTAAACAATTAAAGTTCAACACCGAAGTAGAGATATATTAGGAATAATTTGCCCTTAATCTCACTAAACAAATTTTCTTAATGTGTTTTTATTTGCTTTAGAAATTTTTTTTGTTACATGAATTCTTTTCTGTATTTTAGCTTACGTCAAGAAAATTAAAATAAATTTGTGAATCTCAACCGATGGCCTGCTTCTTAAGAAATATAATTTGTTATAAAACCTTTACAGCCCCGGATTCTAAAAATACTTGTTTCGGTATTTTGTGATAACAAAACATGTTATAGTATATGGTGATTTCGTGATATGTACACGTTAATATTCTCTTTTTCGTTTGTCGTAAGATATATTTTATTAACTCACCATATTCAACATTTTTTTGTTTATCAATACTCTCTATTTCAATAAGCGTAATAATATTTTTTTAAAGGCATAAATCTATTTATTTTATCATGGCGTTTTTATGAGATCGTTTATTTCTATTTATTGAGTTGTAATACGACTATTTTTTTGATTTTTTCTCTTTATGAGTGTATTCATTTTTACTGGTGTATTTTTCTTATAAAAGGTGTTGTTTGTTTGTTTCTACTTTGATATATCGGTGTATAACATCACAACCATGGCTTTTCAAAATCAACTTGTTTGATGGGCTAGAGTTATATATCCCTCTCTGCGACGCTGAAATTTAAATTTACCCGATGACCGTAAACTTATCTATCAAAAAAATTAAGTTTGAATATTGTATTGCCGTTTCTTTGTTTTTTTTGCCCATTGATAATCCACTATGAAATATATCGTGTTTCAGTCCATGAGGATAGCTTTTGATGTGGTTTTTGGAGTTGAATTTCGCACATTATACCAATTTTATTTTGCTTATTGATTCTTTAGACCACTTATTTTAGCTATACTTGGTCATAATATACCCATTTTTTTACGAAGGTGAATTTATTACCTTTTCCATTCTTTTATAGTAGATGTTGTTTATTGGGGTTTTCGTGGCAGTCGGCAGTTTACTAATTTTAAAATGAATTTCTTGACGTTTAAAATTATAGAAGCTGATTTTTTTACTTTCTTTTTCTTGTTTTCTAGATGCTTATGAACAGGTTATTCTCCAAGACTTAGCTTATATTATCATCTAGTTTTAAAAATATCTTTAGTTCGGGTTTATAAATATAATTTAATAATGTATAATGTATTATGTACTCACAGTCTTTTATCATGTTTAAATATATTTTTGCTAGAAAGTTTGGTTTATTTTACTAGAAAATTTTTTCAAGCATTTTGTACAAGGATGATAGCTTTAAGGAATTTAAAATTATCCCAGATCCCGAGATATTACATGTAATCATTATTTTATATAAACAGAAAATATAAGGAACACTGTAAGGGGTGTAGCATTTTTGGATTCTTTTTATTTCATTCGCAGAATTTTGAAATAACAAATTGTTTCCGGCGATTATTTAAAACTCTCTAGATTTATGGATATAAGATTTAGCAAACAACATATTAAAAGTCTTCCTTATTACATGAGAAATTCCGTAGGATATATTAATATTAAAAAAAAAAAATTTAATTTTTTTTGTGGTTTCGTGCTTATTTAATATGATAGTTATGATAAGCGTTCACCCGTATAAAATCAAACTGAATATACTTAAAATTTTATCATCTTTGTTATATCCTAATGAAATATAATATTTGAATATGATAGCACCTTTAAAAATAGTGTTCATATCGTAAAATGAATTTCAAGATGATGAAACATTTTAAAGGGCATTATTCATTATTTCGAAACTTCCTTTTCATAACTACTAGCTTTAGTCTATTTATTGTCGCTGTTTTTACGATATGTATGTTTTTAGCAGTTGCTTTTAGGCTTCTTATATAAGGTTTATGGTGACGAACCCACTTTTTACTAAAATTTTATATTACAAGCGTTGAATTATGTTCACTATCGTCGAGCGATTGTATTTTTTTATGCAGTAATTAACTTAAATTTCTCTTCTTATAGAACATCTTTTTTTGAAAAGATCATGAAATATTTTTAATAAATTCTTTTTATATTATAGTTTACTTTAGTTTAAAAGTACATTGGTTCTAGAAATAAATCTTTTTCGCAGTGAAAACATGTGTAAATTCTAAGCTGAAAATTTTATATTTAGCTCGATAATTTATTTATTAAATTGAAATGTTGGAATTACTAAAGGGAAATTTCATCTTTTTTTATTTGAAAATTTTACGCTTAAGTTCGTTTCGAATTATACGGATAGATTTTTTTGTTCAAAATTTTTCTATAAACCTAAAATAAGATTAATTGGCAAGCTTTTTTTTTTGCTTGATAAAATGTTTAAATACGCAATTATTTTAGAAAAGTGAAGATTTTTTATAAGATTTTCATTTTTTTAACGTTACTATATCGGCAATTTTTTGTGCTTCTTTTTTTATTTATGCCATTTATAACTTCTGGCTCATCTACTTTATATGTAGAAATAAATCTGCTGCTCTATATATTTTAAAAGCTTAACAAATTGAAATTTTCAATACTATATTTTTAACGTAATAGTAAAGATCAAAAACTGCTTTTTGTCTAGCCGTTTCTAGCATTTTTCTATTTTCACTAAGAAAATTGTTCATTTAAATTTTTCATTGATGATCTTCGCATAAAAACATAGAAAACTTGGTATTTTTTGTAAATCTACTTTTATATTTCTAGGATCGTGTAATCTTTATTATCTTCACATACCCACAATATACTTAAAGGATTTCTATCTTTACTATTTAGAAGGTGATCCTTTGTTTTTTTTCTGGTATCATAGCACGCATGTGTATGATGGGAGATGACTCTAGAAGTAGTTTTAGAAGAAGGTTGATGCAGAAGGGTGGTTTTGTCGGAGTATAGGAGAGTCAGTATGTATATACAATAGCGACCGATGATGGAAAAAGTACAAAGGGCTTTTCCACCAACTGACATCATGTCAGGAATTTAATAAACTATTATTCAGCTGGGAAACCAGCTCTAAAAAAAATCCTTTGTTTTTTATAAGATTCTATTAATTTTTAACTTCTCTTTAACTTTTTGAATTATATTATCCTTTGTAAAAAAATATTCTTCCTCTATGATATCAACAGGATTGGTTCTAATACTCTTGTTATTTTATTTTCGTAGACTAAATCTAATTTTCGAATGTAACTAACCCTTATTTTATCTATGTGGATTTATTTTCTATTTCCTTATATTTTTTTAAAGTTTATCATCTTTATAGCCTGATATATTAATATGTCATCAGATTTATTTCACAAAGGCTTAGCGTTGCGTTGGAAGGTAAATGAATAATCATATCATATGTAAATTTCTAAAATACATAAATCAAAATATTTTAGATAAATTTGCTTTATGGTATTGATTTTTTGCATTTATCTTTAAAAAGTCAGCTAATTACTATATGAACTATTTCTTTAATGCTGCATCGTCCTATGAACTCCCTGAATCTATTTTCGTTGCCTATACAAATATAAATAGGTCAATCTCTAGATACGCCGGTCAAAAATTGGCGACTTAGATCTATGAATACGTTGATTACAGATATATTACAAGATCATCATTATTTATACCTATATTCTTAACTGAACGGTTTAGGTTGCTTATTATTTGATCAGCTAAATAACCCAAACGGCAACATCCCTTTTTATCTTAAAATTCAGATATTCGTATGTTTAGTGATTCTTGCAGATGTAATGCTCATCTTTTTTGTTATTTCTATTTGGGTGAATTCGAATTTTGGGTGCGGATGGAGATGAAGTCGGCAATAATTCCCTAATCGTGAAACCACTCAATCATTTTACCACATAAATCTAGCAGATAAAATTTTTAATAAAAGGTCGTATGCTTAAATTAAATAGGACGTTTAACCGAAATTATGATTATCTTATGTGCAGATGATAATATTTACATCGACATTTATGCTTCTCGAAAGCCCTTTTTACACTTTAAAAGGACTATAAAACTTTGTGTTACATATGTAGAATTTATGGTGAAAATAAATTTTTTAAAAATATGGTGGATAATTTTAAAAAATAATATAACTAATAACCGATAATGTTGTAAAGAGTGAAATTTATCGATTTCGCACGCTTTACTGTTTTTTTGGTAAATTAGTTACTGTGTTTTTAAAACCGTTTTGAAAGCATGGGAAGTAGCACAATAAGCATTTTTGATGTAAGGATGTTATGAATTATATCTAGACAAAAGAAATATTGATTTAAAATCAAAATCCCACATGAAATTCAAAAGCTAGAAATATAATTTTTTTGACGAACATGTATTATTGGTAACATACATATTTGAAAGATTGAATAATAGGGCTTAAAAAAATACTACCAAAAGAGATCTATAAAAATCTACCCTGGCAGCGAAAATGATATAAACTGATGCACCAAGTTTAATGAGCATAAACTTTGGCGAAATAATATTTTTTTAGCTGCACTGGAATTAAAACAGATCATGTATCTCTAATTATTGAAAATACATCTTATATTTGTACAATTTTGATTTCTAATTTGTATTTTACGGCTACTTATTGCATATATTGTTTTTTAATTAAATAAATACACAACTGTAAGATGTAAATTACCAATATTTTAATTTTACTAAAGATATATAATCACAAAAAAAGCAATCATTGCGTGGACTTTTAGGATGTATTTAGTAAATAGAGCTAAAGACCATACTTCACGAGTTTGAATTTCACTAATGACTATCGGAAGCCCGGCCACTTTCATACATTGCTTTTAAATAATTAAAATTGCAAGCTTATATATTTATAAATTTCAAAAACGTATTTCTGTGTTTTCCGAACATTTAAAGAAATATTACAGTCTAGATCTACAAAAACATGTGCTTTAAGATTAATGAGATAAAGTTTCTCTAACATATACTTTATTAGACTTTATTAAAGTATTTTTTTTGCATGCATGTAACTTTTCTTAAATTCAATGTGTATTTATTATAATATTGTTATATATTCAAGAATATCGGGTGAAGATGGTTACAATTCATGACAAATAATATCCTATTGAATATCTATAGACAAATATAGGAATAATAAAGGCATGAAAGATATAATGTTAAAAAAATTATATGATGAAAAAAATTATCGTACCGCCACGCTTTTAATATTGACAGTACCAATTCATATTGCAAACGAACTAATTTTTGGAATTTAATGATAAGATATCATTCAAATAAAAATTTGTTGACTATAATAAAAAATGGGATCGGATGAATTTGCAAAAAAATATATCTATTATGGTGTCTTTTAGTGCTTTATTCATCATTGAATATAGTTTCCTATACAGGCTAATAATGTGAAAAACATAAGACCAAAGAATGTAATTTTTTTATCTAGTCATAAAATTTACTGAGAATGTTCGATCTTTTATTTTGTTAGAAATATAAAAGGAAACATTCAAACCTATTTAACCTCAAATATTATTAAAACTGGTGAAGATAATGTTTTGTTTGCTGTTCTGTGGTTCTATTTTTTTATACTAAATTTTAGTCCTAGAAATAATATATGTAATTTAATTTTTTTTGTTGAGATCTTCATTCTAAGCACAAAATAAAACTTCACGAAGTTTGGTATACGATGTAACTCAAATAATGATAAAGCAAATCTAATTTAAAGATTTATATATGTGAATTTTTGTAATCATAAACCAATTTTGTATAGTGACTTAAGTGGACATCACATTTTTTAGTTCATATTCATATATTAACAGAGAGAAAATTAAAGCTATGCCTTTTAAGTATATATTTTTATAAACAACTTCTTTAATATAGCATATTTATAATTCAGAAAAATTGCGATAAATATCATATATATGTTAGAGTTCGTCTAATATTATAAGATTCTTTTTATGGGAATATGCGACTAAGTTTTTTATGTTTATTAGTAAAAAAAATACTGAAATAATTATAATATAAATTCTCCCTATTATTTATATCTTAATATCGAGATAAAAAATAATTTAAAGCATAACAAAAAAAATTTAAGGCGGTAAAATATGCTTTTTTTATGAAAATAAAGCTTTTATTGCTTGATAAAGCCTCAAAAAACAATTAAATGAATACTTAATGATTGTTTTAATCGGAGATTTGCATTAAAATGTATTAAATATATGCATTGTATTCTTATATGTGATTATTTTGAATTTTAGATATGAATATACACTTTTTATCTGAAAAGGTTTATTTAAGTTTGAATATAATAAAAAGAGTTTCAAAAAAAAATTACTTGGTGAAAACATGACTCCAAATTAAGAAACTGTGAGAAAAATTATATTCTATTTAAATATAGGTGGTCGGTGCTTTCACGACCACTTTGTGGCCAATTCATATATTCAGGCCCTTGTTATATCCTTCACATATAGCTCAGTAGTAAAAAAATGTGGGATCAGAACTTTAAGGGAAATAGATCTACAGCTGAATATTTAATAGAGTTTATATGCAAATTTTGAGGAACTTCTCCAAGCCTAGATTCTATCGATTATATTCCATTTCCGATAGATTTTATTTTTTATTATTTTAATGAGCCATTTTTCGCCATGATGTCATTAGTTTGAACTCAAGTTAGTATTTTATACACTTGGTAATATTATCAACTCATATATAAATGAATCTAAATACACCGAATCACATATTTCAATCAAATTCCGCAACTTGATAAAGTCGCATATTTTTTTAATTATTAGTCTTATTCGATCAATGGTTTTAATGATAAAGAAGATTTTTCATTTTTAAAACCGATATAAGAATAACATTAAGCCTTATATATTTATATTAATTATAGGTTTTCAAATGTTTCGAATATTATGTTGAAATACCTTTATATTTGATTTCCTTAAAATTGGCTCTTTTATACTTAGACCTTTGTCTATTATATCAACCTTCTTTCTCGAAGCAAAAATTCATTTAATTCATCTATGTGTTATTCCTTAATTTATATCCAACTCAATATATAAAAAAGTTATCTAATATTTAATTAAGCTAGATTTAATCCATTGACTGTACAAATACGAATCATATTTTGAAAACTCTTCCACCTGCTAAGAATTTTTTTCATAAGAGATCGCAGTTTGATATTCACCGAAAAAATTAGACTGTTACAGTTTGTAAAATATTTTGGATAATTCATGTTTTTCGTAGTTTTTACCTATTCTTTTCTATACCATCTGTTTTTGGAAACCATTTCGAAAAATTGGCAGTCGAAAGGGAGAAAACTAGACTTGAACCTATAAAATACATTCATAAAAAATTTCTGCCTCAAAAGTAATTTTCGCATAATAATGCAAAAAGTGACCAGCACAAAAAATAAGAAATACATTTGTAAAAAGTTTATCAAACTGATATTGACAGAATATTTTGAAGCATAAATTGTTATTCGATTGGAAGTAATTTTGGATTCAGTGGGTAGATTAAACAAAAACCAACATGATTGTCAACTTGGTTTGGTTCTACCGGGAATCTTCATATCAATAAATAAAAAAATACATTCGGTCTCCGCGAATTATGATATCTGAACGGTATTTAAATAATAATAATTGAATATTGATTATGAAATATATTGCTCAATGTTATTTTATAAAACTATAGGTTATGTGATGTGTTAAATATTGATTACAAAACACTTTCGATAAAAACGCAAATAATGGCAGATTTAATGATTATCTATGTGCATTTAACATTGTTTATTGTTTATATATCAAAACATTACTAGTTTAAATATGTTTCTAGTGTATAAACAGTTGCTAATATATTTATACACCCCATAAAATGTTTAGCTTTATATTTAGTTAATTTTTGTGGAAAAATTGAAAATAAAACTAATTTATGAGTCTAATATTGTGGTAAAAACATCACATGAAAATGATTTTTAAATATATTTATAGTTTCAGCAAGAAAATTTAAAAACTTTAGTACATAATATAATAATTTAATATGCTCTCACATTTGCTAAAATTACAGCAATATAGTGCTTTAGTTACACGAAAAAAAAAATTATTTTAATGAATCGGTTAATTTTTATATTTTAATTTGTTATTTTTTCATTCAACCTTATTTGATTGATTTACCGTATAAACATCATATTTATGCTCTTATATATCCTCTTCTCTTTCATTTTCTTCGATACCTCTCCTTAATTCGTGAAATGATAAAAAAATTATTATTTATAATAATTTTTATCATTCCAACTATGCTTTTAAAATTATATAATTATCATAATATTCGATTTATTGCTGATATAAACAAAAAAAAACATGAAAATATAAATACATATGAAGCCTAAATTAATATGCAAAAATTTTTATTTTTTTGAATATTGAGCATTTATAACATGAATAATGTTGAAAATGAGTAGCTAAGAAAATGAAATCACCTTAATTTACAAACTTGAAAAATTGATGTTATCATACGTCATAACATCAGATAGTTAGATAACTGAATACCAGAAATTTGTTTTAAGGCGTTTGAATATCCACTAAGGCAGAAGCGTACGCACAAACAACAAGATTCTGAAAATACTTAAAATTTTTGACATAAAAATTATGAAGATGAGAATCTCAAATAATATATTGGGAAAATCAACACCATTAATCGTACTATAACTTTGCTCCGACAAATCTAAGTTGCCAAAATTAACTAAACTGTAAAAATAACTTATAAATTTTCAAATCTTTGCTTCAAAACCTAATGAGCATAATAATACCCATATGTCTGTTGAACAGATTGACTTAATCTTTGATATATCTTAATAATAAAGTATGGATATGAATTCCCAAAGAGGCTTGTGCATTATTGATACACAGTAAAACACATTTAATTTTTATTGTAATGCAAAAAAATTTAATATTATATTTTAAAAGATATCATTAATCTTTGATATATCTTAATAATAAAGTATGGGTATAAATTCCCAAAAAGGCTTGTGCATTATTTATACACAGTAAAACACATTTAATCTTTATTGTAGTGCAAAAAAATTTAATATTATATTTTAAAAGATATCATTAATCTTTGATATATCTTAATAATAAAGTATGGATATGAATTCCCAAAAAGGCTTGTGCATTATTGATACACAGTAAAACACATTTAATCTTTATTGTAATGCAAAAAAATTTAATATTATATTTTAAAAGATATCATTAATCTTTGATATATCTTAATAATAAAGTATGGGTATAAATTCCCAAAAAGGCTTGTGCATTATTTATACATAGTAAAACACATTTAATCTTTATTATAATACAAAAAAATTATATTTCTCATTTTAAAAGATATTATCTGTTTGTAATTAGTAAGTTATGTTTTGAATTATGGCAAATGACATTGTTCTTCACAAAAATCACTGCCTCAAGGATAGATATAAATTTTAAAAATCGGGAAATAATATAAAAAAATTTTATGCACTCCTAAAATTATGATGTCAAAACTTAAAAATTTATGTTTTCGAAATTATAATTTCTTTGTTCCTAGCTCTGTTATTGTCTTTAATTTTTAAATTTCATAATCTAACCAAAAATTTATCGACTAATTAGCCTTAATAAAAGAAATATACAACTTAATTTTGCAATAGGTGAAGTATTTTAGATGTTTAAATTACCTTTTGACTGTGTTACATCCTGTGAATAAAAGCATATATATTTATTTACTGTAAATTTCTTACATTAGGATTCACATTTATTTCCAATAAAATTCTCTTATAATTTTCTTCTGCCCATAATAATTATTTTGAATTTACTCCTTTCTTTTCAATTTATATTTTTCATACCCCAAAATGATAAAGGATTTAAAAATTAACAAAACCGACAACAAGAACAATCGCTACCCTGCATTTGATATTCCACCACATGCACAAAAAATAATGAGTGCAAGCAAGAAGGTAGAAAGAGCACCTGGTCCAGTTTTTAAACAAGGACAAGTTGTAGTTCCTCTTGAAGGAAGGTTTGTTTCTACACGTGTGGTTTTTCTAAAAAAGTGTGGTGAACATTATGCAATGTGTTGCGGTCCAGAATCAGTGAATAATGTTCCATTTTTTATTATTGATGAAAGATTTTTACTTGGCACATCCAAAATTATAAAGTCTAATGATAAAATTGATATTGATGAATCTAAAGTTTTTAAAAGTACTCCTGAAGATACTGGTGATGAGAAAATTGAAAATATGACCAATGAAATGGGTGCAATTTGCGGAAATCTTGATGAAGAAATCTCTAAAATTCAATTCATGAAAAGATATATGTCTACACCTTTTGATATTCCTGCTGGCAAGGATTTCTATTCAATGAATTTTTAATTGGCGAATTTAATTTATTAAAATATCGCTCTATCTTATTTTACTTTAATTTTTGAATACTTATTTGAATTATTTATAAATTTAACTTAATAATTTCTTGCTACTTCACTTTGTAGGCGTAATAAATTACATTCTTAATAAATAATTCATAAAAAAAATGCCTGTCAATAATTATTAATTAGATAACATTTCGCAATTTTTCTTAAAACTTGTCAATATATTCAATTAAATATATTAAAATTATGTACTTTGAATAAACTATAATTCCTCTAAAAACATGGGGTGGCTGTGGAAACACAATATCATAAAAAGTACCAGAACGAATTCGAAGTCACAAACCAAATTGTGGCATATATTCAAACGATAGGATTGAGGGTAAATCTTGAACTATTAGGTCTTAGAAGCGAATAGGTATTGAAGAAGATGTAAAAGAAAAGTATTCAGTCAAGAGTATAAATATGATGTGCCTTTGAGAAAATTATCAAGCTATGCCTATAAAGAAAATCTAAAATTATAATACCTAATTTGCCAAAAATAAAACATATTTATTTTTCTGTATAAATCAAAATTTTAATAACTTAAAAGAACTTTTAAATATTCATTTGTATCATACAAAGTTACGAACCTGATCTAGACATATATAAAAACTTGGGATTGTGAAACCCATTGAATTAATAGTTCATGAAATGTGTAGAGGTATTGAAGAAGAGTTCGGATAGGAAAAGATTGCTGTGAGTATAAAGGCGCTGTGAGCATGGGAAATCAAACGAGTTGTGCTCTAGAACAAAAACTAAAATTATAACCATAGATTTAGCCCTACAAATACGCAATAAATATCATTTAAAATATAAGTTAAACTTGAAAATTATATAACCTTAAAGCTTTTTTAAATATTTAATCAACTTCCGAAAAATTAATTCGAATCATATTGCAATTTCGCCTATAAATATCCTGAATTTGCTGCAAAATATCATTTAAAAATACATTATTTTTTGCTTGCATACCTTCCTAGCGTGACTATCATAAACTATTTGAATTCATTTGTTGATTTCAAATCAAACTATCATTATTTTTACTAAAAATGTAAACCTTAAACCAAGATATGTAATATTAATTTTTTTGGGGTTAATTCGATTTTTAGTATTTATAGTTGTTCAAGGGGAATTCATTCGTTCTGCATAAAATATTTGGCTGAAATTACTTTTCAACTCATCATATATGCAATCTCATTCTCTAAGACTAATCAGTAGAAGTCTCTTTCTCATTCCTATTTTTGTGCCTATATTCTTAATAATTTCGGCTTTCTTAATTCCTTAATAATGTTATGATAATATGTATTTAATGATAATATTTTGTGCCTAATAAAGATATTTACAAATATACTAATTTTTTTTTGATTCGAGCAATATAATTATTATCGACACATTTATTGTGTTAATATTTGTCGTATATGGTCTTTTTTATGTTTTATTTTTTAAAATTGTGTCAATTTCATATATTTGTAGCATCTGGACATTTGGATTATATCAAAATCAATATAGTAAAAGTCTTAAAAACGGATTAATGTGATAATCAAGAACATTTCATCTACATTTTTTTTTGTAAAAGGCATAAAAAATGAATGCACGATTTTCTATCTTGTCAGTTTAAAAAATAGTTAAAATGATAAAAAATCCAAATGAAAAAATCAATTAATTTATAATTTTTATAAAAAACTTATTAATATCGTATTTTTCCTCATGTCTTTTCTCTTTGGTTATAGTTCTATATCCTTTTCCTCGACGATTTGTTCTGCCAAATCTCATATCTGAATCTTTTTACAGCCCTTTAGCATAGATTATTTCCATTTTAAACTTAATCTATCCTGAATTTCATTTAATTTTCACCACAATTTTTGTTTATTTCATTTTAAATACGAGAAAATGCTCTATCGGCTCTTGTATGTATGTTTTAATAACATTTATACAATTTATACAAAATTTTAACTTGGTAAGTGTCTTCCCATAAAAATCTTCCAAGATATTTCATATGACTTAAATTATCACGAAAGTAAAGAAATTAGCCAACATGCATTCAGATTGATGCGCAAGTTTTTTTTGTGTGATATTAAGGGGATTTTACTATTGGTGATATTCTTTTGATTTCCATATTTACTATTATTATGTAAATTTGTAGCTAAAATCAAAATAAATTATTTAAATAAATATTAATGACCCTTTTTAATTGTTTTTGATGACTTTTATCAAAGATTTTCTCTTGAGAAAAAAATAAGCTAATGCTAATTCATTTCAACCGAATTCTCGGGATTTAAATCGTTGTAAAATCTCTATAAAACATATAAATAAAATTCAACTAATCAACTTTACAATTATACATCCAAAAAGAAAAATTTCATTGATGCATGAATTTTGCTTATATGCTCACAATCGAATAATTATGAAGAATTTCTTAGCTGTATACACAGAAAACATATGTACAGCCACATTTATTCCATCGGAATTTTGTAATTCATATGTATAATCTTAAAACTAGTTTTTAGACAGCTTTGGAAACAATGATTTTAAGCATATTTATTCTGTAAATATTTTCTCGATTTTTAGATTTCGATATTATGGTTTTAATGTATAAATTATTTAACGTATTTTAGATATGGTTCGTAGTTATCTTTGAATCCGATGTAATTCTTTCTACATTTACTTAAAAAAAGTCACTAAGACCATACTCTATGGGTATGTATTAGCTTTTTTCTGTATAAATATATTTCTATATAAAAAAGTAGTTTATTGCTTAGAAAAGCTTTTAGAATATCTATTTGGTCTTTTTTATATTATATTTTTAGAAAAAGTTATTATAAATATTCTGCTGGCTATTTTTCATTAAACCAAAAAAGGTTATTTAATTTTGATTAGTTTGAAAGAAATACATGTTATTCACATTTAAAAATACGATATCCATTGATCATTTTGCCGCGTCAATATTTGTTATTTATATTGAGGTATCTTTAGAAATATCTAATTACCAAATCTCTAGGTATAAAATAAAATCTTCATTATCTAGGTTAAATTTTTTCTCTCACATACTTCATACAAACAGGATCTCTTTCTCGAGAAATTTAAATATTTTATCATAAAACTATGGTGAATTTTTAAAGCTGTTATGATCTAATAAAAAAGTTGTAATATAAAAATCAATAAACATTATATTGGATTTTGCATAGCCGTGAAACGCATCAATATTATATTTATGTTATATGATTAGATTCTGCTATCAATGATTGCTTCTGTTTTTGGTGTAAAAATAAACAATAGAAAAAAAAAGATTCTGTATTTTAAGAAGGTGTTTACCTATTCATATTAAAACTAAAGCGGTCATATATATCTAATTAACCATATTATTAATTAACTCGATTTGTTCACTTTTTGTGTTTATCTGTGAAAAAAAAGGTATAATGAAATTTAATCTTTACTTTTTAAAAGACAAAAATTTAGATTTAAAAATAAACTCAAACTAAAACTTTGTTTCTTTAGAATGTTTTATTTAACAGTCATGGATTTTTATGGTATTTGAATGGTCAAAGGCAGTGGCTATGGTTGAATGGTATAAATATTAGACCCAAAATCTTCTATTAAAATGCGTGAGGGTTCTTTAAACATATGAAAAGGCTTTGATACATTACCGAACTGGTAATTGTTTCCACTTGAATTCAGGAATACAGAAAACCCCTATTAGACTGACCAAGTCAAAAGAAAGCTTTTTGCTTTAAAATACACTCAATTGTAGTAAGGAAAGGACTTTAGAAAATTCTTTACCGCAAGTGTAAGCAATAAAAAGCATTCTTAGCATGATAAAGATGATATCCCGTAACTGTGACCCGATTTAAATTCTCAAATAAATGCCCTGAATATTTTTTTATATTTTTGGTATAATTTTAAAGCATTTTATACTTAAATGCTATAGTTCTTTTAATGTACTATTTGTGGTTGGTTATATAGTAACTGGTAAATATATTCTTCATTATCATGGTCTTGATCCGGAAGAATACAATAGATATATTAACATAAAGGTTAATTCAGGTAAACAAATATTTTTTAAAAATATCCAATTTTAATGATTTTAAATATGCCCGTGTTTTATAAATACATTTTGCTGATGTTTTCACACAAATACTATCCAAAAATTCTGTAAGTAGTCATAACACGTGTGATTTCATTCAGATATTTACGTCATAATATGAATCAAATGATCCGTAATTAAGTGTGTGCGGAGCATGATAAAATTTGAGCACACAATGAAATTATAAGTTTAAGAGTTGACATAAATGTCCATTTTACCTAAGAATTAATACTTGAGGATCGCATTAATACTTTAATTTAAATTAAAATTTTATATAGATGGTAAATACATATTTATCCAAACTACAATGTTTTGTAGAAAGAAATATTTGATGAATTATGTGTAAAGAAATAAGATACAACTTAAAATATAAAAAGTACAATATAAATTTTTGATGGATGTAATAACTTTTAAAACCTTTTTAAAGAGAAACTACAACTTAATAAAAAATAAATAATCGAAGATATTCTTAAATTAAGAACTATTATTTTTTGGAATTATTTATGATGCACTAATTAATCTGAATATAAACAAAAAGTAGACTTGTAAATATAATTTTAATATTTAATTGGGTTAGAAACTGCAATTCTAAAAATTTTAATTTTATCTGGCTTTTTTCTCTAATATGCGGTTTTCCAAAAAAAAGTATAAAAACAACGATTTTACCCTATAATTTTGTGTTTTAGCAATTTTTTGTGTAGCCTCTATATTTCATCATATAATGAAAAAAACATGTTTTTTTATAAAATATAATTATTGTGATCAGGGAATCATTCATCTTTTGCCATGTATAATTAACATATAAACCAATCAATATAAATTTAACGAGTTTTACTAAAAAAAATTAGATTCAAATGTTATAATTTATAGGTTGTCTATTTTATCTATTTTTTATATTTCAATCTTAATATATTCCACCTTATCGCAAGACACTTGAATTCATCACATTTGAGAGAAGAAGAGCAGTTGATGAAGATAGATCAGGGGAAGGTGCCAAAATATGTATCAAAGAGGTGTGTATAATTCCTAATGGTCTGACTACTTCTCAATAGATGGAATTGATAAAAAGAAACTTAACTCAGAAATAAAAAATATTTAGCCTTAAACTACCCCCAAAAAGTATATAATTTAACTTCGACGTATCAATTTTTTTTCAAATATACTCCATTGTAATTTAAAAGGCTTATTGTTCGCTTATAAAGCCAAATTTGCGGTTATACATCCTTTAAACATGCCTTAATTACTTAGCTTGGACATTAAATATTAAATTGTGACTTACTTTTGTTTAATTTATCCTTTTTAATTAATCTATCATCAATTTCTTTTTATTTTTAATATTTTATATATCTTGTATTTATCATGTAATATTTCTTTCCAGATTTTATTACATTTTCCTTATTTTGAAGTTCCATAGAAAACCCCTTTGGTATAAATGCTATTTAAAAGATGAAGATTTAAATATTTTATTTTTTGCTCTGTTTGTAATAATATTTTTGTATTTCATATCAAAATACCGTTTGTCGGTAACATTTAGACTCTTTCCAATACAATCAGTAGAATTTCGACATATAGACATTCGTTCTTTGGATGAAGATGGCATATTTCTGCATATTTATATTTGCAAATCACTTATTAAACGCTGGTTTAAGTATACCCTTCTTAAAAGAATGAAACTACGGACTACCTTTGGCTTCTTAATAATTTCCAGTTTATATTTTATTGTTGTAATATCTATCCGCTAATAAATTTTGATGGCCAATATTATCTAATTATAAAGTTGCAATGAAATATAATTTTAAAAATAATATATATTTGGTGCGCTAGCGCAGTTGGTTGAGAAACGCTTTGTTAGTGGGTTGATTTCAGAAATGCAACGCACTCCATACTCATATAATTTTTTCAAAAGAGAAATACCCGCATCGGGGCTGTCTGCCGAAACTAAATAGTAAAACCATAACAAGACTGATACGCTTTGAATAAATTAGAAGGTTGCTGTGTTTGACGCTGAAAATCGATTCTGAACATTGAACGAAGGCTGCCATTTTCAGAAAAAATATTGTAAGCATAGAGTGGTGGCATCATAATAAACTCGTGACGGAAAGTCGATAAAATATTATCCCCCTCCATATCGACTACCGCCTAGTAAAACGGGTCTGATTCCCGGAGATCAAATGGTAACAGAAACTGTGAAAAACCACACGCGGGGTGCATCATATAAACAAAGTTCCTAATGATCATAAGCGAACATTCTCATAAATAAATATATATGTAAATGAATAAATTAAAAATAGCGTAAATTCGATCGAATTTGAACGGTTCATCAATATTGGATTTAGCGTGCCATCCTTAGGTTTTTTTGTCAAATGATGTGAATAGAAAAAATTAAAATGTTTTTTATGTCGAAATCGTAAGTTTTGCTCCGATAAAAACATTATTTATGCAATTAAAAAATTATGATCTAGATCGCTTACGTGTTTTATTAATTGTAAAATAAGTCTGGAATGCAACACCTTTATCTTTTCCTAATTCAGGTAAAAAAATATATAACAGCATATCTAAAATGGTTTTTTTGGAATATTTTTAAACTTTCATTACACTTGAAAGCTTTATTTGTAATTTCTGTCCAATAAATTAAAAATACACAAGCAAACTTTGAAATAAATTTATGGATTATAAGAAATATATTTAAACTATAATTTTTGCATACATATTGTATTTGGTAAATATATCACTTAAAAATTCAGCTATTATGAAATTGAAAACATATTATCTTGATAATAAATATTTTAAACATTGCATGATTACAAATTATCTTCCAGTTGATTGGTTATCTGTGTTACTGATCTTATATTGTTTTCAAATAGTGTTTTTCTGTAATACTTACTTTCAGTTTTTTATAATATATAAAAAGGATTTACATATAAAAGCGGTTTTTAGGATTTATAGAATAGATAGATCCTTTATCGGGATATATCTGAACATTTTTATTATTGAAAAATTGTCTCACTATCTTGTAAAACAAGGAATTTTGAATAAATTGGGATTTTTTATATTTGGAAGTAATATATGACAATTGATATACACAAGTTTTAAATGGAATCATTCATTATATATAGCATATTTTAAAATTTTCGGGAATATTAATACACCCGAAATATGATATTAAATTGAACATATCTAGGCTAATAATATTTAAATAAAGCTTGGATAATATTTGTTTTCTAGATATGCTTTGATGCAAATATTTATGAGGTTTGACATCTTTTAAAATTCAATATATTTATAATCAACATTATATTATAACATATTTTATTTGATTTTTAATAATTATATGAAATTTGATGTGGAATTAAAGCCTAACTATCGTTTTTTATCAATGTGGTTCATGTGTATTTTCATAAATGCTAAATTTCGAATTGGCTGGCATTATCGATATGATAAAACTAGATGAACTTCGATATAATAGCTTTATGTGTTTTTCCTGAAATATAGCAAGCATATAATACCTTTAATATAAGTGTGTTTCTATGGCAAAAAAACCCCTAAGGGAAGATATTGATAGAATCAAGAAAATATGATATATTGTTTCTTAAATGCGTTTCCTGAAAATAATTACTATAGAAAATATAAATTTTAATGTGAACATTAAGAGGTTTTGAAAATTATAAGTATATTTTGTATCAATAACATAAAATAAATGTATTAAAACATAAAAAATAAGGCTCTAATAATATAATTTTAATTCGAGCTAATATGTTTACCGTATGGTGTGAAGACATCACACACAATTTTATTTAATAAATACTTAAATTGAATTTTGACATGTATAAACTGATCAAAGAATAATTGCGTGGAATTGCGTATAAACCACGTAATACTATTGATCATTTCAGTCGATTATAATGATTAATATTTTAATTTCATGACATTCAATATTTTGTTCTAATATTAAATATAAATTAATAAAACCGAAGAATACTCTGAGTATTGTGTTAACATCTTATGAACTTTTTGCCAACCAAGTTTAAAGTGGATTTTATATTATTGTAATGGTATCGTGTGTATTATAAGACATTTACCGGATAAATTTTTCCCACTGTATACTTTAATGATAGACTAAAAAGCATTAGAGATTGATTTTTTGAATTTTAATACATTACATGTGATTCGCTTTTGCAAATCATGCTTTGAAAGCTTGCATCAAATTAAGTGTAAAAATGATTTGCTTGATTTTGATCTCTAAATAATTTTAGATGATGATATATTCTATTAATTTTATAAACCACGAAACTCTTTTAAATTGTTATTGATTCTATTTATTTATTAATGTTATATCTACTTTTTGTAAAGAAAAATGCGCTCTTAATGGATTTTTTGTCAACATAAACTTTTCAAACTGATAAAATCTTAAGTTGTATTTTATTGTTTTTGTACTAGGTCAAAATACGTCATATATGTTTTGTTCTATTTCTCTGTAGATAAATTTTCGTATTTCATGTATTATAATAATCTAAACATTCTTTCCTTTAGTATTGAAAGTTCAAACAACCTGTGAGTCTTTTATTTTTGAAAATGCAGATACTGAAAGAAATAAATTTTAGATTATCTCTAGAAATACACATGACGAAACAATTGTATTTTATAACTTCATTGATTTAATATGGTTTATTTATGGAAATGAATATTTAGATTTTAAGGTGGTTTTATTATTATGTAATGGTATTTAAAAATGTTTTTAATGGTCTAATCTGCTTGTTTCGCTATTTTAATTCATATTTTTATATACAATTAGTATATCTACAAACTTTTTCTGATCAACTCTCACGCATTTTCTTTTTTGAATTTATAATTCAAATTTAGTTGTGAGTTATCATTTGACCCTTAACAAACAATTTTATTGTTCTCTTTTTTTATATATTACTTTTTTTTTATAATGATCTGTTGTTCTACAGATCTACTCTTTAACTACCTAATTAGATTTTTAATAAATCATCAATGATTTTTCGGCCAAAATTATTTCTAAGAATTTATTTGATATAGATGCTTGAATAGAATAATAGAAAATTTTATAATTAAATTATTATTTTGTGTAATCTTGTTTTTATTTAAAAAAAATATACTGTAATCGCTAAATACTGCATAATTTTATTTTATTTCTATAATCATCTGAAGTTCTTTAATTAAAAATGTATAATTAATTATATCAAATTTTAAAGGGGCTTCAATCTTGCTCGCCTTTCAAAATACCATAAAAGTATGTGTAAAATAGAACTTAGAGAATATGTCTTTTAAACTTAATTTTTAAGCGACTGATTTTACATCTAGTATTTTACTTTAGATTTAAAAATTCAATAGACTGAGTCAAAAGCACAAAGATTAAAATGTTGATGCAAACCCCTGGCTGATAATATTTGGAAATTAATATATTATTTATTAAGAATGATAACAATTTATGTTTAATTTATTCATCTTTTATTTTTAAATAACATTTTTGACTACAAATCCTATACTCGAAAGGAACTTTTACGCCCCAGAAGGTGTCCATTTTATACATCGTGCTCATTGAGCCAAACCCATTACAAACACTACAAAAATAGCGCTCGCACTTATCATCTTTATTATTCTTGTGTATTTGTTTTAAAGCTAAATTTTCAAGACTTGGCAGCTTATTTATAATTTCATTTTTATTATGAACGTCGATGGTCTCTTGATCGTAAAAACAATTTCCACTAAAATTGACCAGCTCAAATCCTGCAAGTTTTTTTATTTCGACGGGAAAATAAGCTAATTTATTGTTTTTCATATCCAAAACTCTGAGCTTTGTCAAGTTTTTGATTTTTTGAGAAAGATAAGCTATTGTGTTAAATTTGATATCGAGGACCTCAAGATTAAGCATAAAATAAATTGGACATGGTAATATATTTAAATTATTGAATGAAATATCCAGAGTTGTTAAATATGGGTTGAGCAACTTCAATTCAACAGGAAGAGTATCCATGTCAAGATTTGAGATGGATAATTTTTTTTTCTTCTTAAACAACGCATCCATTATTTGTTCTTTTACAAAATTGGTGTTGTTGGGTTCATTTGAAAAGAATATTGGATGCGAATATGATCTTTCTTTTTTATTTTTTTGTTGACTCCAGTGACTCATTTTTAAAAGGATAGAATTGTAAATGATAAAAATTGTAATATCTTGAGAGGCGGTATTAAATATGCAAAATAGAAATTATAATTAAATTTAAAATCTGTATAAAAGATCTATCAAATAATCTTTTGTTTTTGAATCTAATATATTGAGCACAGCAATGGAACATGTTCAAAGCTTTGTATTTCAAAGGTATATTCCTCGAAACAATTAAACTGTATTTCAAAAGGTTCATTGATAAACTCAATTCCAAATTAGGATTGGTTTATACCGTGTATTTTCTTAGAAGATTACAAATTCATGCTGACTTATCTGAAAAAAATACACATTACAATTGGCCGATTTTAACAAATCATTTTTATACTGATGTGTTTTTTCGATATGTAAAATAAATTATCTATTAAAAAATTAATCTTTGGTGTCCCAAATTAGAATTATTATGTCATGTCTGGAAAGATTCTATTTGCATATATTCTTATCATCAAACAAAATAATAATTCCGGAAAGCAGAAGGTGCGATGAACATTATAGAAATGATGAGGTAAAAGGCAGTTAGCTAAATCTGTTCTAAAGAACATTCTGGTGTTTTGCTTGAATGAGATTAGATACCTAATAATCAAAGTAATTCATAAATAAATAAAAAAAAGTAGTTATTACCTCGTCTCCAAAATTCTGGAGCAAATTAATAAAAATACGACTATAGAATTTAAAAAATGAATTTTTTATATTTAAAGGAAATAATAATAAAAATATGAAAATTATCTATTTAGGTTTGGAAAAAAAAGTTTTGTATATTTAAAAGAAATGAATTATTGTGCGTGATTGATATATTTATCGAAGATGCTATGAACCATTTTTAAGGTAATTATTTTGTTTTCGAAATCATTTCTATACGTTTTATGTATGGTTATTTTGGATATTGGAATTTCATATTCTATCTTCAAGAATAACCTGATTGATTTTTAGTGAACACATCCTATTTATAATTTTTTTATATCCCTTTTCTGCAAGACACTTGAACTCATCTCATTTGAGAGAAGAAGTGCAGTTGATGAAGATAGATCAGGGGAAGGTGTCAAAATATGTATCAAAAAGTTGTGCAATGTTCCCAATGGGCTGAAAACGTCTCAGTAAATGTAATTGATAAAAAGAAACTTAACCTATAAAGAAAAAATATCCCATTACTTAAATTTTACTCTAAACCTCTTCTCTTATCATTATGAGTTCAATTTTTACCACAATTATATTGTATGAATGAATGCCTTAATTTAGTTTTAAACATCTAGTATATATTGATGTCTTTTATGATATTGAGTTAATATACCATACCATCTTAAAAAACTATGGTGAAAATAATTTTCATAAAGTGTGTAATCCTGCTGTTCAACTATTATGAATCAATTAATTGTTTTATTTAAAAATTTACAAATTAATGCGCAAATAAAATATAATGATAAATTTTGTGTTTATTTATTATAATTAAAAATGCATAATCTAAATTAGAAACTTGCGTTTCGTGAATTACACATATTTATATTTTGTTTATTGCATATGATATATTTTTTGCATTTATTCTAACCTTTGTTATCGAAATTCTTGTGTTAATCGCCAAAGGTTTTATTTTTTTATTGTTTGTCTTAAATATGAAATCGTTTTTTTAAATATGGAATATACGGCGCAAAAAATAAATAACAGAATAAATCTTAATAAATTATTTGTAGTCGAGTTGAAGTCGCTGTGTGATCGATGTTCATGTTTCATTGCAATTTGATAAATAAAACTAGACAAAAATTTTATGAGCAAATTAAGGTTTTATTCCAGATAAATATACTTGTTTATATTGTGTTTTTTAAAGGTTTTAATTTATAAAAAAAAGTCAAGGCCATGAAATAAAATATTCACAAATAAAAAGAATAAAATATTTTTTTTTATGGCTGGGCTAAAGACAAGTAATCTAAAATATGGTATGCTGAAACTACCCAGGTTTATATTTGTTTATCTGGCTTTATAAAGGCAATTCTTTTTCAGCGTTCATTTGATAATATAGAAAAGTAAAAAATATATAGTGTACATTTTAATGCCCCTCTCTCTATATTTTTTTATGTCAAGATTATGCCCCGATCGTTGTAACTTTCATTCAGTTTACAGTTTAAATTGCCTTAAAAAATATATGTATAAAAATTATTTTTAATAACTTATGTTTATCCACATTTTGTGATGCTTGAAGTAAAAAAATTCCAAATATATATAAATAGGATTAAATTATCACATATGAATTGGAATACATATTATTTTTTTAGAATTAATGATACAAAAATATCGAAAATTATTTTAATTCGTGCTTCTAAAAAGTTTAATGATATTTCTAAAACTTTTATCTGTATCTTAGTTTCATATTAATTTCTGTAGATCTTGTCAATTCCCATTAAATTAAATTTATTTTTTGCGTTCAGAAACCGATCAGAATCCAGCTGGAACATGTATATGCAGACATTTTATTATACGAAATTTATCGGCCATAAAAATATGATTGGCAATCTATTTTATCATTATTTTAACTTTCGAGTGTTGATGATTCCCTTTTTTAATATTTAGTCGCTTTTAATAAATAGATGGAGTTCAAATATACAGAATTTAGACCAGTTCTTAATGAAATTATTGAAAAATTTTTAATTTTAAATTATAGCTTTTTTAAAAAATTATGTTGTGTAAAATAAAAAAGATTCTAATCGAATTTACTTAATTACTTATATTTTACTTCCATTACTTTTAGGAAGTTCGCTTTATATTAATAGGAACCATTGCTTAACTGCTGCGTCTCTCTGTGGGACTCCCCCAGCACTTCTTGTCACCCGTAATCACCGTGGATTGGGCCCTTTCTCATAGGCGGAAGTCATTATGTGAAGGGAATGCGATTCTGTCTACTGTTCATCGCCAAGTTACACAAGTTAAAACCACACTCTACACTTACCTATATCCTTGCTGAACATTGTGGGATCTTTTCCATATGGGAGGCACGGTTCAACGGCTTACACAGCAACCTCCTATTTCTCATGGCTTGTCAATGCTTTATGGTTTATCTTCTATTGATCACTGGCCGCCTACTTGGGTATTTTTCTTTAGAGTAAATTCGTTTGAAATTAGTGGGGTGGGTGGAAGTGGAACCCGCGACCCCTCACAGAGGTCCGACTTGTAAACCACTCAACCATACCACCGATGCTGTGTAAAATTTAAGAATTTAAAATATTTTATTAAATCTTTGTGGCTGAATGCCAGCGTATATTCATAATATCCGATAGATAAATTAAAATAGCTGCATAATGTAAAAATATCTGCATTCATCTTATATTTTTTCATAGAGTTTTTCTTGGATACTATTATATGTACTAATCAGTTGTTATGAATTTACTCAAAACATGCAATACCACGAGGGGTGGTCTGTCGAAACTGGAAATTTAAACAATAAAAAATTGATAATCTGGGAATTTATTAGGTGGTTGCTGTGTAAGACGCCAAAAAAGCGCCAGAAAATTGAATGTGGCCTGCTCCATTCAGCAAGGAGTTGGGTAAGTGCAGAGTGGTGGTGGTAGAATAATTAACCAGCGACAGAAAGTAGATGGAATCACATCTTTCTATATATCACCTACCGCCTGTCTAAAGGCCTAATCCACTGAGATCAATTTGGATACAGACTATGTGAAGGATCACACGCGGGGTGCATCTGATAAGCAAGAGTTTCTAATAGTTATAAGTGAACTTACTAAAAAGAAGAAATATGCAGTAAATAAACAATTAAAAATTTAAGTTTTTTCTTATTAATTTTAATAAGATATAGACACGAAGAATAAAATGGTGAAATATCACATATTTTTACAATAATTACAATTTATATAAACAAAAAAAGCATCAATGTGTAATTAAAATTGTTTACAGATGCAAAAATTTATATTTTCATCATTTTTTTTTCAACTATAAAAGAGAATAAAATATCATTCATACAAAGTTTGAATTTTTTCTAATTAAGTAGAATAAAGCTGTTTAATTTTAAATTATATTTTCATACACAATAATTTCATCCATCTTAAAAATTATAAAATTAATTTCTTTGATACATCTGCTAACAGCCTATTTAAATTTTACAGTATAATATGAATTGTAATTATGCGATGCTAAATTCATTTTATTTTGTAATAATGTATATAAATTTGTGATTATAGCTATTTCTTGAAATAATGCACCAAAATATTTTCTCGATTTACGTTTCAACATCAAATTCGTTTTATACCATTATTTTCGCTATATAAAATTTTTCCTACTTTTTTCCAAATTATTTGTATAGAATTGTATAGTTTGTAAATTTGTTTTAAAGGTATTTTTTCTTGTTTGTTAATTAATAAGTATAAATTAACATCCCCTGTTTATATGTATAATAATTTAATCGTGCATTTGATGTTTTTAAATTTTAATATTATGCTATTATCGCTTTATTTAATTCAAACCATAAAAATTAATCTATAAACATGTTTATTATAGCATCTAACCCAAGTATTTATAGAAATAAATTGATAAATATCATGTAAAATAAGCTGCGGATTCGCCATGTACGCTCTTATCCTGATTGACGATTTAAATTTTCTGATCTTTTATGGTAAAGGCATTCAAGCATATAAATTATCTATTAGCAGCAACATTTAAGGCCTAGATATCATCGAAATTATGAATAATACAATTATTATGTACCTTTGAAACAATACTAAAATGCTTACATGGGTAAAGTCAAAGATATATGAATTATATACTATGGTTTTCATTGTTTCAGAATAAAAAATGTTGGCCAGTTTACTATACCGATGTAAAAATATATGATAAATAAAGAAATTGTATCTAGCGTCAATAAATTGATTTTTTAGAACTTAATAAAGATAAATATTATGTTCTACAGGGCCTAAATATTTTAATGGTCTCTTTATGCATTCAAATTTAGTTTGGGCTTTACTTTAATACGTAAGATCAATACTTTTTTTTACATAGTTCTGTTGAAATTAAAATTATTCAACTCTTCCTTTACTGCTGTGTTTATTCTGAATATAATATCCTGCAAACTTTTTCTAATTTAACAACCAACTATATCCTATAATATTTTGGAATATAATTTAGACCTAAATTTTTTTAAATTCATTTTAGTATTTTTATAGGATAAAAAAGAAAGAAACAAAATCGATTTTAATTTTTATTCACGTGAAGCTTTATAAAAAAAAGTTAGATCCATTTTCAAACGGGTCCTGCAACCATGAAAACGTTTATCGAGTTTATTGGATTAAAAATCTCGATACTCATAAAAATCTAATCATTTGACCATATATTTCTAATGATAAAGACATTCTCAATACAAATAGATGTATACAAGGAAAGTAAATACAACGATAAACACTAAATAAAGTTAATTAACACGAAATCTGTTTAAAATAATAAAAAATATGAAACGATATTCATAAACAAAACTTTAAATTCTTTATAAATTATTTGAGCCTATAAGGATATATTTTCGCTTATAAAAATTGTAAATGATCATACTTTTATTTAGTTGCAATGACATAATTGTTTAGGGGTTGATTCAGAAGCGCAAATTTTTATAAAAATCTAATGCATAAATGGGAAATTTATTTCATTTAGTAGCCAAAGTTTGTCGGTGGCATAAAAATTTATTCAAACACGAAAAAAAATTAATGGTATTGACCACGCCAATCGGATCAACGCTACGTGGAAGTATCCCATAATACCAATATGACTTATATTTTTTTCACTAGCGTTTGTGAATCTAGTAAAGTTGTTAAAGTGTCAAAACGAAGCATATGTTATGAACCAAAAGCTATGGGTCGGCTTAACAGTGTTGCTGTATCCCTTGCAGCTAGGCGACATTATTGCGGGTTCAGTGTTTGTCGTTACCCTTGCGTGAGTAGGATTCGAACCGTTAATCATTTAAATTAAAGATTCTAGTTTGGGTATTAACATCAATCATTCATCGCCACTGTTCATCAACTCTAAACATTTTCATTTTAGTTGTAATATTTTACAATCAAATTATATGAATATTACTTTGTTTATAATTAACCTTTTTCTCATTAAAAATTGGATTAGATCTCCCATGTTTACGCCATTTATTTTTGCATTAATAAACACATTTGTATACATTTAAATTATAGTTATACGAGGTTAAAATAATATAAAATCGTATTTGAGGCAATAAATTACACTCTTTGAGTTTTATTTGCAATGATATAAGCATGAATATGTCTAAAAGGTGACCAAGGATTTTTATTAATCGCCGCTTCTAGAAATATTCCCATCATAGTAAGTATGGGTTTTACCAATATCATTTGTGATTGTTAATCTATTCAACCGTTTCAGTGCCACAATAAATTGCATTTAAAAGCCGAAAGTGTTATTAACTACGGGGACCTAGCAGTGTTTGTTGTAGCCCCTGTAGCTGGGCAGTGTTGATCATCTGTTTTATAATGTTTTAATGCTCTTGAAATGAATAATTTAAATCTTAATCATTTAAAATATATAGGTTTCATATATTTAATTTTTCTACTATGTTATTGGTACTCATGTAACCTACCCCATTTTATTGTTTATATTCATAACTAATATAAAATATTTTCTTATTACAGAAGAGTAAAAGAGGCAATTAATGAATATGTATACCGGAAATTCAACACATAAACCTTCGAAAACTTCATTTCTTTTGAACAAAAGATGCTAACATCTGTGCTTTCATGAAGAAAAATTTGAAAATGCTTAGAAGCCTTTCTATATAAATAAGAATAATATTTGTATTTTTAAGAACTCTGTCTACAAACCTCGGTATTTTAAATCTCATATACTATTACGAATATCGGAATAGGAAACTTTCCAACGGTATTTTTATAATTTAATGGAAAATTTTATCCGCCCTATTATATATTATATTTTCCAAAAACTCGAATGGTGGAAAAAAGCCAATAATAAAAGAAAAAACACGTATAGCGCCCAAGTATTATGAGAAGAACAAAAATTTTATGCAATATCTAATCAAACTTTGAACCATATAATAATAATGAACTATCTGAATGAGACGGGATAGAATATGGGCACTAACAATATCAATGAAGGAGATGTGTCGTATTCAGTAAAGGATTTTAAAAAATTATAAACCGATAAAAATATCGAATTTCTTCTTTTAAATAAAAATTTCAATAAGTGGATTCTTTCATGGCTAATGGTTTGAAAATATGGATAAAGTTGTTTAACTTTTACCATTGAAATATTATGCTTTTCTGATATTATTCTGTTCAATTATTACTTAAAAAGAATGATCTTTATTCTTTAAGGATTTAATAAATCAACTATAAAAATAATGAGAACATCGCAAAATAAAAAATCGATTATTTATTGGCTTATTATTTCGTCTTGAGGTATTCGTATACTTTCACTGAAAATACAGAAAGTGTGTATTTTTTTTAGACAGTGAGTTGATGCCAAATAAACAGCTTATAACGGGATCACTAGATCTTAAATTGTCACAATCTTATTTGTGTGAATTAATGTTATCATAAAAAAATGACAGCAAGTTCAAATATAAAGCTTAATTTTATTATAAAGTGAGTTAAAATTGCGATTCTTGATCATTTCATTAGAATATTTATATTTTCAAAAGCTTAATCGCTGTGTTTATTTAGCAATGGATAAATAAAATTCCAAGAGGTGTTTTAATTGATGTAAATATTTCACGGAGACTGATAGGAATATATTAGTTCGAGTTACGGCTAAATAGTGGCGTGAAAAGGAACATTGGTTCGCATGTGGATATAAAAAGCAACAATTAAATTCATTGAATCTCTTTATACTACATATTATGAGCATGAAAAAGGGATTTTAGTGCAAAATTACGTATTTAAAAGGCATAACTAAATATTTTTATGGTCAATTTTTTTCTTGCATAAGTATAAAATAATGTAAGAAGTTTAAATTTAGAAAATCAAAAATACATATAAAATTTAAAGATTATATTAAGAGAGCCTTAAGATGGCGAATTATAAAAATTATTTCCAATATTTACCCTTATTCTCGGCAATAAAGGTTGAATTTTGTAACTACAACCCATAATTTTGAGACTATAATCACCTTTTGGGCTTTGGTTCTCTGTATCGATCTATGTAGATCGATATATGATTAAATTAAGATAATACTAATTAGATTTAATTTATTTTCCTGTATTAATAAAGCCTTCATCATTTCCTCATTGAGTCAACAACAAAAAAACATATATGGTATTGCCATGGATACTTTAATTGCAAAAAAATACTTATTGGGTAGAGTTTTGCACTATTGGAATATTCTAAATTATATCACATATTTTTTCTTTAAAATTTGTTGTGCCCTTTATTAATGTTCTGGTTTATTTTATTACTAACTTTTGGCCATAAAAACCTTTGTATTTAGCAATATTTGATCTAAATTAATAAAATATATTGGCTTTTTAGCAATATTTTGATTAATGTCGCATGTATCAAGGCTACAATACATTTTTTTGTGAAATGCAAATTTGTGTTCATTTTACCAATACAATTTATTTAAAACTATAAATACATCAAAAGGCTGCAATTATTGCATCAAACCGGTAATACCTGATTTTTAAATTATGTTATTTCCAGATAATCTAATCTTTCTATAATAATAACAATCCTTTTCGAATATATTTATGATCAAAAACCGAATCTATAATTTTTAAAATCATTACATTGTTTTAAATATCATTTCTAGTGAATTTGATCACTTAAAAAAACCCTGAATTTATATGTTCTGGCATATAATTATTTTTTCATGCTAAATAACTAGAGGGAATTTCAGAAATCGCGTCTAAAACAAAATATGAGGTATATTTTATTTGATAATTCCACTAATAGTTTTTTTAACCCCAGTGTATTGACTATTTTCTAGATTTCAAAATGAATTTTCTTTTTATTTGAATTATGATTTGTTTAGGCTAAGGGATAAATATCGCATTTATTATTGGAGTTAAATCGTAATTATTGTGGTTATATAGCGTCTATTTGTGGCAATTAAGTGGCAAAGGTCTAATCAAATTATTGGTCTGTTTAGTTGAAGAAAAAATTGTTTTTTTCAACATTTATTTTATAAAACAGCTTTTTTTTCTTATTTAAAGCCAAACTGACTAGTATTTAGAGATTTTTATATGTTTAAAATATAAGTTTTGTAAATTTTATGTTGGTTATAATTTACTTGTACATTGATTTATTTAAAAATTATATTTTAAACTACATTTATTGTCCACCTATCATTTATATTTAGCAGAATTCGAGGCTGATCTGCTTTTTTATTTTTTAATGATTATAGCAAGCATAAAATTAATTTGAAATATCCAAATTAATAGTATACAATTCAAACTAAAAGTCTTTAGGAATTTTTTGGATGAATCTTTGGTTGAATTTGATTACTTTAGATATATTGTTTTTATCATTGTTGTATTGTCAGCATATATTATAATTTAAATTTTATTTTGCTTATCTTCTGAACCAAAATTTTTATTATGATGAAAATTGGCTCATTATACGTTAAAACTATATTATTATATGATTATTTTAGACTTTAATTATGCAAACTCTTTTTATTATATCAAATTTCGTTGATATTTTATAAAAATATTCATAAATTTTATTAAGTTATAAAATATCATTTTACTGAATTTCTTGTTCTGTTCATTTGAGCAAAATAATTTAATTTAGCCATCAAAAATGGCTAAAAGAACAAAAAAAGAATCCACATCTTCAGATTCATCGTCCGAATCGCATAAAACTTCTCTGTGTGAAAACGAAGAAGAAAATGATTCCACAAATAGTGAAGAATCCAGTCAAAACTCTGACACTAGTGGAGAAGATATGGAAGAGTGTTTAATAAATGTCCATTTAGAAGAGGATAGCAATAAAATTGAAAGTCAGATTAAAAAGACCGAAGAGCTAAAAGAAAATTTGCCGATTGAAATCGTCAGCACTAAAAAGCAATTACTGCAACTTTACTTGATTAATCTTTTGCTTTATAAACAACTTAGTGATGATGAAAAGAAATTTAGTTCTATTAAAGATAAGCTCATAAAGCTTTCTATTTTAATTGAAAAAATAACAGCTATTGAAAGTAAAGCATCAGATATTATTAATGTAGAATTGGAAAAACAAGATTGTGAAATGGGAAAGGAAGATAATCTAATTAATGATCAAGCAGAAGAAAGTGGCCCTAGAATAGTGAGTAAGAATATTTTAGAAAATAAAGGAATCCTCAAATCGAGAAAAAGAGAAAGTTCTAACCCAAGAGTCAAAAATAAAAGAAAGGCTGGCGATATATTTGAAAAAGGAAAGTTTGTCAAAGATTCTAATATTGATGCCAAAAAAACGAAAACTAATAAATTTAATTAATCAAATTATTTTCTATTTTTTTCCTATGATTCTGATATCAAAATAGAAAAAGAAGACTAATAAATTCAATTGATCATATTATTATTCTCTATTTTAATGCCCGTGATTCTTATATCAAAAAAAAACGAAACTAATAAATTTAATTAATCATATTATTTTCTATTTTTTTCCTATGATTCTGATATCAAAATAGAAAAAGAAAACTAATAAATTCAATTGACCATATTATTCTCTATTTTAATGCCTGTGATTCTAGTATCAAAAAAAACGATGCTAATATATTTAATTGATCATATTATTTTCTATTTTTTGCCTATGATTCTAATATAAAAAAAATAACGAAATCTAATAAATTCAATTGATCATATTATGCTATTTTTTTACTTGTGATTTATTCAAAAAACTAGAAACTCATCTCTTCTTTTATTAAATAAAATCCTGAACCAAAATATATTTTTTTAAATATAACTGTCTTTTGGAAATTTATCAAAAATTGAAAATGGGCTACATATCGCTGTATGATAATTTTGATCACATAATACAAGAAATCGTATCATAAAAATATTTGCTCGACTTAACGCAGGATATACATCCGTAAAGTGTAAAATTTGTATTTTTTTTGAAAAATCGAGTTTATGTTTATCAATATGATTAATTTGACTGTAATTGAATTATAATATTAATTCATATTACAAGACGTTTACTTATTTAAATCACATTCAAAATGGTTGATAATAAAATTCTTATCATATAAAAAACTCCTGTTTTTTTTCTTCTCTACAAGACTCTAAATTTATTTGGATTTATAAAATATACGCAGAATATTCTATGTTACCTAATATTAATGTGAATATTCTTTTAATATTGTTCTTCTTTAATATATTTTTTAAATTATATGGTTTTTTATTCTGATTGTGGCATGCAAAAATATATTTTTTTATAAATGATCCGATCTGGAAATTTTCAGGTAAAATGAGACTTATTTATCATAAAAAATTCATGTTCAAACTTTTTTGCGCAATAAAATATATTATATTGAATGAAATTGACTAGTTAAGTACATAACCATATAAAATTTAAGGTTACAAGTATTTTTTTCAACCTCATTAACGTACTTAAGCATCTTCACTATATATTTTTCGCACATTTTAAATAGAGTCGAATCAATTTAATTCCTTTTACGTTTCATGCTTTGATTTTTTGTTGGAATCTTTATATTTTATGGTCTATATGTTTTGATAACAGATGAACGAATATTTTTAGTAGTAAAAATTATTTTTGACATAGAAGCATGGACTATAAACTTTTAATTTAATTTAAAAATATGTTTAGGAGAATAGAAACTTATTATTTCAGCGTAAAGGATTAATAAAATTTGATAAAACGAGATTATTTGCAAGCTAAAATTATCATAACAGTTCAATAAAAGTTGAATACATGCAATTAGATATGAATTTTTTGTATTTTAAAATGATTCTAACTTTGAGATTTCGCTATTCCTAAAAGGGTGTGGATTATAGTTGGATGCATAAATTAAAGGTATTAGATTACCAGTATTTTTGCATATAAAATTTTGATGCATTTATATTTGTTGCAAGTAGATATAGAATAAATTAAAATATTAAATTTTTTATTCTTACACTTTTAATTAACCAGGGCTGATTATTTTAAGAAAAATAATCATGTCATAAAAATCAAAAAAAAATTGTTTATATGTATCTATTTATTTCACGTGACTTAAAAAATGATTTTTACTGTCTTTATAAAATACTTACAAAAAATATAATATAATCAAAATTGTGGTAAAACCATAGTTTAGTAGAATTAAAATCGTTCAGCGTATAAACAGTTGAGTAATTGCACAGGAACTTTTAAGCCCCAAAGCAGTATTAAGAGATCCGAAAAAATATATTATTTAATAATTAAAGTCGTGAATAAAAAAACAATATTGCCTCAACATGTAATTAAAATTTTTTGAAAACAGATTTTGATTTATAATTATATAAGTATAATGTTTTCAATAATATTAAATTCATTTGGTGTGAAGTTCATAAATTTTTTTAAACTAAATTAGTAAGAAAAAATCTTAGGGCAAATAAATGAACACCATATTTAAATAATTGAATTATAACAACAGATGTTATTGATTTATCGAAAAAAAAAACAAAAACACAGTCGCAAGGATTGATAATTATCAAAGAACGACATTAATACCTGAACCCTCGCTTGAATTTTGAATATGGGCCTCTACGTAAGCAAATTCCCCAAATTTATCCTTGATCATGGATTTTTTTGTTTTACCACAAATTTTTAAATTTATTCGTGAATAAAATAAAAACCTCTATTTTGTCTTAATCAAATTAAATAGATCTAAAAAGGAGAGCAGGTAGTTTATTTGGGATTCCATGTCTGTGTTCTAAAAAATTACACATTGGCGCAAAAACATATCAGGGTATTACGAAGTTTCTAATTTAAATTATATTTAGCGATTAAAAAAATTCAATACTTTTATACCATATTGATAATTTCATCATATATAGGTTTTATTTCTCTATCACTGTAAAATATTACAAAAGCAACCTACTGAATTTATCATTTAGCTTATTATGTTCATTGAATGTGTTCTAGATTTTTACGTTGTATTTTCTTTAATTTTTTTAGAATTGACACCTTTATTTATTCATTATTTAAGCCAAATTCAAAAATTTATTGATATTTAGAACTAATTAATTAGAAAAAATTTAGCTATAAAACGCAATTTAGTGCATTGATTATAGATTAGGGATACCAACGGAAGAGGAAGCATATGCACAAACAATAATATTAAGAAATCAACTTTAATATATAAGTCTTGAGCGTTAAGAACTGTAAGGATGATCGGCACAATAATAGTATCAAAAAATATGTAATCTAAAGTTTTGCGCGAGCAAACATGAAAAATTAGCCCTTGAACAAATATCTTTAGTGTATCGTTTAATAACATTCAAGTGAAAATCTCCAAATACGAAACTATCATATTAAGTGGTTTTAATTGTCCTCTGAAGCATAGGCTTACGCACGAATTTCTTTGAAGAACCTATTTAAATTAATAAGTCTTGAAAGAGAATTATGTCCTGACAAATATCGTATAGATAATGAGTTTGAAGGAATAATTCTGCCACATGTCCTAAAAAGCAAAATAAAACTCTTTAAAAGGCAAATTTATATGTCATAAAATCTGTATAATCCAAAAAATTAGCCAGTTTATCTATTTAAGGTCTTATTTTTTTACAAACAGGTAAGTAAGAATTTATTATCCTAATAAAATGGAAAAATGTTTCAAAAATAAGCATTTATATGTTAAAAGCCTATTTAGAATTCAATTTTTGAAGTTTTATTTTGCAATGAAGACACGATATTATATATAAAAAGCAATTTCATCTAGCTGGAAATGAAGAAAAAATCAAAAAAAATTCAGTTATCATAATTTAAAATTATAGGTCCAAGAAATTTCAATTACGCTGCGAACTTTTATGTGTGGAAGAATTATATAATAGTAAAAAAAAAGAAAACTGATGAATAAACATTTTGACTTAAAAAGCAGAATTACTCTTGTAAAATTGTTTTCAATATTTTTTGATCAAATATAAGTTCTTTACACAAATTATGGGCTATTCTGTGAATTGTATGTTTAGAATGATAGATGTAATGAATCATCATTTAAAATGTTTCAATCATGGTTTAAACCACAAAAAAACATATTTTCTAGCAAGATCTATGTAAATCATTTAAATATTTATGTTAAAATTATGTGTATTTTCATGGTGAGACTGGATATGATCGGATGAAATAAATATGCAGTAAATCTAATGTGATTCTGTATTTTCTCTAAAATGTGTATATTTACGCTTGAATATCAAGAAACAAGATTTTATTTATAAAGTTTAAAGATAAACATAAAAGCAAATACCATTATTTTCATAAAATTGCATAGCTTTTTTGATTTTTTATTGAAATTCTCTATAATAATGAGACAAAAATTAAGAGAAATTATGTGAGTTTTTATATTAAAAATATAATTCATTTGTAAAAAGAACTTTATCTATCAAAAAAAAGAATCTATAAATTTTATATCATTTACATTATTTTTTTTTTAATCGAGAATGAATGCTTATCTATTGTTTCTTGTCTTTAAAGACCTTAATATGCCTTAAAAGAAAACATTAGAGGATTATTTTCTAGTAATTATCATTTTCATTTGGTTTCTAATGAAAAATCTATTCATATCGATTTGAATATAATTAAATATAATATAGTGATGTTATTTTTTAGGAAAAATGCGCTTTATACTTTTTAAAATAAAAATCCTCACAGATAGATGCGCGAAGCTTTAATATTTTATAAAAAAATTTACACATACCTCTGCTTAGTTAAATCAAGAATGACCTCAAAAACACATTAGAATCAACTGAAATTCTTTTTAATTCATCATCACCAGGCACATGAATTAATATAGAAATATAATATTCATGAATGATGATATAATATCAGCCAGCAAATATTTCATAAAAAGTTTTTTCGAATTTTATTAATTTCATTTTCAAAAAGACCATAAATTAAAGTAATATTTTCCATATTTCTAATTTACTGATAAAAACCCATTTTTCTGAATGTATATGCATTTAAAGAGAATGCAATGAGAAAAAAATAAGATACGTGCATATAGAAAATAAAAAAAAACTATAAAAGTAGAGATAATTTAGAATATGGAATTTTGAGGGCATATCGAGTAGGTTTTTTATTTTATATTATAAAGACTTAAAATTGCTTTTAAGTTTTAAAAAGAGTTAATTCATTCAGATAAAGGTTATCCGGCTTATGAAATTTGAAATAAATATTCCTGCATTTAAAATGTAGTATATTATTCAAGCGTATTTTTCTTCAAAAAAAGGCCTAATGTATTTTATTATAAATATCAAAGAACTTCAAAATTATAATAAGAATATTAAGATGAAAATAAAATAAATCATAAAAACAAAAACATATATTGTGAGTTTTTATCTACCTAAAAGCAAAAATCTGAAAGTTGACCTAAAATTTATGTGTTTTGCATCATATTACTATTATTTATAGAGATTTCATGCTTAATTATCGCTCCATATTTTTTTTTAAAGACGATAACACAGCACTTAAGTTCTGTGTAAAGTAGTTTTCATTTAATTATATTTTATTGTTGATGAAGTTAATTTATCGATTTAAATTATGAAAAAGATACTATCGTGGGTTCTATTGGATTATATAAGCTAATAGATTGAGACTTTATTTTGTTCAAAATATTTTATCATTGGTTTTTGTCTTCGTAAATTGATTCTTCAATAGTGGCACAATTTCAAATAAATATGTCATTTTTCCAGAAGAGACGTTATTATCAAACATTTTAATTCAGACAAAAATTTTTGATCATATACAAAATAGAAGACCATTATTACGGTTTTTTTATATTTCAATCCGCTTTTTTTAGTTGTTAAAAATTCTTTTTTTAGATTAGATATTTTTCAAATGATTCCAATTATGCTCTTTCTTTGATAATAATCAAGTTTCATGTTTGCGGGAAATAATTTACTGCACAAAAAATTCGAGTGAAATTGAAATATAAAAAATTAGAATTTGTGAAAAAGTCGCTTGTGATTTTACATTAGATATCTATATTATAGCCTTGCGTTTCTATATAAATTCAACAATGTAAGATATTCTATATTTAAGACCAGATTATTAATATGGGAACATTTCTTGGAGGCTTTCTAAATGAGATTAATTATATCTGATTATAAATTTTATGATTTAATATTTTATATGGTATTTAACAACATGCGTTTAGTTGAAAACTAAACATTTAAATCGCTATTTAGAGTGCATTTTCACATATTTAAAGTGAACTAAAATAATCAAAGACAACATGAAAGAACAAAGTTCACAAGATGTAAAAATGATCTCACACAGTAAAATAAATTCTTATCACGTGTTAATATAAATTATGGCAAATATGAACCTTTTTTTTAAAAAACTAATCATATTTTAAATAAACGCCATAAAATTTTAAATGACCAATATCTACTATAGACCAAACAAAAGCAAATTGTTATTTATAAAGAATTAAATATCACATGCTCTAAATTAAACAGTATTTTATTTATTTTTGTAAGGTCTTTGGATATGTTTTTTACATTTTTATTCACTATATTATTCCAAATAAAAAAAATTGTATTTTTTAAAGGTTTATGGGGTCATCAGATTGATCACATATAATATTCGAAAATAGACTTTCTATTTTATTTTTGAATTATCTAGAATATATAAAATCAATTTCCTCAGCCCGAAAGTATATTATTTTGTCAAATCATAAGATTTGTAAGAATTCCAAATAAAAATTTTCAGCATGAAATTCCATATATTTTTTATGATGTATTTTTACCTGGTCTTTCTTATGATTATGATGGTTTTAATAATTCATTTTCCTTTTTTTTTGCTTTAATCCTGCAAAAACAGCCATTTCAGACTAATTTCGAAACCAGATTCGTGGATCATCTTTACCCAAGCAAATAAAATAATTAAAATAAATTTTAAGAAAAATATATATTAAATATACGCGATTTATAATATCCTAAATTATTTTTTCAAATTGTTTTCTTTAGATAATGCCGTAAAAGATAACGAATCTAGAGAATTTTATTTTGGAATGGTATTTTTAAGTAGTAAATTATAATGAAAAGTTTAAATAAACTTTCAGGCTTTTAAAAACCATATATCGCGTAATTACTGAGAATATAATTTTTGTTTCAGTATTTATAGATTTACTTTCAGATCATGCTCAGAAAAGCTGTGAATTTAACATCTTATAAAATATATATTTTCGAAAATGAAGCTAACTAAAATAATTAAATTCTTCTTAAAAGTAAAAGGAAATGTATATTCCTTATTTGATTCAATGTATGACGCTTCGAATGTTATAGAGCTATTATATCTAGATTTTGCACGCTAAAAAGATAATATATAGTCAAAAGAAAATCGGATTTAAAGTACTTTCGATGACATATTAGTTACTAAATAAATATTCTATATCTTAACATGAATAAATATATTCAACTTATAAGATAAGGTGTCTAAGATGTATAAGAGCCCGATTAAATTATAATTCGAGAATATTAAGCCTTAACAGTAGTTGTATTTTATTAAAAAATGTTTATATGGTATTTTTGGTTTATATATAAGATAATTTGACCTTTTAATTAAGTTGTAGATAGTCATATGTCGATTGTTTTATTTGCATTTTTATAGTTTTCTTTACTAAAATCGTTGAAAATACCCATAAAATGGTTTCAAATCATAATTATTACAACTTTGTTTAACAAATATTCGATGCACCATAACTCATGTGTTTTTGTATATTTTAATATATATATTTATGAGTATTAGATGTTATAGTTCACGTGCACTCATATTACAGTAAATATGGAGATGGAATTTACCCTTTTTTTAGTAAAAATTTAAAATTCTTTCAATCTGTACTATTTCACTTTTCAAATTTTACACATTATTTTATTCATCTAATATAAAAAATATTATAAATATTTTAACACTTAAAATGAACGATTATCCTTTAGATCCAACTACACGTGCATATAAATACTTGGGGTCTAGTTGATATATTCTAAATAGTTGGGCTCGTATTTTTTAATATTTTTTTCGCATACTCATTAATGATAGCTATCAATAAAATATAGAACAAAAACAATAAATGTATTGTCTTAAAAGACCATACTAATTTATATTATTTGCTAGTTCTGGGAAGTTTTTGGGATTAGAGGCCTTTATTTAAAATAAATGCGTTTTGTGATTATTTTATTTAAACTTGTCCTCCCTATGATTGCAGTAATTTCAACTTATGCTGAATTTTTTTTCCTTTACAGAATATAAAATACATTTTTCACATTTAATTATTTAATAATAACACCTATCCCTGTTTGTCGATTTAACACATAATTGTTATTTATCAGTTGTCTTTTTCCGCAAAAAAATTGGTTTTTTATATTATATAATTATATCTATAAATTTCGATTCTACTGTACTATAAAGGCATTTATATGATACAATGAATTGTAGCACTTAAAAGCATATATCTTATTAATTTCGTTAATTGTCTAAAAAAATTAAGAGGAGGTTAGAATATGGGCTAAAAACCGCAGTAAAGAGTTTAACTGAATAGACAATCACTTTTATCTTATCTTTAAACTGTTTATGATTTTTTTTTAATAGAAACCAATTTCTTTATTAATGATGGCCCTTTTATGTTAAATTTTGATTTAGTAAATTTCGTATACGAAAAGATAGATAAACCAATCTTTTGATTTCTATTTCGTAATTTGTGAAGTTGGAAAAATTGGTTCCGTTTGCAAACTAAAGTTTTTCACATCTGCACTATTAATATAAACATAGCAACCTTATTTTAAACATTTTTCTATGCTAGGTAGGCGCTTTTATATATGTATTTAGCTTTCATTTTAGTCATAATCCCCCAATAAAGTTTTCGTTATTCTAGAAATTAACAAGTTGAAATATAATGATTACAATGTTTTTAACGCACATTTGTCACTTAAAGTCAGAATAGAAAATCTATACATTATCTAGAACCAAAAAAAAAGATTAAATTGTAATTTTGTTTTTTGATAGTTAATGACATTCGAAATATAAAACTAAAACACAACCTTGCATTTTTAATACTATAGTTTTATTTATTGATATTTTTATTAATAGAAAAATATTGCTTTGATATGAGTTTTTGAATGTTTAGAAAATGTACCCTTTAAAATCAAAATTCGATTATAAAGCAAAAATATAAATAAAATTCTATTAGTATCGATAAATTAAATAATCTTGTTTTCCACATTCTTTATATTAATATTTTGTAGAATTTCTATTATGAATATACATAGATGTAAAGATTATAAATCTTTTGTAAAATATAATTTATTGTGATTTATTTGTTAACATTGTATTTAGAAAAACAAAAAAGGCTTCCATTTCTAGGTGCTTTAGATTTTACCTATTTTATTCTGGTATTTTTATACCTAAAACGAGGATAATTAGAGAAAAGATATCATAACTGCTCTGTAATACAACTTTGGTTCCAATAAAGTACACTATATTAGCTAAAGCATTAGTAAAACGAGGTTTTCTAGAAGAGTGAGTATTATTCCGGCTTTGCAACTCAACTAATTATTTAATATAGTACACTTTTCTGTGTAGAAAACAAATAGAATTAGGTTTCTTGAAGTATGAGTTTGCTGATTTTTTATAAAATCACGATAAATTTTAATTCATTCTGTTATATAAATTCTAATTAAAAGAACATACTTGAAGAAAGGGAATAATATGTGCCTTTTAATTCGATAAAAAATTATAATTGACTTTATTATGAATATTAAAAATATAACGTTGTAATTTTATACAGATATATAATTGTTGCTTTTTAATTCAATAAAATATTGAAATCAGTTATGCTGTGGTTAATTATGACCGAAACAAGGGCATCTTAGAATTTAAATTATATTCCGTACAGATTTTAAATGAAAAAAAGTTGCTGGTTCTATTATTAGACCTTTTCAAATACCTTTATTAGCACTATATATGTTTTTTTTATTAAATCCCATTCTATTAATCATACAATTTTTTTATTTTACATCCCTTCAAAAAATGAGTAACTTAGTGACAGAAGAAAAGCTGCTCCCTATTCTCGAAGAAGTGTTCAAGACAAAAGATGACAAAACAAAGACAATTGAATGTCAAGTAACTTTAAAGAACTATGACTTCAAGAAGGATGTTCGTTTCGATTCGAATTGTCGTTTACCACACAGCAAACGTGAAAAGGAGAAAATAACAGTGATAGCTGACAAAGCCTTAGCTGATGTGTGTCTAGCAAATGGTTTTAATCATGTTTTGATGGAAGATGTTCAAGGCGCAACGAAAGAAAAGAAGAGGATGAAAAAGAAAATATGTAAGAAGACCCATGCGTTTATTAGTTTGCCTAACTTTAATAAAGCCTTTGAAATGCGAATATTGGCAAGTAAGAACAAACCAGTATTTGTGATTAAAAATGCTAATGAGCTCAAGGACATGTATGCTGAGGTTTCGAGGACAGTTAAATTTAAATTGAGAAAAAGTGTGAATATTAATTTTAGTGTTGGGTTTACTAAAATGGATAAGAAAGAGGTTTATGATAATGTTAGTACTGCGTTGAATCATCTTGTCGGTCTTCTTAAAAAAGGCGTTCAAAATATCGATACAGTCTATTTTAAAAATACTCAAGGCAATTCCTTTAAGTATAAGGTCAATTAAAAGTATTTTATCTTATTTAACTTAAGTTTATTTCAAACGCTGTAATGTTCTTAATAAATTTATATCGATGCTATTAAAAATGTATGATAAACGTTCTAAATTTTTCATTCTACACATAAATATTGATAATAAACTAATATAATAAAAACACTTAGATGTATATGTCTTGAGTATAGAATATGTATTTAGGAAGACCGTAAGAATGATGTGCTTAAAAGGAGCATATAGTAAATCTGTAATACAAACTATCCCGAAGCTTTGCGCGGCGAACATTAAACTTAAAAGAAAATTCGTGCCCTTAAATAATGTGTAACGAACTAATATAAGTTTTCGATGTACCTTGAAGAACTAGAAGTCACAAATAATATTCAAACTATAGGATTGAGGAAAACCCTTGAACTAATAAGTCTTGAAAAGAAGGGACGTATCGAAGAAGATGTTAGAGAGATGATATAAGCATGTTTTATAAACGGGCCATCAATTACCTATGTTTGAAGAGAAAAACTATAATTACAATTAAAAAATTAAAGCGATAATAAAATGGCCAATAAGTTTTCAATTATGCGACAAATATTCTTATAAAATTAATCTAAATTATTTAATTATGCAGAAATATTCTTAATAAATTAATCTAAATAATTTCGATGCTATAAATAAAAAATTCTAATAAATTAATATGAATTATTTTTATATACACATAAAAATTGACAATAAATTAATGTAAATTATTTTGTAATTTTATTTTTATTTATCATACATGGTTGCTTCATATTAGCACGGTTTTATTTAATAAATGTATATTAGACAATTTGAGTATGATAAAAAGAAAAACTTTATCGCAACTATAGAAATAAGGAGAATCTGTAATCTGGCTAATGTTGAATATGTGAATCATAGAAACTTAATTCCCAGAATATGAACTCTCGGTGAATTTACATACTCTTAATACGAACAGTACCATACGACATATGATTGGATGGTGTAATCTAGAAATGCAATAATTCGTATATCAGGGAGTTATAAATGCAAACAGAAACAGAAGCTTGCGCAAACACAACCATATAATAGGATTGAGTAATATAATAAAACTAATAATACTTGAAAGAAGAAGATATATTGAAGAAGAATTCAAAGATGATGAAACTATAAAAAAATATTGGCCAAATATATTTCATATAGCAATATAAAATCCTGCTTAGACAAGTTTAAGCAGCTAAAAATAAATTTAACCTATAAATAAATTATTTAACATATATGTATTATTTCATTATTCATTAATATTTTACGATTAATGCAATATAATAATCTCGGACTTGTAATCATAAAATTAATTTTATTTTTGAAACAAACTCGATCTATTAATGCAATATAATAATGTCCGACTCGGAATCATAAAATATATATGATCATATAAATTTTTTTGAAACCAACTAGATTTTTAAAAAATATTCTTGTTTAATTTATTTAATAGAACATACAGTGTATGTTATTTCGCCCAATTTTAACTATTTAAATATTATAGTAGAAATTTAATCCTAGCAAAAAAATTCAACGTATTGTCAATCCAATGCAAATAATTTTTACCCATACATCTTAAGTTTATATTTTTCATGTTATTTCATCAGTAATATTTTTTCATTAAAAGAAAATTAAAGCTAACTCGAACAAATAACCGAATCTAATAATGAATGAAAAATAATGAAATCTGTAAATTATAATGCTTAGAAATGAATAATTTTAAGTCACATAAAATTTTCTGAACAATAATCAAAAAATTAAAAATTGGCGGAATATATGATAAAAATCATAATCTAATCCATTAAACTTATATCTAAAAAATTATCTTTTGGAAAAGACATATGATGATGATGAAATATATGCTATCATATATTTCCCCACATTTAAATTTAATTTTTATACACATATTTCGCTTTCTAAAATATTCAAAATGCCAAATATAAGAAATTAAATAAACATATAATAACAACATAAAATAAAATTTACTGATCAATTTAAAGGCAATTTCCCGATTATAAATATAATTATATGCATCCAGTGCAAAAAATTGCATTCTTTTTTATATTTTTAGCCAGATAAAAAAACCTTTTATGAAAATTATAATGGTTTTTTAATATAACGGCATTATATAGAGCACAAAATATACCATCTAACCAAAATATTAATTTTAGGAAAATGATGGTGTTTTTCTGTTGATATAAAATTATATCATGGGAAATTTTATTAGAGCAAATTAAAAGATTGCAGTGAAATATTTTTTTTTATAATCAAGTTATTTTATAAATGTACCCTTTATTATATAAGTGGGTGTGTTTTTTTTACAGAAAAAAAATTAGACTATCATAATAGTAAAAATACATAGTAGAACTGCTATTAAAATAATCACATATAAAAATTAATCATAGACATGGCTTTATTTTAAGATAGACGTCAAAAGAGTACCAGCGAATATTTACAAACTAATTCAGCAATACGAATCTATTGCATATATAAAGTCAGGAAATAAATTTACAGAAAAAATGTATATATTTAAAGTGATAATATATTTTTTTATGTGTTGATTCTAAATTTCATTTGATATATTAAAGATAGAATGAGGAAATTTGATTAATTGGTCTTCTAATACCATTTCCTAAACGAAACATATGCAATTTCTTCTTTCAAGACTACTTGTTAAATATCCCGATCAACCCTATTATTTGTGTATATGCTTCTGTTTTCATTAATCTTCTTATAGTAACTTTTTAACTTAAGAATTCTTAAGAAATCGAATTTAAGTGATTTGCGTCTTTTAAACAAGGGAAATTAGTGGGGTTATTTAGACGAACGAAAGTATATATTAATTTATGTATGGACTAAGGTTTAGGTTAATGGATTATTCTCCAATAATTTGAATAAAACATATAATATTTTTTTTTTGAATAAATAAATATTCTTTTAAAATAAAATCGAATATTTTCATTGTATGTAATATAATCATAGACAAATTACGAAATATATTTCTTACTACTGATGTGGAAACCATTGTCCGTATTTTTTCATGATTAGTCGAGATAAGTTATCTAGTTAAAAAGATAAAAGACAAATAATACCTAATTATTTAAAATACGGCAACAAATATAATGTTTTTTTTAAAAAAAAGCTATAGCTTATCTTGCAAGCTTTCCCGCATTTTTGTTATTGTATGGGGTTTTGCCCTATTTTTTCTGTTTTTAAAATACAATAGTGACTTCTTTTATTTATACAAAAAAAAAATTATTCGATATTTTATTTTTTCGCCACTTTTAATAGATACTTTTTGGTTTTTTCATTGCAAACACAACATTATAGTTCTGTATTTTAATAACACTCGAATAGCGGTAAAAATAGAATCTTGCATCTAAATAGGTATTAAAGTTGTCAAAATAACATTATCAATTTATAAAATATATATCAGAATCTGTGAATGCTATTTAAAGAACTTATATATGATTTTCATTACTAAATGCGGGAAATTTGGATTAACCAAAAAAAAATCAAAATAAGTATACAAATCAGAAAATAATTACACAATTAAACCAAAGAATAATTTGTATCTTCAGTAAACCAAAATATAATAAAAAAGGAATTTAATTTGAAAATTAGTAATAAAGGTGACGAACCTTAACTAATTCAAATTTGGTGAATATAAAAAAGATTAGAACAAAATGCCGGCTAAAATTACGAATTACCGCATACATATACAATAAAATTAATAAATGTATTTTTAAAAACCTTTGTATTTAATCAAAATAATAATAATTTGAAGATATACAAATTTACTTTTGAAATATCTTGATTATCTATAAATTGATGTAAATTTATTTGCTATATTCAAATATAAAGTGGGTTTATTGGTGAAGGCAAATTATTAGTAAGAATAGGCGCTTTAAATTCATACAATTTTATTCAAATATAAAGTGGGTTTATTGGAGAGGGCAAATTATTAGTAAGGTTAGGCGCATTAAATTCATACAATTTTATTCAAATTATAGGTGGGTTTATTGGAGAGGGCAAATTATTAGTAAGAATAGGCGCTTGTAAATCATACAATTTTATTCAAATTATAAGTAAGAACAGGTGATTTTAATTCATAAAATTTTATTCAAATTGCAGTTTTCAATTTAAATGCTAATAATATCATATAAATGGGTTGTATTAGGAATCACTAGGGCACTATTGTCAAAATATTTTAACAAAACAAGTATTTATAAGTCTTCCATTTAGTTACTACGATTAAATAGACTACAAATTTAGTTATTTTAGGGCTAAATTATTCGTTATGATTTTAGTTTTTGGTCTCAAGCACTGTTTTGCAAGATAATTCGTGCGCACAGCTTATATATACTTTCGGCTATTTTATTCTTTCTATAATCTTCTTCAATATCTCACATCTGTTCATTACTTATGAATTAAAGGGGTTTTCTGAATCCCAAAGTTTGTATATATGCCTCGATCTGGTTATTTATTCGAGTAAATAGTCAAAAATATTTTTTAATTATAAAAAAAGTTATATGATGTAACTTATTTTACATCGAGAAAATTGTGTTTAAATAGTGCAAATTCATAAATCTGAAAAATGGCATGTTCTGGATTTTTTAATATGCCAATTTGGCTTTAAGAATGTATTAGATTTTTATGAAATACATTTTAGTCTTTTTTTGTCAGTTGGGACTATTTTTCTGCAACTAATTGACTAAATTATCATGATTTGGGATTTATTATTTAAAATCCTAAAAGAATTCGATTTAATATACCGTAATTCAGAAATTCATTATAAAAGATAGTCAATTTATAAGAATACATGTAAAATTAAATACATCCACTGAATGAATCTATTGATTTATAGACGTGAATAAATAATATTATAATTTAAGGAGGAACAATTTTTGAGAAAAATAATTAATTAATTAGGTAAATTACATAAATTTTCAAAAATTGATATGATAATTATATAATTTATGTTTAAAAAGTCTGTTCACATAATATTATTCATAAAATCAAAAAAGCAATAGTATTAGTATCTTTATTTCCAACCTTAAAATAATTCTAATAAGTTAAAGTATTTACATAGAAATTTTAGTCCTTGCGATTTTTCTTTATTTGTTATTTCTTTAATCACGACTGATTAACTTCAGATTTTGTACTAAAATTCTGGATTTAAGAATATCTCAAAGGATTTACAGAGGCGTTTTATAATCACCATTCAAGTTTGCATGAAAAATATAGGCCTATTTTTGCACTTTTGTGGCTGCACATGACTTGCATTTTCTTAAATTAATTTATGAAATTACGATTTTAATCCATTACCCATGTTTTAAAAAATATATATAATTTTCCCGCTTATGATATGGTAAAAAAAAATCATGGGTTTTGAGTCAACCCTTATTTATTTTTCTTTTAATAAAAGAATTATATATATTTAAAGAATTCTGTAATCTCCTTATAATATGTAAAATCACACTATATAAATCTATTAAGGATTCTCTTAGTTGGTTATTACACTTAAATAGTTTACTATTCTTGAGGCGCCCTGGGTTTAATATAAAGATGGCTTGGGTGATGGGGAGTAAAATATCTAAGATAGAAAGTCTGGTTAGCACGAAAAATATATACACCTATCTAAATCTCTTCTCACCTTCTTTTCATCGAAATTTATGACTATCTAAGCATCTTTTTCAAATAAGAGATTAATTGTAATTGCGCGATCATTACTGCTTTTTTCATGATAATTTCTTATAATTCTTAGGTAATCTTAATACTTTTCTTATTTTCATAACCTATTCCTTGTATAGCAGTAACAAAAATATTTTCTGATATATTAATAGTTTTGTAGACTGTATTATCAAAATAAAACCGACGCTATAGGGGAACAGAGCTTCTGTTTCATTAAAATCTAGAATTTAAAGAAACAAGAAGATAGATAAATTGATTGAAATTACAGATAAGGTTCAGCATATATAAAAAATTATGCTAAATATTTTTACACTGTTTGTTGTATATATTTACACTTTAAGATATATTACTATTGATTAAAAACCTTTAAATTATGAATATTTAAACACAAACGAATTATATTTTAGGAATAATTGATAACAGCAAATTATATCTGTTGCTGAAAATCCATTTGTTTTTTTTAATAACTTATCTGTTCAAAATTATTTGATTTCTATTGTGTGATAAAATCATTCCTCTACAAAGTTGATTCCAACACGACTTGACATCCACACTAGCCAAATCATCATATTTCTTTTGTTGCTTTTTCAACCTTAAATGGCGCTATATTTAGCTTTAAATTGCTGTGATTCCAGATTTTAATTATAATTTCAATATTATTGTACTATTGAAAGTAAAACTCTTTGAAGCATGGTTATTTATCGGCCTAGAAAAGAGAGGTATGTATTATTACCTGTTGATTTTTTTCCCTTTAGATTTTAAGTCCATTCGATTATAAATTTAAGTTTCAACATAAACATATTCAATATTTTTTCCACCCGAAGTTTTTTAAGAATTGAATGTGAATCACCACCTTCCTAATTAATTAATTTGAGTATTTGGTTAATACCTATTATTTTCTATTAGGCCCAAGCTTATTTTGTAAATCCAAGAATCTGCAGCTAAAACCTACAGATTTTTATAGAATATCGTAGTATTTACTGGCGTATAATGCTATTCACTAAGAATTTGCAAATTATGTGAAGTTTTAAAAATAGAAAAATATATTTTACAAAAATACTATATAATTACCGCATTTTTTATAATTTAAAAATGACTATATATATATAAAATCATTTTTCATGACACAAAATTAGTATGCATAAAATTACAAACATAATAATTAGATAAAAAGAGATGCCGAAGAAATGTTTTTCAAATAATGTAGAATTATTTATAATTTAAACATTACAATGTTTTAAATATAATTTTGAATTTTGCATTAATTGACAGCAACAAAAAATTTTCTTTAATATTTTTAATGATTGACTACAAAAGAAGATTCGCAATATAAAATTTTGAATTCGTACTATTTGGCAGCAACAAAAAATTTTCTTTAATATCTTTAATGATTGACTACAAAAGAAAATTCGCAATATAAAATTTTGAATTCGTATTATTTGACAGCAATTTTTATTGATTTACTATAAAAGAATATTCCTAATATAAATTTTGCCTTTTAATTTTGCATTAATTGACAGCAAAAAATATCCTTCTTATATATTTTAAATGATTGACTACAAAGGAATATTCGCAATATAAAATTTTGAATTCGTATTATTTGACAGCAATTTTTTTTTTTATTGATTTATTATAAAAGAATATTCCTAATATAAAATTTGCCTTTTGCATTATGTCATTAATTGACAGCCACATAAATCCTTCTTATATATTTTAAATGATTGACTACAAAGGAATATTCGCAATATAAAATTTTGAATTCGTATTATTTGACAGCAAATTTTTCTTTTAAATTAATTTTTTTATTGATTGATCATTAAAGGAAGAAAAATAAAAGAAAATTTTGCCTTTTAATTTTACATTAATTGACAGCAACATAATTTGATAATTAATATTTTTATTGATTTACTATAAAAAAAGATTCCTAATATAAATTTTGTATTTATATTTCTAGCAATTCCGTAGAGAACAAAATTAAACTATTCAGAATATTGTATTTTTATTAGTTGAGGGATATTGAATATTAAAAATTTGAATTTAGTGTTTGTGAAATTGTTGCGAGCAAAATATTTCTAATATTCAGAATATTATATTTTATTATTTGAGAGATATTGAATTTAAAAATTTTTATTGGTTGTGTTTGTAATTTGAATCCAAATATAAAATAATTTTTTTTGTATTAAACATTTTATTAATTGATTGTGAGAAAAAGTCAATGTATCAACAATATAAGCTCTAGATATTCAATTATATAGATGTTTTTCCACATCTCTTAGTCTTTCTTTACATTTCTGTAAATCACATACTTTTCCCAGACCAAAATCAGCTCTATTCTGGATATCTATTTGTTTCCTCAGAATTTCTTTAATTTTATCATCGTATTCCACAAATTTGTTTTTTGTGTCTCTTTTTTTAGGCGGCTCTATTCTTTTCGGTCCAGATATTTCTTGTCCCATTGGAAAAGGGTATCAAAAATCTTTTAAAGAGACGGTTGATTGAAAACTTGCTTATCATTAGTCGGTAATTATTTTTAATTTAAGTTTCTGGTCTTTGATATATAAAATTAAATTTAGTAGAACTTTCTTTTTATTTCCGAAATATTTTGATTTCAAATTTTATCTTTATTTCAATAAGATGGGTTTCTATTTATTTCTTGAAATTAGTGATTGATAAAATATATTTATCGCCCATATAGAATTACTTATAATGGTATTAAATTCTTTATCGTTCTCGTTTTTATTATTTTATATAAAAATTAAAAATGACACTAAAAATAAATATAAATTTTGATCCCTGTTAATTTTTTTAATTTATCTAGGCTTATAACTTTATAAATAAATCCATAATTTTCTTAAATAAAAAATTAACACGTGCTGTCCAATTAAAAAGCCATTATACCACATATAAATTGTTTTATTTTGAATATCTTAATGGTTGTATATAATTCCCAGAGTTTCCCAATTAAAAATAAACCACGTGTAATTGATAGTAAGAAAATTTTTTATAAATGTATGAATTTTCTAAACATTGAATTTTGAATATTTTCACCAAATATTTTTATTAATTAAATTTTATACTATTCCACATATATTTATTTCATTGGAATTTAATCAGTTGAAATATTAATATCAGTTTAATATAATCTTATCAAATATTAGTATGGTAGTAGAATCTTTTAATAGACTTATATAGACCGATAATTCTATATAATTTAACCGCATTATCTTTATAAGGTAAATACCCCACTTTTCACCCAACAAATCAAAGTATTATTAAAATTATTTTTCTCCAAAGTTGAAGTTTTCAGTGATAAAAAATTTTCATAACAAGCCAGAAGCTTAAACATTTACAATAAACACCTTAATGCTTATTTTTAATTTGTAAGAAAATAAAGCTGCCACGGATGTCTGAATAAAAAGGACAAGAAGATATATTTGAAGTACATAAGCACACAATTAAAATAATGATTTTTATAAATTTCTAGATTTAAAGCATCAAAAATGAAAATAATGAAATACTTTGCCAAATATAAACTAAAGCTATTTATTGTACACTCATGGGACTTTTTCATCACGCATATGCGTAAATTATACTATTTATCAAAAATAAATTAAAGCTTTTTATTGTAAACTCATGTGATTTTTTCATCTCGTATATGCGTAAATTATTATCTTTGCTAAATATTAATTGAAGTTATTTATTGTATATACGTGTAATTTTTTCATCACGTATATGCGTAAATTATCATCTTTTCCAAATATAAATGAAAGCTATTTATTGCATATGCATGTGATTTTTTCATCTAGTATACGCGTAAATATTCATCTTTGCTAAATATTAATTGAAGTTATTTATTGAATATGCATGTGATTTTTTTATCTCGTATATGCGTAAATTATCATCTTTTCCAAATATAAATGAAAGCTATTTATTACATATGCATGTGATTTTTTCATCTCGTATATGTGTAAATTATAATTTTTGCAAATATTAGGCTATATAATCGTTTCTGAAAGCAAATTAAAACTAAAATTGATTTTTTCAATAAATGTAGGCTTTAAAACACCCTTGTTTTTTAAATAGTGCCTATAATTATTAATATTTTTTTTCCTTTAAAAAAACGATTTACCAAATATATCTATGTTTTTCACACTCAATTCTATTTTATTTTTCATTTTTAAAATGTGGTTTATAAGTCCTACGTATAAACAAGTATGTTTTTAGGTGTAAAAATAATTAACTTTAGCAACAGATTTTTTACGAAGTTTCTTAAAATTTATTTTAAATCGCAACTAGCATATCTTAAATTAATAAGAGTGTGAAGTTCAATCACATAAAATTCATAGTTTAAATCGAATTTTGAAATTTCCGATTTTTAAATATAAAGAAAAACAGCAAGCGATTTACAATAAATAAAACACTTATAATTTTTATCTATGTTAATCGAAAAACAATTGTATTTATTTTTTTATTTATGGGTTAAATTTCTTTATATCAATTTTATCTATTTAGAGTTCTTCAGCCCATTAAGAATATTGCACAACTCTTTGATGCATCTTTTGACACATTCCCCTAATTTATCTTCATTAACTGCTCTTCTTCTCTCAAATGAGATGATTTCAAGTATCTTGGGTCAAAAAAATAATATATTATATACATAATAGCAGATAGACCTAATAAAAATGACCTTTGAACTAAAAAAGATTGTTCTGCCGGAAAAAAGTTTAGTAACAAAATATTATTAAAGTTTATATCTTTTTTTGTTTTATTAAAATACCCTGGCATTTTCAAGACTAGGATTTCCGATAAACTAAGTTCCTGTTAATTTATTTGAAACACGAAGCATAATATTTTTATATATGTATGATACCCTAAAAACAATTCTACCAATACTTATTCGGGTTTTGAAATTAAATCATTCTTTTAAAAAGATTAACCGTTTGATTTGACTACCTAAATCTACTTCCCGCTTCGGGAAACATCAGAACCTTACCAATAATGGTTTATTACCCTCTTTGTGTTCAGAAATCGAGTAAAGCTACTTCGGGACCACAATCAAGTATATTTTTAAAGCCGATAGCTTTCCTTTACTGAGTATGGCCCTAAGTGTTTGCCGTATACTTTGAATCTAGGCGGTTTTAACAGCCTGTTTAGTAACTTGGAAATTCCATTATGCAAGGTAAAGTGTACTTCAATCATGTAAATCGAAGATTCTAGGTCGAAAATTTACCCCACCAACCATCGCCATTACATACATATTTAAAGCAAGGGTACGAGATTATAAATATTTTAAACTCTAAATTAAAACTTATATATTAAAATTCAATACATAGATTATAATTTCATGTAGGAATTTCATTTCCATTATAAAATAAATTTGAAACAACTTTTTAATCTCAATAAACACATTTTTAATTTTTTATTTGAACTAAAATTGCATTAAAAGCTGTAATCAGTTTGTTTATGATTGACTCTTGTTGCTAATATTACCATATTAAATAAATACATAAATGTATAGGAATATAATATGTTGGAAACGGTCAAGTTTAATATAGCATTTCTCTAAAAAAAAATAGAGTTTGGTAACCTTTTTTTTCGGAATAATTATTAAATTCAGATCGTAAGCTAATTTTATAAAGTGAAATTCATATTTGATATAAATATTTGAAAATAATATAATATAATTCAAATTGGATGCATAAATTGATTCGAAGGGAAAAAATTTATTTACTTTGATTTTTATATTAATACTGTTCTATTCTGATGATTTACACACATGGGTGTAGAATATATCGACCTATTTTGTGTGTTAAAGGAATTCACACTAAAAATGCATATCGTGGCGTTTATATATAGAATAAATAATATCATGCCAAATAAAACATATCTACAAGCTCAAAACTTAGAGTTGAAAAATATTTGAAATGGTAATTTGTGAAAGAGAAAATAGATAGAAAAATATGATAAGAAGAAGGCATTAGAAGTATCAAGAAAATCTGCTATTTAAATCAATCCTAAGTTTTGCTTAACAAATATATAAATTTAAAGATAAAAATAATGCATGATAGCAACTATTAACTTGCATATAATAAAAAGATTTTACCATACCCATAGTATAAATCATTTGATCACAAATAACACAAGTCATATATAAAAGAGCTAGTGATAGTGAAGAAATATAAAAAAATACCGATAAAAAATAAAATCGAGGAAGTCACTTCAATAGATAACTGTTCAAACGTGAGTATACATAGCGGAAGGGTGACAAGTGGGGCTGATGAAAAGAAATAATAATGAAATATGTTGTATACAAAAATCATAAGATTTGGTTAAATAAATATTAAAATTTAACTGTTAATTATATTCGGAATAAAAAATATTTATTATATTTGCTTCATATGATTCTAAACAATGATAAAGTAAAAATGGATAGAATCATATCTTTATTATGATTCTTTGTTCTATAAATACAGAAAAAAGTCGAATATATCTCGTTTAATTCTTTTATATCAGTGAAAAGGTTTTTTTGATGGGCTAATTTGGTTTTTGACTACTTATGATGCTCGCTAAAAACCTTAATTTGCTGATTTGGTAACAATTCTTCTGATAACCTCATCTATTCTATTCTAAGCTATTTATATTCTTCTTTAAAGACCTTTATATTCATTTTTTTTACTAAATACTATTTTGTGTCTGATTCTGGTTCTGTTAATATACTGCACCCCTTTATAGACAACTAACGGCATTTAGTGACAACTCCATTTAACTACCACGTTGCTATTCGTTTTCTGTATTTGTAAATGAGGGTTGGTAATAAATTATACCTTCCTATGTTCTAAAACCGTCTTATTAAAATATATAAATGTTTTATTTGGATGGGCATTTTTCATCTTAGACACAAGAAAATACGAAATTTATAAGTAAATTTGCCAAAAAAATTTCCTATATATTCAATATCAAATCTTATGGCTTGTTATATAACAATTTTCATGATATTATTCTAATAAGAAAACAAAAAGAAACTGGGATTGTAATAAATAGACCAAAGTATCCTCTTATATAAATAATTATATCTCTTATTTTAATAATGATTGTATTTTTACAGTGATTCTTGCAAAATAATATAATTTTAAAATATATTTGTCATTAATATTAATTGGTGTAATTATAATATATAGTTTTTAAATGAATATTCAAATTAAACGTACCGAAAGCAGAATAAATACATGTATTTTTTTTACTTTATCTTGTGTATAAATTGTGGCATATTAGTCTTACATATTAATGGGTAGTTACAAGCGAAAAATTACAATTCATTTTTTAAATTGATACAAAGCCTATTTATTTTAATTATTTACAATTTGATTCTTAAAAATATTTTTTTTGGCGTATTTAAGGCTAAATAGTACCATAAAATATCAATTATCAACGAGCTCTATATAGAAAATAAAATACAATGCTTTTTGATGTGGCCACAATAATATAAGTTCAAAAATATATACAATAGAATGAATATTTTTTTACATTAAATTGTAATAAATCCAAATAAGAGGGGGATTATTATTTTTGCTCCATAATATTTTAATTTACAGCATTCCGAATAAATATTCCACAGATTTTCTGAAATATTTCCCTAAATATTCACTGAAATTTTTGAAAATATCTCTCTTAATATTTACTATTCCTCGAATCAACATTTGTTCTCCAACAATCATAATTTCTTGAAAAGTTTGATAATTTACAATTTTCTTTACATAGAAATCTTCAAAAATCAAAACATTTTCATCAATAAGTAGTATAAGCGCCATTCGTGGTTCTGACTCTTCTAGGGCTTCAATCTTGACCCTTAGATCTACCATATAACTGACTAAATCCCTATAAATCATCGTAAATAAATTGTTTATCTTCGACTCTACATCTTCATATAACTTGTTATTGTTCTTATACGCAATGTTTATATTTATTTTTTCGAAAAGATCAATTTCTTTGTGTTTTAGATGTTCGTTCGCTTTCAATATTTTATTCGAAATATCCTTTAAAAATCCGTATATCGAGTCTTTGCAAATATAAACAACTGTATTCATCATTTCATTTTTATCAAGAAATTTTTGTGTTATTCCTAAATCAGGAGCATCCGGATTCGGCTGATCTAAAGTGCTACCCGTACCCTTAACTATGTTTTGAACAGATTCAACAAACTCAATTAATTTTGTTCGGATGAACTCCCACCTTTCAACTATCGCTTGTGGTATTTTCGTATTTTCATATTTTATCTTCTTTTCAACAACCTTAGCCACATCTTCTTTGAAATGCTCTCTACGTCTCTCAAACCATTCATTTATTTTCTTATGAATCTCGTAATACAAATACACTATATCATCATCGCTATTATCTTTTATATTATCGCGTCCTCGAGTTTTGAAATAAATGCTCTTAAATTTTGAAAGATCATCAAGAAGTGTGTAATTCTGATCAAAAACCTCTTCAACGCTCTTTTGAACTATTTCTGGTAAAATTTCATCCGGTATTTCTACTGATATCGATTTGAGACAGACTAATACAATGTGCACGAAAGTTATAATCATATTCGTTGTTTATTGACGAACTATTTATAGTTTTAACGTTAATTTTACCAGAAACAGACAGAATCTAGGATTCTCAGACTTTTATCGGGTTAAAAGAGTCCTTGCCTACGACCGAATCCAGTAACTTTCGAATGATCCACAAATTATAGTCGAAAAAGCAATTAATACACACTAGACAAATATAGAAGCAAACGTTTCAGTTCAAAATATTCTAGGAAAACATCTTGGTCTCCATACACAAAACACAGTTATACTAGACATTGATCTTTAAATCTAAGCCTTGTATAATTCTTATTAAACACATAAATGTCGTAATTGTATTGCATACGGAAGAATAGGCGTGAAAAAAGATAAATGTAAATTTATTGTAGGATCTTATTAAATTTATTCATAATTTTCGAATTTTGTGAAATATTTGTCAATTCATAACTTTAAAAGTAATTTGTTTAAAATTTAAAGAACTAGAAAGGCAAAATCATAGAATTTCTGAAAATTACTAATATATTTAAATTTATACCTAGGCAATAAAAGTAAAAGTGTATGTTAATTTATACCACAGAATGGTTATTTTAGTAGGAAAATAGAGCATATCGTGTTTTACTGTATATTTACTGATTTCAATAAACGAGTTATATGACGCGAAAGATAACTCGTTTTGTATCTTCCTGCGTTCATGTTTTTTTTTTGCATAAAATAAATTTGGTTTTAAAAAAAAAATTAATTATTAAATTAATTTTCAAGTCGTAAACATTCAAGACTATTAGCAGTGTACTTTTAAGACTAAATTGCGCGCAAATTATCCAGCAGAAATCATCGAGATGCTATCTCCATTTTTTCTAAAAAATTATATAAGATTCGTATAAATCAATTTATTTTAGTTTTCGATTTGAAACCAGATTGATCCAAAAAGAAAAAAAAGGAGGGGGTTTTCACTAAAATTATCGCTAGGATGACCTCAAGATCAACAAAAGTAGTAATTCAATAAATAATCAATTATGATGAATACATAAAATTAGTTAATTCTAACATAATAAATTAGTAGGTATAGATAAAAAGATTTAAAATATTTTAAATAATGTGATAATTCACCACCAGATTTGATCAAAAAATAAATAGATGAAAATATATAAGGTCTTTGATTTTTGTAAACACAAAAGATTTCTAGCGGATATAAAAATAGCATATAAGTTGCTTTATGACATAAAGGATTGGTCTATTCAATTAAAAATATGAAATGGGAATGCTATATACATCCCATTATTGTTTTTTTATAATTAAAAAACCTTTATGGGGAGATAACTAAAAAAAACCTAAGACACATGGGTTTTAATTCTCTTAATTTAAACAGAAAGATACAAAAATACACGGAATTGTAAAAAGAGATTCATTTTAAATAAAAATTATTCCATAATATATATTTTTAAAGGGGCTTTTTTTTAGATAAGATCATAAAAATAACTATTTTTGTTATCGTAAGACATTATTCTAAAACATTGTATCGTGAAATTAAGAATATTTATAAACTTTCTGCGCAATCAAAATTATGCATTTAAATTGATTAATACAAAATGAGATAAGTTTTTCTGTGCAATAATTAAGGTAGTTAAATAGAATTTATTAATTTTATAAATATAGGAAATGATGAGCGATATATATATAAATGTTATGAATAAAACATTATCTTGTACAAATAAAATGTAACAAACTCATTGTTAAATTTTAATATTTTTTTATCGATTTAACGTACTTAAATTGACTAAAAAGTCTAACCGGTAGTTCGAAAAAATGACATGAAAGATTGCAAAAATATCTTACCGACTAAAATATATGCGCATCTTTATCAAGAACAGTAAAATAAAATTTATAGTGAAAATAAATATTATATTATTATAGGTGTTATTTTTATGAACAAATATATTCCCTTTAAAATTTTGAGGCTTAAAGTAATCATGTCAAAAGATAAGAACTACTTTTAATTTATGGTAGTATAGAGGCTATAAAATCCAGGATACTCTACAAATCTGTAAAATCCAGGATACTCTTATATTATATAAAATATGAATTTTAAAGTAATATGAAGCATTTTTTAAAGTTGCTATATTTTAAGATTTTGACTTTCCATTATAATGCAATGGTGGCCTATATTTTAGCAGATAAAAATATTGATCATATCACAAAAACTATATTTTAATCAATTTATAGCGATATGAAGAACATTATTTTTTCTATTAGGCTATGCCTGTTTATATCATGGTAATAACCATGATAAGGCAAAAAATATTATATCTTAAATTATTATTTACTTATTTTTTTGGGCTAAACTAATCATTATAATTATAGTTTTTTCGTTCAAAAACAAATTCTTTGTCTCTCATCCGCACAGCCTGATCATACTTTCGGCTATTTCCTCCTCTGAGAAGTCTTTTTCTGTACCTATTCTACGTTCAAGATTTTTTCTCAATCCCGAAGTTTATATAAATACCACGATCTGGTTATTTACCTCGAGTTTTTTCTGGTACCTTTTATGATATCGTTTACCACATCGTCTCAAATTATAACATATGTAATAATTATCTTATATTAAATATATTTTGATAGAAATTAAAGTAAAAATCACGTTTAGAATATCTTAATGCACCGTAATACGACCACAAAATCACACTACTTTATTTAAAAGATATATTATTATTGTTGTTGTGAATCAGATGGTATCTAATAAATCCAGACACCAATAATATTATACTATCATTGTTATAACTCATAGAAATAAATATGTAAAAAATTGTGTTATAATTAAATAAAATATTAAAACAATTTTTTAGTTTCCTGAATATAAATGTTCAAACCATAAAAAAAATTATATATTTAAAATTTATAGCCCAAAATAACTAATGAATCAAATTAATGATTTTGATTAATTATGAAACACTTTTATATGGCTCTAATTCTCGTGCCGTTCGTCACAATCTCAATATCGTACCTAGATATAATTCCATTTGTAAGATCCCCTCCACATTAGACCTAAATCTGATTTTTATTTTATTTTTTGAGAAATATGTGCTGTATTGTTTAATTAATACTGCTTATTGTGGAAAATCTTCTGTTTCTATCGATTTAATATATAAGTGATTGAAATAAGATGAGAAAATCAGAATAAAGAGGATGGAATTGTATTGGTAAAATAAAAAAACGCGTAGAAGCCTTGCTAATCTAAAATAAAAATTAAATTACAAAAATAATTTGACACATATTATAAAATGTTGCCAAATATCGATTAAAAGAGTTTTTAAAGTAAATAAATAGCTAATCTATTTTTGTTTAATTATAAATTTTATTATAAGCATGTTTATTTTATTACCGTTATAGGTGAGAATTACATAGAATAAACACATATAATGGTCGAAATTTATTTTAAATTTTTATTTTTGGACCATCAGACGTGGGGAAAAACATTTCAAAACCTAAGAAAAAGAAATATGGTGATTTTATGATACGTTTTAGATGTTGACGCAGAAATTCAGAAAGAGTCTTCATTGCTAAAAATCGTAGATGTATTTTTTAATACATATATCTACTTAATTTCATAACTTGGGATGATGTGGTTACAAAATACCATAGGTAGTACATTACGGAGCTAGGGATGTCAATAGGAGCAGAAGCATACACACAAACAACAGGATTTAGGAATCCACATGAACCAATAAGTCTAGAAAGAAGTAATTTAATCTAAGGATGTTGTAAATATAAAGACGTTGAAAGAATTAATAGTCTAATAAGTTCTAGAAAGCATTATGGATTTTTACTTGAACATGCTAAATAGCTAAAAACCAAATCAATCCCAGTAAATTTAATCACACAGAAGAAGTTATTCATCTGAATAAGTTCGTCTTTCACGGTTTGAAATATAAAGTATAAATTTTTTAATTATATATTATTTTAGGAGGAACATTAGAACATCAATCTAAAAGATAAATGCAAATTTTTTTTTACTTGTTTACATCTTAAAATAATTTGTAGCACAAAATAATAAATATTAATTCAAAAAATGGTGATTATGAATATAAATAAGAACATCGAATTAATTTTTTAGTTAAAAGACAAGACAAGAAACAAGCAAAGAATCAGTGAATCTATAATTATAGAGAAAAACGATCAAATCCAAAATACATATTAAATTCAAAATTAAATTGACCAGAATATACATTTGTCGAGAAAACTTCAATATAAAAGGTAAAATGTCAAAGATATAGTTGTATAAATATTTATTTCGATGTTTTATTCTAAATAATATCTTATAATATAGATTTCATTGAGTTATAACAATATCATTTTGTGCACGAAGCTGATCATATTATGAATAATCATAATGGGCTAAATATGAAATAAATCGATTTGCTTTTTTATATTACGTTCTTAAAAATCTACTGGTAAATATATGATATATGTTGTATCTTTTATATTTGCATCTGTCTATACTTCATGGTCAAATAAAACGGCGGTATTTTGAAAAAATCAGGGCACATAAAATTTGATTGTTAAGTCAATATTTCCCCATCGGTTATTATTTGTAAAAAATTTCATTATAAATAGTATACTCATAAATACTTATGATATATTCCACTTTTTTAGCATTCAATTAATTGATCCCAAATCAACAACCTCTAGCTTTTAGAAAAAAATATTATTAACTAAATTATACTTATTATACACGATTCCATTATTAAAGCGGTATTTTATAGGATTTTATATTGCCTAGTGATATATATAAATGATGCGATTCACCAAAACTCGATAAATAATCTTAGTTATATCGTAAATTACAATTTCTTATAAATTATTCGACAGATATGTACATATTATCCCACAAAATTAAATATATATTGTAAGCTGTAAAATTATCCCATATGTTATAATATGGGACTGTGTGGTGACACAATATCATAGAAGGTACCTGAAGGAACTAGATGTCACGAACCAGGTTGAGGCATATATTCAAACCTTGGGATTGAGAAAAACCCTTGAATTAATAAGTCTCGAAAGAAGAAGGGGTATTGAAGAAGACTTTGAAGAGGAGAAGATAGCCGAAAGTATAAATACGCCGTGCGTACAGAGAATCAAGCAAGCTGTGCCTGAGAACAAAAACTAAAATTACGACTACAAATATGGCCCATAAATAAAAAATAATAGTAAGCTGTAACATAAGCTCTAGCAGGAGTTAATTTGTAAAATACTGTGCTATCATTGACACTAACATTTTTATAAATTTTAATAATTCGTATATGAAAAAATCATCAGCCCTATTTTTTAAATTTTGCAGATATTATTTTAAATAGAAATGTGACTGCTAACGCATGGCTTCATTTAATTTGATCTGTTTGAATTCGACAATTATATCTTGCTGCATTATCGTTGTAATTTTAATTACCGATAAAAATCTAAAATCATTTAATTTCAAGAAATCGTTATTTAATATGCAGAACATCCGATTTATTTTTTATTATTTTACGGAATTTATATTATATATAATTTAATCTAAATTTGTCCGGTTTATATAAAGGTTTTTCATTTAAGTTAAAGACAAAAGAAATTCTTCTAATTTTACTCTTTGAAATTTAGTTTAATTTTTTCTATAATTTGCATGATTTTAATTAGATTTGAGACGAGAAACATTATTTTTTGGTAGGGCAAATAAAGTTCAAGTCAAGCATTTTAGAATAGAATAATTTGTCTATTTTTATCCGAATTTTGAGGAAATTTATCCATAATTACATTTAAAAATGTGATATATTTTTATTAAATATATTTCAGATTTAATTTATCAACAGTATTGCAAGAAAATTTAGTGATAAATTAATTTATTTAAAAATCTTTCTTTACGGTATTATATAAAATGAAAAGTCAAATAAATATAAATTATGTCATAAAAATTTAGTTTAACACAAAATAGATTAAAATTATAAATGGAAAGATAGTTATATATGACCACATCGAAAGCTGCCATGATGTATTAAATAAAAAGCTATCTTTAACGATTTTCTTAACTGAATTATATCTTCATATTGAATTAAATATTTTCAAGATGATGATTATTGGGGATTACAAAGGAAGTGAAGGCATTTGCAAAAGAATAGCATCTTAAACACTCGAATATATATTTCTTATCCGTAGAAGATGTATTTAACAAGACCATCGGAATGATATGATTAAAAAGAGCTTACAGCAAATCTGTAATATATAGCAATCTAAAGTTTTGCACTTCAACCATGAAAAGTACAAAAAAAAATTATCTCTTAAATAAATATATTATGTTTTTGAAATGGTGATGACAAAATTTATCTATGTCATATGATTTAATCTACGCATCATTCTTTATTCAAATAGTAAATTTACATAATAATTAGGTATAAACTTTAAATCAAAGTTGCGGATCTTTAAAATGAATCATTAAAACACTTAATACATTTATATATCGCAAAAAAAGCAAATAGCGTGATATAAATTTTAAAAATGATAATCCACTTTCTTATCATATTTTAAATTGATCAAGAAAAAATTAAATCACTTAAACCCATTTAACAACTCGATAAAGATATACAGCATAACTTTAAATTGACTGAAAGTACAATATCGCTTTATATATACTTTCATATATTTTTTTTCTTTTTACAGCACATAGTTCAGCTTCTAACGACTATTTTAAAATGACAAGAATATTATAGCAGTCACTTAGTTAAAAAAGAAATAAATGCTGTATAATACACGTAAAATAATACAATATATACATTTTAGTGACTATATATGTTTGAAGTCATTTAAATTGTGAAAATCAAAAGGATTGAACCGTTTAGCAAACAAAAATAGAAAGAACCATAAAAAACACCAAAAAAATATAAATTAATCATATAAATACACAAGAAAATCTTAGAAATTCAAATTGAATTAGGGCCTAGACCAAAAGATATATGAATATCTGAAAATGTTAATTTAGTTTTAACAATGTTGTTTTTCGCAATTAATATTTATATGTTGATATTAAAAAAAATCAAATAAAGACCATAGACAGCTTATTAAGATTCTTTTAAAATATGGTAGATCATAGGAAAACAAATATTGAGGGATTTCATGAAAAAATGAACTGGTTCAAGCCAACAGATTTTACATTTATCAATAATTTTATTCAAAACTAGCTTAAAATAGTGATTATGTCATTATGAATCAAGAAAGCCCAAAATATTATCCTTTATGAAGTACAATTGTTGATTAGGCTTGAGAAATTTATCAATGAAATTTGCATGAAAGGCTATAATTTTTGTATCGAAGGGGCTTTTAACAAAAAGTGCATCATATTATAGCGATAAGTATTTTTCTGAAGCATTTTTATATTTTTATTGTATTTTACTTTAGATTTAGTGATTGAATTATAAATGATCGTACTAATATTCAGAAAATAAACACAACGTATATTAAAAATAAAATATATTCTTTTAAAATATGATGGAAAATCAGAAATACAATAGAGATTTATTTTTTCGGGACGATTTTACGAAAAGATCATGATAAGGAAAATAATTTTTGAATTGAATCTAAAAAAACACAAAAATTTAGACCGGGATATTTTCTTTAAAAATAAAAATTAAATATGATAATCTGTAATCACAAAAAAAGATGTTAATAATAATAATTATCAAGCATGAAATAACTTGTAAACATACGATTTTTACATTATAAAGTTATCCCAGCATATGAAAACTTGTGTTTTAGGGAATTATTTATATATGTTTTAAATATAAACCTGCGGAATTTTTGAATTTATCGACATTAATATCCCTCTATATTCATGAAGAAGTAAAAAAGAATATATTTTGTGCTTTCAATTGAAGAAATATAGCAGCAATATGTTAGTGGTATATTGATCAGTTATTTTCCATTTATAACACAAATTTAATATATGGAAACTCGCGGATCTAATATTTCTATATCATAGTCTTAAAGCTTAAAAGATTATTATAGAATCAAATGAGATTGACATTGAGTTCTAAAAAACGCTTTTAAAAGATTTATGAAACATATGAAATAATTTGACGAAATCATAATTTTCAAACAGAGAATTTCACCTGGTTTTCAATTATATATAAACTGAAAAGACTGGTCTATATAAGAATACGTGTAACAAGATATTTTAAACGCATATTCTAGATAAATGAAACTAATAAACTTGTGAAATATTCTATTCCAAAAACAATATCTTTTCATGATCTATTTAAAATATGTTAAAAGGATTCAATATATAAAAAAATATCCACAAACAATAAAACGAATTATTATACAAAGTTGTACCGAAATTGGCACAAGATCCTAAAGCTGATAAACAAAGCAAATAAACTCAAATATAGTTAAATAAAAATGTCGAATCCATTTTAAATATAAAAAGATGAGTCGCTTTCAACGGCGACTATATAAAAGTTAGATAAATATACAAAGTAGAGATCAAGAAGTTGGTAAGGGGAAAGACAATTTGATATATACACTAAGTATGATGTTCTGCAACAAAATAAATACATGAATAGACGCCTAATTTTATTAAAGATATAATTTACAAGCCATATTTACGAAGTTAACATAAAATAAATTAAAGAATACATATTATCTATTAAGATTTTAGAAAATAAAAGAACAATTAAGAATCAAAGTTACACTTTCTACTGAAAAAAAATATGTGCATAGATCCCAGGAAAATATTAGAATTAAGCATAATTTCGAAGTAAAAAATTTGGGTATAAAAAAATATAAAAATAATACAATTGACGCCCTCATTTCTTTCTGGCGCTAAAAATATAAAAGGTGAGCTATTAAAAAAACAATGATTGATAAGAAAAAGAAAAGAAATTATCCAAATAAAAAGAAATCAGATATAATAGCAAGTAAAAGAATTTGAGAATTTGAGAATCAGCACCTGAAATATTAAAATCATAAAAAAAGTAGACGGTAATAAAACCTAAAACGTATTAATTTTATTATAAGAAAATATTTACCAGAATAAGGAAAAATTTTCGAAATAAAATTACGTGAATAATTATTAGGTGATCATTTCATTTATTGATGATATAAAAAAGCGCAAATAGTCATTATCTTTAAGTAAACATTGATTCAAATGAAAAATTTTATTAGTTTACTAGGATATTATTTTTTGAAATTATTAATGGGAAGTAGATTGCATTAAAAAGTATATCAGGGGTAAAAAATAGCACTACGAATTAAAGAAACAAAAAGAGATTAGAAAATAAAAACATAAAAGTGTCGACATTCAAAAATATGTGTAAATGGACTTAAAATAAAATAGCAGCATATAGAAATCGAACAAAAAATTCATTTAGATAATTAGGCTTATATCTTGTTTTAAACGAAAAATACATGATTTTTTATTTAATATTTGGGTAAAAAACTTTAATAAATAAAAATTAAGATCATAGTATAAAAAAATCGGCCTTAATTAATTTAAGAGGATTCGTTTTTATTAAAGATGCTTAACATCTAAAAAAAATTTTATCAAATAATCCAGGTTATATTTTATTAAAGCATTATGGTACATAATAATCATGTGTAAAATAAAGATATAGATGAAAATAACGATGACGAAATTGGTATAGTTAGGAAGTATCTTTAATTATTCTTGAATTTCTTATATCCAAAAAAAATAATTGCTAAAAATTGGAAACAAGCTTAGACATTCTGGTAATATCATTTCATCTGCACCAAGTATATATTTTAAATTTCAAAAAGGTAATATATTTATATTAAAATGAAAAAATATTATGTAACTTGATTTTTAAGAAATTTGGCAAAAGTATACTTCATATCAACCATAAATTTTTGATAAAAAAATATTTGATCATGAGTGAAGCCTTCCATAAAGTTAAAATACGTACCTTGAAGATTCTTTAATTTTATACCCAAAACGCCTTTACATCATGTAAAATCGATGACCATAACATATTTTCTCATACATATTCATGTAAATATGTAATTTAATTGTGACTAAATCAATATTTTTTTGTTGATAACAAATGATATATGATAAGAAATATTATTTATTTAGGGTAATTATTTTTATACATAGTACAAGATAACAGTTATTTTGTTGGATTAAATATTTCCACGCTATAATTTGGTGCAATGCAAAAAAATAAACGTTATATTACAGCAAATAAACAACAAAGCATAGAAACGCCTAAAACCAATGAAACTGAAGCTTATACGGTTTAAATATGGCAAAAATAAATGGAATAAGACGGAATCGAAAGATAGTTGGTATCCGCCTATTTTTTTTTACTAGAATCAGAAAATATCGCGAAAAGTAAAAATAAACTTACAAAATTATTTATAGTAAATATTTTAGTATAATTTATCCAAATATACCATTAAACCGGGCAACTATGTAATACAACCATTTTATGAAAAGTTTAACAATTTTAAGCAAGGAAAGACCAATAAATTATATGCAAAAAACATTTCTAATTAAGTCAGAACAATAATGAACAAAGGTAAAAAGAAACAGTAATCATAGTTGTATTTAAGAAATCTTGCTTGATTGGTATTTCTAGCTTATCAATATAATATAAATAAAATCAATCCTATTAATTACAATTAAGATCTAATCAACTAAAAATCGAGTATATTTAGAATCAATAAAATCGGAAATAAACTAAGAAATGTCATAAATATGGAATTTATTTTTACTAATATAGCTATGTAAAGCCATTTCTTTTACTCGCTCGTTTTACCCAAGCGAATGTGCTGGTTTAAGATCGAATAATATAAGCCTTCATAATATTGATTTAATTAAATTCAACTAAAAACAGTACATATACGCTTAAACATAAACAAAATAGGTTCGAATGAGCTAAAAATGCAATTTTGGATTCTTGTTACATTTAAGTTTTCGAGGTCTCAAATCCATAGAATTTTGAAAGGTTTTAGAACCAGAAATTTCAATAAACAGAAAATTCATAAGATCATTGATGGTTTAGAGCAATCTTATTTCTTTTGCAATATTTTACATATGCAAATTTTTGGCTGGATTTGCATTAGAAGAACAAAAATGCAAAAATTGCATTTTACAACACTACAAAACCTTTCACATTAAAAAATCTACTTTTAAGACTTGTATATTTAATTGTCTTTTTCACACATGAATAATTCTTCCAGTCACATTCCCTTCGCAAACCTTTAAAATAAATTATCTTCTTTTAACACTTTCAAATTTATAATCAACCTTAAACTTTTCGTTTATGTGTATGTCACTGCTTTATTTAGTATTATTAACATCTATATATAAGAATTATGATATTTTTTGACTGAAGTATCCCATGTTATGACGTATATAATAACAGTAAAAATTGTAATTTTGTATTTAATGAGATTAAAGCTTTTTATATTCGTATTTAAATAATTATTTAGTTGTGTTTCTGTAAAAATAATTTTATTAGAGCTATTTCTATGATAGATCGCTTAAATTATTTATAATGATATTTAATGTCGATTTTTAATATTTAGAATGATTCTAATCGATTAAAACTACTTAAAAACAATTTCACTTCTACGGGTTAGAATACTTGAAGTAAAAACAGGCTATATTCCCTTTAGTCGTGAAAATATATAATAAAATTCATTCTAGTGGGTGGAACATACCAATTTAAGTGCCCTATATTTTGTATAGTTTAATTGGAAATAAAGATACTTTTAGAGCTTATCGACTCAACGAATATGATTTGAAAACATGCGATGACTTCGAATCATAAGTATGTTAGACATATTTAGATTACCTCGCCACAAATAATCAGCACCATGGCTATTTTTGAAAATACTGTAGCCAATCAGAAGAAAAAAAGCTGGGATTGCAAAAGAACTACAAAAACATCCTCTTTTCGATCTTAAAAACTATAAATTCAACTATTTATCAAAATTTTGGACTATAAGATAGAAAACATGGAATAAACAAGTTTATTTAACAAAATATGTGACATCGTTCAAAATAGGGGGGGGGGGTAGATGAACAAAAACATTAAGTTATAATACGGGAGTTAAAATTCATAAACCAGTGATAGATATTTGTTATTTAATACCTTCGTTTGGAGATGATATGACAGTAAGTATTTTTGAAACATACATTTAAGGCAATTTAAAAGGTAATTATGAAAAATAATGCCTACTATATAGCTTAAAAATCCTATTTATTTATATTAATGGTTTTTGATTGGATTATAATAAAAATTTAAGCTAAGTTTTTTTATCTAGAGCTTATATAATTTTCATCCCAACGGAAAAGATAAAAAATTTCAATTATATTAAGCACGATAAAAAACGCAATTTAAAGTTCTATATAAAATAAACAGGGCACGAATAACATGAAAAAATTAAAATTATATATAAAGTTTTTTCTTTTTCTGGGTCAATTTTGTTTTTTACAGCTTAAATTTTTTTTAGATTGCTTCAATGTCTGATTTAGTTGATATTTACTTTCGATTTTATAATCTTTAAAACCCTCTATCAAGGATCCCCTTCCTTACGGACGTATTAATTTGAGGATTATCATAAATTCTATTGTTTAAGTTTTTGCTTCTGCAGCCTTTGAAATGCTTATATGTATAATATCCGACGATCATATATAATTATTATTTAAAAAAAATATATATAAAGTTAATCAAAGCTAGAGCTCAAAGATGAAAAACAAACTTATTGTAGGATATAAAATATGGAGAAAAAGTCAAAAAATCTTTAACCCATAAATAATCAAAAAATTTTGACGACAAGAAATCCCACTAATAAAATTATTTAAATAAAATGATTATGAGCATTCCAATCTATTGATGAATTTTTTGATTAAATAGATAATTCGAAACATATATATAGAGAATAGATTAATTATCTTATATGAAAAAAATAAATATAATTTAAAGTTATATTGATATTTGAAATAATTCTACAAGCTTATTTATCTAAATTTGATAATTGAAAAAATTCTTGGAGTTGAATATTATATAAAGGAACAATGCAGTTGCTTCCTAAATAAATTGATATAATTTAGCCAGATGTACAAAAATATGTACTTTATCATAAAATTTTCATATATAATATAAATTCATGAAAATTAAATATTTCGTGAAATGATGGTTGACTTGTTTTGATTAACTTTGCCTTAGCTGCAGATTTATACTTTAGAAACACAGTGTATCTACGCACGATAAAGTTCTATAAAAGATATTTTAGTTTTATATATCGAGCGTGGTCAGTTTTTTCATAATATAGGCCATATTTTACCGTTGCCTTTTCTTAATTTTAAAAATAAACTTTGGAGCTCTATGCTAAATTTAACACCCAAAAATAAATCACTTAAAGCTTCAAATTTATTTCATATCTCACTTCTTATTATTATTTTACACAGTAAAGAATATTTTTACATTATAAATTAAGTCACTGCTCAATGCCTTTAAAATACACGCGTTACTTTTGCATATTTTATTTCAATATTAACTGTTGCAATTTTGTAATTATGCTTTTATAGATCAGGAATGGGATTTCATGTGTATTTTTTTTTAAAAAATGAGGAGATAACTATAATTGCTTTGAATTTTTACTATGAAGATATAATGGAAAGACAGCTAAAATGTATCAAATATTTGGATCTATCATTACTAAATTCAGCCTTCAAAATATATCCAGTATTGTTTTAACATATTAAAAAACATACATGTGTTATTCATTAGATTTTAGGTTTAAAATATTTTTAAATGCAATTGTTGTTTCAAATCATATTAATAATAAAAATAATATAGTCTTGAATTCCATAAGGTCTTGGATGTATATTAATTATGAAAATATGTTTTTAAGATTGAAAAATCGTTTTCTTTACAAAAAGCATTTTGTCAAACAAATCCGCCGCAAAAATAAATTATTTTTTGCCTATAATTATACATTCTTAACTATTTTACCAAACAAACTGTTTCAAAAAGCGATATACGATCAATAAGGTTCCAATAAAAAATCCTTTTGACAAGTCTAATAGTTAGTTCATTCTTCATAAAAATCGCAGTCGACTGATTATACATTTGGGTTGCTTTTTTATTTTTAACTGTGTAGAAAAATCCATTATTTGGATTTTATACAGCCAAAACATTAACTCGAATACTAATTTTTTTTTATATATTAACAATTCAGTAAATTTTCAGATATCATGGACTCCAGATAAATGAATATTGACACATAAAAAGGCTTAATATTATAAATATAAAGTGAAGCAAATAATATAAAATCTATCTTTGCATTATTTTTGTTTACACTTATACCCTTATGTTTATCACATAAGAATTAAAAGCTCAAAAGCTTATAAAATAAAAATAAATTAAATTGAATTTATCAAAAGCAAATTTTTTTTTAAAAGAGATATTCTCAAATTTGATGAAAGATAAAAATGCTTTTTATTCTTTTGGAGGTTATTATACGAATTATTTTGAAGTATAGTTAGTATGATAACAATTATCAATAAAAATATCAAATAAAAAGTTTAGACCATGGATTGAATCTTTTTAGATGAATGTTAGTCTATGGAGTCGAGAATATTAATAATTTTTTCTATTACTACACAAAAATAATGTATATATTTTTTGAATTTATGTTGTTAAAAATAGATTAAATTGTTTTATAAACATATTAATCAAATTCTGATAGCTTTAATTAAATTTATTGTTTAAATGTAAAATACAGCTGTTTAATTCAACCTCAATAAGTATTTTAGATCTTTATAATAACAAATATTGTTCTTATAAGATAAGGTGTTAGATTTAATACAAGATATATGCAATATTGTTTTTTGGTAAAAATTCAGACATCGAATCCAAAAAAAAACATTATAAAGTTATCTTTAGTTTGGTTTATGCCGACTTTCTTATCATTCAATTTAATCTGGCAACGATAAAAAAAAGTTTGATTACAGAGTGTCATTTATCAATTCATGGTTATAAATATGAATAGTTTTGTTTTATTGATGAAAGTTAATTTTATGAAATCTTTATTTCTGATATTCAGCTATTTTCTAGAGGGGTATAATGCATTTAGCGAATATGCGTTAGCGGGAGATTCGTATTCAAATTTCTCGGATAGCAAAACAGATGGAAATATTAACAAAACTGAAGGATCAGTGGATGCCCTTAGCATTTCGGAATTAACACAAAACGTCGAGGGGATACTTGAATCGAATAGATTTATATACGATCATTCTATTAGATTAATAAATTCAAACCATGATATCATAAGACAGCTAATAAAAAATGTATTGAATGTTGAAATAGAGTCTTCTGTAATTTCTGATGAAAAGGTTGGTTTTTTTCAGTACAACAAAGAACTAATGAAAATGAATCAAAAAACTATTCGATCATTCAGTGAAAAGTGGTTTATTATAGAATTTAGTAAATATTTAGAAAATATGCTACAAAATCAAAATAAAATATTGAAGACAAACGGATTATTTTATGATTTTAAAAATTTAGCAGGAATTAAAGATGAAAAATTCACATTGAAAGATTTTAAAAATATAGAAGTCGGCAAAAAAACTTATAAATATTTTATCAAATGTTATATTAGTGATTGGCTCAACATATTTAATTATATACAGAATAAATTAGACAACCGACAAGATATTCTTTTTAGTCATTTTAAAAATTCAATAATGGGATTTTTCTACTCAAGCATAGAAAATGATAGGGACATAATTCTTAAAAAAAATACAACATACTGTGACAAGCTTGTTCCTTCTGATTTATTTTTGAAAAATATTAGAGAAGTTTATCCAGAATTCGAAAATACTGTTTTGAATGAGAAACATAATGATAAAAAAAAATCATTCACCATGACAGAATCCAAAAAAAATAAAAAATTGAATTTCGAAACTGAAAAAAATGTGAATTTAAAAAGATACATGTATTTTTCCGGTGTAGTTCCGGGCATAAACAATGACAAAAGAATAACGACTATATTTTCATCAAAAAAGAACGTAAAAATGTGCACTAAAATTAGAGCAAATTCTGCAATCGATAATCAAAGTATTTCATTGTCAGAATCGAAAATGAAAGAATTTTTTAAAGCTTATAAAACATTATGTGTGCAGGTTTATCACCAGGAAAAAAAAAGAAATGAAGTTGATTTAGATTTTGGAGCTTGTGGATATAATATAAAGGATGAACGTATTTTTTCTATCCAATTAAGTTTAGCTGGCAAAGACGTAATAAAAGCTGGTATAATATTAGAATTTATAATCGATAAGATCGAAGTAAATAAATACAAAGGTAAACCAGGATATAAATCAATTACTTCAAAAGAAAATGAAAATAACATATGTATTAAAACAGATACGGAGGGCACGGATATCACTGAATTCTTGCATAAATTTTTATCGAATGAAACCTATGATATAAATTTATTAATTAAAGATTTTGAACAAGACAGCATCATCAATGGGTTCGATAATATTACTTTCCCACTAACAAAAAATGATTTAAAATTTGAAATCAAGATTAAACACGATAAAAATGAAAAAGTTAAAAGCAAATGTGTAAACATAAACCAACTCTCCTTCATTTCTAGCAATAGTGATATAATAAAAACAATGAAAGGAATGGAATTAAGTTTTAGTATGAAGGTAGAAAAGAAATTTATAGATGATCTTTTCTCAAAGAAATTAGTTATGCCAAGAAAAATTCATTTCTTTGGTTTATGTAAATTATATAAATCAGTTAAAAATAATAGGTCATTTGAAGGTCCAAAACAGCATACACATTGGAACATAGTTCTAGAAAAATCGGATCAATCATCCTCACTTGAAGAGCAAAAACCCAATTGCATTGTCGAAATTTCACACAAAAGACCTTTTATAGAAAACTCAAAAGAAATATCAGAATTCACATCTGCATTAAAAACATCGAGGAATGAAAACGATCTAAATTTTTACGGTGAAAACTATGATTTAATTGACCAGACAGAGAGTTTCCTAGACTCCACTAATGATAAAGTTGATGAACAAACTATTGGAATCTTTGAAATGAATATATCGAGTAATGAAGATAAGAATATTTTTAATGGAAAAAAATTAGATTCAATTGAAAAGGGTGCGAATTTATTAAACACAACTAGTAATCAAGAAGGTAAACAAGTCAGAAGAACGATTGAATTAACACATGAATTAATTCAATCGACAAATGAAAACGATCTAGATTTTTACGGTGAAAACTATGATCCAATTGAAAAAGTAGCAAGTTTCTTAGAATCCACTAAAGATGAAGTTGTTGAACAAAATATTGGAATCTTTGAAATGAAATCAGAAATGAATATACCGAGTAATGAAGATAAGAATATTTTTAATGGAAAAAAATTAGATTCAATTGAAAAGGGTGCGAATTTATTAAACACAACTAGTAATCAAGAAGGTAAACAAGTCAGAAGAACGATTGAATTAACACATGAATTAATTCAATCGACAAATGAAAACGATCTAGATTTTTACGGTGAAAACTATGATCTAATTGAAAAAAGAGCAAAATTCTTAGACTCTACTAGAAATCAAGAAGGTAAACAAGTGAGATATGAAATTAAACTATTACCCAAATTAATTTCAACAAGAAACGAAAATATTGTTAAAAATGGTAATTTAACAGATTTAAAAAATCGAAATAAATCAGCTGTATCTTCAACTCTTCAAGAAAAGCTCAAAGAATTATATAAAAATGCAAAATATAACTTGAAAAGCAAATTTTTTGCCAAATTAAACAAAAAAAAGAAAAATACAAAGAAAAACTGATTGAAAATAGCATAGATAACGTACCATTAGAGAAGTAAAAAAAATCATGATCACGAGAAATTTAAATAAACCTTTATGATTCAACAACTACTTTTTCACCTTGAAGCGTAAAAAATCAAATTTGACTTTAGCAAATAGACATAGAAGCATTTATCGAAAAAGATTTTATACTTTTTTTACTTTTGCTCGTTTCCATTGACTTTTTATGGTTAATATTTCTCAATTTTAATTCATAATGCTTCAATTTAATAGATTTTTTCAGAGAATCACACATGTTTTGTAGATCAAAAATGTAAAAAATATTTCTGTCACATATTAATTTACAAAGTTTTGTTTTATTTATTTGTTTTTCATATTTCTTATCTAAACAAAACTTTGGTTAACTCTAAAGAAGAGAGGATGTCATTACTATTTTAGTATGATTCCCGATAAAACTATCTTCTATAATCTTATCTAAATAAAGTTTATTCATTTGTCTTCTATACATCATATCTTTATAAAATCAATTCAATTGTCTCTACAAACTTTTTATTTTTTGTATACTTCCGCTTCTATGCGCGTTTTATACACCTGCACTAGAGTACTATATTTTGTGGCCGAAAAATTGGAATAACAGATAAACCAGGGCATAGATTGATAATATAAAAAATTTCGAGTTAAAAATGTATGATATGATTATAGCAAACACCATCAGAAAAACATATGACGTTTCTAATTGAAATATTTTTAAAAAATCAAAAAAAAACGAATTCATTGGATTTATTATGTTAAAAAAAACCTTAAATCAACTGTCTTACGGTTTAAGCGTTTGTCGCACCTTTTTGGGTGATAAAACGACTCCTTACGGCCATAAGTTTTTAAGATGCTTTTATTTACAGCAGATAGATTGAGTAAAAATATATTACCCAAGAAAAAAATAGTAGAAACAAGTTTTTTTGTTACCGAGATTAGTGGGTCCTCGAAAAAATAATGGCGATTGCTGATATTAAGAACCACGGCATAAATTTAAAGGTATAAGAAAAATTTTACGATGCAAATCAATCTATAAATAAACCCATGAATAGGATTATACATTAAGATAATGGTGAATTTATCTAGAACAAAAAAAGTACCTTTTCATGTTGTAAACAGGAAAACCATAGTTGATATAAATAGTGTACTAAAGAAAATTATTGGTACTTATCATCCCAAAAATAATACCAAATCGCCAAGATTGTACAAAGAGTGTAATCAAGTTATGATTAGCTTTCAAAAAAAGCGAGTACGCACAAGAAAATTCTTATATGTCAGTAGAAGATGATAGATGACACAAATTATTATAAATAACTCGAATTTAATTCTCTACTATAACTCAAAAAGTAGCTGTATTGAAAAAAAAATAAAACTTCGGCCAGCAAAGAATCAGCATGTAATATTATTAAAAATTGCCTTATTTTTTAAGTTTATGGATCGAAATAATATAAAAAAACATATTAGATTGAGCAGTTATAAACAATATACGATTTATCACTCAAAATCAACCTTTTCGAGTTAAATCAAAGAAAATATCATCTATAGATCGCAAAAATAAAAAATTCTGGGTGAAAACTATGGAAATCAAGTTATAGTAAGTAAATTATAATAAAAAAACAAAAACAATATAATATAAATCTATATTTGTGATTCTATTGGAGGCAAAGAGGCAGATGTCTGTTTTTTAACCTGTAAAATTCGAAAAAACAACCAATACATTTCTTTGATGAAAAGTACCGGACAGACTTAAATTATAACCTTTTTTGTGATAAAAAAACATGCTTAAACTATCTAAATTAAAATTATATTGCTAAAATTTTTTTAAGTGAAAAGAAGAAGAATTTGTGATCTTATGAATAGACTATTGTATAATTCAAAGAAGTAATGTTAATGATAAAAGTGAATCGTGTTTCATTATCACAAGAATAAGTTTATTAAATTAAAGCTAATTTGATCAATTAAAAATATTTTAGAAGCAGAAAAACGCAATCTAATACTGGGAAACTAGCAGATCTAAATAAAAAGCTCTAATATAAACAGCAATAAGAATGAAATATAACATCAGACTGTGTGTTACTTTTATTGATGAATTTAAAACTTATTCCTCGAAAAACCAGGACTACTTATAGGAGGGATTTGCAAAAATTAATATTTAGAGTGAGTATAAAGGTTTAATGCGTAATAAAATGTTCATAAAAAATTTCAGTCTGGTATAACCGTGAATAAATTTAGGTTAAATACATGGAAAAGGGAATACCGGAGGGCTAAGCTTACTAATTTTATTTGTTTTGCGCATAGGTTCACTGAGCAGAGTTTACAGCGAAAAATTTTTTTCGGTAAAAACACCATATGACAATCTTCATATGGGAAGAATCATTTTATTATTCATGATTTTATACAGCTGATATCTAAAGACACAGGAAACTTCATAAGGATGATAAAGGAAACAATTATTACTTTAATGCATAGGACTATAAATGAGTAAATAAAATCAGCAATAAGAAAAGTAAGTGCAGTGAAAATGCAATGATAATAGTTTGAAAAGGGCAAAATACCTCTAAATTGCACAAGATAGCTCATCTGCAATAAAGGAATTGAACTTTGACAAGTGTTGGATGAATTACTATAAGAATTTTAATTAGACTAAAGCTAAATTAACGGTAGTAAATTCGAAGTCTTTTAACGAGCATGCCATATCATAGATAAACTGTATTATAGTTGTTCTGATATAAGAATAGAAAGACCTTGTTAAAATATATGATCGCATAATATAAATACTGGTAGATAAATAAATACATTTATCAATAGGTAAATGACGAACACTATATCTAAAGAAATAAGCTCTTTGCAGGCGTATTGCATATTTTCGAATTTTTGTTTGGAATAAATTCTTTGCCAGCTTACTAAGATACTAATCACTGGTAAAGGAATACCACAAAGAACGAAGTTATACTTTAAATTGAAGATAAAATATATAAAATCTAATAAAAATAGACATATATCCGGGTTTTAAATATAATCTAGACAATATTTGCAAAAAAATAAATTGAGCAGAGACAAAAAGAAAACCGTATGCGATAAATAAAAGATTAACGACAGGCAAAAACCTTTCAGCGTCTACGCAGTACAATATTTGAACTGCCACATCTTCAAAATGGCTTGAAAGTAAGAAAATTTATCATAAAAAGAAGCAAGATTTTTTTCATGCCGGACAGAAATTTTTTGTTTGTGAAAAAGTTTTACAGTCAACTTTTCGAACGAACATACTAGATAATAGACAACTTGGTAATTAGTTGAAAAATAATTTTGATCATAACTATACACAAAGTCACACTAAAGTTGTAAGATGTATACACTTTATGCTCGTGAAAAATTTCATCTTTGAAAAATAAAGAAGATCTGAAGATATGCAGTTTCAGAAATAATTGAAAAGAAATTTTTGAAGATAAAAGAAGATGCAAAAACTGTGCATGAAAAGCCAGACATCTTTGCCTAAGATAAAAAAACTTGAAAACACAGATAGAACTAAGAATAATAAAATTAGGCAACTTTCAAATGTTTAAATGGGAAGCCAAGTATACATGACTTACTAAATAAATTTTCAATCTCTTATATATATTTGGAACTCTAATGGTATCATAAATCATACTTATAATAAATTGAATCACTAAATGCCACAAGTCGTATATCAAGGAGTTAGGAATACTAAATGTATCAGAAGCATACCAAAAAATATCCGATTGAGCTAAACGTTCGAACGATACGTCAGAAAAGAACAAAATTGTAAAGATAAAGAAGTGGAAGAATTTATAGCCAAATCTATTCTAAAGTGCATCATAAGTTTCGATTGAACAAGCTTAAATAGATAAGAAAAACAGATCACTTTAAAAAAATGATTTTAAAAATTTAATTGGATGTAAGTATATTATTTAAATTAAATAGAGCTGTTTAATATAACCCATATGAGGCCTTTTGAATCTTTATAATAATGAATATCCCTCTTATAAGTTATAATGCTATATTAACCACAAAATAATACATAATTGTTATTTTTTTAAATATCGCCATATCAAATTGATTAAAATACCATTGTAAGCTTGTCTGAGATTCGGTTTTTATCGATTTTCTTATCATATATATATTAAATCAAACAACGATAAATTAAAATTTTGATTACTAGATGTCATTTATCAATTCATGGTTATAAATATGAATAGTTTTGTTTTATTGATGCAATATTATTATATAAAATGTTCATTTATCATATTCTGCTATTTTAAAGATTCTATAGAATTTATAGAACAGAATGATGCATCTGGTGAATATGCGTTAGCGGGAGATTCGTATTCAAATTTCTCGGATAGCAAAATTTATAAAAACATTAACAAAACTGAAGAACCAGTGGATGTTCTTAATATTTCAGAATTGACACAAAACGTCAAGGGGATACTTGAATCGAATAGATTTATATACGATCATTCTATTAGATTAATAAATTCAAACCATGATATCATAAGACAGCTAATAAAAAATGTATTGAATGTTGAAATAGAGTCTTCTGTAATTTCTGATGAAAAGGTTGGTTTTTTTCAGTACAACAAAGAACTAATGAAAATGAATCAAAAAACTATTCGATCATTCAGTGAAAAGTGGTTTATTATAGAATTTAGTAAATATTTAGAAAATATGCTACAAAATCAAAATAAAATATTGAAGACAAACGGATTATTTTATGATTTTAAAAATTTAGCAGGAATTAAAGATGAAAAATTCACATTGAAAGATTTTAAAAGTATAGAAGTCGGCAAAAAAACTTATAAATATTTTATCAAATGTTTAATTAGTGATTGGCTCAACATATTTAATTATATACAGAATAAATTAGACAACCGACAAGATATTCTTTTTAGTCATTTTAAAAGTTCAATAATGGGATTTTTGTACTCAAGCATGGAAAATGACAGGGATAATATTCTTGAAAAAAATACAACATACTATGACAAGCTTGTTCCTTGAGATTTATTTTTGAAAAATATTAGAGAAGTTTATCCAGAATTCGAAAATACTGTTTTGAATGAGAAACATAATGATAAAAAAAAATCATTTACCATGACAGAATCCAAAAAAAATAAAAAATTGAATTTCGAAACTGAAAAAAATGTGAATTTAAAAAGATACATGTATTTTTCCGGTGTAGTTCCGGGCATAAACAATGACAAAAGAATAACGACTATATTTTCATCAAAAAAGAACGTAAAAATGTGCACTAAAATTAGAGCAAATTCTGCAATCGATAATCAAAGTATTTCATTGTCAGAATCGAAAATGAAAGAATTTTTTAAAGCTTATAAAAAATTATGTGTGCAGGTTTATCACCAGGAAAAAAAAGGAAATGAAGTTGATTTTGATTTTGGACCTTGTGGATATAATATAAAGGATGAACATATTTTTTCTATCCAATTAATTTTAGCTGGCAAAGACGTAATAAAAGCTGGTACAATATTAGAATTTATAATAGATAAGAATGAAGTAAATAAATACAAAGGTAAACCAGGATATAAATCAATTACTTCAAAAGAAAATGAACATAACATATCTATTAAAACAGATACAGAGGGCACGGATATCACAGAATTCTTGCATGAATTTTTATCGAATAAAACCTATGATATAAATTTATTAATTAAAGATTTTGAACAAGACAGCATCATCAATGGGTTCGATATAATTACTTCGCAACCAACAAAAAATGATTTAAAATTTGAAATCAAGATTCAACACGATAAATATCAAAAAGTCAAAAGCAAATATGTAAACTCAAACCAAGTCACCTTCGTTTCTAGCAATACTGATATAATAAAAACAATAAAAGGATTGGATATAAGTTTAAGTATGAAGGTAGAAAAGAAATTTATAGATGATCTTTTCTCAAAGAAATTAGTTACGCCAATAAAAATTCATTTCTTTGGTTTATGTAAATTATATAAATCAGTTAAAAATAATAGGTCATTTGAAGGCCCAAAACAGCATACACATTGGAACATAGTTCTAGAAAAATCGGATCAATCATCCTCACTTGAAGAGCAAAAAATAAATTGCATTGTTGAAATTTCACACAAAAGACCTTTTATAGAAAACTCAAAAGAAATATCAGAATTCACATCTGCATTAAAAACATCGAGGAATGAAAACGATCTAAATTTTTACGGTGAAAACTATGATTTAATTGACCAGACAGAGAGTTTCCTAGACTCCACTAATGATAAAGTTGATGAACAAACTATTGGAATCTTTGAAATGAATATATCGAGTAATGAAGATAAGAATATTTTTAATGGAAAAAAATTAGATTCAATTAAAAAGGGTGCAAATTTATTAAACACAACTAGTAATCAAGAAGCTATACAAATAATTGAAATATGTGAAATAACACCAGAAAAAAATGTAATGAACAATATAGATGATAATACTGTTAATTGTGAAAAATTAGATAAAATTGAGAAGAGCGACGAATTTTTTAAAGCCGTAGGTGAATTTGAGGACCAACATGTAAAAAGAAAACCAGGATTTACACCCGAGTTTATTTCAATATGGAACGAGGATCTTGTTGACGGGTTTTCAACAGATTTTAAAAATGGTGAAAAAAATGATCAAGTTTTGACCAATAATGAAAAGCTCATCGAATCAAAGAATAAAGCAAAATTTGAATTGGCACTAGGTGTGATATCCCGAAGAAACATAAAAAATTCAAAAAACAAAAACAAACTGTTTAAATAAGATCGAAGATACCCACAGGATCAGAGAAGCTAACAGAAAAAATAATAATAATATTTGAATGTATATAAAATACAAATTATACTTCCTTTTGATTATCTTCTTTATCATATTTTTTCAGCTTGGGTAAATAAAAATTTATAATCTTTTTTTAGATGCATACATAGGATAAACTACAAAAAGAATAAAAATGCCTACGTTTAAAATATTATTTGTTTGATTTCATTGATTTTTTATTAAAATAATGATTGAATTTATTATCTATTATTTTATTTGATTAAATAGGTAACTTTAGTTAATAGCAACACATTTTAATTTTTGTAAACTGAAATTTTTTGTTTCTTTCGCATTTTAATTTTATTTATAGGATAGATTTTTTATAAAATTTTACAAACGTAAAAATTTAGATGGCTCTATTGAGCATTGTGACACATCTTGTAACTACAATATTCCTGCCATGAAAAAGCCCCATCTAACATCTTCTCATTCAAAAACTATGATTTAATGCTCAAAATTTTATGATTGTGTAGTATTTCTCCACTTTTGATAGCATTTATTGCGCGAAAACATCTATTACTAAATTTTGAGACTCCAAAAATCCCCGTTTTTGAACATCAAACTAAAATAAATTATAAAAACTACCGATTTATTTTTTAGAATAACATATATAGGATAAAAAAACAAAATCTACATCTAATTATTCTCTACAAAATCCAAAAAAGCATCCTGGAATTGTATCTACATGATATTTTACCGTCTTTGGTTGGATATAGCTGCATTGAATATAAAACAATGGCAAAATTACCATGAAATTAGAGAACTCTAGATCAATTCGCTATATGTTTTTCGACCAAAAATTAATGAGGCAATCGAAAGAATAACAATATTAATTTATATTTTTAAGTTTTATAGGTGGCAGAACTGATTGATTCAGCCAATAACTTCAAGCTAGAAAATCAACCTGGACAAAAGAAACAAAACGATGGCTAAGATCCATGTATATTGACACAAATATGACCAGTGACTTAATTCTAGATCAAGTTAAGATAGAAAAAATGCGGGAGATATCAAGACAAGACACATCCATAGCCGGTAGAAATGCCGACTTGTACAACATTACAAGCGGTAAAAGCTACGAACAAGCGAAATACTATTTGCACTAGATTAAATAGCTGTAAATGCACTGTTAAAGCTAAGGACAGGAACGTTCAAGTTTACGAACGAATTAGTAATTACACAAGCGCTGCCACCAGAGCTATACAATAGATGTGTCTGCTGCAACAAGCTAGTGAAAGAAGACATTTGGCACTTTTTGTGTCAGTGCCAACGTTTTGAAGCTGCAAGGTAGATGCATCAAGTAATGAAATACCTTTTTGAGCAAGGTTGTTCAGAAGGGTTTAAAATAACTGTGATTGAAATACTCCTCGAGGGAAGGTCGGTAGCTTCCCACACGAAGCTTCCTGAGGAGGTATTTGATACAATCAAGTATCTCTCTCTAACAATAAACTACCGAAATGCACTTGTTGAAGAACGTCGGGGCCCACTCTCACCTAGTATCAGCTAGGTGAACCCTCAGTAATCGAAGCCGCAAGGTATGATGGGAGTGTAACACCCGAGTACTTTTAAAAGAAAGATCGTTCAGGTGGTGGTTTTTCCCGCTTTTCACCGATCTCTAGGGAGCCTAGAGCCTGTTAGGTTATGATTGTAATTAAAAGTACTGTTGTTTTTTTTTAAGTTTTATAGGAATATTTATCATATTAAATTGTGAATTCATATTTATAATCCTTTTAATCTATTTCCCCTTCAAATATTTTAAATATATTTAAAAACAAATTTTATATCGTTTTAAGTAGAATAAATATAAACGATAAAATACATTCATTCCAATTTTAATTAATTATTGGGGAAACATATAAATATAATCAAGGTAAAAGTTTAATAATAATCCCATTAACTATCATTGAATCAAAGGGACTCTAAAATAAAAAAAAACGCCAATATCTTTTCGTTTTATAAACATGTAACTTTTTATCTGAAAGTAATTATCCTTGGATTTAGATCATTCAAATCGGGTAATATTTTTCTTCTTGTGGTTTTTACCACGACTTGTTTTCTAGCAGTAATTCTTGTCTATCAAAGTATCGATCTACGATTATATTCTATATTTATCTTTGAAATTGGACCATATAAATAAAAATTAAATGTCTAAACTAATATTTATTTACAATTAGGTTATTATGGTCTTTTTAGATGAAAATTTACAGAACTAATGAATATCAGAATTAATAGCAAAAATAAATACAGGTTAAAAATATATTACATCGATACATAAATTTGCGGAATCACAATAGTTTTAAATTCGAATTTATGTAAAATAAATCACATTCCTGCCCAATTATTTGCTACACGCCATTTATTTAAATTACATTATAAAAAATTAATTTAACTTTCCGAGAATTGACTTATAAATAAAAAAAAGTGATGCATATAATTCTGTAATTTAAACAAAGCAACTTAGTTTAATATGCCAATATAATGCAGAAATTCGACATTTTAAAATGACTTGGGGTTATGTGCTCATACAATTTAAATTATATATGATATGATTTAAAAATTACTGTAGAAATATAGACACACATGCATATTTAAAAAATCGCGGGAAATTTTAAAATTATGTCATTCATAAGAAGAAAAGCAATGATGATAAAGAAACATCGAAATATGATAACAATGCATTAAGAAGTTTAAAAATATTTTCATACACATATTAATCATATATATGGGCTAAATCGGGGAGTATTAGCCCATAGATAAAATAAAAAACCAATTTGATATGTTGTAAAAATTAAATAAAATTATAAAATATACCGATTAAAATATTTAACATAATCGAACAATATTCATTTTTATAGATTATTCAAATGTGCATCTTTAAAAAAATACGGTTTTATTTAAAAGGCATTGAAGTAGCCTATGTAATAAATAAAGATATATTTATTCTATTAGATGAACCTTATAACTAAATTTCATATTTAATAGGATCTAAATCCATAGCTTCAGTATAATTTCTACTATTTTACACAAATAAAACAAGAAACTTTTTCGAATACAAGGAAAATATTCTTTTATAAAGTTTGTTATTAGCGCCTATTCATCTAATATTCAGCTTTAAATTTTTCAAAGCTAATCATTACAAATAAAAAGACACAAGAATGTAAAGATAGACTTAAGAATTCAAATAATTTTTTTGCAATTGATTTAAAATCAAGTTAATAATACAACCAGGGATTTATGATCATGAAATCGATCTAAGTTGATGCCGTAACTAGGATTAAATCATCAAAAATATTTTTAATCATAAATCGAAACAGCGAGGCAATGTATAAAAGAAAACGATGTAAATATAAATTGAAATATTATTTTATATAGCTAATATTTCACATTGAAAAATAAATGTACTCGAAAAGACACAATTTTATATCACACATAGAAATTTTGAAGTGCAAAACATGTATTATATTTAAAAACCATTTATAATGATAAAATATCAAATAACCAATAAATTTGATAAATTGTATGACCACTTAGATAAATCGTCTATAATCAATAAACAGCAAATGCAAAAAACCGAAAAAAAATATTTTAGAGCATTAAATTATCTTTTAACCATTTAATTGTGCATTAGATACAAGCATATATCAATTCTATCTTGCAAAAAAATTCTCTGGTTTTTTTCTGAGTAAATATTGTTTCCTAGTAAATGACCTCTCTATGAAATATTTATTTTACGCCAATAGTATATTTTAAAATATAAATACAGTAACATACCTTTTCATCTACTTATAATTGCAAATATAATTTCTAATTTGAGGATTTTGTTTTCTAATTTTAGGATTAGTTATTTTTCTAAGTATTATATTGATTTCAGGCACATTTTGAGCTTTCTGGAATTACTTTAATTATATTGGTAAAATAATTGGTGCCCCTCATGCCGAACTCGCCCCTAAATACCATCGAGTGTAGATACGTACATCAAAGCGAAAAGTAAAGTTAAATAATACAAAAATGCAATTTAAATCGCCCGATTACTTTTGACTTATATTATTCACATTTATATTTTGCTTTCTTTTTTAAATCATCAAATTCTTGACTATCTTGAATAATCACAACTAGTAGAATTGAATAGATTAATACACTTACAAACAGTATAAAAAAGCAAATGGGCTTTTAAATAGTTGAAATATACGGATTATGTGCCTATTTTTTGATAAGATATTTTTATTAATACCAACATTCACAGACGCAGGTATTTTTTTTGTTATTCTAGACTATAAGAGTTCATGTCAGAAATATATAAAACATATCACAATTAGAAAATCTAAAATTTATTGCATCTTTTCATTGCATTGTATATAAAAACCATGTTAATGAATGTAACGCAAGACACTTGAACTCATCATATTTTAAAGTAAAACAGTTATTGAAGATAGATCAGTGGAAGGTGTAAAAAGATGTATCAAGGAGTTGTGCAATATTATCAATGGGCTGACCACGTCTAAATAGATAAAATTGATAGAAGGAAATTAAGCAATAAATAAAATATAATTAATGAATATAGAAAAAATCATAATCTTTGTGCAAGTTTTTACTGGTTGAAATGATGATTCTTCAATTTATATACATTAAAAAAAAATTATTTTATATCTTATTGACGCTTTAAGAGGAAAACATAACTTAAATGATTATTTTTTGATATAAAAGTGTTGTTTCAGTAATGCATCATTTTTATCTGAGATTACATGATTTTTTGCCTTATACACAAACTATAACTGGTTTTGAGTCAAAGATTTAGATTGTTTTTTTGAACTAATATTTATATAAAAATCAATTTAATAATTATGTGTTCTACTATTTATAAGAGATTTTAAAGAATATGTACTAAATAATGTATTTATATTCTTTTTAAATTCCCCATTTTCAATAAAAACAAGAAAAACGATCTAAATTTTTTTTTCTTCGAAAATTCTTAGATATAATTAATTTTTTTCTGTCAATAATCAAATTAATACTTATACTTTTTTCTCCAATCTCCTGAGCAGAAGATGGGTGTTTATACTCGGTGTAATAATATATAATCCAAAAGGCGCTTTTTTAGCTGAGTAAAAGCGATTGCTATTTATAAAGACCTTTTTTTTATCAATAAAAGATATCTAATTTCATTGTTCCTTTTGCCCACAACAAAAAATTTTTGTGAAATAATATTCAAAACTTTTTTTTTGTCTTTTGAAAGGACATTATATTGGGGATGCCTTGGACTTTAATCTATCTTTACAATATTATATTCTACCATAAAACATCCATTTATTGATTGACACTAGCTTTACCGTTATCCGAATATATAATTTTAAGTGTCATGTAAAAGGAAGAACATCCGACAGAGACGTTTGCGAACTTCTGAATGGCTTTGAATCGTAATTTTTTGATATAAATTTTTTTTAAATAATGTCTACAGCAAAAAAACACACAGCAATAACCTGATACATAGTCTTCTACATCCTTAAATCAACTAAATTCATTTAACCAAGTAATTTGATAATTTTAATTTAAATCAATCATTTTATAATTAATTTTTGCTTGTGCTGCTTGGGTGGCTCATTACAGGACTTTACTTTAATGGCTTTATTTTATGATCAAAAAATAAATATATTGGATTCACAAGCTTATTTATGCCGGGATGTGCTTTATGGTGCAATTTAGCAGCCATAATCTTTATTATTTCTCTATCAGAACTGTTAATTACCTCTCTATAATTTTCTTAAAGCTCATCTTTAAGGTATATACTACCGTTTAAACGATATATTTATTCTATCTCGTTTTTATCCTTTAAATTTTTTTTCCATCAATATCTGGAACTCGTCTCATCAGCGAAATCGCGCTCAAAGTTTAATATTCTTGTTCTGTGGTAACATATCCTTGTAGTTATGCATCTGGGAATTAAAATTTTTTTTAGTAAATTAACGATTATAATATATATTTAATTATAACCAATAACCGAAGTCTTTCCATAAAATAAATTTCTGCTCATAATATTCATGTTTCTGGGTTCGGAGCCGATAAGGGCATTCAAAACTAAAAACGTAAAGTCTATATGGTTCGTGCTCATTAAGAGGGCGCGTGCCTGGGTCAAATAAATATCAAAGATGCGGAAAATAAACTAAAATTTGTATTTAAAAATGTTTTATATTTTTGACTTGATATATATAATAAAAAACAAAAACCACTAATGAGAAAAACAACCCTATGATGTTAAATACAATGTGAACTCAAATACAACACATAAAATAGCTGAAAATAATATGTTTAAACCATAGAGAATCACTTAAACAGATTTTTATGTTTGTTTTTATATAGTTAAGCTAGTTTTATTTTATATTTGTAATGATAGCCATCAATGTAAACCGTAAAAATTGTTTTTTTAAATTACCATAGCACGGGATATAAAATTGTAAATAATTCGAAACAATTTTCTTGCTAAAAAAAAAACATTTATTTTAGAGCACATCATATCTTACAAATTTTATATAATCATACAAAAAATGGGTATGTATGACTATACCTTGGCAAGAAATTAGCATCAAAAACTATAGGAACTCATGTTTCATAGACTTTTATGTTTTTTTATATAACTGAACCATAAAAAAATTGTAATATAGAAGAAATATAATAGTGCAAAAACTAGACTATATATAAAATTCTAAATCATAAATCTGTTAACAATTTTAATATATGATTTCGTACTTTATGTAAACTAAAAAAGCAATTTCTACAATTATGGGTATTTTGGGAAGAATATTTATATGAATAAGTATAGTTTTAGAACCTTCCAATATGATATTTTATTTGAAATGGGCTTAAATTCTCTAATTGAATATATATTGTAGAATCACCATGTTATCGATTTCTCAAGACCGACATGAAGAACACATAAGCTTGAAAATTACAAAACGATAAAAGTGAATTACATAAAATTTCTTTATTTATAATAATAGAATACCGGTTTTGTTTTGATAATGAGAAAATATTATATTCAAACCGAAAAAAAAGTAAAAAGCAACAAAAAAAACTACCTGTCGACTATATCAGATTATCTAATAATTATTTTTTAAATCTTGCAGAATATTATAATCCCACCACGCTCCTTTTGTGTCTATCTTGCTTTAATTCAATATTATGCCTTTTCCTGATTGATAATCTTGAAAAATACCATGTTTTATTATTTTCCTTGATTCAAACTAGTGATAAAAAATTTAAGCCAAATTCGTTCAGATCTACAGTGTATACCCACCTTTATAAAGCTGATCATATGATATAAATCTGCAGTACAATTGAAAAATCTACTTAGTTTATATCTTAGAAAGTATTTTTTTTTAAAGATGTAGGTTCTCAATGTTTTCATGCCTTTTAAGTTTTAATATCTTTTTTCCTATGACTTAATGCTTTATCTAAATTATCAGGAAAATCTAAATAATGGAGTTAAAACAGATACATTCAATTACACTGAATTCGAAATCATATAAAAGACAATAAGAAAATCTGTAAAATAATTTTAAAGCATATGAAAAACATATTCAATGTTTCGAAGCAAGCAAACATTAAGAGCCTACTTTCATTGAATGATTAGCTCAAATTAGAGTAAGCAGATATAAAAAAGCCCCCATTTTTATTTAAAACATAAAATCTTACCTGCAAAAAAAACGAAATATTTTTTTTCAATGCTAAGAAAACAAAAAATTATTATTAAAAATGCCAAAAAAATAAGAAATAAGAATATAATATTAAATATGACCCTAAACCTCGTATTAATACAACTGAATAATTAATCTTTAAGGTTTTTATTATGATGTTTATACATAATTATGACTAGAACGTTTAAAATGCTACAATATAAGAAAGAAAATGTAAATTTTTTGTATCCGGATACAATATTTTGCCTTATGAATATGAAATAGGAAATTATAAAATTACATGTGTCATTATGATCTCTATCTGAATATTATTTTTTTGGTTTTCAATAATTAATTTACGAGGCTAAATAGGTTTGTGATTGCTAATATTATGCATAAAGACATAAAATTTATTGCATATTGAAAATTTTACGAGAAATGGAATAAAAAACGTTTTTGCATCTAAATAATTATTTTTCAGATGCAAAATTTATTTCTGTGTAATATTACTCCTATATAATCGAGTAAAGAATACATAGTATTTGTTCCTTGATATTTTGACAATAAATAGCACACCCCTTGTGTTATCGTAAAATAAACATTTTTTTTAAATACCAGCATCTTATGCCAATTTAGATCATAACCTTTTTATACATGAATATAATAAAGACTAAAATATTTTTTTAAACATTTGAGCTACACCCTTTTCATATTTATAACAAATAAGTCTAAAAAAGCCTTTTATTAAAAACATAAATTCTTAATTTTTATCACATAATTCAATATAAAATATGGATACACCTTCGGTTTGAATTATATATTTTTTTATATTTTCAAAAAGGCCATATTATGGATACTTTGATGAGTTAGAAGATTTATCCTCAAAAAAAAACAAATAATGCATGTTGTCATTTACTAAATGCAATAATTTGGTTATACACATAAAAAAACACAAAATAAATATCTTAATGTATAATTTTAATTATCTATAAGTGATTTTAAACATAAGAAAACACGCAGATCGACTTAATCAATACAAAAAGTATAAAAAATGGTATTTGTGTGTATTTAATGCTGAAAATGAAAAAACAAAGAAATAGAAAAAAAAACTTTTAAAGTAATGTTAATAGTTTTAAAAACAATTTATTGATAAAAAAAATTTCTATTAAAGATAAAAGAACTTTATTGAAAGTAAAAATGAAACAATTGAAATATTGATTTAGGTCGCAAAAAAACCAAATAGAAATTTACATTCCATAGTTTTGATACTAGAAGATTATCGCCGGAAATTCCTAAAAGACAACGAAATTTAAATGTAAATTCCGAATTAGTAATAATTATAGAATAATATTTTTTTTAACCTAAAAGACTATTTTTTTGAGAAGAATGTAGAATATTTTGACGTTCAAGTTTTGGAAAAATTTTCTTACGAAAAAAAATAGATTAAGTTTTACCATATTATTACAATTAAAAATGGTTCTTTGATCACGAAAGTAAAAAATTGTGTAAGCGTATAAATAGTGCATACAAAATTGTAATTTATGATACAAAATATAATAAGAATGAAAATCAAGGCAAAGGTTGTATTTAAGCTATATTTTGTGTTCTGGCACAAAAATAAAATTACTTTGTGATTGAAATCTATAATTCTATTCAATAGATCATATAAATCGTTTATAGCACCGATAAAATTATTGAAAGGTATGAATATAAACTAAGTCGACATTGGTTCATTTTTGAGATAAAATTTGAGCCTATTTATATTATAGATCAATGAGCTTCCCAAAAGAGTTTCATATTCAAGTGTTATAAAATTATAATACTGTAGTTTAATATTAAAAATAAAAGTATGGGCAAAAGTAATAACATAAATTGCCTATAATATCAAATTTTAGTGTTGTAATAAAATATGTTACGCTACAATTTGTTATAAATATAAACAATCAATCTGTGAAAATATTAGTATCATTATGTTGATTATTTATTTTTCTAATTCTTATATAGTATAAAGTGTCGTATGAAAGCAATTTCTATTTGAAAGATAATATGCATGCAAACAGAATTCGAGAATGTAAGAAAAAATGATTTATTTACTTTTTTTTATAGACCCTTAACTTTCACTTATTATATTTAAATATATAGCTGCAGCGATTTTATATGATGGCTTGAATTGATTTTATTTCTGCCGTAGATCAGAATCTTTGAATAAAGTGCAATAAATTATTTTTTTCTGTAAGACATAAATTGTGCAGTAAAATGGAAATCTTCAAAATATTAGAAATTATTATGAAGCATTATGCAGTATGAATCTGATACCTTCAAGCTTTTGATATAAAAATTGAATTCATAGATTAATAGAGAGGATTCTTTCGTTTTAATATAAGATTATTCATACAGAAGTAGATTTTGATCAATTCTATACATAAAATCAAATTTCAAAGCAATAAAAAATGAATAAGGTATATAAGAGAGAAAATACGCTAAAGAAAACACATGAAAGAAGAATAGTGTTTAAAAACCAAATACAAAACATCTTATAGGATTTTGGTTGTGCCTATAAAATATAAACTAACGGATAGAACTATTTTCAAAATAGAAAAATTATATACATTCTTGTGCACATTTTTCAACTCAGTAAGAATACAATAAAGATATATCCGCTGTATCGGAAATCTTGATCCAGAAAACCAACAAAATACCATCTTTAAGTTTACATTTATAGAATTAAATTTCCGAAATTGTTATAAATTGCATAAAATGAAAAAATTTTCACACCTTTAATGAATATTTACCATAATATTTTTAAAATTTTATGTGGGAAATAAATGAATTAGAAAAAGTTGATCTGTGGTTTTATAATCGAAATCACAATAAATGCTTATAATCGTGAAAATTTACATTATTTGCGTAAATTTTATAATTTAACATTATATGACCGAATTTGGTTGCTGATATTAAACAAAGAGCATAGTAACTAATAAAATATGAGGATATTTAAAAAATTAAATTTAAAATGCAATTGATTAAGCTATTATTGTAAAAAAAAATTTGCTGACTGGAAAAAGCTTCCCTTATCTAAATATAAAATATTGGCCATCTAAGATAATAAAATCGCCTTTTAATATGATAAGTCTAAAATCACGTGCAAAATCGAAAAAAGGCGTTTATACTTCAGTAAGATCAAATCAAAAAAAATATTGTTGAACAACTTTAGATTGAGGAAAATAAAATTCATAGTTATCCCAAATAATATAAAAAAAACGCAATTAGCACATTATGATTTATGTAGAAGAGAAACTGCATTTAATATTATACAAATACAATTTCAAAATTACTGGCGATAAAAAAGCCAGAAAAAGTAAATATGCATCAGGCAGAAATTATTATGCTTTATGTAAACGTATAAAAAAATTAATGACGTAAAATAGGTTTTTAGACAAAAACAACAATTTATTTTTTGAAATTGCCCTACTATATTCAAAAGGTTTATTTAAAAATGAATATAATACATAATCTGCTATTATTCGTTTTTAATATCACCATTCTTATGCACGCGAAGTTAGCATTCATCGCTTCAGTCACTAAAACCTCAGATATGAATAACAAACCCCCCCTCCCAAAAAAAACTTCGTCATTTAGTTAAGATGCGTTGAAGAATTACAAAGTATTTAATATATGTACTAAGACGGCAAAATATTCCATTTCGGGTATCTAAAAAAGTATAGGCAAATTTTATTCTTTGAAAAAAACTTATAAGTGATATTTACTTTTTATAAATTATTTAAAGCATAGATTAAAAAAAAGATAATTTTTTAAGAAAAAATGTGTCTTATAATATTGAACCGTTAATCGGGTCACCGCTACGGGGAAATATGTTCAAAAAACAACAAGGGTTTGATTACTTGGATTCACTTTAAAAATAAAATTGGTGTTATAGCCCTCTACTAAGAGGTATTTAAATACGAGAGCTATTACTACTGTTGGTTGATCTAACAGTATTTTCTGTACTCTTTACAGCTAGGCTGCATAAATAACCAGTCTTATAAAGCATCACTGCCTTTACACGAGAAGGATTCAATATAAAAATCATTATAATTACTGATTCTGGGTCAAGTTTTTACATTACTCTACGATCATTACTGAAATCGATGCAAAAATTATCGGTTTTATGCAATTATTTGTATTCTTTGATCGGTAAAATTGTTTATAAAAACGATCAGTGTCATTTTTTTGTATTTTTACTAATTATTAAGCGAGAGATAAAAAAATTTATGGTTATAACGACTAATATTTCTTGTTGCTAAAATTTAATATATGATAAACCTCTTCAATAAATGTATTTAAAACCAATAAAGTATTCCAAAATAGATCCTATGTTGAAATTCATAATATTTTTATGTTTATCACAACGCCGTTTTATTAAATATTCATCGCAAAAATGTATTTTCATGAAATAATACTTCGAAGATCAGAATACCAAAAATAAACCAAATAAAAAGGCTCTAAACAAATCTTTATTTTATGTTACTATACATTTTCAAGAATTTATCATTGAATATATAAAATGATGACGCATCGGCCTATATCCTTTATAAAACCAGTATTGAACAAAATAAAAAAGGTAAGGAAAATGGCGTGTATGTAAAAATATTTTTTGTTTTATTTCTCTCTTTTTGCTATTATATATAAATAAACATGCATAATAAATTTTATGCCGTAAAAATTTGATTCATTGTGCTCCCATCATGTAAAGCACGAATTAATGTAAAGGTTATGTCTAAATAATTTATTTTTGGTGCATGAACCTATTATCAACTATAAATGCCGTATGTTATTATAAAATTATGTTGATATACTTTTAAAAGATCTAGGGTCTGTAATTCGGCTTTTTTAATTAGCTAACTTTCCTATCATAGTAAAAAACAACACATTAAAGGAATAATTTTGACATAATTCGTTGGAAATAACTTTTTAATAGTGTTAGTGTATTTTTTATATTTATAAAAGACTGTGTCAAAATTTAAGCCTTATATATGATTTGAAATATAAAGAAACACAATCAAATATATTCTATAACTTCTAATATAACAAAAAATACCTTTGTTCGTGTTTTTAACCATTCTTAGGAAATATTAAAAATTTTCAATAAATTATTACTATCTATTTTACCTTAGATAGCAGATATCAATTTTTTTTAATTGCAAAAATAATTTATCAACATAAAAAATGTTTTAAAGAGCTTGGTAAATCCATCTAAACAACAATAATTTTTAAATAAAAAGACAACAAATTAATCTTTATTTATTGTTACTCAGCAAAAGCTTTTTATGAGTTGAATAGATGATTGAAAGATTTGACCCGATGTAATATCACATAAACCGAAAATGATCAAAAAAAATAAATGGTTGTATTTACATTAAAAGCGAGCTAGCAGTTAGTTATGGTTGCAATATATTTTGAAAATAAGAATTATAAATACAGTACAGATTCAAGAAGATATTTAAAAAGGGGTTTTTAAAAGGTCTATACCACTTTATAATAAATAATACAATGAAATCTTTTTTCACGTCCTTAGCCTGAAGCAGATAAATAGAAAATGATAAGAAAACCGCCGTAAATATGGTAGAATAACAAATAACAATTTTTTTATTTTTACAACATTTTTATGATGATTTCATTACAAAAAAGAATCAAATTGATTTTTTTATTTTTACAGAGCATGAGATTTAAATTTACTTGTAGAATTTTAATACTCAGCGATAAAAAGATTTCCAATAAATTTTATATAATTTCTACATTAAGGAGTAAAAAAAAATTCCATCAATTTTATTTTAAAAGCATTTATATTTTAGTATAGATGTACGATGCCATCATATATATAAAATCGCAAAATTCAAAAAATCATAAAAATTTTACCATAAAAACCAAATGATTTTTATTAAATTTATTTAGTGATTTTTAAACATAAATGATATATTTAATGACCGGAACAAAGAACTGACAATTTTAAAAATGTTATATTTTTAAAATCGTAATAACTTTGCAGGTAAACCTTAAAATTATATATTTTCTTCTAAATTACTTTTAAAAGATTTAACAGAGTAAAATAGTTAGCTCAAAGGCAGAAAACTATGCTAAAATTATATTCATTCGCACTCTAGTATATAAGTAGAAAGCCTGATTAACAATACTGCCCCGTATTTATATATTTTATGCTTAGAGAAAATCCCTTCGTGCCATTTTTACAATAAAATATAAATCATATGAGGTTTCTATGAACATTCTATAACTTAACTGTTGAGCTTCTGGAGAAATGATGGACATAATTCTTCTCATGGAAATATCACATTCTTCAGAAATTAATATATATTTATTTTATATGAAATATAAAAGCTTTTTGTAGATTTATTTATTTAAAATAACTAAAAATTTAACGAGAGTCTCGGATTTTTCACATGGCATCAAAAACAACATCTAACTGAAAGATAATCATTCAATCTTTATTTTCAGTCGATTCATAAAAATCAAATATTAAACACGTAAAATTCAAGATTAAAAATTATAAATGTATTGATATACCTTTTCGCAAAGAGAGAGGGCTTATATTACGATCTTGTCGTGTAAATTTTACTTTTTAACCGTGCAATATGTAAGATATAATGTAATATATTAACTATTTATCGCATAGATTATATTGTTTTTCTCATTATACAGTTAAAAACTAGTATGGATGAAAACCGCCATATACTCATATGTTTAATTAAAAATTGCTGTCAGATCTATTTTAAAATAATCAAATCATACGCAAAAGCTAATAAAAAAACAATTATTAGTCTTAAAGATCTTAAGATTTTTATTTTTTGTAATGATTCACATAATATATTCCGATCATATCATATAAATAAGAAAATCGCATTGGTTTGGCTACAAAAACAGGCAGTAAATGAACAGATAGAGTTATTTGCAATTATTGTGTATCGTTACAACTTTTGTATTGCATAAAAACGTACTATCTATCTTAAAATGTCACCATCTAGATGTTAGCTCTATTTGAAATACGCATTAGATTATATTAAAAAAAAGAATTTTTATTTAGATCCAAGCTTGATATGCAGACTTATTGACGTCTTTTTGAATGTCTAATATTGGAAATGGTGATTTATTATACGTTTTTTTTATTTTTTGAAATTTCATTTTTGAATCTTCTCATATACTCTTTTTCTTCTATCGGTATGTGATATTCCAAAACACATGCCTGACATACTTTTTTTTCTTGTGGACGCTCCTCTGTTTTTGTTTTGTTGTTAATAACGCGTCTTTTTTTTAAACCAACGCCGATATTACTTTCTAATACATTATTCATATTATTTTCGTTTTTATTATTGTTCTTTTTAGGGCAATACGAATCGCGTACTGGTATTTTGCTCTTTTGTATTTTCCTTGATTCACAAACCTTTTTATCAACTAGATTTGGTATATAAATGGATATATCAGGACTATTGTGGTGATAAGAATTTACTTTTTTGCTAAAATATGGTGCTGTTTTTGTTTCTATCAATTTTATGCCCTTTGTCTTATTTAATAATTGTTCTGATTGTTGACTGATACTCATAAGGTTCTTAACCTGACAAATTTTGTTTTTATTGCGGTTATACAGTTGTTTTTTTGGTCTATCAAATCTTAAACGCCTTTCACATCTATTCAGATCACTTTTTCGCACTGTAAAACGGTTTTCAATCATTGTATTAATCTTTTCTTCCGAAAAGAACTTCCTACTACACAACATTTCTGCATATAAAAAAACATCCAGTTCTAGTTTTTCTTTGTGTGAAATAAAAAGACAAGTAGATTCTGATTTAGTTTTATCCTTATCTTGCTCATAAAATGGATTTATATTCGAAGCAGAAAGTTCATTATGATTCAGATAAATTTCAAGTTCTTTACTATTTGAGTCTTGGTTTTCTAAAGGATTAAAATCCGTTTTTATTTCCAAATCAAGATTTATATAACCTCTAATGCCTTTAATCATGGTTGTAAGTTCATTATCAAGAATATCTTGAATATGTGTACAGTCTATAAACAATTTTTCTTGAAGCTGCAAATTAATTACCATTCCGGTTTTATTAGCTGAAGATCTAAAAAAGCCGGATTCAAAAAGGCTTTGCATTTTTTTCCATTCAGAATAATTCTTTGCAATAAAAAATAAATATTTTTGAATTTCCAATAATTTCATAGATGTGATGTGTTGTTTATAGAATTTTACATTTTCTAGTTTTTGGCAAGAAAAAGTTAATTCAAGCACGTTATCAAAGTCAAAAAGGCACTTTTCGGGCTCGTTTTTACATTTGTTTTCTATTCTGCTACTTTCTACTTGCATAAAATTTGATTCTTGTGTATTCAGTAAAGGATTTACCGAATCTATCGAGTTAAATTCTACATTTAAAATGCTTCTTATAGTATAAAAATTTTCTTTTGCAAAAAAGCATGGATTATTTGCCGCAATTAAAGGGTTATAAAATATGAAATCATTACTTCTATATGTAAAAAACATGAATACGCAATCTAAACTTCTTTCCCTACTTGAAATTTTTATAGTATTTGCCTTTAATATGTCTTCTAATATTAGATAATTAAGTTCAATGTTTAATATAGCTCTTGAACATTCATTTTTACTTGATTCTTTACTAAAAAGTAATTCCAAGAAAGAAAAAATTTTCATCCGGTTTATATATAGGATACGCAACATTTTCAGTTTTTTTGGGGTGTCAGTATTGCAAACAGAAAATTTTGGTGTATTTTTATCAATAAACTTTATAATACTGAATGAACTATGCCCAATAATTTCTAAATCTGCCAAATCACTGGTTTTTTTAGTTTTTGAATTGTTATTTTCATTGACCCATCGTATATTTTTCTTTCTTTTCCTAAAAGTATCATTTGAAAACTTTATAGGTTCTAACTCTAAAATTCTCCCCATTCCGATATTTATATCGCATTTTGAAAAACTATCATTAGAGATATTAAATTCTACAGTTTCGTTGTCTTTCTTTTTTCTATTCTTGATGGAATTTTCATGATTTAAAATGGACCGTAAAAATGTGCTTTTGCAAAAAATAGCTTCAATTATATTCTTTTTATTGTTTTCAAGGGATTCCATTTTGTTTGAAAGTGGGTTTGTGAATTTAAATTCATCTAACAAGGGTGCGCATGCAAAAATTTTCCTATAAATATTTACAACATTATTATTAGAATTTTCAGTTTGTAATATTAAGCAGATATCGTAATTTTCAATTTCGCTCGCTGCTCTTACAGTAACACTTTTTATATTCTCTGTATTTTTTTCTAATTCAAGCATTTTTTTTGTATCAATAGTTTCAAAGTTATGTAATTTTTTATTTACTTGGATCTTTTCAGTAATATCCAGAGTTTTACATGCTTCGTTTTTATTCTTTATAAATGATTTAAAGGTGTGGAATGCAACTATCAAAGTAAAAGCAATCATGATAAAATTTTAATACATATTTTTATATTTTTAAATAATCGATATTCAAGCCATTGATAAATTAAAATCTAGAGATTGGTGATTTATTTTTAAGTTTCTGTATTTGATGAATAAAATGACATCAAAATATATTCATCATTTGATCACTTCTATTTTAACAATTTTTTGATGTATGATGTATTAAAATATAGAAACGTATATACCTAATTAAAATATCTATTTTGCTGCATAATAATTGTTTAAAATTTTATTCGATTGGTATCACGTTTCCTATGAATCATAAAAGTGCTATTTATTAAGAATATATGTTTTGTCTGTTTGATACAGTTATTTTAGTAAATACAAACCAAAACATTTTGAAGTATGATTATAGCTTGTGCTAATTTTTAAGTTTTATTTTTTTCAAACAATTACTATTTAGAAATAAAAGAACATATTTTTTAATATGATGCTTGAATAAACCATTATAACAATTTTTAAAGTTAAATTACAATATGATTCTAAAGTTCTTTGCCAATTTTATATAATAAATCCAAAATACACCAAATTCTCATATTTTATAGCACAAGAAATAAATTAGATGTTGCACAGTTATGAAATTATTGATCAATATATATTTAAAATATATTTATCTTGGTTCCGGCAAATAGGGATGACAAAAAAACCAGTATAAAAGAACTATAGTAGCAAAAACATTCAAATTGGTCTTGTAAGGAATGAAGGATAAAAACAGAAGAATCGCCTTAAAAAAGAAATCTAGTGCTTCTAACATATTTATTATGTGAACAATCTTTATAAAATGATCTTCTTCAAACGCATTATTTGTTCAATAGTGCTATATAAATCCTTCTACGCTTTAAGCGTATGCAGCGCCTTAGTTGGCAATAAATAATGACTTAATATAACTCAAGTTTGTAACTCCCTTGTCTTGACACAAGTAATACAGCTGCAAAATAATTTCCAGTGGACAAATATGATGGTAGAAGACCGATCGAGAATTTAATTACGAAACTTAAACAAAAAGAAAAATGCGAAGTGATGATATTTTATCTAGAACAAAATTTTAAATGTGACAATTTTTCATATAAAACTATGCATCAATTTATTAAAAAATTTGTGCTGGAGTTGGCAATAGAAAGATGCGAGAGTTTGAAAAAAAAAGTAGGCATTATTTCCCAAACTAAAGAAAAAAGTCTCAGAAGATCTAAATAATTTTTTGAAGACAATCACAAGCGCCATTACCCTGAAAATATGGCCGAAATTGCCAAGATTTTATAGAAAATCCATTTGACTTACGAAACGCTTATTAAGAAAGAAAATCTGAATCCAAAAAAAAATTATATTGCAGTGAAAGAAAAAAAAATCCAAAAAAATGTAGAAATAAAAAGGCTTGTGATCTATTTTATGCACAAGAAGCAAGTTCTCAGAAGAAAAAGTAAAAAAAAACTGCAAAAGATTATGCGAGAGATTAAAAAAAATCTTAGACAGAAAATCGGATGTAATGAAGTTATAAATAGAAAGAAAGGGAAAAATAAGAATAAAAAGTAAAGGAGTAAATAATACACGATATAATGTAAGTTTTTGCATGCAAAAATCAATTCATATTATATAGAAGACAGTTTTATACGTTATCGAAAAAAGGAAACATACGAAATGGATTTTAATGTGAAACAAATTTCGGTATTTTGAGAGAAAATATAGGCGAAAAAAATAAAATGGTGGTTTAAAAAGCATCTTTATGATTCTATTCTAAATCAAATGCGAAAGTTTAGAATTTGACATTCCAATAATTCGAAAAAATTGTTAACTACTTGCCTATTTATAAAGCTGCAAGGTCTGATGGGATCGTTAAATTTTTTTTATACAGAAAACAAATTACAAACATTAATGTAGTTACATCAATATCACTGAGATATGTTTAAAAGAAACAAGGGGAAAAGAAAGGTTTTATAAAGAAACAACATGCCTCATTCCAATAGATAATGTTTTTAATGGTAGTAGATTTAGGCCTATAACCTGCATGAATAATCTCTATAAATTACCAACTAACTTGTTTATGGAAATACTTTAGTTCAAAGTAAAAAGGTGTAACCTATTATCAGAAACTCTACTGGGTATCGTTCGACGGGTATAACAAGCTAAAGAGCAAGCGCTAATAAACACGCAATAAATAATTAATATAGCAAAAAACTGAAAAACACATGAATGTTTGTAAATAAAGCTTATGAATCAATCGATCATAACGTTTTTATGGTGGTATTAGCAAAGCTTAATCTTCCAGAGTTATTATACATGTTTATAGTTGTAATAATAGGTAAATGGAAAATTTGAGCAAGTCGTACCAACAAATAAATATTGAAAAAAGAGACACCACAAGACAGGTCTTATTACCGATTCAATCTGTCCGTGCATGTATAATCTAAGCGGATACTTAACGAAAACTTACCTTCAGTAAATATACCCTTAGATGAATCTTTCAATAGAATACATCATTTTATATCTATTATGATCTGAAGCTTGTGACCAAAGACACATAAAACTTATATAAAATGAAAGAAGAAACAGTGAATTTATTCAATTGCATGAACTAGTGTGAATCAATCTAATCCACAACAAATAATTATGAATTATATGAATGAATGTGCGAATCTAATAGAAGGTTTAGTAAGATGTAAACAAATTCGGATACCAGAAGACAGTAAATCGAAACTTAAAGATATAAGGTTTTCCAAAATTTGTGATAAAATTATATTAAGAATTTCGAATCTAGTCAAAACCAACCTCAAATGCAAAACTTCTATCAATAATTGGAAAAGCGAGTAATTTCATAAATAAACTAACATATAGGCGTTCTTAAATTAGAACCAAAATACTTTGCTAAAAGAGATGATCTGATAATGAAAGTTCTAGTGAAAGAATTTATAATCTACAGCGAGAAGAAAATGGAATGATATATTTTTAAAGGAGAAGAAATTGGCAGAGAACTATCGACTTTTGAATTTTTATTAGATAAAATTCTTTTTCGGTTAAATAAGACACTTAACATCAATAAAGAAATATCACTAAGAAGAGCAGCTATATACAAAATAGAAAAGAAGAATAAATAAAACCTATCATATATAAAAGAATATTTAGTGATCAAATATAATTTAGACAATCCATCCATTTAATTCTTTTTAAAAAACAAAAAAAAGTTTAATGTGCAAAGTAAAATATAAAAAACTGAGTTAAAAACCTTTTATATCTACAACAACTCAATTATTAACATAGCTGGATCTTCAAGTGGCGGAAAATTGGAAATATTTATTCAAAAAAGAAGCAGGATTCTGTTTCATGCAGGATAGAAATATATTCTTGGGGAAAAGGTCAAAATGTTAACACTGTGGAGAAGCTGATAAAACAGCATACGACCTAGAAAGTCGATGTAAAAAAATTCTTGGCTTAAACTATACACGAAGAATTCGTAAAATGCATACACTTTATGTTCAAAAAAAATACAACTTTAGAAAGTCGAATAGAATCTGAAAACATTCGGTTCAGGAAGTAATTGAAAACAAACTAGCAGAAATAAAGATTAATACAAGAATCAAAATTGCATAAAATTATCTCATGATCGACCAGATATTTTCGTGCACGATAAGAAGAAAAACTTGATCACGAAAAATTGAAATCGTAATAACTAGTATTGATTATCTGATATATGTTGAAATTGTGAAGTTAAGAAAATATGTCTATCTGAAAATGATCTTACAGTGATTTATAAATGTAGAACTCGAATATTGCCATGCGTTATAACTTGTGATCAAGTGGTTACAAAATACCATAAGTCATATATATTAGGGGGTTTGGAATACCGACTGAAGCAGAAGCATGCACACAAACAATATAATCGAGTAAGTCACCTAAGTTAATAACTATTTAGAGAATAATATGAATTGATAAAGATTATAAACTTAATGCGGTGGAAAAGTGCATCATCCGTTTTGTTCTATAAAGCAATTTAAATTTTGCTTGAACAACTGTAAATAGCTAAAAATATAATTAGCCCATAAATAAATATATTTTAATCTAATGCTATTTGATTATAGATTTTTAATTATAATTTAAATTGGAATTATATTTAAAAAAATGATTTTGTTTATAGCGTAATTTCCGATTCCATTGGCTTTCTAGATCTATATAATAAAATATAGATATATTATGTAAGCGAAGCGGCAAATCCATCCCTTTCTAATGCGTATTTATAATAGACCAACACACTATTTTTTTAAATTTAAAAAAGAATGATTTAAATTAAAACAAATTATTTACATTATCACGCATAGAAAGATTTTAGTTTATTCTAATTATGGATAAAGTATTTTAATGTAAAGTTTAATAAAATATAAATATAAAAATTTATTAGAGTTTAAGATACAATAAATATGATTTAAAGCAATTCTTTGATGATCTAAATAATGAGCAAAGAAAATACCATAGATCAAAATAAGACATCTGAAATAAATTTCTTTTGTATATCATCAAATGTAAACAAAATGTTTGTTGCATCAGCTAAAGCAATGTTGACTCATTGCACCGATTTATTTAAAATAAGAGAAAAACATAATATAAAACTTAATAACTTATATAGAGAAAATGTTTGTAACATTAATGGAGAGACTAAAAATACATTTGACCAAATATACAAAAATTTCGAGTATAAAGACTATATGGAAACAAATAATGACATTGAATATATTCTTTTTAAATATCTTAGATATATAAAGGATCTTGTATATCGTGAAAATTTCATTCCTTTTATGTTTACTGTCAATTTCAATAGTGGAAATTTGATTTGTAGGTTTGTGGGATGTGATATTGATTTTTGTAGGATTAAAGGGTGCATAGAAGATATTCCATTCTCTAAATTAAAAGTGGATATTTTTAACGAATTTTATGAATGCTATTTTAGTGTTTATATTCGATAATATGACTGGTAATGTAAAAATATTAAATAATAAATCGTATATGCTAAAAAATTATTAGGATCTTTTTTAACTATGTTAGTTTCTAAAAAAATATAATTTTAATATAATATACAAAAGAAATTTTTAGTGTAAAAATGGAAAGATTACACTTCCACAAATCATTTAAAAAATTATTGCTGTTGATTTTTTTATAAAATAAGTGCAAAAAAATTTAGATTATATAATATAAAGTTATTATTTAGTTATTAAAAAAATTCAATCACTAAATATGTTGGAAATAATTATTTTAGGTGTGGCATCAAATACATCATCTTTTTTAGAATTGTCGAGAAAAAAATATGAAATATAAATTATTATATATTATTTAGTTTGTAAATACAAGTAAAATTAAATCTTTTTGTGATATTTTAAAACTTTCGCGCAAGCCTTTTATTTTTTATTAAGAAAATTTAATTTTATGCCTTATAACAGAAGATTTAAATTTTTAAATAAAATTATTCCTACTTATTATGTAAATTAAGAAAAATCGAAAATTACATATAAACTATTAAAAAAATCTTAGTTGTGGGAAATACCTAAAAATTATGGCATGGATCCCGATTAAAATGATAAGAACCCATCATATTTTCTAATAAAAATTATAATTTTTAATTAACTGGTATATATAATATAAAGAAGGTTTTTTCTTGCGCAAGAATTTTTTAAATGCAAATTTATATTTTTTTTGCGTTTATCAAGATTCTACTTTTTAAAACTACAAGCTGTTTTATACTTAAGAGAATACGTTACTTTGTTTTTTAAGAAAATATAAAGCTTTAAATTTGAAAATGCTGTGCCCTATTTGATATTTGGACGGTCTTTATAACTTTAATATATATTTTTTATCGCATGGCTGATAAATATAGTCTTATACTAACAGAAATAATAATTTTTAAGATATGAAATATTTGATCTTGAGGCTATAGATAACAGAAATACTTCAAACAACAATTGTAAATTTTATATAAATTAAATACTTTCATGACGTGATGCTGAAAACACCCCACAATTTATGTTGTCTACTTATCATTTATTTCTTTTTTTATGTAGAAATAAAAATAAGTGTTAGAACCTAAAATATATTCATATCTTATATTTACATAAAATACATTCAAATTATTTTTCTTTTAAATATTTAATTCTTAAAATTTAGGTCAAATGTATATTTTTTAAAAGCGTGTCTAGTAAGCAAATTTATATTTCTATGAATTTAAGATAAACGATATTTATTTTATGATATTTCAATTCTTAGTATTTTGAGTCAAATGTAGATTTTTTAAAATTTTGTCTAGTAAGCAAATTTAAATTACTATGAATTTAAGATAAACGATATTGATTTTATTATATTTCAATTCTTAGTATTTTGAGTCAAATGTAGATTTTTTTAAAGTGTGTATAGTAAGCAACTTTAAATTACTATGAATTTAAGATAAACGATATTTATTTTATGATATTTCAATTTTTAAAATTTTGAGTCAAATTTATATTTTTTAAAAGCGTGTCTATAAAGCAACTAAAAAATTACTATTAATTTAAGATAAAAGATGTTTGTGTTATGATATATAATGTATTCTCTTATTCATTTAATATTAATATAAATTAAATTTATTTTTTAGGTTAAATGTTTTGTATTAAATTTCACTTCATCATATTTTATAAAAACAAAAATATTTTAATAAATAATATTAAAGAAGGAATCTGATGCATAAAAACTTCATATAGCAAAAATATTATATTATTGATAGTCAAAATCCATTATTTTTCAAAGAAACGCTTTTCTGACTAGAATAATTGTATGCATTTAGATCGCTATATATATTAATTATGTAAATAAATATTTTTGTTATAATACTTAAATACAAATAATTATGCTTTTTAAACAATGAAAATTTTTATAGCTTAAAATATTTGCCTTATAAAACATTATTAAATCTTTATTCATGCGATTTCTCAAAACTATATCACTAGTTTATATTGATATCCATCATAATTCCACTTTTTTAGATATTAGACCGTAATAATTTAATTTTGTCTGACATGAAATGTTTCTTTTCGAGAATTGTGTGGAACTTTCGTATAAAATCGCCCTTTTTATTCCAAAAAAAAATCATATCCTGACTAAGTTAAATGATACATTGATTAAAATATGTATTTAAATTGTTTATTTTTGTGGCAAGAAATTTTATAATACATTCAAATGTTTTTTTTATTCCTGTTTATCGAACCTTAGTGCAAAAATACAAAAAAAATATATTAATAAAATGAAAAAGTTATCACAGATAAAAAAAATATCAGAGTTCTAATTAATGCAAGAAATTTTGATTTGATTATTTTTAGCATTTTACTTCCTATTTTTACACAAATTTATAATTATTAGCAATCTTCTATTTCCATATATATTTGTTATTTTATAAAAGGGGCATAAAAGGAATCTACTATCTTTCCAATTATTATTAATCTAATTCTCATATAAATTTTGTGATACTATAATATAAATTTTTGATATGAAAAGAACTATAAGCAACCTGTCTTCCACTTTTTGTATAATTTCTATATTTTTCACAATTCCAGTATCACTTTTATTATTTCTTAAGTTACTCCCTATAAAACTAAAAATTGTATAAAAATGATATTCAAAATGTAAGAATATTTTTATATTTCATAGATAAATAATTTATTTATGGGTTAATTTTCTTTTTATCGATTTTATCAATTTAGACGTGTTCAGCGTGTTGGGAATATTGCACAACTCCTTGATGCATCTTTTGACACCTTCCTCTGATCTATCTTCCTCAACTGCTTTTCTTCTCATAAATGAGATGAGTTCAAGTGTCTTACGGAGTGTGAGAGCTTGCATGTATGCTTCTACTTCGTCCGGGATTTTTAACTCCTTAACATATTTTTTATGATATTTTGAGACCAACCCATCCCAAGTCATCACATATGGTATTATTCTTGTTTTACATTTGTAAATATAATCAAGTTCATTCGTCAAGATGTATACTTCCTATATTTTTCATTCTCAACTTCGGTTTAGTTATCAAGGCTGGTTATACCTATTTCAATCAGCGTAATCATATTTTCTTTTTTATCGTATTGAAAGATATCAGATCTATTTTGTTTGATTATTATATCTGTTTTTATTCGGGTATCAACTTTTTTCACCGTTTTCGTTTTCGCAGATCTCTTGTACTGAGTGAGTTCTGATCCTTTTGGTTTTCTTGAAGTTGTATCGTCTTGATAGGAGGAAGTGAAGATATCTTACGATTTAATTGTGTCTTCGGTTTTAATCATGCCCTAACATTTTCTTGCATCTTGTTGCAAGGTGATCGATTGTTTTCATGGCTTCGTTACAATGTGGGCATTTTATCCTCTCCCCGAAAAAACAATTCTGTTTTGAATAAAATCATAGATAAATATTTTATAATGATAAATATTAATTTAATATGTAAACAATGACCTATAGATTCTGATACTACTGAAGTATTTGTGCATTAAACACCATACATTTAATATATATAAAATAAAATTTTAGTTTCGAGTAATAATTGAGCATTCGAATAAATAATTATTTTACTGCCAATAAATAGCCACACGGTTACTTTTTTTATATTATACAGTAGATGAGCTAATTTACGTAGTTAATAAATCTAACTACAAAACTCATAGAAAACTATTATAGAAATTTTATTTTTTTTGCTTTCATTTTTGTTAATTGGACTAATATTTTATAAATAGAGCTTAATGACAGCAGTATTAAAATATCTGAATTATTTTAGAATCTTGTGTGTAATAATAGATAAGAAAATTAATGCGCAGAAAAATTAAACCTGCTCATTAAAACAACTGACAGTTTTTAAGCAAAATATATAACACGAAAATTCAAAACTCGTATAAATTCTTGATTTTTCTATTCGAAAATAAAAATACTAAATCTGAATATCATTTCTATTTTTTCATCAATATTTCATAAAAAGGGAAAAGATGTTGAATCGATGTAAATTGGCTTTTTTGGCTTGTTAAAAATCTTTGGCAGTTAAAAATAAATTTATATAAATGATCGAAATAATTTGATGAAATAAAGAAAACTAAAAATTATAAATATATAATATTTTCTATCTTAATATATTTTTTAATTACATGGTTAATAATTAAGATTTCGTATTTTTTTAAAAAAAAATTCAAAACTCTAATTTTGCATCAACAATCAAAATATAATTTTTACTTAACTCGCATTTAATGTAACATAAAAAAATGCAATTGAATCAGATTATACATCCCAGAAGCTATCTTTAGTTAATCCATTCATAATAAGTATAGTTCTTATAAAGAATAGAATATACAATTTCTTGGTTTTTCCGCATCAATTTTTAAATTTTTTATTAATTAGCTTCAATTAACCACAAAATAACATTTTCACCTCCTTATTGTAATAATTTTTAAATTTTATTAACATGTCAAAACACAAGAAATCTCGATTTTATTCATGATGTTTTTGTAAAATTGAATTCACCCAATTCTAGTTATAATGTGTACATTTTTACCAAATGTGCTTATTTTTATATCATATTATAAAACTATCTTCATGTAACATGGTTATTTGTTTAATTGGTCGCATTTTTTTAATTAAAAATAAAAGGAAAACGTTTTAATTTGATTCTAGATTTATTTCATCTTATAAAAAGCTTTTAAATTTGTTCCGAAAATGTTTTCATTAACCAAAAAAGAAATTCTTATATATTTAAACAAAATTTATTCAACAATTTAAAATGGATTGTGCAGAAGAAAACGGAACAATGACTGCCATCTTCAACGAAGATTCAAAAAAAACTTTTAACATAATTCGAGACATATCTAGAAACTATTCCATTTTTAACGCAATAACGGACGAAAAAATAGATTCCTTGGATCAGTGGTTGGAAACAAAGTCGCATGTTTATCATGATAGTATGTTAAAAGAATGCCAAACAATTCAAGAGGCTTTGTGTTATACCGCAAGATTTTACTATAAAAATTTAACAAGGGAAGCTATTGAAAAGATAGTTATATCGTCGGTGATTGATATGAAACTAAAAGATATCGGGGAAAAATTAATAGTGGATATAAATCAGGAGGAAAGATATAAAGTTTTATGTTGCTTGGAGCTATTGAAAGATAAACATGTTCTCTTCATCGAATTTAAATACATTGAAGATATGGGTATATGTTTGGATTTTTTTTGTGATTTTTTAAAAATTATCAGACAAATATGTGTTAGAGATCAAAAACGAATCTTTATCGAGATAGAAAATTTAAAAAGCGAACATTTACAATATTTTGATGAATTTATATTCTCTCAAGACACAAAATTAATATATGTAACGAAATTCTCTTCAAAAGAAGACTTAAAAAACCATTGTTTTAATGAACTAAGAAATAATGAGAAACATCTTGGAGTTCTAATTTCAAATAATGATTATATATCGGAGAATCTTCACACACAACCACACCAAACAATAAAATCGCCATATGAATCTTTGAAAAAAAACACCCGAATTCAATTAAATATCGATGAATATAGAAAAAACGAGTCCGAATTCATAAGTGTTAGTTTTATTCCCAGTCTCTTCGATTTGAAAATTCTTTTTGAAAGATGGTTTTTGCTGATAAAAAGAATGAAATCATATATATGGTCTGTGATAATAGGACTATATCTGATCTTACCACTTACTTGTGTGATTTTTATAAAATTCGGATGTTTTCTGAATAAAGAAGATGTGATCTGTCTTATTGATAATTCAATGTTTGAATCTGTTGATTCAAATTTCGTAAATAACTTTATCCGTATGGCAGCAAGAGTGAATCTCATAAATTTGATTTTTGTACTATATGGAGCTTCATTGTTTCTAAAAACTTTCGTGGATAATTATATATGGAATGATCAGATTGATACAGATTCTATGAATTTTCTCTATGGCCCTGGCACATATCTGATCTATTGGATTTTCAGCAGCTTAGTTACTTCCTTTCCATCTTTCATATTTTATTACTGTGTCGCTTGTTTCATAGACCCTGATTTTAAGATGCCAATGCTAGCTATGTTATTCCTTCTATTTATACCTTTGGTAAATGTTATACATGTATGTTTTATATGCTTGAAATCCATGTTAACTCTGTTTTATCTCATCTTACTAAGTATTCCGGCATTGGTTTTAAACTTTCTCTCTGCTCATAATTTGCTTTACCCAGAAGTATATCTCAGTACGACTTATGTAAGCATTAGATTATATATCATTAAGATAGTGGGTTATTTTATGTATGATTTAGTATGCTGGAGAATTTATATGCATTATCTTATTTACAAGTCCTTTGTAAACCGTGAGTTCTCGGAATATTCAAAGTACCACGATGTTCTGACACAGATTTATAATAAAAATTATCAAACACCGTGTCGTATACCCTTTACAAGTAATACATTGCATCCGTCAACCATATTTTATATTTTTGCTCTGATCATAGTATTCAAGATTTTCTATATATATACATGCACGAAAAATAAATTTTCTGAACATTGCCCTATACATGTTATTAAAGCAAAAAATGAAGAGGCTACTGAAAAATGAACAATATTAAAAGAATCGGATAAAATTTCTTGAGATAGAATCATAAATACTCTATAAAACTGATATAAATATATAAAATAAAACAATTTTAAGAAAACTGCATGTGAACCCATTGGTTTATAAATTCAATTTCATTCAGTAATTTAACTACATATAAAACTTATTTTGAGATTTATTTAAAGCTTCGTATCTGTTACAGCATATTAGGAATAATATCTAATCTATTAAGAAACGTTTTTAAAACCAATAAGTAGAATAAATCATTAAATAATTATTTAAATTGATTCTATATATTATTTCAAATAAAAAGAAATTAAAAATGCCTGTTCACGTTCGTTTTTATGTGAAAAAATATAAAGTAAGCAATAATTTAATATAATAATATGCACTGTTTTATATAATTCTAGCCAGATATGATCTTATTTTGTATCTTAAATGCGATTTTTTACATTCTTTGAGGTGATCAAACATTCCAGTTTTTAACATATAAGGTTTGACAAATTTTCGAAGCTTATTTTCTTCTCGTAATTAGATTCTCATGACATTAATTCGAATTGATAAACTAAAATCCTTAACTAATTTTATTGTACTTAAATTAACGAATCTGGAAATTTTTTCTTTATAAAGACCTACTATTTTCAAAATAATTGATTTACGATTTGCTTATTAAAAGTGGCAACTCTATAAATAAAATTATTGGAAATTAACTTCATATAAAGTTTTTTTATTATGTCAGTACAGAAAGTGAAAAGTGGTGGTTCACAATTTTTCTGGTTTTTATATTTGACATGAAAAAAATAAGTTTTATTTTCTGTAAATGATTTAAATTTATAAATTAAGGTATATGAATAGAACAGGAAAAAAATTTAATGTATGTAATTATATTTAGAAGATCGTATTGTATTGATAGGGGTTATATGCATTTAGGATGATTAAACTTTGAAAAAAAAACAATATTTTATTAAATTTTTTTATAAATCCAAAGTAGAATATAAATGTGCACATGATCTTATGCGTCAAAAAAGTAATTATTTTTTTCGTCTTTAGGATAAATAGCACACTTAATGATGTGTTCAAATTGGCATTCTTTTTTTAAATCATCTCGCCAAAGGTGAAATGTGTATTTTATATTCTTATATAAGAAAAAGAAATATGCAATAAAATATGCATTTTAAAATGCTAAATAAATATAGATTCTAAAAGTAGATTTAATTTTTACTTTTAACAACAGAAAAAAATATTTAAAAACGGCTTTTTCGTTTAACGCAGTTAAATATTTCTTTCTTTTTATAAATTGCTTTATTTATTTGTTTATATAAAAATTTAAAATATTAATGATGATGAACAAACAATTCAAAAATAGAAAAACTTTATGGCTATATTATAAGAATAAATTCAAAACCCCTAATAATATCGCGTAAAAATGATAATATTGGTATTATACAAATGATATTATATATAACCCCGCTTTATTATATGATTATAAGGTAATCCTAGTGAAATAAACAATTCCCCTTATAATACAGAATCTAAAGCAGATCAAAATGTTAAAATAGATTTTATTAACGTAAATTTTTCTTGAAATTAGCAAGTTTATATATTTTTTTATTAGAATTTATTTTTAATTTGTAGATGAAAATTAAACCCGAAAAATCTCAATTTTATGGTATAATATTATGTAAATACACCTTTTACCTAGTATTACTACATTTATTTTTCTAACAATTATTGAACCTGTAAAGAATTTAAAAAATACATTCGATTGCATTCCCTTAGGTTTAATTCAATCTACTCTACTTTATTGGCATGGAAAAAATGTCTCTGGTATAAATAAATACTAAAGATCTCCTTTCTGTCAATATAATATATGAGAAATATATTTAAATCATAAATATGAAGCCTGTTAGAAATTTAACCGTTATACTCCTTAAATTTTTTTTGCCTTAGAAATAAATGGATAATTTTTGAAGAAAGACACCATAATAGAGCTATATAAAAGCTTCAGATGCGCATTTAACGTTATAATCATATTTGAACTAGATGTAGCTTTTTTTTTGATTAAATAGAAAACAAGTGCGGTTTTTATTCCTTATGTTCTATTATATATTTCGAAGTCTTCTTAATAAGATTTTAACTAGTGTTCTAGTTCCTAAGATGGATATAGAGGCTTGGTTAGTGAAATAACTAAAAAAAAATTTATGAAAAAATATTACCTTCGATGTATTTTTTAAAGCAAAGAAATTTGTGCAAGATAATATTTTGATTATTCATATCCTTAATTGTCCTCTCAAAATATTAATTATAAAATAAATTAGATTTTTTAGTGCCCTAAAAATTCATGATTATAGGTCTTTACTAGGTTTATAATACACGAAAAATGCGTACAAATTAAATAATTTATCACAAAAATTTTGCGATTTGTTTTTTTCTTCATAAATATATATCAAATACAGTACTTATTTTTAATTTTCTTAAATGAAATTATGAACTCTTCAAGAGCTTTTAAATTATTTTTTTAAACTTTTATTGCCTGCTCGATGTGTTTATAATATAATTTGATACTTATTGATATCTAAATATTGATATAAAAGATTATTGATTTGTGTCGATTATCTCAAAAAATCACACAATAGTCTATTTTTGGCATTTTTATTTTATACGTGTCCCTAAAACGTATTTTTTATCCAAGAAAGCATTTAATTCTATCCGTTTATGAACAAAAAAAAAATTCTTAGCATAAATCAGATTTTTTTAAAAATCATATGTATAATAAATTTCGTTTTCATTGTGTAATTTTCTTTTATTTAGATCTTGAAGGTCTTAAAATAACATTTATGTTTAAGCTGATCAGTTAAATGTAGCTGTATCAGCATTAGAAAAAATATTTAACTTAGTATTCTCGCAATATAATGTTAAGGAATAAAAGAGATTTAAAACGTATTTTTTTACATATTTACATACCAAATACATTTTTGACTAACAAAATTTAGCTTTGTGCCTTTAAATGGTATTGTTATTAATGTAAACTAAAATTTTATCTATTTAAATTATTATAAAATCATACCAATAAAAAGTGCCAAAAAACATTTATGAACAGATTACGTTTGAAAATTTTATTAATATATAATTTCTTTGTAAAAATGTAGGTCTTTTACAAATAATTAGTAATTGAACATTATTTCTAAATATGGTTTCATTAATTTACGTGTTTGTTTCAAGAATTACCGCCCATTTAAATTATATTTTGCCCCCATTCTTCCAATACATAAAAGAATTCCCTTGTTTATATAATTAATGGATTTACAAAAAAAAATCAACAGTTGTAAATTGTCAAAATAAAATTGTCATGGAATTTAAATAAATAAATTGCTTGAAAAAAATATCATGTAAAGATCTGAATGTTTTTAATGTCAAGCTGATATTATTATGTAAGCCATCAATAAAAAATAAAAGATTGCATCACTAATCTTCATCTTATACAAATGTAGATTTTGCATAAGCTTGGGGCTTTATCGCAGCTTAACAATCTTATGTTATAAGAAAACAGCCTTTATATAATAAAAAATAATAGACTTACTTAGCCAGAACTTTCGATAGTGTTTTTTATTTTAAAAAATATTTGTGATTAATATTTATTTACGTCAATCGGGTTAAAAACACGAAAACAAAATTAAAAAATATTAAAGATAGTAAAGCCACATCGTGCCACCGCTTCGGAAAAAATATCCATCTGATCAAAATAGTTTTGATTACATGAACTAATGTTTGATATTGGGGTTGAGTTATTTCAGGGCCATATTCATGTATATTTAAACTTTTGTGCTTTCTTTTGACAAGGAATTGGCCTTGAAGTGTTTTATGTATCTCTTGCAGTAAGGCGGCATTAATTAAAAGTTTATTTTTGATCATTGCCTTTGCGTGAATAAGATACGAACCTTCAATCATTTAAATTTTAAATTCTAGGTCACATATTTACATCACTCAACAGGGGTTACAATTGGATCATACCCAGGATACCAAAAATAAACTTTATTTCTTAAGACCTGCGTTAAAACAAACATTATAATTTTTTTTGGGTCACAATAAAGTATCTTAGATTTGTGGCTTTTTTTGTGAGAGTCGGCCTATATGTGTTTTCTGTGTGCCTTATAGTTACGCAGAATTCATTTCCTTTGATCATTAAAAACTTAAAATACGCAAATAAGAATCAAAATTCCCTGAAGTAAATGAAGATTCTAGGTGGAATATTTCTACCACGCATCTATTGTTACTATTTTTGACCATTTAAATTGACGTTAAAAAGCAATATCTTGAAAAGACTACATTACAAATTTGCAGGCATAATAAGAGCTTATATTTATTTGATTTAAATCGAAATATTTTTGTTCTCGAAAGAAAATTTAAAGGCATAATAAGATTATGTGTCTGAAAATATTATTAAAATTCGCACCTTGTGATGCATATAATCAGAATTTGTTTTAAAAATTTCGTCGATGCATGAAATTAAACATATTGACCATAAAAAATTTAATCTGTCTTTATCAAATTAAATTGATATTGTGTATTAGGCGAATGAATTGTTTGATTTTTTCAAACCATTGTAGTATCATTTTCATGTTTTTACGATATATTTAATATGTATTTTATTTTTCGAGGTCGAATTATCTGGATATATAATCATATTATATCTTCCTTGCATTCTGTAAATCCCACATAGGGCAAAAGAGAAATTATTATGCATCCCAGACACGTATTTTAACATTCAAAAACAAACACCACAGAATGCTCCAAATTTTGATTTTAATAGAATATTTATTGATATTTTCTAAATTAAGCTTTTAAAGGTTTCAGCTTTATGCGTGGATTATAAGATAAGAAGCATCTTTCTATGTTCTTTACATATAAATATAAGTGTACTATAGTTTTTTATTCTTTTTGGATATATTCTTATTAAAAAATTTTGATTTCTAATTTAATTGTTTTTATAAACTTTCTATTAGAGTATATAAAATTTTTATTATGGATTTATGCAAAAAAATCGTTTTCTTATTGTATTTACTCTCTTATGTGTATAAATCAACTTTAATCATTTATAATAGTAAAAAAAACTAAATTTAAAGTTTATTAAAACGAATAGATCCCAAAAATTAACTTTGTTTAACAATCTTTTAAAAAATAGATGAAAAGACGCGAATATCTAAAAAATACAACCATTAAAATTTACAGGGAGAGATTATAGGAGAAATTATGAACATTCTCTGTCAAATTTGTTTAGGAAATCTTCCAAAACAATCATGTAGGAAAAAATTAAGTGTGGGTAGATGAAAAGTCGAAATAGAACTAATATTCTAATCAAAAATTCAAATAAATTGCATTTAAATGTTGAATAAATGTTAGATATATTCGAGAAGATAATATTGGGTGACACCAATAGAAGAAGAATAGTATATTTGGGCATTTCAAGAAATTTTTTGAAAATAATGAATATTGAAATAAAACTAGCAAAAATTTTGGAGACGCTAAAATATAATCTGTTCATAAATATGATTGTGAATGCTGATGAAAGTATATTTAGACCTCTTAAATTTAATATAAAGCACAGAGTAGATGGCACGTAGGTTTTAGGTATGGTTGGGAGAAGTGAAAGAAGAAAAAAACTCTTTTTTTTATGATAGTAATCGAAATTGGGAAACATTGCAAATATATTTTGGCAAAAATTTATCCATTGTATAATAATATGGATATATGAAAAGGCTAATGCCGATTTACCTGCATGTGGTTTAAATCATTCAACACTCAATCTTAGTGTTTAATTTTCGAACCATATAATTGATCTCCACACTGATCCCGTAAAAAATATTGGTGCTGTTTATAATCATTATACTAAAAAGATAATACACGCTATGATAGTGGATTCTATTCAATTTTAACAAGGATTTCAAGAAATTAAAAAGGTAAACTATATGACTCTTAGGTTATAAATTTAATTTACTTGAAATTCTTTTTCGATATGACGTTTTTAGTTTTGGGTTTGTGGTTACCGAACTAGAACTTTGTGAAGGGTAAAATTAAAGGTTTAAAAAAATATTTTAGCACAGAACCAAAATACAGCATGCTAGAGTCCCCAATCCCGTGTAACCCATATATAATTACGCTTTTAAAGTTCATCATCATATGTTTTGAATACAGAAAGAAAAATAACTTATTTTATTGAAACTGAAATGGTTTGATTTTGTTATGAATTCGGAATCAAAAAACAAATTAAAATGGAAAATGTTTCAATTCACTATAGTTTATAACCAGAATAATTTATATTTAACAGTAAGCTGCAAATTTTTTGAAGTTGTTCCAACAATTTTAGAGAAAAAAAAACTTTATTGCACAACATATTATCTCTTGTGAAATTTTAATAAAACAAACCTGTTTGGATGATTCATAGAAAAATTCACACTGTATTTGTTTTATAGAAACGAGAATTACAACTCATGTAATATAAGTCTTTATGGATTCCCATGCCCTCCAGATAACTATTTAAAAAGTACTCGAATAAATCTAACAGCAGTATATCTGTTCTGATTTCAAAATGATTATAAATTAAAAATTCGGTAAAAAAAAACATGAATAGTGAGAATTATTGGAAAAGTAAAACTAAATAAATAATTGTAGTAGTATAAATAAGTTTTTTTAATATGATGACAATTAATTGCGTGCACTAATTTCAGCCTTAATAATTTTTTTATATTTTTATTGTAAAAATATTCTCCTATTTAATAAATAAATACCCCGAAACGCTTAAATAATATGCAAATAAATATGTGAAAACAAGCGCTTGCATCTAAAAAACCCTCTTTATAATAAAAAAACCTTTTTCGAGAACTAAAATCCGACTTGATAAAAAATAATTAAACAACAAGCTAAATATAATTATGTATATGAATTTTATTTCATTATCTTTATATAAACTTTCAAAAATATGATCTATTTATAAATGCCCAAATGTCGATTTTTATATATATTTAAGCTCAAATCGATATTTTTTGAGTTGGTTTATATCCTATCGTAAATATTTTCAACATAATGCGACATATTTCTATAGAATATGATTTATTAATCCGTAGTTTTTTTCATCTTTCAATTTCAACACAATGAACTAGGTGTTCTAGAATAAGAATCTGAAACGAATCATTATAAATTAGAATCTAATGAAGCAATCCAGTGAAATAAAACTACTTTCGTGTGATATTTAGTTATGTGTGTTTATTTGGATATTTCTGCACAGCTTTATTGAACTTTCCTTCTTTATGTATTTGAAAATGATAAAATCTTAAAACCTTTTGAATCACGTTATTTCGGGCTTTATACACTACAAAATATAGTATTAATAATATGATCTCTTAAGGAATATAAGATAGATGTCTTGATCGGTGATTTAAAATGAAGTATTCATAAACTTTTTATATTTATATCTTTAATAAAATGCAAAAGCAATAAAATAACAAAAGAAACAGTAAAAGCCGTAAAACGCACTCACATAAAATTAATCGATTTAAACATCTCAAAATATTTTTCAAATTCATTTCCTGTTATAAATAGCAAAACATTACTAAAAAATTAGGGGTTAAATAAAATATGATAACTTTGGTTATTTTCTTCTTCAAACTAAGCTTTTTTATTGCCGAAAATATATCACATATATGCAGCTAGTCATCTGTTCTATGCTTCATTCTGTGTTCTTTATAGGCGCCTTTCTCATCATTATATTTTATAATTATCATCAGATTCGTTGAAAATACTATTTATTTACATTGTTAACTGACGAATTAGGTTATCAAATCATTGAATTATATGAAAATTGGTATAGTGTCTGCCTTCCACCTGTATAACTATGACAATTGGGGCATAGTAGGTAATATAGTTTTTTTAATTTTTCTCTACAATGTTTATATTATCAAGACTAACTTCTATTTAGTAAATTCCATCTTTTTATGCCATTTAAGAAGAAACTTGTAATTCAAATTTAAAGCTTTTATTAGAAGTTAGGCAAATTTCATCAATGAAAACAGCATACACAAAGCTATAAGATGTCTTAATTATGTGTAGATAAAATGAATATATAAAGCAGTGTCATCAAAATGATTCAAAATCTATGAATATGTATCTCTTGTGGAAATAACTATTAAATTGCAGTAAAAAAAATTAAATATATATTTTACGTGGCTTATTCATTCTAAAGAATTAAACTATAAAATATACAAACACACCGAAAACTGATAATATTGTTTTAAAACGGGTTGGCATCAGAATTAAGCCTTTTGTATTTTGAATCTTGCAGTCTCCGTTTAAAAAGGATATTAAACTATTTTTATCATATACTTCAATGCATAAGAAGTTTACGCTTTATTAAATTTGCATTCAAGACGATAATCTTGCAAATAATTTATAAATTAAAGAAATTGTCATGAAAAAGAAGTCTATAATAATTCTTTTTATGTATAGAATGTTCTGTCAAATTAAATTAAGAATTTTGTATGCTCTATATTCTACGGGAAACGATAAATTGTTTTTTTTATGTAACCATATATTCAAAAATTAATATGAAAATGAGTGTGTTAATAGAAAGTTTTAATTATCAAATTAGAAAAATACCAATTTAATCATACTTAGTATATGTAAAAATAAATTCTCATTTTAAATTGCAAAAATATAATGTTGGGTGGTCTTCACCATTAAAGTTGACACATAAACCTGCTTTTTTCTTCTGTATGTATTTTAAATATCTAATATATACTTTTTTGTGATATCATCATTAAGTCTTTAATTTTGTGATATCACCATTATATCCAAATTTTTATGTGTGTGTTCGGATCAGATAACGAGAGAGTTTGATGTATTATTAGACTTTTCCTTTCTAAAATATTTCAAGAATGAAATTATGCCAATTGTTACAACCAAGTTATAGACAATGGTTTTATCTGCTATTTTTCAGTTATATATTTTTATATGATAGACACTCTGATATTAGACTCAAGCAGTCAAATAACGCAATTTAAACTCTTTATCCAGAAATCTTCTCTCTAACTTTACTTCTATAACCTCAACATTTATGTATTTAAACAGATTATTTTACTTTTCCATTAGATGAGAATTTGTAGTTTCAAAAACCGTAATACATATAATAAAAGTTATATATTACTACATAGGTGATTATATCCATCATATAATGATGAGTTTCAAAATTCATTGTTAAATTACAAATATATATTGAAGGTTTAGAAGTTCTTTAGAAAAAAAGAATGAAATAATTTTAAAAAAGATAAATTTTATATGGGGTGTATTATTATATTAAATAATTAAGAATGAATAAATAAATAAATGTACCACTCGTTGATAAAATAGGCTATTCAACATTAAATCTATTGATTTTTGCTTATTAAATTCCCAGTTTAAATAACGTGCTGTAAAATAGAATGGCTTTAATAACCAGAAAAAGGCTTTCTACCATTATTTAGATTTAAATAGTGATATTATGTTATCATAATCTCTATAATATCTTTTCATATGGTTATGCTTTCTCAAAATCAATATTTGTTGCCAAATTAAGATTGACGAACAATGATTAATGGGTCGTGATATGATTAGACCTACAAAATTTACTGCTATTATAGGTAGATTTTTAAAAGTTGAACGATTTATTGTGCTGTTAAAATTATTTTATAAAATATAATCATTTGTAGTTTAAAAGTCGATATAAATGATGTTTTTTTTTGATTTTTAGAAATCTAAGCCCTCTAATAAATAAAACGCAGCCGATATTACTGCCCTTTCTTTGATTTATACTTAATTTGATTAAATAAAATTGTTATTTTTGTGGATTAATTGTTCTTACAATGTCCAGTATCTGACTAAAAATCCAATTATAAAATATAAAATAGATATTTTATTTCTAATTTCGTGTATTTCGCACATGTAAATGGGGGGAATATTATTGATTTCCATCTTTATATATAAAAAAGCTTTAGAAGTATAAATAAAAGATTTTGCCCATTACTATCATTTAAAACAATTATGTGATATTTCGTCATGATTTATAAATAAATTTGGTTATTATTTGTGTATTTGGAGATCAATAATTACATCTGATCATTTAAAATTCAAATAAACGCAATATATCAAAAAATTTAATGCCTTTATAATAATATTTGTAGTATTTTTAAAAAAATTATTTCTTATTTATGAAAGATGAGATGCTAGAATATTTTTATTTTCATTGCCTTTTATAATGATTCTACCGTTAACTTGTTAAGGTTGAAAGTTCAATTTATTACTGAAAATAAAACTAGAGCCTCTATAAATTAATTTTGCCATCTTGTTGGGTTTTATGAGCATAATAATATCTGCTGATATTTGAAATTTACTTCTGATCCAATATATACGTTAACATAAACAACTTATAGCTGAATTTCGCTTCATGAAAATTTATCATTAATTTTTGAATTATAGCATGATAATATCTACGATGATACGTCTTCCTCTTATTAATATATCAGTTAGTTTAAACAACGAAAAAACAGATAAGCATCAAAAATAAGGTAAATTTAAATCATTCTAAAATAAATATGCATAAAGTTTTTTAAAAAAAAAAAATTATATATTTTGAATCTACTTATTGGCAATTGAATTTTTTCGGCCCGTATTGGAATAAAAATGACTTTAATTTTTTTTAAATAATTATACAGATTTTAAGACTTTCTTTGTGACAGTTTATGAATTCAGAACATAGTTTGTTATTAAAATTGGATTATAGTTTATCTGTTTCCTCTTATTTTTTTTGAAAATGAAAAAAAACTAAGTGGTCATTTGGCTGGTAAACTAACTTTTTTTAATATTTTACTTGCTTTATTAAGATTCGAAATAAAATTGTACAGGAGGCTTACTATGCTAAATTATAATATAAAGTTGTTGAATTACCTGATCTTGTTCTAATGTATTTGTTTTGTTAATTTGGTACTTTAAACAACCCTACACTTAAGAAACTATAAACTTGTAAAGTGGATGTTAATATCCCAATATTATTTAATCGACATGAAAATTATTGCTTATTTATATGAATATTTATTTTCGGTAGATTTATACTTTAACAATATGTGATTCAATACAATTGAAAAATATTATGCCTTTCTCTTTTCTTATTCTTTTTTTATATATTTTTTGCCACATTATATAGCTGCTAATTTTTAATTTAAACTCCTATTAAAAATGTATTATACTTTAATGTATCCCAATAAATTATCTTTTGGAAAATTAATGTCTATATGATGAAACATAGTATATATGTTGATATATAATCGTATGAATCGATTTATTCTGGTCGAGTTTGTATTTTATATCTAAACCGAACATGCTTTAAATTTTATATTAAGGTTGCAATAAAACATATAATGACGATATGATGCGAATTTGTTTTTTTTCTATGCACCAATTAATTAAAAAAACAGAACCATGTTCGAAAAGTAAAATGATTTTAATAAACAAATGTATTTATTTTATTTTTATGGTTAAGTTTATTTTTATCAATTTTATCTATTTAGACGTGGTCAGTCCATTGGGAATATTGTACAACTCCTTGATGCATCTTTTGACATCTTCCCCTGATCTATCTTCATCAACTGCTCTTCTTCTCTCAAATGTGATGAGTTCAAGTGCCTTTCGAAGTATGAGAGGTTGCATGCATGCTTATTGAGGAAGTTAATCATTCTTTAAATTTTAATCGAAATAAATTACATATAAATTAAACACTCGTTAAAAATATATTTAACTTTTGAATATAATATATTTTTATCAACATAAATAAAAAATCAAAGATAAATGTATACTTCTGATTATGATCTATTTATTTTGATTTACCCACGTCGTCTGTTTTGGTTTTCACAAAAATATAAATGTATTTTCATCTAGATTAAATTTAAAATGGAAATTAGTTGCATTAATTTTAATTTTGCAATATTTAAAATTGGTGTGTGTTTATGCCTCTGAATAATTTTAAAAGCAAAAAAATTGTGATGGATTTTCGGGCTGCAAAGGTTTGAACAAAGCGGATATATTAGAAACATATAAGGATAGAGCATATAATTTATACCTAAATCTTTTATTATGAAAAGAACCATATGTATTGTCTATATTTCTTCGAAAATAACACAAAGAAAATTAAAAGTGAAATTTGAAAATATTATGTTTCAAGCGCACTGTTAGATGTTATATCCCTCAAATATAATATCAAAGAAAGTCAAACTTATCGTTAATCTTAAGAAATAGAATTAAAACTTTTGATGGCTAGATTGATTTTGAAGTTGTTTGTTATATGTTTTACACAATAATATATTATGATGAATTTATGTAACTTTATGATTTTTTTTATTTTAAAATATGGTTCAATATGATATCTTATTTTGTATACAACGAATCAATGTTGATTCGCATCTTATTATCAAAATCAAAACAATAGAGCTCGGTTTTCCGACGTAGATGGCATATATATTAACTTTAGCAACTAATCAGAACTTGTGATCTGTGTTTAAAGAATAGATATATTTTTTTAGAAGAAATTATAAATTAAATCAAAGATATTCGGGCATTGATTATAAATGAAATTATAAACTGGTTAAGAAAATGAATAAAAACTGCTATTTATTGCTGTATGTTTGTCATATTTGTTAAAAGGTTAATAAGCACACAGAAACATATACATTTAGGAATACGCATGTTTTATGGGCACATTTAATAAAGAAGGTGTAATCCTGGAATGTATTGATAAAATAAATTCTTTAAAAGGGATACTATACATGAAATGCTTATTGTGTAAAGTTAAAACGTTTTTTATCATTTCCTAGAAAATACACTTTTATCTATATAAACTTCCTCTTAGATTATAAAAAGGGGAGGTTTTTTAACTTCTAGTTTAACGTTAAAAATCACATGTCTTTGTGTTCAAAACTGCCACAAAGAGACAATTAAAAATAAAATCTATCATGAGAAACTTTAGTTGTCTATTCAACACTGATATAATGCAAATAAAATGCAGTAATTCGGCGAATTAAATGCTTCATTATGAATTTGGTTGTTATAATATTACCAAATAAAATTATAGGAATTATTTTTCTTATCATTTATATATTCACGAAGACTAATTTTATAAACTACGAAGCATCTTTCTTGTGTAAAAATTAATATTCTTTTATATAGCAGGCCCACAAAAAAAATCCATTTATGAACTAGTCATATTAAACTAATAAATTAAAAGAACAAGTTGATGTGGATTTTGCAACTATAGAAGAAACATCTGAGAATGAATAATTGAAGAAACCGAAAATGAACAAAGAAGATGAGAAATAAATCACATACAATAAAAAAATCGATAAATATTTCTCTATAAAGAAAAAACAGCGGAAATAGTTTAAATGTGTGAAAATAAAGCCTAAAAAATTTTTATTTAACTCTTTCTTAACAACAATATCTGAAGTATTAATATTTCAGAAATTGTTTTCGAAAATACCTAATTGTCAGAAATTTATTCTTGGAACGTTAAACGAATTCAAAGAACGACAATACATCGTATTTAGTTTGTCGAATGGAGAAATATCACATCCAACGCAGTAATTTTATAGTTCGTATTTAAAGGGGAGTTTTCCAAGCTTTTCTTCACAAAAATATTGTATATTATCTGGAAATAAGTTCAACAAGGTTTATTATTTATCTTAGAGATAAAAAAAATCAAATCGCGAATGTCTCATATAAAGATGATTTATACTAAGAATTTAAGAGCAAAGTAAATTACTTTTGCAAAGGATAAATCCGAAAATTTAAAAAGTTACACGAAAAAACTGCAATTATATCTTTGAGGCTTTTATTAAATATATATATCTAATAATCTATAGAAAAGGGTATTAGTACATGTAAAATTATATGGTAAAACATACTTGAGAAGCAAGAAAACTCGAACCTCTATAACAGAGCAAAATCCCTTCTTATTCACAATAAAACAGACATGAAAAATATAAATCCCAAGCAAAATCTATGTAACTATAGAAAGATTTCGCGGCTAATAAATATAGCTTCGAAATGAATATAACAATATGAACTTTAAAAATTGCTATTAAAAACTATATTGCCAAAAAAATGGTTTAGTCGATTTAAAGTTGAACTTATTCTTTATTTCAGTAGTAGAAAAACCATGATAAGAAGTAAAAAAAAATAAGATTTTTCATATTAATGGCTCTAATTTACGATTTTTTAAAAGGGTTCATGATTTTGTACGTTTTGGATTATACTCTTATTTCTAAAAAAAGAATCTATAATATTCAAAATAAACGTTCTAAAAAGGTCTTATTCCGATTGATTTTCCTTAAAGATACCAGCTATACTAAATTATATAAAAGAATTATAAAGATTAATTACTGTTAAAAGTATTGAATACAGGTATGTCACTGGAATTTGTGCAAAAAATAGTTATATTATATAAAAAAAAGTTTAATTTATATATTATCCATCAATAATATATGTCTTTAACACATGTGTTCTCCAAAAAAAATACACAAGTTTGAGAATAATCGCGTGCAAGAAGTATAGATATAGAAAAAATAAGACTGTTTTTTATGGTAAATTTGAGAAAGAGGGCTTCTATTTGTGTAGCAAACAACTAAAGAACACCATGCAATATTATAAGATTAAGAATTTTGATTTCGACCTAATATAAACAGCGATAATTTTATTTAAAGATTCAGCTTCCAGAAAATTTCATCATAATCCACAAAGATGATATTTTAAAATTCCTAAATCAAATATTAATAAGGTAGAGCAAATTTATGTGCTGATGGTTTGAAAAGTGCTGAAAATGAAATAATTTACAAATTAAATTCTTTTTTTTACATGTATTAAAATTAAAACGATTTACATCGCATATTATTTAGTTTTTGAAATAATGTTTTACCATTGATTATATGTTATTTATTCAATTACAATTTCTCTTTTGATTGTTTATATTTTAATCTATTCTAGAAATCGGGAGGTTTTTTTACCATGAATATTCCACTTTATTAGAAATAATATATAAAGAAGTTACGGATACCAAAAGAAGCATACACACAAACGATAGAATTTACAATGGTTTTGAATTTAAAATCATCAAATAAGATTATGATTTTAAGATAACGTGTTCGAAAGAAGTGTTGCGTATTTCCGTTTTGCAAAGCAATCAAAGGTTTTACTCGAACAAATATAAATAGATCATACTAATAAAACCATCAAATGAATAGATATTTCATCTTATAAACATACTTTGATCTTATAATTAAAACCCTTAATTCCTATAAAAATTCATTAGATAATGGTACTGATAACTTATATTCAAAAAAAATAAAATCAAGCTGTATTTTTAAGTAGATCGATCTTTAAGAGTATGTTTTTTATTTGTTTCTTACGTTTATATATCATAGCTTCTATTTAAAATTTATTTATTTTCTTTCTAAATGATCAAATGTGCGAATTTTGAATTTATTTTTATAAACTTTATTATTTCACTTGTCTATAAATAAGATTGGAAAAAAACATAAAAAATATGAAATCCATTGTTTTTGCAAAAAAAAATGTTTTCATGTGTAGAATGATTCTTTTTATGGTCTATATCTCTCACGGGTAATATATATACAAATATAAATGAATAAATTGAAAACTTGATACCAGCTAATAATATTGCATAACTGAAGTAATATAAAAATATACATTATAGAAAAGGTAATATAACGTATGATTAATCTAATATTCTATATATTGAATTGTAAATATAATTTTATAACAATATTAAGTGATAAACCGATTAGAAGAAATACGCCATCAAGTAGCACTATAAAAAATGGAAATTACAAACATTGCATCATCATGGGAATTTCAACTCATACATTCTGACAATAGATTGCAGAAAAAATATTTTAAAATAGTTTGTTCATTAAGTGCAGAAGTATTTTTTATGTTTTTTATATAGTATTGTTTTAACAAAAAAAACCTTTTATTTAATGTTTTAAAATTCAAAAAGGCTTTAAAATGATTTATTTTTAGCATAATGTCAATCAAGCCTTTATTTTACTTTTTTGTATTTCTCTATATATACTATGCAATGCCTTAAAACACTATACTTCTCGGTGCCACCTTGATTTTAGTCAATAATTTTCAATTGTGTACATTATTAGCATGATTTAGATATGAAAATCTGTTTTATTTTGCTCAATAATAGATGTATTTATTAAAATCTTATATTCCTTCAGAATATCTAATTTAAAATCCAATGCGGCATTTATGAGGGATACTAATCGAATTTGACTTGTATTTCTAAAAAAAACATCTTCATATATTGTATATAGTACCATTAGATTTATTTTATTTAAATTGTATACTGGTATGGTTTAAAAGGCATATACGGTGACGTTTGATCTCGCTTTTTCTGATCAAAAATTAAAATTCGGTTCTCACGGGACAGATATAGTATGTAAAGTGATTAATGTTCTTTTCTTTTTAAAACATTTAGAAATCATACATGATTTAGAAACGACTTTTTTGATTCATCATATATATAAATCATTAATAAAAAAGCGTAAACAATGATGAAAAATATTTATCATGATTTTATACCCAGAGATAAATCAAACAATAATTTTTTATCATAAAATCGTCGAATTTCAATATTGATACTTAGTGATGATAAACATGTGCCTCACAAAGTTTATAAGAATGATACATCTATCTCTGAATAAATTGTTGAGAAATCTATAGGGTGTTATCAATTAGGAAATAACCTATAAAAATGCAATAAATATTTTGTTTCTTATTTTTTTTTGTAGAATAACATCAGAAGGTGTTGAATTTACTGAAAAAGCGATAAATAATTTATTATGGCAAATGAACTATAAGATTGTATGTGATATATGCAATCCAAAAAAAATAGTTTAATTATGCTAGTGATTTTCTAGATAATGTTTTATTTTATGGTGAATGTGAGTTTTGTGAATTTAAAGAAGGTGGTCATGGATAAAATTACAAAAAGACCAATCTAAAACACATAAAATAAGAAATTTGGAATTTAAAGGTTTATCGGGCAAAATATATTTAAATAATGTGATCTTGGTTTTTAATTATAGTTAGATCGAATACGGGTGCGATTTTTAATCTATGAATCAGAATCTATTTGCTGTGATGTGTCAATTTAAAGATTTGCATTCTAGTAAAAAGCTTTTAGCGGAAACATCTTAATAGGTCAATTATAAGAAAACTCTATTTTCATTACATAACGACGAAGTCCGCTAAAAAACCCCATTTTCTATTTTTTTAGTTTCTCTAGGTAAAAAATTTACGTATTAAAAATTATTATGTATCACATTTAATTATATGCCCTAATTGGTTACATTTAAGCATACTCATGGTTTTATTGTTTATATTACATACTTAACGCGTTCCCCTTAAAATTAAACTTAAATTAAAGTATAAAATATTTTACATGATTTTTTCCTGATTTATTTCAAAATTTATGTGTCAAACATAAATATTTTCATATGAGCAACTTTATCTTTTTTAAGTGGTGTACTGCCTCATAAGTTTTGTAAATATATTTAAAATGCTATGATTGTGTGTTAGAATTTTAGTCGTTTTGTATTTTCTATTTAATACATTATTTTAAAAAATTTGGTATTATAAGTGCTTTTAACATTTTATGGTTAACCAATAATTTTAATTTCTTTAATTATAAAACTCGTTAATCTTTTTAATAATTATTTGCATAAGGAATATATATTTGGTTTTAAACTATATGACTATATTATTGCTTGTTCATTTAATTATTTATCCATTACTTTTTCTTTTTTCATGCATCTTTCTTATTATTTATAACAAATAAGTTCGAAAAAACATATAAATGGTTATTGCATCATAAGCGCAACGATAATTATGTTTTAAAACAATCGTGTTATAAATTAGCATATACTTCAGTTGATGTGGAAGTGGCGTTGTAATGTTTAGATTTTAAAATAAAAAAACTAATAAATTTAAATCGAAAAGCATAAATAAATTAATATTAAAATTTATCACTTTTAATTCAGCAGAAGAAAAAAATAAAGGTATTTTAAACCATAAAAGGCATAATAATTCTGTAGTTACCATACTTGACCATATATTTCAAAAAAATTGTCGTAATACTTTAAAAGTTAAGAATATCAAGATATCAATCTTTTTGATATCAATATTTTAAAATCATAAACGAACTTTACGATTCAATATTTATCTTTTTGATTTATGTTTTAATCTTTTAATTTATCAGCGTAATCAATTTTGATTTTCAAAAGGTTTAAATATGTGTTTCTGTTTGACCAAACATGTGTAATTTTCTATTAATATTGTCAATCCACTTATTTGCATCATTTGTAGGAGCTAAAACGATTACACGTGAATCTGTAAAAAATATGGAAACTTATAAAGTTGGCAACGAATTTGAAAACTTCTATGATATAGAGCAGAATAAAGTTCGAGTAAATGGCCTATATAAAGATGGAAAAGATAATTCTGCATCAACTTCTAAAGAAAACAACAATGAAAATTTTGGTGAAAATTATAAGCAAATTAGTTGCTATTCCCCATTATCAGAATATTTTGATTGCTTGGAGAAAATTTCAGATGAAGTAGAACTTATTGAAAAGATTAAAGAAATTAACTACGATGATCAGTACTATAAGTGGTACTTTAAGGAGTTTGTCTTTTATTTGGATAATTTATATAATAGTAAAGTTAATGAACGCATTGAAATTACCGGTTTCTGTGCTTTTTTTGAAGATTTTTCAAATTTTAATTCGAAAGTATCTTTGTCTGAACTTTTTTCACTTGAAGCAATAGAAAATTCCCACATATTTTTCAGAAACGCAATGATAGAAAATAGCCGTAGAAAAATTAATTGTTCAATGAATAAAATAAAGAAGGGGTGGATTTCCTTGTCGCCTGCGATGAAAGAATCTATTAACGTTTTTGAAAAAAAGTTCAAAAAGCTTTTTGACAGCATATTAATATCGTCAATCAATGTAATTTACAAACAAATCAAGGAAAACAATGCGAGCTATTTCTTTAAAAACTGTATTAAAAATACATTTTTACAAAAAAAAGTGCATTTTTTAGAAATATATGAGAAAGAAGATTCAGATGTCGCGATAGATATTAAAAACGGTGGAGTGAACGTCGAAGTTTCACGTAAAAAGCATATGTTTGATAATTCATTGACAAGAAATAATTTAGAATTGAAAAGACTTTGCTATTTCAGCGGTATCATCTCGGAAATTAATGATAATAAACGCATGACGTTCCTTATTGATGGTGAAAGAGGGCAAGCTTTCTCATGTTCCAGTGTAGAAGATATTACTGCAAGTATTATCTCCGAAGAAGAACTTTTAAACACGCAAGACATCAAAATTACTAACCAGATGCCACAAACTCTTTCAGAAGAGTCATCAAAGCATCCGATATCGGATGTTTCTGATGAAGCAAATAAAGAATTTAAAGATGGTTTTAACAGTGAAGGTATAGTCGAAATCATTAAAACTAATCATGATAAACAACTATCCTATATTAAAAAACTGGTGACTGAAAATAAATCTTCAGGAGAAAATATAACCACGGAAGAAGGGGTATCTTTGGAAGTTGAGGAATCTTCTAAAGAAGAAGAATTGGAGTCTTCAAAAGAAAATATATCTTTGGAAGTTGAGGAATCTACGGAAGGAAACATAACTACGGAAGAACAGGTATCCAAAGAAGAATTGGAGTCTTCAAAAGGAAATATATCTTTGGAAGTTGAGGACTCTTCGAAAGAAGAAGAGGCATCTAAAGAAGAATTAGAGTATTCAAAAGGAAATATAACCACGGAAGAAGGGTTATCTACGGATGGAAAGATAACTACGGAAGAACAAGTATCACAAGAAGAATTGAAGCCTATAAAAGAAAATATATCTTTGGAAGTTGAGGAATCTACGGAAGAAGACATAACTACGGAAGAACAGGTATCCAAAGAAGAATTTGTGTCATCAAAAGGAAAGATATCTTTGGAAGTTGAGGAATCTTCTAAAGAAGAAGAATTGGAGCCTTCAAAAGAGAATATATCTTTGGAAGTTGAGGAATCTACGGAAGGAAACATAACTACGGAAGAACAGGCATCCAAAGAAGAATTTGTGTCATCAATAGGAAAGATATCTTTGGAAGTTGAGGAATCTTCTAAAGAAGAAGAGGCATCTAAAGAACAATTAGAGTATTCAAAAGGAAATATAACCACGGAAGAAGGGGTATCTAAGGATGTAAACATAACTACGGAAGAACAGGTATCCAAAGAAGAATTTGTGTCATCAAAAGGAAAGATATCTTTGGAAGTTGAAGAATCTAGAAAACAAAAGGAATCTTCAGAAGAAGAGGTATTTCAAGAAAGTTGTAGAGACTTGTTTACATTTGAAGATATTTTAAATTTGAACCATGAAACGCTAGAAGATATATCTGACATATCGTCGATTAGTTATTTTGAAGAAAATGAAATAATACATGAAAAAGATAAAAACAATTTTGCTTCTTCAAAAATGATAGAAGACTTGAATCTTTCTTCCTGTAAAGAATGCCCAGAATCAAAAATAGCTGAAACAAATTCATGGGGAAAAAAATCAGCAAGTAAATTGAATGGCGAGACATTTAATATACAGGATTTGAATGATCATGAAGAATCCTGTGAAAATGTATTCTTGACGTCAAAAGTGGAAAATGCCCCCCTAAACAAAATAAGTGTTGGAAAAATGCCAGATTATACATCGGTAAATGGCTCTTATTGTTTGAACACCGAATATGATGAAGTTTCTGCGAATGAAACTGAGAAAAAGCAACAGGTTAAAGAGAATTTTCAGACCCTTGTTGGATCTTTAGACGAAATTGAATTTCAAGATATTTTCAGTCAAGAAAGTGAGAAACAAGATGGTGAAAATATATCGGAAAATATTTTCTTACATATAAAAGACCAAAATCAGCAAAAATGTAGTCTAAATGATAATCAACCCATAAAATCGGAAGAAAGTGCACAAAAACGAGAAAACAGGGGTGTAAGTAAGATACCACGTTTAATAACAGGAAGTAATTCCTTATTTTTATCAGGAAAAAAAGATTTGAGTGTAAATAAAGTTGTGAACAAATCAAATACAGCTGATTCAAGCTTTTTTGATGGAAATCTTGCACCTGAGAGCAAGAATAATCTACATCGTTTTACTGTGAAAACATCTAAAATACCTCAGATGAAATTAAATGAGATTACAGATGATACAGAAGCCGAATTTGATGGTGAAAACAAACCACATGCGCATTATCGTACTTGCAACTGTGATAAATCTATGACAGGTTATGAAAAATCAAAACGTAGACAGGCTTATGATTATTGTCGACGAAAGAAACAGAAGAGAATTTAAACTATGAAGGCAAAAAAACTTTCTTCTATAAAATTCAATAAATAAAAATCTGAATGAATGTGTTTTTATCGATTTACAATAATAAAATTGCTGCTTAAATATATCAGTTACCAATAGAAAACTAGTCTTTTGGCATCCTTTTGAAAAGTTTAGTTTTATTTGTTGATAAATATAAGTTTACTAATTATTATAAGACAAATACACTAGATTAGGCTAATTAAGGATTCCAGATCAAACTCTAGAAATTGGCCTTCAGATGATCATCCAAATGCAAAAAAAAAAACACCATTGCATTTTTTAATTTTTGATTGGTAAAATAAGAGATATATATGTGGAGTAAACTTAAAATTATTTCTAATTTAAAAAAAGGTTTATTTTTAAACAAGCTATAATGTTTATTCTTGATCCACTATATTATGTATATGATGTAGCAATACTCAAGTTCGTGAATTTTCTTTACTGAAATATTGAAATTAAAAAATATCAATGATTTATGCTTTCTCTTAGAGATAAAACTGGTGATAGCTAAATGTGATTCTTTTCTAAATTTAGATATTAAAATTTAAAAACATATGTTTTTTAATGTATTATGTAGCTCTTTTGATATATTATATTATATCATACTTAGATTATTGTATTTTTCACTATCAAAAAATAAATTTTAGAAATAATCGAGTTAAACAAATTATATATAATGATATGGTAATTTCTTTATATAAATCATATCCTGAATCATTATAGCGTTTTTTAGGTGTAGTGATTAGTTTTTATTAATTATTTATATATTTCTGCTACCATAAAAAATATATTAAAGAGTCAAAAATCCTAGACGAGGTAGAAGCATACATACAAGCTCTCACACTTCGCAAGACACTTGAAGTCATGTCATTACAACAGAAGAAGTGTGGTTTTCGAAGATATATGAGAGGAAAAAATCAATATACATTAAAGAGTCATGGAATATTCCTAATGGGCTGTCTACATCTCGGTAGATGGAATTTATAAAAAGAAGAAGCTATATCTATAAATAAAAAAAAACAATATTTATTGAAGATATGATAAAGGAACCTGAAAGAAAACTAAGTCACAAACCATATCGAGGCATGTATCCAAAAATATGGGATTGAGGAAAATTCTTGAGCTAATTGGTCTTGAAAGGAAGAGAGGTATGAAATAAGATGAAGATTTATTCAATAGAATTTATATTACGCACTTACGAGAAATTAATCACGTTATTTTTTAAGAGAAAAATATAAAATTGCAGTACCAAAATTAACCCATAAATAAAATTAATAATACTAAACAGTTAGCGAAACCGAAATTAAATATTTTAAAGTATTTCCAAGGATAAATTTTTATTTGTGAGAGTTTCCTAGAGAATATCGAATTCTGGCTTTGTTCTGTTTTTAGCAGTATCAAATAAATCTTTAATTTCATCTTTGACTGGATTTATTCTCAAATACTTTTCGATTTTCTCATCTAAAATTGCTGATTTTTCGATATCAACATAAAAACATTCCATAATGCCTTTTTCTTCACACGGTGATACAGAAATATAAATATTTTCCATGTTTTCATTATCGCCACACAGAAAATAGCAGATAAAAGCCAATAGCATATGAAATTCTTTATTTGACCTAGCAAAACCAAGTTCCAGCAATTTCTCGCCAGCAACTTTATAATTACAATTTTTAAGCAATACTTTTATATACTTATCCAGAACAATCACAGCAGAAGCTGGCATTCTTGCTTTTTCATAATACTGTAAAGCCTCTTCGAGATGTTTTTCTGCTGATTCATAATCGAATCCATTTATTAAAATATCTACGGCATTTAGTCTTCTAGAAGCTGCTATCGATAGGTTTCCCGATGCAGCATAATAAATAGATGAATTTATATAGCATTCTACTGCTTCTTTTGGATGATAAAAACCTTTCATCGAGTAAACTTCGGCAGCTCGCATGTAACATTGGGCAGCTTGTGATTTTGATCCAAGGTCATTGATGTCTTTGCTTATTTCCGCAGATTTTGTGAAACTATGGCTTGCTAATAGGTATTTGTTTATTGTTAGATAGAGATCGCCTGCTTCTAGATAAAGATCAGCTGCCCTGTTTGGATCGTATGTTTGGAATATTGAAAATGGGAATTTCAATTTCTTGAGACATTTTTGAGCTTCTTTTATTTTTTGTTCTGCATCTTTTTCGAATTCTACATTGGGTCCTATCATCGTTTTGAAAATAATGGGTAAAAATAGATACTATTCATAATTATAAAAAATAAAAAAATATTCATAATGAATAATCATTGTAAAAACAATATGCAAATATATTTAATGAAATTTACATAAATATAAAGAAAAAGAATATAGTCTTGAATTTCCTAGCAATAAATAAATATTTATAAACATATGCTTATATTTTCACATCTAACAAGTAATCAATATTAACAAAATAATATATGTTATATTTTTCTGTAGATAATGGATTTAATTTTACTATGTACCTTTAATAAAAATATATATTATACATAAAAGATCATGGTTAGATAGCACAATAAATTTAATTAAAAATAACTTGTCAGGTAAAATAGATTAAATAGCCTTCAAGTCATATATTTGAAACCATATTAAAGAAATTACAAAAAAAAATGTAATTATTCAGAATAATTTTATTTTTTATGTACACTTAATGTCATATAGAATAATTTTGCATTCATATTTTTTCTAATCGGTGTATTACTTATATACTAAAATAATTTTATATTAGAATTTTCACAATCTGATTATAAGTTGATGAAGTTTAGAATATATCACATGCATAATCTTTAAAATTATTCGTCTTGTATATACTAAATTTATTTTGGAATCTATAATTTGACTACTCGCATGTTTTCAAAATAATTTTCTAACTAAGGGATCTTTATATTTTTTTTAATATTTGGCCATATTAAAATTGATTTATTTCGTTTATATTCACTAAAAAATTCATTATTTGGATTATCAATCCTTTTTAATAGATTATTTACATTTTGCAGTCTTATTATTTAAAATTAATATTTTTTTCTTTAATTTCATAAAATTTTTATAGTATTTGGCATCATTCAAATTATTGTGTTTAAAAAACTTTATTATTGAAAAAAAATTATACTTTGAGTGTTGCTTTTCTTTCGTAGTATTTTTCACAATAAATTCAAATTAATAAATTTAATTTTAAAAATGTACTTAGACGCAAATATAAATCATAGCCTTCCTAACAAAGTGAATTATACGTTGAATCAATATTGCTTTTATACATACATAGATTAATCGTTTTTAAATAAAATGAAGATTGATTAATTTATAAATTTATATATTGTCGTAATTTTATTAAACTTCTGTATTTAAGATTACTAGGATTCTAAAAAAAGCATTGATAATAGTGACTAGTTTATAATATAGATAAGTATCTGATTTTATTATGTATCTAAAATATAAAGAATTTATATTTATAAAATTCCCAGCAGGTTTTTCTCCTTTAAAATAATTTTAAGGAAGAGTTTGTTTATATATTTCAGGACAAAAATACTTTTTGGGCTTCAGTCTTGTGTATTTTATCACATTTTTCATGGTGGCATATCCCAGTTAATCTTTATATAATATTTACCCAGAAAAACCCCATTTCATTATCAACAGAAAAATTACTGGGAATTCTTGGATATAAACATCAACGAATAATTATTTTGTGAATAAAAATTACCCTTATCAAATTATTTAATTTAAATAATTATCCGATTTATAAATGACTATTTAAATAATTATCCGATCTATAAATGACTATTTATCTTCGGATAAAATTTTACAATATAAATAGCCCTGCTTTTTTTATCAACATCTCAAAGAGTAAATATTTTTTCTGATGGTATTTATATTTGTGGCCACTTTAAAGCAAATAAAATTTATTCTATCATTTGGTGTATTCTTTATAAAGAAAATTAATTAGTGATACAATCTATTTCCTCAAATATCCGGAACATCTTAACTTTTAATCTATTAGAAGCTTCAATCAGAAAAAAAATTTAGAAAAGATCTATTGATAGGTTTATCTTAAAATATTACTTTGTGTGAATAATACTGATGCAATAAAATAATATCAAATAGTGTTAATATTCTAAATTAGGGGACCATATCGTGTTGATTAAAAAAACAACCAACCGTATTCATATTGAATTCTTATAGTTTTAAAACTGCCTAGAAGCAAAAATAATACAGATATTATCACACTAATAAACTTTATACATTTAAAATCAACTAATTCTTAGAAAATTATATTTTTTACACATTATAATATGAGATTGATTCTTTTTATGCTTTATTATATTGATTTTAAACTTTTAATAAATTATAAATTGACTCTTATGAGTGCAAAGATTTGAACCTTTCAATCCTTAATAAAAATGTTTTTTCAAATCGAAACGTAATTTAGCTGCTTTTTTAAAAAAACTTTATTTCCTACAGACAAGAATTTAAATTTCCCCGCTATAATACTATCCAGAAAATAAATTGTACCCAAGCTTCATTTTTCTTATTTAATCTAATATTTATTTCGATATAATTTATTTTATTTTATTCTATTCTTTTCGCCTTGACCAACCTCATATAGTTATATAACAATAGCCCTATTATGCTCACTGTTAGTCCTCCATAATTAACCGCTTCAAAGCTAATATCCTTTTTACAAACACTGATAAAAACTATTATCAACTCCTTAATAATCCCACTAACACTTAAAAAAACTACGCTTGTTTTAGAAACCAATAAAAACTCGGAAACCAATAGAAAAAAACTCAAAATTCCACTCAAAACTATAAATCCAATATTTCTTCGAATCGCAACATCAGATTGAAAAAACTCACTGTAAATTATATTATTTATTCCTTCATAATAGCAGCTAAAGCTAAAAAGAATTACCCCTATTGGTAAACACAAATCCTTTATGGTATACAAAACTGATCGCTTTCTAGCATCTCTTTTCTCTATTAGATATTGAACAAACGCCCATCGAAAACCAGCCATAAAACTTGCAAACAACAGACTAAATGTGGTTGAGCTGAGGCATAAATTTATTGTTCGTGTAACCGTATCTGTTTTTATTGTTGTAAGAAAAACACCTGATCCTATGGTAAATACCGTCAAAAATAGGCTGATGCTTGGTTTCTCAATCCCGAACAAAAATCCAGAAAGTAGCACAAAAACTGGTGCGGACGATTTTATCATCGTATAAAAAGCAAGGGATACTGTTCTTAGTGCGTGGGACGAAACACCTATATCTACTGCTGCTGTTATAGCACAAGGAAGAGTTGTTATTAAATATGATGGTATATTAGAAAACAAAACCATACCGTCGTATTCACCAGTTTCTTCCTTTTCAACTTCTTTATTTTTTATTCTTTCCTTCAATTTCTTTGTGCATGCATTATTTGACTCTACTAAACAATTATTCAACTTATAATTTCGTATTTTCTCTTCGATTCCTGGATGCAGAATCATTATCTTGGCTTTTATTAATATTGCATCTTCACGAGCTCCACTTATATTCCTTTTATTATTATTTGTGTCTATAGGTGAACATGAAGAAATATTTTCGTCATTTCTAACGAATTCATGCTGCACATCTGACTCTTTAGAAGTCAAATTACTCATGGATTCGATGTAATCACCATCAATATTCAATTTTATTTTTTCATCTTCGCTTACTGGACTCCCATAAAGCTCAAAACTTTGATTTTCGTCAGTATTTTCTGTTTTTTCACTATCTATTTTCTCTAATCTCTTCTGCTGTTTCCTTTTATTTATGGTATTACACAAGTAGATGTACATACTAGACATAATAAAATGTATAAAATTCTGCATCGACGTAATGAATAGCGGAAATCTAAAATTATAGTTCTTTTTTGAAAGAACATATGACGAAAAGAACCCTAGTGTCAGTGATATGCTATAAAATAGCATGACGTATAATAGTATGACAGCCGTGTTTTTGCTTAAAATTGCCATTTTCTATATTCAGCGTTTCTTTTGATCTTTGGCTTAACTTGTACAAATCCAAATCAAATTGATTTTAGTTTTGTCTCAGAAATGTAACAGGTGTTTTGGATCACCATTTTGAAACGGAAATAAATTAAATTTGTTCTTTTTTTATGAACCAATAAAATTTAAAGGAAGCTTCTATTTTAATTACCAATAATTTGTTTTTTATTTTTTTTTTATTTGTTAATTTATAGCACCCTTACTTTGTATTAAAATTCGCCCTTTTTTAAATTATGAATAAGTTTAAATATTAAAAATCGTAAAATAAGTAAAAACTAATATCTATAAAGGTATTTTATGAAAAAATTTAAAAAAAATATAGTATGAGTGTGTGTATTTTTTAATTTTGATTGCAATTTTTCTAAAAAAAAATTTGAACAATTCAAGTCACCTCTTTATTCTTGAGCTTATTTAAACATTCTATCTTAAATTATATGTTTTCGTATCTTTTAATCTATCGGCTAAATTTATATCATGGATTACTTATTCACGAGAAAATTACTGCATGTAAAAGTTTGATTATTTTACATTTAATTGACATTTCAGAAATTTTATTGGGTTATTATAGCTAAAAAAACATGCATGTTGATGTTTTTTAAAATAATAGTGGCACTTGGAATACTGTTCCCAGCTAAGGGGCCAAAATAACTTTTTTATCGCATTTTATGCATTGAGGGTTATAAAAGAAAACATAAATCCACTATTATAAATAAAAACTATGGAAATTATATTTACTGACAACCAAAACCAATTTCTGTTATATTGAAAATAAAACAGCAACGGTTCTTTCTTTATCAAAAAAAATATTTTGCACAAAATTAAAAAAATTTTGAATGATTAAAATAGGAATGAATCTTTCTTATTCTCAATACCCTTAAATTTCAATGTTTTTATATTAATTATATAAAATTTATGTTGTAAATTACAGTTTGTTGTGTGCAATTCTGAATTTATTTTACAACTTAAAATGATATTAAGTCTCTAGGAATCAGCAGTAATTTAAAGTTAAAATGTTCTTTTTATTATACTATCGATTCGTAGTGTTTTTTTTACCTTCTAAAAAATCATGTAAATGCGTCTAAAATATATCACAAGTAAATAACCGTACTTGATAATTTCATATAAAAAAATTGTATTTTCTTAATCGATGAATCTTCGTTTTAAAATGAAGATTTTCTTGTTCCAAGTATAAAATACAGATACTCAGGACATGTGTGGAAGGTTTATGAATTTATATCACATTCAATATTTTAAAGTATCTTTGGTTTTTTTTTATAGAATAATTTCTAAAAAAATATATTCCTTGTGTCTTTATTTATATTTAAAATTTATCACGTTAAATATTTTAAAGTATCTCTTGGTTCTTTTTTATAGAATCATTTCTAAAAAGATATATTCGTTGTGTCTTTATTTATATTTAAAATTTATCACGTTAAATATTTTAAAGTATCTCTTGATTCTTTTTTTTAGGATCATTCCTAAAAAAATATATTCGCTGTGTCTTTATTTATATTTAAAATTTATCACTTTAAATATTTTAAAGTATCTCTTTATTCTTTTTTATAGAATCATTTCTAAAAAAATATATTCCTTGTGTCATTATTTATATTTAAAATTTATCACGTTAAATATTTTAAAGTATCTCTTGGTTCTTTTTTATTTAATCATTTCTAAAAAAATATATTCGTTGTGTCTTTATTTATATTTAAAATTTATCACGCATTATTGCTGTATTTTTTTCTTATTAGGCCTTTTAATTCATTGGATTTAAGTCTATTATTCGTGTATTAAATAATATAATCTTTACGGGAGTAAAACCGAAGAATATTTTTGAATGAACAATTCTTGAAAATAGCAGGAATATGAAGGGTATTTAGGCGAATAATTGATGGGAAATAAAATTATAAAATGACATCACATAAAATATTAAAGTAAAGTTTGAAAAATAGAAAATTAAGTTTTTAATATAAAAATTTTCCCTTAAAAAAATACAGGAACTAACTCTATGAAACATATAAAAAATATAAATTTTTTTATTATCAAGCATTATCTATAAATATTTGTAAGAACTATGATAAAAATAAGAAAATGCATGGTAAGAGGCGATAAATTTATGATTAGAATTTATAGTTTGAAATAAAAACTATAAATTTGTAAAAAAAATACACAAATATAAGTAAATTGATGCTCTTCTGAAGTGATGTGGGATTTTTATTTCTATTATATTCACCAAAAAGTAACACTGTAGATGAGGGCCTTGATTCTAATCTCGAAATTCGAGATTAGAATGTACCATCGAACATCAAAGAAATTGCAACTTTCGGAGGAAATAAAAATTTTCAAACGAATAACAGTTTTTTGCTCATGAGATACTAGATTAAAATGTGGCATAAACGATCAAAAATAAAAGAGGGGTGTGCCGAGCATAAAAGGTATTTTCGCGCGAATAACAATTTTCGGGCATTAAATTATAAAATAATTAGAAATATAAAAAAATACAAAATTAAAAAAAAATCAATGATAAACAACTAGTAATTTATTCTGTTGTTAGAGGCAGCGGAACCTCTTTAGGAATATCTATTCTTTCGTATATAAAAAATTTGCCTGTCTTACCGGCTAGAGCCAACATTTCTTTAAGTGTAATCTCACTGATAACACTATCATTGCATCGATAGCATTGAGTGCCATTTCTAGTATAAACATAGTAATGCCCAGCATTATTACTACCGACAAACAATAAAACAGATTTTATGCAGTAATTTACTCCTTGAAACGCCAAGTATGGGTTGATGTATATATTGGCTGATCTTTCATCACTTATTCCCTCGGGAGTTAGTACTGTTGATCTTTGAAACTCTAAACACAAATAGTATCCCGTTTTTGTGTATTCGCTATATTCCACCCTTACATCTTTCTGCTTTTCATCACCCTCCATAGTGACTTCAGTAAATGAAAGCGAAATATTCATATTTAAGAGTCCTTCTAATGTATAAATACCATATCTTGAACGTATTACTAAATAAGTCCATGGTTCTTTTTCTACGTGGATTGATCCAGTAGATTTATTCATATATTTTGACAGCCAAAACTTTTCATTTTCAAAAAATTTCACACCATTTTCGATAGTATCTTCCTCATCTGCGAATCTTTGAATCAAAGGACAAAAATATTCAGAAGAATCGACTTGATTCCCCCTTGTTGGATCATCGTTCGGCATTAAAGTACGGAAGTAATTAAATAAACCTTCTTGTAGATTCGTAACATCATAGACAGATGATTCACAAGCTAATATATCAATAAGAGCTTTCTTGACTAAAAACGAGACAGGTTGAAGCGCTTCATCATATTCAGTATTTAAAATATGATCACAGTATTTTCTACAGCTTAAAAGTAGTTGAATTAACGAATTGAAATAGCAACTGTTTGCATTTTTCGATTTTAGTCCGATCGATTCGTATTTGCTGTTTTGTGACGTGTATCTCAAAAGTGAATATACATGGGTGATGTCTTGGCTATAATCCCATTCTGGTGCTTTTCTCGAACAGAATTCGAGTTTAGAGACTGATTTACTTGGTAGCATCGCATGTCTGTCATTGAGTAAACACCATCCATAATTTGTTGAAACTAGCCATCCATAATTTTTTAAAATTTGGAATATGAATGGTAACAAAAATCCGCATAGGATAGCTGTGAAGATCGGAAATGTTAAATATTTAAAATCTTTCGGCATTTTTCGAATTTTCTTTGATTTTGGGGATAGACAAAAAAATATTTACTCCTTTCGGTTACAAATTTAATGATAGGCTATCTAGACTCTGGTAAATGGTTTTAATTATGATAAACAAATTACGGAATAATAAATTATTATTAAACTTTTCAACTTAAACATAAATTAAATCAATTATGAAATTAATTAACGGAATAATAAATTGATATTGAACTTTTTATAGAGAATAAATATTTGGATATATTCTTTTAAAGAAAATAATTATATTGCAAATTAAGTATGAAAGATACTCTTAAGTATCAAAAGAGCTATATGCAATGTAATAGATTATTTTCAATTTAAAAAAATCTTCCTTTTTTTGATTCACTTATCATTTAAATTAAATCAAACAGCAAGATGATTAGTTCAATAAAAGGAGGCATAATAATATAATTTTCTATAATAGATTGGGTGTTGAAATGCAATAAAACCCTAAATATTTTTATTTTCCATATGGAATATATATCTTAAATATATATATATTTACGTGTTAATGTTAATTAAGTAATTTTTTTTAAAATATACATATTAATTTCAAATGCATATTTTCATGTTGAAGTAAATCATCCGTGATTTTCATTTATTTATAGACTGGTTTTTTATAGCTTTATTTATTGATTAAAAATATGGATTTTGCTTATAAAACAGACTTGGTTAAAATATAACGGTTTTAATTGACTACTTCAATCGGAACATAACTAAGCGAAACTATCTCCTCAGACCATTTTGTAATTATTATTTGCACTTCGGTTCAGGAATCAAGTCCCATTGTTTCAACCTCATAATTAAGTGTATGTCTTAAGCCAAAAGCCTTCTTTTGCTGGCGGTCGCCTACCAGCGTTTTCTGTATACCTTGCAGCTAGGTGGCATTAGTTGGCTGTTTGGTAATTTTAAAAATATCCTTTATTTTGATGAGGAATATAATCTAGTAATTTTTAAATTGAAGATTTTACGTCGAACTCTTAAACCACTAAACCATCGCTACTGACAGACTTGGTTTCTTTTATGAATCTACTCATCTGTAAAAACTGCTTCTGTGCATCTTCTCTTAATAGACTACTGAATTCAAATGTTTTTCTCAAGCAATTGCATATGCGTATATTCAACTCTTAATTTAACATACGTATCCTTATTCATGGGTTAATCTATTTTCAAGCTATTTAATTTATCTAATCAGGGCCATGGATTAATTTATCAAAGGATTTTATCATTTTTTCTTCCTGTATATTCATCTTTACAATCTTACTCAATTCATCATCCTTTTTAAAGACTTATACTTATACGTTTGTAAGTCAAAGTTTATATAATTATTTAAGTGTTAATTTTTCCATTAGCTTTTCATGTTCACTCATGTAAAAATTCAGATTGCTCTATATTACAGCTTTCTGTATTCTCTTTTCAGGCCCATTATCCTTATAATCATCTTCAATGCATCTTCCTAATTCAAGTTTTTGCATTCTGTGTTTTCCAAATACTATTGTTTGTGCATATCCTTTCGCTTCTCGTGGCATCCATAATTCCTTAATATACGACTTATGGGTAAGTTAAATACTTGTATTTTTTATTTATGGGTTAAGTTACTTCTTTTCATAAATTCCATCTACTGTGTTGTAAACAGCCCATTGGGAATATTGCATAGTTCTTTAATGCATATTTACCTCTTTCTCTGTTAAATGATATCATTTCAAGTGTCTTACGAAGTGTGAGAGCTTGCATGTATGATTCATCTTCATCTGTGATTTTTAACTCTTTTACATATTTCTTATAAAATTTTGTAACCGCCGCATCCCAAGTCATTACATAAGGTATTATTTTTAATATACATTTGTATATCAAGCCGAATTCATTCGCCGTGGGTCTAACTTCCTGGGTAAGTTAAAGTAAAATATATTTAATTAAAAAATAACTTACAACCTTGGGATTGAGAAAAACCCTTGAATTAATAAGTCTCGAAAGAAGGAGGGGTATTGAAGAAGATTTCGGAGAGGAGAAGATAGCCGAAAGTATAAATACGCTGTGCGTACAGAGAATCAAGCAAGCTGTGCCTGAGAACAAAAACTAAAATTACGACTATAAATATGGCCCATAAATAAAAAATGTAATTAAAAAATAACTTACACGGGATAAAAATACACATATAATGATAATATTTTTATTTCTTTGAAATTTTACGTATCATATAGATTTCAGTCCAATTTTCAATTAACTGATGTAATTCATGTGCTTTAACTTTATTAGTTGCAATATAAAATCCAATAATGCTATGTTTTCAAAATATTATCTTCTTCCTTATTTATATTGTTTACAGATGAACTTATAGGTTTCTTTCGAGCATGGAAATTCTTCTTTTTTTAATTTCACGTTTAGATTGCTGAAAAATAGTCCTTTGGAAATAATTTTAAAGGTTATTTTTTATGAAACTGAAAACCGTATCCTAGAAACATACATATAATAAATAAACGGATGCACATAAGATTCGTATTTACACAAGAAAAATTAAGGATTTGCAATTTACAGTAAATGTTAAGTGCTGAATTATATCTACCTATTATCCCTGTTAATATCATTAACAAAGCCAAAATAGCTGTGCAATCAAATTAAAGCTTTTGTATTTGAATAAGCATGGTATATAATCATTTTTATATTAACTGCTATATTCTTTCAACCATAGTAGTCCCAACAATTCAAATTTAATTCGGTGGTATTAAACTAAATGATCAATAATCAGAAGCTGACTAATTCAAATTAAAAAAAATTATTATTTATGATTTCTGACCTTTTAACCATCAAAAAAGCCTAACTTTACATTAAATAGATTTTTTGCATAAGTTTTATTATATATTAAGATTAACTTAATTCATAAAATAACAATAATTAATATATAAGCGATATAATCTTGTAGATTTACAATATTGTGTGTATACCAAGTCTAATTAAGATTTCAAGTACACACTAAATATTTTTTTAAGGATTTTAAACTCAAAATAAGTATAAAATGAAGCAATATTAGAAGAAAAGCTAGCTAGAAAAAAAACATTTAAGAAAATTGATAAAATTTATCTAGATAGATTGAACTTACGAATTTCTTTAAAATAAACGAAATTCTTTCCATTTTATAAAATACTGGCTCGACCACAAGCTCACATTGAAAACTTTCCGAACCTAGTTAATTAATTAAACACATGTTTCAACAACATATCTCGAACAACGTTGCTTACGCCAATATAGGATATTATAAAGGATTTGTTATATAATTAACTATTACAAAATCTCTGAAAAAAAAAAGATGGCTCTATACTTTTATGATATTCTGGAATTAAGATATATCTGTGAGAAATCATTGAAGAATAAAACCACAATTAGAATAGAAAAAAAATGGCCAGAAACCACAAATAAAAAAAATATAAATAATCTCATTAATGATGAAATAAAAAATTCGATCATTTAATCTTATTCTATTTAATAATTCACATTATTTCTACATGGAATAAGTACTTTGAGGTTATTTAAAACTATCAAAAAAAAATTGATTTTTTAATCTTTTTCTGTTTTATAAGTCTCATTATTTCTACATGGGGTTAAGTACTTTGAGGTTATTTAAAACTATCAAAAAAAAATTGATTTTTTAATCTTTTTCTGTTTTATAAGGCTCATTATTTCTACATGGGGTTAAGTACTTTGAGGTTATTTAAACATATCAAAAAAAAATATTACATTATAATTTATTGCATTTCATGCTTTTTTCAAGTACAATAAATAGACTAATTCAAATAGATATGATACAAGTGGTTCTATATATCGAATAAAATCATAGAGGTACTAATTGATCTTGAAATAAGGAATTTACTTATGTGATAAAATACAGATTCTAGTATAATTCAAACTTTATTCAAGAAACTTGTATTTTTTCAGTAGCAATAAATAACTTGTTAGAAAATCACGTTTAAATAAACGAAATATTATAAAAAGGCGGACATATACACGTTAAAAAGTTACAAAACCATAAGTATTTAAAATTTATTCATCTATTTTTTGATAATAAGTATGTTTTAAATATAATATTACTTTCTACTAGTCATTTATAACTTCTCAAAAGTAAATCCTGATGATGTTAATATAGATTTAAAATATTAATGATAAATATGTCATTCATTTTGGTGAAATACATGATTAATTTTAGTGTTGGGTTTGCGGGTGATGGTTTATTCAATAATTTAGAATATTTAAAATTTAAATGTAAGTTTTATTAAAAAACTAAAAACGACAAAAATTTTGAATTGAATGAATTGTAGATATAATAATAATTTATGTATTGGATTCAAAAATAATTACGAAGACAAGTGATAACAACATAATATTGGGTGTTTTGCGCGATAAAATCCCAAAAAAAGCAATATTAAAATAAATTCGTGGATATTAAATTATTAATTACTCATTTTGAACCAAAATTAAAACCTTATTTGAATCCATAATTTAATATCGTTTTTTTCCTGTAATAATATATGATTTCATTTGGATTTAAACTTAAACCTCGGGTTTTTGCCATGAATACCATATATTTTCAAATAAATGGTGTTTACATTATAAAAATATATAACAAAAATGAATATCTATTTTTTTAACTTATATCAAATAAATATATAAATTGGTTAATTTTAATAGCATTTATACACTTCTGGAGAATTTAAATACAAATATTATCTATTTACAGTTTTTTTTTACTCATCTTCTGAGTATCTTGCACAAGTAAATGATATTTTTTAATATTTCCCAAATTTTTATTTATGGATTACTACGATTTCAAAAATTAAATCGTTTACTTGTTACACAATCACCATACAAATTAAACATGATTTATGCATATTATTATGTTGGAATATTTCTACAAAATAACTAAAAAATACTTGCATGTTTTTTATGGTTTTTACAATGTTATTACAATCTCTTGCATTGATTTTTATTTTTAAAAATATTTATTGTCTTTTAAATTAAAATACATCTTAACTATAGTGTCGGAAGTATTTTTTCAAATTATATTATTACAATGGTCTATTCCATAATTAAAAAAATAAAATATGATGAATATCGGCTTTTAATAACTTATATGATCTATCTACGAACTTATTGAGCAATTCTTGCGTCAACAGCTTAAATATTATACTAAAATAATAAATTATTTTAGTATAATATTTGTAGTAACCACTAATTCTTTAAGGGAAAAGTGGTAAAAAATACTTTGATATTTTGTAAAACCACGACAACAAAGACAAATAATACAAAAATTATATATTTACCATAATTTTCGGTAATAGTATTAATTACAGAATCTATTTTCTGTATTACACTGTTGTGTAGCGTTTTGTTTATTTTATTTAGTATCTTAATGTAAACCAATTTATTTATACATTAGGTTTCTTTGCTTTTAAGTCCTAACACATGATTAAGTACAGTATAGATTGGAAAGATCAGCAAATTTGTGATCTAATTTGAATCTTAAACGTATTTTCGGGTGTTTGGTTATCGATAAAAATACATAAATCTATGATTTGATCGTTTAAATTTAGAATTAATGATTTGTTTGGTAAAAAAATCACTTGTTGTTCTAATACTTATATTCATAAAAAAAGTATCCTTCAATGTCTACTTTTTCGATTTCATTGAATTAAAATCACTTTGGGTTGGACATAAACACATTTCTATATATTATTTTCTTAATATACAGGGATTTTTATTTTAATTTATTAAAAATTTATTTTGGTGTTCAAAGTACCTACAATTATCGCTAAAATTTTCTGTATATGTCTTTGGTTTTTTATTTATTTTATATAAAAACACTTTACAGTTGAAAATACACACAAATATATAGTATTATCTTTTTGTGCAAGAATTTTTGATTTCATTGATATGAATTTCTTACTTTTGAAAATATAGCATTGATTAAACATTAACTATTATATCTAGATTTTTGGTGTGATTCATATAAAACTACTTTACTCTTGGAAATATACAATTACTCACAAAATATTAGCTATTCATTATGAATTTCCGACATAATATGCAGAGAATCACTTTTTTGTCCATAATATATGTAGTTAAAGATAATATAATTTATTATTATCTGAATTCGTTATGTTATCCATGCACCTTGCCTGTTATTTAAAATGTGTACGGAAATCTAGAATTTAAAAAGATTAATCCCAGATTAAAAGTCAGATTAAAATGAATCCAAATAAAAAAAAATTCAATATATTAAAAGGAATAAAAGTTTTAAGCAAAAAAGACGATTTATCTTCATTTTTTGATACGAGTTTGACACTTACATCACCAAAGTTTCCAGTAAAGAAAACAAGACTTTTTTAGACTTTATAGCGTATCCGAATCCCAACATAAATATGTTTGTTGTTACATGTAGAAAAAGTTTTAATAATTTTAACTATTTGGTTAGTGATGCTTCGGCTTGGATGTTAATGGAAACCAAAGATATAGAACTATTGTTTGATGAAAAGTATGTTGTTTATGGAAAAATAAAACAAAAGAAAATTATTTGTGGGTCTGTAAAACGTGCTAATTTTTATGATTTGTGTAATGGTATTCTTGATTAAACTTTCTTTTTTCCCATGGTATCAAATATATAATTTATAAACAATTAATCAATTTCTATTATCGTTTTTTAAAGTTTTGATTTTTTATATATAATTTAAGGAATTAAATTTGAATTATATGTATTTATCTTTGAATTTACTATATGTATTTATAGAATTTGACTGCAATATTTACATAAAGCATTTATTTTATCCAAATTCTTTATTTTTATTATTCTATACAGCGCCTTACTTATTATTTAAGAATTTAGCAATTTTATTTTTATATTGAGCATTTTAAAATTTTATATTTAAATCCTTTATTTCAATTTAACATTAATTTTTATTAAAGTATTTATGTTTATTATGAGCATTTGTAAAATTTATTTAAATCCTATGCTTAATTTAAAAATGCATTTTTATTAAAGTATTTACTTTAATTGAAAAATTTCAAAATATTATTGCAAGCCTTTACTTTAATTGAAAAATTTCAAAATATTATTGCAAGCCTTTACTTTAATTGAAAAATTTCAAATTATTATTGCAAGCCTTTACTTTTATTATTTTTATTAAAGTATTTATGTTTATTATAAGGATTTAAAATATTATTTTTTAGCTTATAAATTGTAATTAGAATTATATATTTTTTATTAAATTTATTTAAATTATTTGTTTTAATTATAGTTAGTTCTCAAAGAAGGTGGGATATTGAAGAAGACTTTGGAGAGGAGAAGATAGCCGAAAGTATAAATACGCTGTGCGTACAGAGAACCAAGCAAGCTGTGCCTGGAAACAAAAACTAAAATTACTTCTATAAATTTAACCCATAAATAAAAAATACCATTAATTATAGTTAGTTAATTTTCATTTTACCCCATATGTTATAACATGAAACGGTGTGGTGACACGATATCATAATAAGTACCTGAAGGAACTAGATGTCACGAATCAGATCGAGGCATAGATACAAACCTTGGGATCGAGAAAACCCCTTGAATTAATAGGTCTCGAAAAGAGGATATATATTGAAGAAGACTTTGGAGAGGAGAAGATAACCGAAAGTATAAATACGCTGTATGCGCAGGGAATCAAGCAAGTTGTGTTCGAGAACAAAAACTAAAATCATAACCATAAATTTAGCCCAAAAATAAAAAACAATTAATTATCATTTTCATTTGCTTAATCATGAAATTTATATAATCATATTCATATAAAGCGATTGTTTTATTGTTTAATCAATTTTTTATTTTTATTAGAACCTTCTAAAATTTCTATATATTCGTACTTTTTAAATTATAATTATTCATTGTATTTAATTAAAATGTTTAATTTTTGTCTTTTTTTGATTTAAACCCTAATGTTTTCGGTTTATTTTTATTTGTAGTTAAAAACTCATCCCAATTTTTACACACGATTTGTTTTCTCTTTTTCGGTTTAATATTTTCAGCCTCTTCTAATTCCAATTTATCATCCATTAATTCTTTTTCTAATTCAACATAATCTGTTTTCAAACGATTTAAACATTTAATAAGATCTTTAACTTCTGGTTTTTTATTCTGCTTATTTTTACGAAATTTAGTTTCCTTATTAGAAATATCAACATCTGTTATATTAAATGTTGGTGCATTGAAAGTTAATACTATTTCTTCTTTGTTTCTTTCAACAATATTGTATCCTTTTAGTGCATCTTCGAGATTTACTTTTTTTAGCCCAAAATCTAATTTAGGTGTGTCTATAAATCTATCTTTAACTAATTTTATTTCTTTTTTATGCACTCTACCGTTTTTAGTAATTATTTTATCTTTTTGAGGATTTTGAATTTCGTTTTGAGAATTTTGAATTTCGTTTTGAGAATTTTGAATTTCGTTTTGTGAATCTTTAATTTCGTTTTGTGAATATTGGATTTCATTTTTAAAATCACTAGCTTGGTTATCATCATTTGTGATTGGCCCTCCTAAAAGATCCACAATATTGCCTTCAAGAAAGTCTTCACATTTTCCATCCATGTGCACATAAACACTTTTTAATTCTTCGTCATTTATTGCTGGATAAAATATCTTTTTAACCATTACTAAAAAATAATATATAGTGGGGGAAGAAGAAATAAAAAAATGCATATATGGAATGACCTCTATTTTATATTATTGGTAGATAATTAAAATGTGAAGATATTTTTTATATATAAATACTTTCGTAATATAATATATCATAAGATAGAAGGTATAATTTTTCACTTTTGAAAATAACCAACAACAAAAGAGCAAATATTGATCTAGCTTTATAATACCACATTTAACGAATCGCTAAATTGAAGTTATATTTAAATATTGATACATAATTAAGTTAGAAAGTTTTACTCATGTATAATACCTCGTGATATAATAGATAATAATATGAAAGTTATATTTTATTATTGATATATAATTAGTTTCAAAGATATTTTTTATGTATAATATCTCGTTATATAATAGATAATGATATGGAAGTTATATTTTTGTTACTTTTGAAATATAATTAATGCCGAAAGAGTAAGTATTGATCTAATTTTACATTGTAATAATAAAATTAATATGAAATGAATAATTCAATAATTATATCTTTACTATTTATTTGACTTAAAAAAGTAATTATATAATCTAAACACTATTTGCACCAAAAATATAAAAATTCCAAGTTTTTCAATTGCGGCTTGACTTCAAATGCTTTCAATAATATTTTTACAGCAAAGATCGCAATATAAAAAATTAGGGCCTTTAATATAAAATTCACATTATTATATACATAAATTATATTTTTTTGGTTTTTCTTTGAATTTATTGTGCTTTTTTTTTATGAAATCATATTTGTTTAAAATTATATTGTAGATCTCACAAAAATTCGAATATTTTTATATCTCAGCGTGGTATTTATACGCTAAACTCAGAAGAAAAATATTTTGAAGATGCAATTTGCATTATTATATATTTATTTTAATATTTTTTCGTCTCATAGGTAGGAATTTATTGGCATATCGGTTTCAAAATATTTATATGATACCATCATAATTTTTTTTTGTAATTTTTATAGTGTAAAATACGAAACATAAATTTGCGCACAAATTTATTTTATTCTACTGTTTTCGCAGAAAAAAACATTTAAAAATACTAAAATTTGTATTAATAATGCGATGTAGCATTTGTCATAAAATAAAAACATCATAGAAAACTGTTCTTTCTCATTAAAAGATCATTTTTTAACTTTTTATAATTTTTAATCCTAAATTTAGAAATAAAATATTTGGTTTAACCATGAAAATAGATAAAAATTTTGTTAATAAGTTGTTTGTCTTATAAAATAAAATAATATAAAATAATATAATATATCAAACTATTCAATTCATACACGGCATTTCGTTTCTAATTATTTTCATATAGAATTAAAAAAGATATAAATTATGTTATATATAGATTATTTTAAATATATAGAGAACTTTTGGATTAAAACAACTTACTCTTATAATTATATTATTTTATAAGTTAAACGTACATATTTCTACAAATTCCTTATTTTTTCCATTTATGGGACATTTCGAATATCTAAAATATATGGGAAATATATTTTTTATTTTTATACACTTTAAATAATAATAAAATTTATTGTTTATTTTTGTCTTTATTTTGTACCTTCTATAAAATAAACAAAAAACACGCATTTTACTGGTAAATAGCACAATTTCTTATGTTTAAATTTATTGATAATTATCATATGTGGTTTTATCACTATCTAAAAAATCTATAAATATGCAAAAATTAGGATAATATTTTTAATATATGCAATTTATTTATAGGGTATAATGAGTGAAAACATGCTTTGAACTTATAGAACAACATAAATAAATTCATTTGTCGATTTTTATACAAATTTATATATCTCCCATTACAAATTTTAGCTATATGAATTTGTTAAAAAAGATTTAGATTGGCCCATATAACATATTAAAATAATAATTATTTAATATGTGTATCTTTACAACCTTCTTCTATGAATCTACCATTTTAAAATCTTATCAATTCAAGTTTTTTTTTACATCCTATTGTTTGTATATGTTCATCGTTTCTATGGCAATCTTAACTCTTTAATATACGACTTTGGTATTTTGTGTTCCAAATTTTCTTGTATGATTATACACGATTTATATGAATTATTTTTTATATGTTTATTATTTTTTAGATTTGTTGATCTTGAATTCTAAGCGATATAATACAGGCTGAATGTGCATAATAATTTATTTTTATGATAAAATATAGCCATTAATCTTTTTAAAGGAATATTTTTGTTCTTTGAATTTTCGATATCATACTTTAACGTTTATAAAGCTAAAGAACAATTTTTGAGTCTAAAATTTCTTATATTTTCGTTTTTGAAGTTAAAAATTCTATAAAAAGGTTACTTAACTATGCTGAAGCATTATAAAGCTATATGTTGACGAATTTTGTCAATCTACGTTGTTTTTTTTAATATTAATTGTGATTTTTAATGAAAATAATGAAAAAATTCAAATAAATTCAAGATATTGTATAAAATATATATTTCCAGTGCATAATTTTATATCTGATACTAATTTAGTTGTGTGCTACAATATAGGTTTTATCACATAATATCATTGATAAAAGGAGCAAAAAAAACATTCCATATACATTTATTCTGATCTTTTATACCTTTTCAATAGAATATAGATATTTATTCTAAAATATGATTTGATCTTCTATTTTTTCTAAAAAAAATTCTTTTACACATATCCTATTATACAGAGCATGATAAAATATATATTTTCTTGATATTTTGTTGCATTTAATCATTTATTGAGGCATGTAAATATATGATGTAAATTGCTTCTGATGTTTTTTTTTGGAAAATATGAAGACTATGGTGCATTTCATGGGTTGATAAAAGTATAATTATATGGTCATTCACATGGGGAAAGAAATAAAAAGCCTTTTATTTGAATAAGCATCAATTTTTTTATTTGGATTTTTCGATATACATTCATAAACATATATAAATATTTTTTATAAAAAATTTTTGCAGGAATATAATATAAATTTTATTTAGATAAGTTTTTTATTTTGTGATTTAAACAAAAAATATGTCAAAATAAAGTGATTAACATATATATTATAATGTCATAATATATGAAAGATTTAAGCTTATATATTGAATAATCTATTCAAATTTTTATGCGAATATATAATAAATTAGTAATAATTCATTTGAAAAATATTAAGTTTAAGCATTAAATAATATATTCAAATTTTTATGATAATAGATACAAAATTAGTAATAATTCATTTGAATAATATTAAGCTTATTTAGTGAATAATCTATTCAAATTTTTATGCGAATATATAATAAATTAGTAATGATTCATTTGGAAAATTGTGTTTTAATGCTAAACAATAAAATACATGCTAGCATAGATACTAAAAAGATATTATTTTTAAATTATTATTCGTACTGTGTCCTAAAATTGTTAAAATTTTTATTATACTCACGTTTTCACTCATATTTACATCATTTACCAGTGTGTTTTATTTATGTTTTTATAAATTATGTAAATTTAAATTTTTATAGAAAATAGATGTAAAACTTTTAAGATTTTTTTTAAAAAGAATATGGAATACATCTATGGTCAATTCCATGAGAATAATAAATTTTAAAAATAATACACAGAATTATGTAGAATCAATTCTTACTCAAATTTATAGTGTATGATTTTTGTTTGGCGAATTTAAAACAGAACAAATTTTTATTTATTTATTAAACTACATTTAATTTTTAAAATAATTTAATGTAAATATTATTATAAAAAAATTAAAGACGTATTTTATTCGTGAAGCCTTAATATCAAGAGAAATAGAATGCTAAATTTATATTAAAAAAATTTAATAATCGATTGAAAATTAAATAGAACACTATTTGATTTTACATTTTATATAATAAAATGTGTCCAAATAAGAAGCTTAAAAAGATATGAATGCTTTTTTTCATCGTATACCATGAATAAACCGTGATTAAAATCAGTAAAAACTTTATTTCCCATTAAATAAATTATTTGTAACTCTTATAAAATCTAGTATAATTTTCTTTTTGTAAAAATGTTTAGTATGTTAAACAAATTACAACATTTAAACCCTAACAGATTTAATTTTAAAGCTCTTTAGATATAGTTTAATCATAAATTTTAATTTTTCTAAATATACTTGAATTTACATTAAATTTTTCGATATAATAGACAAATATAAGAAATGAATTTATAAATTTACAAATCCTGTGTTATAAACATTAAATAACTTTAAAGCTAAAATATAATTTTTTCATGAATCGAATTTTATGTAGAATACAATGTTTTAACTCAAAAATTCTTATTTGATTAATCTGAAAAAATGTTATGGATGATTTACTTTATACAAAATGATTGGTCTTACCTATATCAAATTATTTTAATAGGTAAAAAGATTATTCGATTGTTTATTAGCTCTCACAAGAGTTTCTACCCATTTAAATCTCTATTGGTTTTTTCTGGATATATTTCTTAAAGAATAAAACTAGTTTGAACAACCTAAATTGACTTTATAAAGCCTATAAAGTGTATTTTCCGAGTAGAAAGCATGTTAATTTTTAGAATTCGATTACATATTATCAAGCACTATTAAAAAATCCTTAATATTATACATATTATCTTAAAAATTTTCAAACCTTCTTTATTCATAAATTAATGCCTTGCTGTTTAAATGCTTGATTTTACTAAATTTTTATTTTTGCTTCTTTTCCAGGCCTTCATTTTTTTCTCAATAAAATTGTATAAATTAAACTATTTATCATTCCATGTTATAAAGTGATAATGATATTTTACTATTTTCTATAATTATAAGCACGATTCATCGCGTCAAATTATAATTATCTACTCAAATCACCCAGCACAAGAGATCTGTGAAAACGAAAATGTAAAAATAAACAAATGCCGGAATCGAAACGGATATACTAATCCAAAAAATAGACATGATATTTTCTTATAAGATAAAAAAGAAAATATTGTGCGTGTATTGAAATAAGCGCAACTAGCATTACAACTAACTAAAGCTGAAAATGACAAATATAAAAAGTATGCCATCTTGGCGCATGAAATTTATTTAGTATACAAATTTAAACAAAATTACTACCATATGTAATAACTTGGGATGTGGTAGTCACAAAATTACGTAAAAAATAGGTTATGAAGTAAAAAAAATCAGATTAAGTAGAAGCATACACACAAGATCTCCCACTTCGCAAGACACTTGGTCCCATATAATTTGACTGAAGAAGAGTAGTTGATGAAAAGGGGGAGAGAAAGGTGTCAAAAGACGCATTTAGTAGTTGTGCAATATTTATAATGGATTTTCTATATCACAGTAGATGGAAATCATAAATAGAAGAAACTTAACACATAAATAAAAAATATATTCTGTCATATTTCTTTACTAGAATCAAAGTATTTTAGAAAATCTGGCTCTATGGCTCTATACCATGTTTATCTGATTCTTTACAGCTTTTAGTTTGTTCTAGAATCTTTGTAGATCCTAGTTTAAATGACTATTTATTTTATCCAAAAAAATAATCATGATCCAAGAATTTTTTTTTTAAAATACAAGTTAAATACACCATAAATAAATAGCCCCTCATTCTAAATTTAACCCCACATTTCTCCAGTATTTATTAAAAAAATACAAATTCTGGAACTAACAGACACATACTATGAATGCTGTTTTTTTTCATTTTTTTATAAAATAAAATTTCAAAATTAAAAAAACCAAATTATACTACCCGGCGAAACAGATCCCATCTTCGGATTATAGAATTACAATTTCTATCAAGCGTAAAGTACTGATTTTTATCATTTGACAATAGAAGATACTATGATTTATATGGCAAAACTAATTCGCCACTATAATTACAGCTAGTACATCCATCCGCTTTATTAAGATAATTGATAGTTTTATCGGATTAAAAGCGTCAAATAATTTAATTTTTTTTATCGAATTCATTGGATACAAATATACTTATCTTAGCAATAAATATCTATTATATCTCTAAAGTTAGTAAGTATTTAGATACCCCTTTTATAAAATATGTGTATACAACCTTTTTGATATTTTACAATCAATTTTTTGTTATACTGTCGTAATTTTTAATCAATGCTAATATTCTGTATATATATGTATTTATGAATTCTTAGGTTTAAAATATATAGTTCTATGTATTTTTTTGCTAAATTTGCGCACTGATTTTTTTATAAATTATTCGAACTTATTTAGCCTGCAAAATGTTATTAAAGTTGTAAAATTTTACAATTATAATGATGAAATAATATTCCAATATGGTTTTTTTTCAGTTTTTGGTAAATAGCTAGCCCCTGAACAATGAAAAGGTTATGTCCCCAAATAAAAATATAATTTTGATGAATAAATGACAAATTATGAAGCATCATATGAAAAAAGGAAAATCAAGTTATTGGAAATAATGGGAATAAATCAGATGATGGATTTTCACAGTTCATTCTATCTTTTTTATGAAATCATATTTAAAATAATTCTTTCTATAAATATAGACTCTAAAACGATATTTTTATTTTGAAAATTTACATTTATAGACCCATATTTACCATAAATTTTATCGGCTAATTTTTTTAGATCCCTCGAAATGTTTTTAAAAGAATTGGCAACTGTGCTCAGTAAAAGAAATATAAAATCGAAAGTGATCAAAGATATTCGAAATATTCACACAGGAAATAACGTTAACCTTTCCTCGTTTATTTTAAAAACACGCGAAACCGAAATGAAACAAATAAATATTCTTGAAAAGCTTTATAAGCTTAAAAAAAAAGTAGATAGCCGATTAAAACTTATAAATTAAATAATTTATACACTGTATTTTCATTTATTTAAATATACTACCATTTAAAATATTATGTGCATATAAGTTTATTGATCTTTTAATATTAGGCTCTGTATTATTCTTCGTGCTCTTCTTCTTCATGATCTTCTTCTTCGTCACCATCGTCTGAACTTGGAAATAAGTAAACTCTTACAAACGTTATGGACGAAATAACTATTACCAAACCGAAAATTATCGCGCAAATTATTAGTATAATAAAAAGTGGTTTCATTCTATATCATTTTTCTTTCCTTCTTATATACCTTTGCTTAGATTAGATTATTTTCGATGATAAGGTTTAAAGGGGTTAAGTATCAAGATATACTTTTAACAAATGGTACAAAAGACTATTTTATTCGTTTTTTAAAATTTTGTTTTCTCCTTTAATTTATCTATTTTAATAGTCATAAAGAAAATAAAACACGTAATTTGTATTTCTGATTATTTTTAGCCAAATTTCAATAATTACATAAATAATTTTATTGGTTATTAATAAAAAAACTCCTCTGAATGCATATGTTTTTATATAAACTAAAAAATTATTCACCAAAACTCGTGTTTAATTTTTCTTGTTTAAATTTTTGTTTAAATTTTTGTTTACATAATTATTTTAGTTAAATTAGCTAAGCTTCTTTTTTTTCTTTGTAATAAATTTACCTTTTGCAAACATTTTCATTAAGTTCATTTAATTTTAGTATTTTTACTCCATAATGCTGTTTATATTAAATTAAATATGTATGATTTCTCATTTTAATTGAAATATATACACCAGAAAAAAAAAAAATTTCAACATTAAATACACAAATTTCTACCTTTTTTTTAAATCAAATGCCAGGAAAATGTCTTTTATAAAATTTGTTTCTATAAATTCATTAACCTTATCATTTTTAGCCTAAATATAAACACCATAAAAAAAAATTTGACATTAAATCTCATATTTCTGTTATTTTTTATCTAATTTAAAGTTAAATACCATTATAAAATGTTTTTTTATTAAATTTACTTAATTTTAATATTTTTTACATCTTTTACAAGAAAATACCTTTATGGACTATTATTATTATATGATAGGACCTGTTTATTTCTATCGATTGTTTTAATTTTTCAATAAAATCTTTAATTGTGTACTAAAAGTAAAAAAAAACAAAACTTTACTAATTTATGATATATTCTCTTTTACTATTTTTTAGATGGGAAACATAATAAAGTATAAATTTTTATGGAAAATTAAACGCTGTATTTATAGCTGCATGTTTTTAAAAAATACATTTTTTGTAATTATGCAATCAAAAAATAACGATAAACACAGTAAAATATTTTACAAGGGTACTCGATATCGTATATCTTTATGGTAAATCTTTAAATGTCGCAATTTAATCTTTTAAGTATCAAAGTTCAACTACAGAGAAAAGTCCATAAATCATATCTTATCTGGGTTTATGCACCACTAAAATTTAAAATATCTTTTTACTGAGGTTAGGATTACATAAAACATTGTAGATAAGCAATGGGTATTTTCATTGGATAGAGTGGAAAAAATACTGATGGCATTTATACTTTTCCCAATAAACACTATTCTTACATTTGCTTTCGTAATTATTTTTTATTGCAGTGACATAATTTATTTTAACGAAATTGAAGTTTAAAATTATAATGATAGTAATTCATAAAAAATAAAAAATTATAAATAAAAATACTACAAATTTAAAAAATAACATAATTTATTGCTTTTTTTCATATTTAGTCTATAGGCCATACAATTTTGCCAGATCTCAACCCTATCGCAATAATCCATTTCAAAAACAATGTAATATCATCAAACCTATAACAATATTTTGCACCCTTCTCAGAATTTTCAATCATATGTATTTCAAGAAATGGTATAGTAAATGACTCATGTTTGTTATTTAAAATATTCAAGTATGCTATTTTGTATTCTTTATCACGGTTTAAAATATTTACAATTCGAATATTTTCAAGCCCGACTAGATCATCATCTTTTTTTCTTATTCTTAATTTGTTTGCAATCTTTCCCATGCAACTTTTTCTTTTATCAAGATTTTTAGCTATATAAATTTTAAAATCGGGTATGTTTATCGAATATTTCTTTGTAAGTGAATACTCATCCCCTGAGCTTAGTTTAATTTCTACATTACCTATCTCAGGAGATTGATCTATCTCTTTTTTATTTCTAGTTTTTCCGTTATAGCATGTTAGTTCTGTTCCTTTTAATTGAAACCAATTATGTTGCCATGATCCAGATCTACCTTTTTTATAAAATTTACCATAAATAGTGTCCAGTTTCATGTCATTGAAACTGATTAGATCTTCAATGAAACTTTTTTTCTCAAAATGTCGTAATACATGTCTACGAACTCGATTTCCTTCATATGTTGGTGCCTGGTGCAGATTATATGGATTCGTTGCTTCTGCTTGAATTCTTTTTTCGGCTTCAATTAATAGTTTTTCAGCATCTCCCTCTACTTTATTTGGACCAAAAGCCACACCAAACTTCTTCTTTTCTGTTACATCACTGTTTTTAGAATCTTCTCTAGTTTTATTAGTATCAACTTTTTTGTAATTTTCATATTTCTTCGTTTTTAGCTTCAATGATGAGTCTTGCATAACAAATGTGTTTATTTTAAGATTCTTCCTGTGCTCCTCTAAAATATCATCCATTCTTCTTAATGGCCTATAAATTGTTTCTCTTGCCTCATTTTTAGTTTGATGTATTTCAGTATCATGCGTATATTTAGAGTTATTATCCTCATTTGTTTTTTGGAATATAGTTGTAACCATCTGTGGAACATCATTTCCTTTGAATGAAAGTTTTGATGATTTTATCGTTTCTTGACTTAAATTTTTTGCTGTTGTATCCTCCTTTCCACTCGTATCTAGTGAAATGAGAGAGATAGCATCTAAGCTCTTGTCGAAGAAAGTGTCTAAGGCAGTGGAGGATGCATGATAACTATTTAAGGATTTTATATCTGCTGCAGATGCACTTAAAAATCCGTTATCATCAAGCATTGGATCCTTTGATTCTCTTAATTTGAAATTTTTTAAGCATAAAGTGTCATCGCGCAATAAATTCGGTAAAACCACATCCATTTTCTTGATACCATATTTCACAGAACTCAGACCTAATTGTGATTCTTGAAATTTATTGCTGGTAGCATCACACTCATGAGAGCTCACCTCTTGTTTAACGCCTTCTAACAATTCTTCAATCGATTCCGTTTCTGTCGGTAAGTTCAATTCTATTTCCTCTTGTATTTGTTTGAACTCTTCACCATTTTTTCCTGTAGATATTTCATCAAGGTTCTGGGTACTTATGAAAAAGTGTTTATCCCCCTTCAAATTATTTAATGTTTCAAGATCATGATCTGATGTGCTTATTATAAAGACTTCGGATTGTGGTTCGTCGTTTAAGTTATCTCTTTGTGGACTTATTGTCACCTCAACAATATCATTTATATTGGTTTCTAAAGTTAATTCGTTTTTCGATATATTTTGTTCTACGAAATCTTTAGTGTTCGTTTTTACAGATTTGGTAGAGTATTCGAATTCGCGATTATAAAATTTACCTTCATTTATGTTTGGTGTTTGTATATTGATACTAGATTCTGAAATCGCTGAAAATTTCATATAATCATGATTATTTTCACTGATACTACCGCTAATTTCCACAGTTTTGCAACCACTATCATCGCCTACAATATAATCCAACACATCTTCCAGTTTATAATCATTGTTTTTTAGTGCAAATTCATTTACTCCAAGATTTTCTAATATATATTTAGAGCACTTAGCGCATTCCGGCATATCAAATCTATTCCGCATTTTCACACCCAATTGTTGTGCTTGTTCGCGTGATTCCTCATCCATACACTCTTCAATATAATCTATTTCATCATAACTTTCGGCATCACAGAATGTACAGGGAAATGCCCCCTTCTTATCGATGGTATCAATCTTCTTGGGGATATCTTGTTGTTTAATACAATCGCTATCGATTGTGGAATCCGAAAAAGTAATATCGGGATCGCTAAATATGTTTCCGTATCGGTTTATGGTTTCATCATCTGAAAGTACATGAAATGTGCTTGGTTTCTTGTTAGGCATAATGAAAGCTTCCCCTTTTGAATTTAAATGAACAATACTCCTTTTTTTACCATTTGTAGTGATTTGATATTAAAAGGGGTTTATGATGTTCATTGTCGACATTAAGCAATATATATGATATAAAGGCACCCTTGATTTTAATTTTATGAGAAAAAATCTTTGTAGAATTTACCTTTCTGGGTATTATAAATATTTTATAATATTTAAACATTCTTATAAGATCCTATACCATTCTTCATTTGCACAATTTATATATTTTTGGTTGAACTTTTATCTAAATCACAAATTTTATTTAGCACTATGTGTCATCAAGCAATTTTTAATTTTCTGATGGGTAGTTTTTTTGATATTAAATGTAACAGGGTGATCGAATGAAATTCATCAATTAAAAAAAGGGGTGGAATATAATTTGCTCTTGTAAAAAGACAAGTCATGGTATAAGAGTTCCACTTAAAATTGATGTTTTTATATTTTTTTAATATAATTTTTTATTTCTTTCATTCTTGTGACACGGATGCAACATTTCTAAATATAATAACATTTTGTGTAATTTACTGGTAAAAAATCAAAAAATTAAATTTCTGTTAAATTCATAGGAATTATTACATAAATAATAGCTTTGAAATTTATAGAATTAATCATTACTATATCTGATTAAAAAATACAAGATAAAATTGCCCATTTTATCTGGAATCTGCCATTAGAAACTAAGCATGAAAACAATTATATTTATAGGGATCAAAGAATTGAAAATGGATTTTGATGAAACACTAACTATTATGTAAATTTCAGTTACACATAAAGAAAAAATACCCGTAAGATAAATTATAAAGAATACATTTTATATGATATGAAAACAAAATATAAGTATGAATAAGAAATAAATGGACTTTCATTGCTTTTTCTCCGTGATATATGGATGAATCATTTTTTGTTTGTATTGTGATAACTTACCGAATAAAATTCTTATTCTTAAATAGTTTCTGCCAAGTAAGAATTTAACACAGAAAAAAATATTATATGTATAATACAAAACTGACATAATTCTATACCAATAAAGTATAAAATCCGATAGATTATTAAAATACTCGAATTCCAGGTTTAAAGACATAAACTAAATTGAAAAATATATAGCAAGCGCGTAAAATTCATTGGTCATATTTATTTTCGTAAAATTTACATACATAACATTTATTGAATATCTTTAACCTATGGATACTTTAATATTGCATATTGTATTGAGAATTTTCTATTCGACTGTATCAAACGCCGATTTCCGATATTTATCTCAAATGATCATCTCAAGGATATAATCTTGCTAAAAGTATGAATATAGCAAAAATATTTTATAGATAGAATGTATGTGTTTTAATATTTAGGTATTTTATTGTTTTATGCGTATTTATACATTGATTTTAAATCCATTATTACTAAATTCATATAAAATAATGGAAATCTAAAATTTAAAGCATTCCGGAAAAAATGTAAAATTAACCACAAGAAGGCAAATTACAAAATATGAAACATTACAACGCTTTAAAATAGTCTTTTGATTTAAAGTGATAGATTCATGATCGTTGAATGGAAAAAAGTTACTTATTTATTTTTACAGGCTCCCGCAAAACTATTAATATGTTTGAATTTTACATTTTATTTTATATTAGCGTAGATTTTATCTTTAAAAAAAAGCTGATGCCATATTCAAGGTAAAAAAATTAAAATGTAATGCTTCCATCCAATCAATAATCTATAACACATTAATAGAATATTTCCCTTTATAACATAGTAACGTGTTTAGCATTTTATATATATTGACATGTATTCCATGCTTTTTTTTAAAGAATATTTTATAATTTCAATCTTTTTTGTAAAATTAAGCAAAAATCACTATCATTTTAATTCTTATCTATTTATATGAATATTTCACCTTTAAAAATTTATTTATTGCCGATTTGATAGTATTCTTATGATTTATTTGATATTAAAAATTATTTTATCTGATGAAATCATGGTTTAAACAATTTTATTGCTAATATTTTTTTCTATAAATGCAAAAAAAACGTTAATGACCCTCAATTTTTGTTTCATTTAAGTCTCAAAGAGAAAATTTTGCATATTTTGATATTTTATAACATAAAGCCGGTAATTTTTTATTCCACGCATATATATTTTTTTGTTTTAGATAAAAAAACCTTGATTATTTAATGAAAGCGCAATTTTTAAATTAAAATTTTAAAGAATTGCTTTTTAATCGACACATGATTATTGCATCACAATCGTTATATTTGCCTTGTTTAGGTATAGGACGCAATATGAAATATTTTAGAAACATAATAAGTATATTTAAAGATTTTATTATTTTTTATTTCGAGGTAAAACATGAGGGTGTTATTTAAGGCGCTGGGGCATTTCTTCGTTTGTGAAGTTACTTTCTGTTGCATATTCACTGTCATCTGGATTATATTCCTTATCTTTACCAATAATTTTTGTTAAAACGAGGCCCGCAACACCGTGAACAACAATAGATCCAAGTATTACAAATTGGATAAGGGGAAGGAACTCTTCGCTTCCCGGCAATTTAGCGGAAGCCATTTGTTCATAACCATGGTAAGCGAAAAGAATAGCCCCAACACCTACAGGGCCGAAGTATCCCGCAAAAACAGCTTCTCTAAAACTTTTTAACTGAGATACGAAACCTTTAAGGGCAAGGAAGAAGGGTAATCTACGAACAAAAAGAACAACGAAGATGTAAATTAAAAATTTGTTTTGAAAAGATTTCCAGTTTATCAGATATCCGAACAGTATAAAGAAAACGTGATTGATTAAGAGATCGACAACTTCGATTAAATGACTATCTTTTATATCTTTGATAAAGGATTGGTCCCATGAAAAAAACATTCCGCAAACAAACGATGCAAGAATATCAGCACTATGAAATAGAGCGGTTATAGAAGTTACAAATATACCGAGAGAAAGCATTGAAACGAGAATTGATTCCTTATCGATCCATTTTCTTCTTTTACAAAAAATCTGTGCTTTTCTGCCGAAGTAACCGAGAGCAGCGCCGATAGAAATACTGAGAATAATATCGATAAAAATTGTTTTAAGAACAAATCTAGTCTTATTTTTCTGCAGACTAAAAAGAGAAAATGCGAGTAAAAGACTTCCAAGCCCGTCATTAGCGCCAGACTCAACGGTTAGCAAATTTCGTAAATGGCTTGCTATATATTTCGAAGCGAACTTTCCTTTCATTATAGTAGCTGCTAGAACTGGATCTGTTGGAGTTACACATGCACCAATAATCATAGCAATATTTGGATGGACATCCAAAATAATATAAGCCAAAAAACTTGAAGCGACGAATGTAAGTATCATAATCGGAACAAGGAGCATAAAGAGACTCATTTTCTCTTTACACATATAATTTTTTGGTACGGCCAAACCAACCGCAATGACCTGCATAGAAACAACAATCCTGGACAATTCTTTCATAAAAGTTCCAATAGACGTGATTTTATGATTTTCATTCAAAGAAACAGTTTCTGAAATATTTCCCAGAGATTCAGATCCACCAATAAACATCACGAATCTTTCTAATATTTCTGATTTTTGTATGAAAGCAATAAGCATTCCGAATAATGTGCCGACCAGAGGTTCGGAAAGACCGAATTTTTCTTTTACCAGAAGTGAGATCAAACCAAAGAAATAGACAAATCCGCTCAGGAGTGCCATGATTGAAAAAAATATTGCTATCATCTTTGCTTAATAAACAACTTATTTCTTTATCTAAGGGATGAATTTTTTAATAATATTGAATTTTTTATGTTAATATATATTGGAATTGCCAATTTGACAGATATTATTATCACAAGATTACTATTGATTAAAAAATATATAAGGAGGGAGTTTTCTTATTTAATAATATAATAAATTAAATATGAAAAGGAGTTTAGTTTTATTATGTGGCTCTATATTGACCTCCAAAAAAAGAAATAAATATACTATTCAATAAAATGTTGCGATATTCAATAAAATCAAAGTAAGATAAGAAAGTCGAATTCTATCTATAAATTGTGATCAACATAATTGGAAGAACTTATCATAATTATTATTGATAAATTTTGAAATTTTTATGATCTCCAAGCGAATCGTATAATTCAAAATCATATCTCTAAGTTGAATTTAGCTGCAGTAGATTAAGCCAATTATAACAAATAGAATTGAAAATATTTTCTTGTATCGAGATTAGCTTACACGTAATACGCAAAATATTATCAACCAATAAGAAACCATATCATATCGACAATATTGTAAAATCATAGATATTTAGACTAGATTCAAAACATTTTCACATTTTATTTTTAAATCTTTAATACATATAGCAGATAGCTTTTACCAATAAATAAATAATTAATAGAAAAGACACTACACTTAAATTTTTTTACTTTCGAAATTTATAGTTGCTAATTCCCTAGTTATATAATCCAAAGAGCAAATATATTGATTTATATTACATTAATGATATTGAAAACATTATTTAATCATCAAGATCACCCATTAGTGATTTCGGGCACTATTTTTCTTCTATTATTTTGAGAAAAGCTTTGTGAACATTATTTAATCATCAAGATCACCCTTAGTGATTTTTAACACTATTTTTTTTTAATCATTAAGATCACCCATTAGTAATTTTTAACACTATTTTTCTTCTATTATTTTGACAATTTCTTTGTGAACATTAATGAATCCTTAGATACCTTGGTTTTTAATTTTTCAGAAATTTAGTAATCTATTATTGTATTAGTTTTTGATGTCATCATTTAATTAATTTAATGAGAATTTGAATTGATAGGATCATTCTTAAGATATTTTTGACATTACAAAATCACCAAATGTTCTATAATAACAAATCACGCTGATTTTAAAGTATTTTTACTTTGTAAACATTTACAAATTTATTGTATATATAAAGGTGTAAATACATTTTTGGGGTTACTTTGTATTAAATAATCAGCTCACTATTTTTAAATTGAAATTTTATAGAAATTCCGGATAGTTATGTGTCATCAGTACTTGATAAATGAACATTGATAGACTACAAAATACAATGATTATTCAAGGCTTAAATGTTATTACCAAGAAATTATGCGAGTATCATGATCAATAAAAATAGTATTTACATACAAAATACCATGATTAGTCAAAGCTTAAATGTTATTACCAAGAAATTATGCGAGTATCATGATCAATAAAAATAGTATTTGTATACAAAATAAAATTATTAGTCGAAGCTTAAATGTTATTGCCAAGAAATTATGCGAGTATCATGATAAATAAAAATAGTATTTTAAAATTTAAAAAATAAGATGGTCATTCAAAGGTTTAATATAATTACCAAGAAACTATGAAAAAATAATGATCAGTAAAAATAGCATTTGCAAATTTACGAAATTCAATAATTTCTTATTCTAGATATAAAGGTATTCTTAAATTAATTCTAATACATTTCTTATACCACTCACATATTCATCATTTCAAATATTAAACGTAAAGAAATTATTAACTCATACAGATGAAAGAAAATAATATTATATGCAGCATCATTTAGAAATATTCCATAATAGGTTTACAATAATGAAAATATATCTGGTGGTGATTAGGTTTTTAAAAATGCATTGTAGATACATAATGTTTTTATTCATTACAAGGCGTTTTCGAATCCTCAAACTGTATTTTATAATAATCACATATGTGTTTATATCTTTTGAGCTGAAAAATAGATAAAAAGCTAATGCTTAATGATTTTTTACGGCAAAGTTTGGTGTCATTATTTTCGATTTTATTGCAACTATATATATTATATTGGTAATTTTTTCTTTGGTTAAATTTTTTTTAATATAATTTACTATTTTATTTTGTGAAATGCATCATATATATTTAAGCAGGATGGTTTTTTTAGAAGCAATGTAAAAAAAAATTGTTACTTTTTGGGCGCATTTTAATTTAAATGTTATCAAATCTGATTTTCTTGAATTAAAAATCTATAAAGATGTATTTAATGTATTTTTCAGCACACTTTTGCCACAAAATTCATGATCACAGGACAGATTTTTATTTTATGTATATTACAGCACAAAAATTTATAATATCTTTCAAATATCAGTTATATAACATAAAATTTGAATAAATGCAGGTTAAAAGGTATTTAATTAATATAAAATACCTGTAAATGAAATAAAAGTAGTGGCTTTACTACCCTTTAGTGAAAATAAATTCGCTAATTATAATTGAATCAAAATAAAAAGTAGATTTGTTCTGAATCTTAAAAGTTCATATATTTATTATAACACTAAAATATTAGACGTAATAGATAATATAATTATTATATCACATTAAGTATATTTTATTTAAATCATGGAAATCATTCACAGTATTATTGGAATCAAATAATTTTCACGTAATTTTTCTTGATTTCTTATGTTCAAAGAATTTCGATTATTTAACTTATAAATTCGATAATTTCTTAATGTATTTTTTGGTTTATAAAACATTAAAACCTTTGTAGATGTGCATACAACATAAAAACCATATATATTCTTTAGGTGCGTTAATTAAACAAAGGTTTTTCTTTACTGTCATACGATACCAAACTAATGGTAAAAAATCTTATTAAACTAAGCTGAAACTTTCTATTGTACGGAATTATCAAAAATTTAATTCAAGAATTTAAATTTTAAGAAAAAAAATAATCTTGGAATATTTATCTTTAAATAAAAATGATATAAATTTATCCATATTTTTTTGTTTTTAAAACTGGCGACAAAATATAATCACTCTTAGAATAAAATTTATAAAAGAAAAGATCTATATTATGCATGATTATCATCCAGAATAAAAATTTAATGGGAGTATTTTATTTAAAAAGTTGTATGAAAAGATTATAGCTCGAAGGAAACATTAAATATGTGATTTAAAATGTTTTATGCTTTTTTATAGTATCATTAAGATTGTATTTTTTTTTAATAGTATATAATTTTGTTGATGAATAAAATTCAAATACAGAAAATATGGCGTTTGAATATAAAGTCATACTTATTATAATCGTAAAAAAATAAGATTCGATTCAATTATAAGAATAATTTAGATTGAAATGATGAATTCATAAGGACTATATTGGTGGAAACTAGGTAAATTACTTTATTTAAAAAACCGTGTTTTTGCTTGTGTTCTTAAAGTTATGAAGAAGAAATTCAAATATTTATGTGAATATACAATTTAAGCAACAAAAATACATGCTTGTAACTGAATTCGAAAAGTGATGTTTATACTCGACAAAAACCATATTTATTTATAAAGAATTATCCGCAAGGAATTTCCCTGCAATATAACACCATTGTATTCTACATTTACCGATATTTTAGCGATTTTATTGATCAATATTTACTGTGAACCAGGATTCAAATGCTTAAAAGAGATACTAGCAGAAAAAGGAGAGAGCTAACTTTTAACTCGAATTCATATATACAATATAAGAACTTTGATATTTTTTTAAATCGAACCCCTCATCAATTTCCTTCATTTTTTTCTTATAAAAAATAATATGAAATTGTAAGTTTATAAGTCACAAGTCCATCAAAAATATTCCTATAGAAACTTGAATTAGGTAATTCATGTAAAAATAGATAGAATAAAGGTACATAAGATTATCTTCAACAATTAACATATGATAGAGCTCTTAAAGGACATACAAGCAGCACAAAATATTTTTACAAATTAAATGCCTCTTATTTTTTTATTTTTGGAAGTTTTGTGCACTTTTTTAATTTTGTGTACATAATTAAGTACATTTTTTTAGAAACCATTCTATTGGATAAAAAATTCATTTCATAATTGGTTTAAAGATGTAATATATTGCCATTAAGATTCCATCCTTATGCTCATGGATTTTTTTTACAAAAAGAAATAAAGGCAATTATTTATTCAACATGAATTATTCCTTAATTTTATTATATCTGCAAATCACAAGAAGACTCCAGATTAACAGATGGTTTTTTATGCTTAACTATAAATTCGTTCATACGGCAATAATATATAAATTAAATTTATTTGATTTTTTCAAACATAGTTACCATAATTTATTAGATTACCAATTATGTAATAATATAATTCAAATTGAACGAAGCATAATAAGGATACATTTACACACTTAAATTATTCAAAATTTATTTATTTATAGGATAATAAAATATGTTTAGACATAAAAATACTAAAAATCATATTCATAAGGAGTAAAAAATTAAATTTATTTGTGTATATATTTTCATATTACAAGTGTTATGTTTTTTTCACCTCTAGTCGGATTTGTTTACCATGAACACATTTTATCTATATTTAATATAAATTCCTTGATACCTATCTTCTTTTCAAGCTCTATGGGATCAAAAAATTTCTCACATATATAGTTTGGACAGACATCTCGATTTGGTTTTTGACTTTCGGTTCTTTCAGGTGCATTTTATGATATTGTGTTACCACACTATTCCATGTTGCGACATTTGGTATAATCTCTGCCTTACACTTGTAGACCAATGACAAGTTAGAAATAGACAAGCATATATTTATATGAAATACTGTCAAAAATATTTTTAAGAACCAATAAAATCAGTATCATTAGGGAAATACTGAAAAAATATATTCATATAATAATATTAAAATGTATTTTTATATAGATAATAAAATTGGAGACGAATTTACGTATTTATTTACTCATATATAACTTGTTTTTAGGAAGAAATGTTACGTCTATCAAGAATTTATTGTTTATCTGATGCACCCCGCGTGTGGTCCATCATATTTCCTTAACCGGCATGATCTTTGTGTATCAGACCTGTGGCATCAGGCGGTAGTCGATATGGAGTAATATGAGATGAGTACTTTCCGTCGCTGGTAATTATGCTACCACAACTACTATATACTTACCCATATCTTTCCTCGACGAACTAGGCTTCATATATTGTGCCGGACATTTTTGGTGTTTTGCACAGCCATATTCTAATCTATTCTCTGCTCGTAATGGTTTTTCTTTCGAGTTTTAACAGACCGCCCCAGCGGATATTTCATGTTTTCGTAAATTCATAAAAATAATAAAAACATATATTTATAATAACCCTAAAATACGCATTATTGTATAAACACCTAAAATGTATATTTATAAGAACTACAAAAATCTGTATCTATACATAAATGCTAAAACCTATATTTATGGTTTTATTTTTTTAGCCAATAAACTTTAGATTGTTTTATCGAACTACTTTGCTTAATATTCTTAATTATTATCTTATTACAATCTAACCAGACATATTTTCTTATTTCTATACTTATCGATGCAAGTCTTTTTCTCAATTCTATTGTTTGTGCATGTGTTCTGTTTCAGTCGGCATTCCTAACTGTTAATATACACTTATGATAAAAATACTAAAAGTGTGTATTTACAATAAAAGAGATGGAATTTTGCTGTTTTTTTCTTAGTGCTGTATCAGATACATCATTGTATCACCTTACTCAAAACAATTGCTTGAATTATATAACTCGGGGAGCAATAAATCTGCAAAAAAAAAGGTTATGAAAATCCAAAAAAAAGTTATTATGCTTTAAAAAAGTTAGTAAAATGAATATTGTTGGAAAAAATACGTAAAATTTATATGAATTCCCTTGTGATATAAAAATAATAAATTTCAAACATGATAGATTAGAAATTCAAAATATTTCATGAAAAAAGCTTCTGTAATTCTATTGCTTGAAAATGAAAGTTTTCTAAGTAAAAATTATAAATTTACATAAAAATAATTTTAAGGGTCAAATATATATAAAAAATTTTAAAATATGTTTTAGAGTTCTACTATAATCATCTTATATAAATATTTTTATTATTAAAATAAGTAATCGAAGAATAATATTTATTGTCATAAATAGTTAAAATTTAATTTCCAATCCTATTTAGAGAATTATATCAACCGAAAATAGATACTAAAATATCACCAACATCACAGTCATGATTCATATCTTGATATTTATAAATATGCAAAAAACCACTATGCTTATGTTGTTCAACAAAATTCACAAATACGTTATAGAATTCTGATAGTTTTTCATATGTTATACTTTCTTTTTTGTGAGATTGTGTAATTTCTTCAACCATAAAAACCATTACAATATTAAAATCTGATTTTTTATCAATGAATGTTTCGTAAAATGATTCAAGGCACAGTTTGAAGTTACTCAAATATATTTCAGGCCCATCAACATAGCCTCGTTTTAATTCGTATTTCCAATCAAAATCAATAAAAACAGCGTGGGTTTTATTCATATCGATGTTTTTTAATTTTTTTAAACCATTAATGTACTCCTCTAAAATATAATTTGAATTCTGAAGACCATCGTTTCCTTTCAAATATATATCGTTATAAATTTTTGGAACGTATTTTATTTCATTCATATTATCTGATTTTGTTTTATTGACAAAGCTTGTATCATTGTATAATTTTGCAATTAATTCCTCAGCGAAATCTAAAAGTTGATTGTCGAATGTATCTGATATCTTAAAATCGGTTGCATGCTTCAAATTTCGGGTATATATTTCTTCTCTTATTTTTTCAACTATTTTTATAGGAAAAAACTTGAGTTTCTTATATTTATGATGGTTTAAAAGCTTGAATAGCCTTTTATAAATGATATTTTTATCGGACGATAAGCAGAAAAGTAAAAATATTGTCTTTTTTACCACTTGTTCAATTATAGGTTTCTTTATGGATTTTAATTCCAATAACAGCTCCCATTTAAATTTCTTATTATAAAAACACAAATACTCTTTTAGTTTATTTTGTAATTTTAAGCTACTTTCACGTTTTATTTCCAAAAAATCGGATGTTTTCAGATCTTTCCATGGATTAGATTCCATTCCGTACTTCCTTTTTGCTAAATTGCCCAAAAAAATGCTAGAATCATGACATGCCTCTGTTTCAATGATATCAATTTCAGAGTTTGCTGTCAGTTCAAAATCAATAGATTTATTCGGACTATCCGGAAAAATTTTCACGCACATCGATAAGAACGAAGAATTAGAATCATCCATGCATATTTTTTCTAGGCATTCGCATTGTTTACTGATTTCAATGTCTAATTCTTTCAAGTTCTTTTCATAAGACACTAAATCGCCAAACATCAAATAACTAAATGATGCAATATTTTCATAATTTATCTTATTCGAATGGCACGAACTAACACTTATTGAAAAACAAATTAGAATAATATAGCATTTAGAAAAATAAATCATAAATTACTGATATTGTTCGTATTTATAATTTTTTGAGCCGTCATATTTCCTTTTTAAATCTGTTTTGGTGTTTTACTAGATATGCTATAATCATTTTTATGGTGATGAAGGTGTCAAAATAATGCCAAATTTGTTGAATTGTTGAAATTTTAATCACACTAAATTAGATTTAAATTCCTTCGTTGCCACATTCAAATCCGAATTTCAATCTAAGTTTGAATCATATTTACTTCATATACCTACAGTATAAAAATATATATTGAAATATATGAAAAATTGATGATAATCAAGTGATTATAAAAATTTTATAGCAAAATTTCTAATTATAAAACATGAAATTTCATAAAGTCCTCTTTAAATATCTGTCTTATTCGTTCTGCAGGTGCTACGTTGTTTACACGATAACTTTGCATATTACCATTTATGTTCTTATGATCTATTATTTTTTTATTATAAAATTCTTGTCGAATTATGTGTTTCTTGTATGAGACATACTGGTAGAACGTTTTGTTTCTATTCTAATATAATTATCGAATGCTTCATATTCAGCTTAATTTCCAAGCTATCTACCCACTAAAAGAAAAAAACAACAAAGATAATTAAATTTGCTTCGATATATTTATCGATATTTATAAAAAGTAGTTAAATTTTATAACTATATGAACTAGATTAAAATTGTGAAAATTGAAATTCTTGATCAACCACAACTAGCATCACTGATATATGGTCTAATTTATCAAGAATGATTAAATTGCCAATTTAAATATAATTTGAAAAGTATCTCGAATATAAATACTCATTATTTTTATAAATTATTTACGCTGTCGACTCTTTGATTGAGGAAAGTTATAGAATAAATTTTTAAAAGTATTCAATTTCAATATATTGATTCTCCTTTTAAGCTTGGAATAAATTAATTGCAAATTGCAGTTGATGAATTATTAGTTCTATAATTCATATTTCTTAGCATTTTAGATTTGAATATATAATATACTATTTGTGGTAGTATTTAATCGTAATTCCAGTTAAACAGCATCTCATGTTTGGATGTGTTCAAAGATAATCGAACAGGCAGACAAACACATGAACCTCATTATATATATTATAAATGATAATTTATATAGTTATGGTTGATTTTCGAATATAACGGCCTGCATATCTAAATAAATTATTTTTAAAAGATTTGAAATGTCAAATTAATATCATCTATTTATTATAAAAAATTACTTTTAAAGCCATTTTTTATTAATACAAGGATTTAACTAGATAAAATCGATCTCAGATGAAAAACCTTGGTTTCTATGATTATCTAAACGCATTAATAATTTTATTGGCGATTTATAATGATAATCTTCAGTATTAGCGAAAACAGACCTCTCTCATATTATTTACTGTTTTTAATAATATTAAACGATTATAGCATTTTCTCAAACTTTTAGAAGAATTTTAGCCGGTCTAGTCCATAATCTTATAATTAAAGACGAACCAGTTATACCTTTAATAATATAAATATATAATATTTTTCAGACTTTAGAATAACTTTAGTTGCTTTACGCATCACATTTATGATCCTAGATGATCCGTTCCAATTTTTATAAAATTTTATATGGAATGCAGAATAGCCTTAACTTTTTTTAACATAAAATTTAAATGTTATTCATAATGGTGGCAAAAATGAACATCTATTTCCTTTATAAAAAATACAAAATTCCCTTTTATTTATATATTTTTGTTTCTTAAATCTCAATCATTTTGTTATTTCACACAAAAGAAGACCATATTATTCTTTTTTTGCACCTTTCGATCCTCTTACATACATTCTCTCTTTTCAAAACTGATCAGCATAAGAGTTTTTCATATATTATTGTTTGTGTGTAGGCACAAATTACTTTTAAACAATATATTTTGCGATAAGTTTTTGATTTGATTAATAATAATGTTCGATTTCATTATTTGCAACTTAAAATGGCATATATTAATGAAAAGCTTCCAAAATACTACCTAAAAAATAGATTTCATAATTTTTATTTCTAAGAAATCGTGTGCTCTATAATTGTTAATGTATCAAGATAAAGATATATTTTTGGAGAACTCAAAATTACTTTAAGCATTGATTCCATGATGGCAACATTTCAAAAAAATAAATGATTGGGCTGAATAATTTTTTTTTAAATTAACTTAGCGACTATTAAAGTAAATCCAAGAATTTTTGCGTGGAAATATGGTGGTAAATGTATTTGCTTTATAATCTGTTCTTATATTCAAGATTGATTCTTAATTACGGATAAAATACATCAAAATTATATTCATGGACATGTTAAACTAAAAATAATATTCTCTTTAATCATACTATATAATATACCATTTAGCCGACTTAACTCTTCTCAACACACACATAAAACTTAATCTAGGAAATTGCACCAGATTTTCGAAAAATTCTGGTTATTTGTATATAATATAGAAATCAATCTTAATTTTTTTTTATTCAGATCTAAAATATCCTCAAAAAATACCCATTCACTATTATTTAATCTATAACAATCATTTTGTCCGTTATTTATAGCGCCATTTAACCAATCGACCATAAAAAAATCCAATAACTTTATATTAAAAGACCATCGCTAATTAAAATTATATTGGAATCCCACTAGCTAATTAAGGTGTTAGGGATGTAAAAATGTGTATAAACATGCACAAATAATCTATGATTATAAAAAAACACTTGAAAAAATAAGTCTTGACAGATAAACATTGCACAATATTATGATACTAAGCTAAAAATTTCCATAAAGCAATGTTAAATTCTGCTCGGTAAAAATTTTATAAGTTAAATCTAATTTGCCCGAAATTTTTCCATTTGAAACATATATGCTAGGAAGAATAAATGTCTTTATTTCCATCAGTAATCAGCTCTATAATAACCAAAGAATTATATTTCAGAATAGTTGATTAGGAAATACATGTGAGGAATGGTAAATGTTTATTATTTTTAATGTGCTGTATAATATTTTAAGAATTCATTTCACAATAGTTTGTTCAGAAAACATCTATGGAAAAAAATAAATGTTTATTCTTTGCTTCTTAAAAGCTCTACATTTTGTTAAGAATTGAATTTTACAATAGTTAAGTATTTTTATATATAGACCAAAAAAATTTATAAAGACATATGATGATTTAATCTAGAAATTTTTTTTAATAAATAAATCCATTTAAAACTTCTATCTTGTATTTCTAATCGGGATTCTAAAGCTTTTCCTTAAGTAGTAAATTATGAAAAATATTTTTGATATCATTATTCCTGAAAATATATAATATATCGATTCTAAAGGTAATTCTTGGGATATTAATGGTATAGAAAGGGGAATTTGATAGTTTGAATGATATGATCCCATCAGTACGTTCCGAAACTCATTGTTTTCTCCAAAAATTTCCTTTATAAACAATTTATATATTGAATAATGAATAAAAACTCTCCAATACACCATAGAAAAAGTCACATATCCATAACATTTAAGCATAAGATGAAATATAAAATCTTTTCTATCAATTCTTGAATAGTATTCAGGATATATCAAACAATGAGCAGGGAAAAACATGGTAAAAAACATAATAACAATTAAACCCATGTAAAATCGAATCGGATAAATTGATATGGACATGAAAACTCCAAGCGTTATCATTATTATTGGCATAAAAAGGACAAAAAGTAAAATCAATAGTGGCATTTTAAAGGATACACCCCAAGCGAAACTCATTACAAAGAAAGCAATAAATGATGGGAAAAAAACTAGCCAATTGACAATATAAATATAGATTATATATGATAATGGCGTATAAAAAAAATTCTCGCGATCGATATCTATCTGCTCTTTCCATCGTTTATTAAAGATTGTAACCATGAAAAATAAAGAAGCTCCAAACAGAAAAAAGACCGCGCTTGTAAAACATACAACACGGTTGAAAATTATATAGTTCATACAAAATTCTCTATTAATATTGAGTAATGTGGGGTAACTTTTCAATATGAGGCTATACAGGGATCCATTTATTTTCGTTTTTGAAATCAAAATTGTGCCGAATACGGGCATTGCAACATATAAATATAGCCAAAATAAAATTTTATAGTACCAGGCTCTATATTCTATCACAAAAAAACGCTCCAAAAGAGTTTTAATATCATTAAAACTACAAAAAGATTCATGTTTGATTTCGTTTGTTTCGACGTTATTATATTCTAAAACATTCAACACATGATAATCAGATACTTCAAATAAGTCATAAAAATCCTTCACCTTTTTATCGATTTTTTTTGATGGATCTTGCACATTTTGGTATGATGCTATTTTATCGCCTGTGTGAAAGTAGTAAATCTTATTTGAAATTAGACTCTTCATATCGCCTAATAACAAGGTTTGTTCATCCCTTATCCATAAATATTTATCTAGTATATGTATTTCAGTCATAATAATTATATCTAATGCCAATATTATTATTTTACCATCTCTTTGAGAAATATTTTGCAAAGCTAATACGAAATCTAGTCTTGTAATATAATCAATCCAAGGTTGAACTGGAAGATCAATAAATAAAATATTTTTCTCCTTCACTAGTTCTATACAACATAATAACCCCAAAAAATTGCCTTTTGTGATTTTTTTAATATATGTATTTTCAACATCCTTTAGATTAAAATCAGTGATTGTCCTGTCTACCAATTCATTAATATAATGTTTATTGTGTTTTTTTAAAGAAAATTTTGCTGTATAATAGATGGCTTCACGGACTGTCTGGGATTTCATTAGTTCTGTAGTTAAATATAAACACGAAGAGTTTAAGAAGAGATCACTGTAATTAACAATGTTTCTATCTACTATTGAATTGACAAGAGAAGGATTATGTATTATTTTCTGCATAAGTTTGCTGCTTTTGAACCCGCATTTCGAATATATACCCATAATACAGCCTTTCATAAAAAATAATTGGGGGCTTTAAAATTTTCTGATTTTATAATTACACTTAACATTCCTTTTTCGCAAAATGATCTAATTAATTTGGGTATTGTATAATTTACTAAAACTAATATTAAAAAATATATAACAACCAATTATTTTTTGCGCTGAAATATGTATTATCCATAAAGTTCGATAATTAACCAAATATTTTTCTATGCAATACTTATGCTAAGTAATTACAATGTTGTATCATTCGAATAATTAGATGCAGTATTTATGCAAATAAAGCAGGCTAGAAAAGAGATACCCCTTATCTAAATATATTATTGGAAAATATTACTGTTTTCTAAATAATAATTCGAAAAAAAGATTACATTAAAAATGAAATTCATATATTATTAATTCCTCAATATTATTTATTTAGTATTAGTGAGCTATATAATTCTTCACTTTATTTATTTTTTTCGTAAAATCTTCTATTTCTCTATAATAGTAGATTTAAACATGCTTCTTTCAATCTAATCATCTTTACAACTTTAAGGCTGTATTTTACCCCCTCAATTTTATTAATCCGCACGATATGCCTCTCTATTTTTTAAAAATATGCTTCTGCTTTCGTTGTCATATTCAGCTAATTATATACTACTTGTAGTATTTTATGTCTATTACATTCTATTTTAGGATGTAATTTAATGACTTTAAACATATACTTCTTAGTGTTAGTTTTATGTGATTTTACTAGAATACGCCATTTATCAGAAGAAAATCTATGTAAAGACAGGCCAGTGTTATTTTAAAAAAATATTTTATGGTCTTTATATATATAGAATTGCACACGTTTCCTTTTTTTCTTTAAATAAAAATTTTCAAATACATTTAATTGTGTATAACTGACTTTTTAACATAAATAAACTAAAAATACTGGGCCAAGAACAGCATTATATAATGAAATTAAAAAAAACAGGCAAAAAAATATATATAAGTTTTTAGTTGGGTATATTGCGCATGAAAATTTTTTGGAAAAACATTACAAACTCAATTTTTGTTTGCTTTCGTATTTTTAGTTTAGCTATTTTTCTATATTTTGATTTTTTGGGTACACTGTATCACATTTTACAACAATGATAACTAATAAGTGCACAAATACCGATATAAGATTAATAAATAAATGCATAACTTCACATTCACACAAAACATTTATAATCTATAAATATTACACAATCAAAGGCATAAAGTATTTGGAATATTGGCGTCTATGGGTGTGTTGCAAACAAATATTGGGTTTTTAGCGCCCAAAATTGTTTTTTAAATTTTTAAAAGCTGTTTACTAATTCAAAATGTACTTATAAGGTTTTTTGGTATATTCACCATTTTATTTTACATATAAGCTATATCTTTACATTTATTCACATCATATTGAGAAAGAAGAAATTCAATTTTATAAAAATACAAATTGGGCTTTAAATTAGAATTTATTAAAATTCTTACTAGACTCCGTCTCATCCAATTCTAATTCAAATTGGATTCATCGAACCATATATTTTTATTCGGCATTTTTGTTTTACTGGCAATTAATTTTATGTAATTATTTATAGTATTTTTTTAAATAACACATTTGAAAGTCAAAAACCTTAGAATTATAATTCTACTGGATAAATGACTTAAAAAACTATATTATCGATAATTTTGCAACTACGAAAACTCAATGTGAAATTATAAGAACAAAAAAATACAAAATTATATTCAATCAACAGCAAAAATTGTAGATATTTAAGTTAAATTTTTTAATATTTACCAATATACACTGGTGAACACATGAAAAAGAGAAAATTTTAAAGCTAAAACTTATGAATCAAAGGAATTATTAGAAAAGCGATTTATTGTGTTATCTTTATATATATGCATTTATCAAGTTTTGATTTCTATAAATAGTCTAAATGGATAAAATCATGGAATTATATAAAAAAACCATAGATTTATTCAACTTTACAAATTAATTCTGAAAGCGTGTAAGCAGAGCCTACATTCGAAGGATTAATCTTTTATTATATGCAAATTACCCCTTGAAATCAATTTGAATTTTTGATCTGAAGAAAGGTATTCGCACCGTGCGCATTTTGGATGAAAATAGCTGGTTTTATACAGATTAAATTCCGAATTCAATATGCTAAATATCAAAGGTATTTCTTTTAAAGGAATATTAATCGTAAAAATTTGATCTTTAATATTAATATGGGTATAGTATGGCTTAAAAAACAGAAATTTCTTTGATTTAATGCTATATTAGATTCATTTTTTAAAAAATATTATGGATTTTGGATTATTTAAAAATGATTTGTTTGCTTATAGTTTATTTTTGTAGAAATATGTATAAATTAAAATAAATCTTTCAAAAAAATTAAAGTCTTTAATAAGTATCAGTTTATTAAGTAGAAATTATATATTTTAATTATGCTACATATTTAAGGTGTATTTTTTCACTTTTCTATGATGATTTCCAAAATTTAACATAAATCGATAAGCTTTGATAAAAATTTGTCTGAACAATAAGGATTTAGAATATCCAAAGAAAATTTTAAAAAATTAATGATTATCGCGCAAAAAAAATTGATGGTAGTTTTAGAGGAATTATTTATTTTCTTATAACTATTTTCCTATTTTTATCGTGTTTTTATGACATTATTGATCGCATGTAATTACTTTTTGGCTTATAAGCTAAACAAAAAATTATTCGAAAACCGTATTAGCTTATGCGAATTTTTGTAAATATACAGCAAGATCTAAATCCATTTAAAGAAAGTAACAGATAAATGATCGTTTAATATTTTTGAAAAATATAAACACAACGTTCACTTCATCTTTTGCATAAGATTAAAAAAATAGGCAAAATTTTTTGTAAATTCAAATTCTTGTTATCGTGATCTAGAAAATCCCAATCCTTTTTATATTTTTTTTTAGGAAATAAGCATGTCTTAATTTATCCATGATTTTGTTTCAATAAACACTACGTAGAGCCCTAGGAACTTAGTTTTGATGGTTAAATTTTGTATTATTATATCTAAAAATCTATTTTTAAATACAATAAAATTAAATATTTACGATGTATTTATTTGAATCTGTTATTGAGATATAATTTACATTTTAAATTTTAAATTACCATTGAAAGTTTATATAAATATGATAATTGCACAAGATTTAATGTATGTGATCAATTTAACTAGGTAAACAACCTTTTATTTTATTTACATTTTACATATTTGCTTTTTATAGCTTTCTACATAAAAATGTTCGAATCGAATGCTAAGATAAAAAATTAAAAAAGTAAAAAGTTATATGGTTTTTATAGGCGTTAAAAAATCATATGAGCTAAATATCAGACATGCATGTAGGCGTTTCTAAGAAAAATTTAATTCGTTATTAATACAATTATATGTATGGATCTAAGACGTCATAAAGTATATTTTACAGCGAAAAGATCCTTTTCTATAAACTATGAGATCTAAATGTCAATCTTTTTTCCATTTTTGAAGGAATATTTGATTCTATAGGCACATTATTAAGCGCTAAATCTTGCAATACACAAGAAAGTTCACTATTTTAATTCACGAACATTATTAATATGAGTTTTGTAATTTTTTTTAGCAATTAAAGTTCATGTATTCTTTTTTCATTAATTTGACTGATTACGCATGAATTTTAGTGGATAGAAAAAATGCCTTTGTAATATCTAAAAGCTATAATGGCTTTCAGGGACCAGCGAAAATTATATTATAAAAGTATACAAGACTCAAGTATGCACGATATATAATAAATTATGCATAAACAGCTGTTATGGCATATTTTTTCGGAGGTTTTAGGCATAGTTATAGAATTTCAAAATATAATCGGATTCATTCTATAAACTTTTAACAAATTTTGTTAAAATGTTTAGAAACACATCACAATCACTGATATTTTCTTTATCACTTATCTATATTTTGTATATAATTGTAAAAATTAATTCATTTGGTCTAAAAATATTGATCTTGTAAGCGTAACTCATTAGACCAATATGCGTTTCTGTCTCAATTTCTATCAAATAAATTTTATATAAAACCAAAATAAACAACTATGGGGCTACATTCATCCGAAAGTGTATTATTACGAAAACATAGTTTATTTAATAACAAACAACGCAATGATTTATAAAAAAAAATTGTGACAAACCGCGAGAAAAAAACAGCTATAATTCCATCATTACATTATAAATCACGCGTATATTTCGATTTTTTTTGCAAAACAGGTGCATCATATATATTGAATAGTTTTATAAAGTATTTTTAAATAAAATAGGCACCATTGACATTTAGTTAATAATATCAGCCTGTGACTCAAAAAAAACATACTATTTCGAAGATAATAATCGTCAATTTTTTTTTAAAAAGATGTTTAAATATAGATGATGCATTGTTTTGATTAAATAAACCAAACTACGAGGTTGATATTCTTTTTTTCTGATAATGTATACTGAACTATCGAAACCAGCTTATTTTATTTAGTATTACAATATATTTAATTTTAAATTTTATTCCATGAAGCTTAAGAACAATATAAAGAGCACACCATATACTATTAGATTAAAAGAAATATTTGGATTTATGTTTGTTACGAAAGAGTGTTGCTGAATTAATATTAAAATCGCAAATATGGCTAATTAGATTGAATAATTTGGAGCCATCCATCATAATTGGCAAAAATTTCATGATAATTTATCTTTGTTTTAGAACACTGATTTGAGCATATTCTGTACTTATGAGGGGAAGATCTGAAAACATGTTGCAAAAAACACAAAAAAATTTTTTATGAAAATGGCTTGCTGAATTGCCAAATAAAGTGCTAAAATTTCGATGCAAGAATATATTTAATTAACAAATATGCACCACGGATAGAAAAATTACCCCTAAAACCAAAAACAAAATAAATCAAAAAAATTCACTATAAATCAGTAAATAGTATAAATCTCTAAATCCAAGCTAAAAAGTAATATCAAACAAACATTTATCATGATTTTAAGCAGCACCTGACTTTTACACCTTTGATTAGTGGAGTGTTACTTGAATATCATAAAAATATTGGCTTTTAATATGATTAACTATATTATAATTCGTTTCTTATCGTTTTTATTCCCCTTGAACTTTATTTTACAGCATTTATACTTTTAAATGGCAAAATGGTGGTAATTATATAATGAAGACGGTGGTATAATGCTTGAATTTGGAAGTTTTATGTTTTATAAAGTAAAATTATTACTTTTATGTGCTTTTCTATATCGAGCCACCATAAAATAATAATTCATCTTGAAAAATTCTTTTGATTAGATGAAAATTATTAAGAAAAAATAATTTTAGTGTTATTTACAAATTGCATTCCTAGTAAAAAAAATATATAAGAGCAAAAACATTTGATTTTATTGTAAAAACATTTACTCAATACTTTAAATCTAACTCCTTTCAGTTGATATGCCATATGAAAATCATAAATAATCTTTGTACTAACTACCCCAAATACATAAAATATATTATTGATAGATATATGTATTAATTAACGACTATCTCCTTGGAACCAGATAAATATTGTGATAAAACTTCATAAGGCGATTAAAATATTAAGATAAACAGCCAGGTGTTTCTTATATTAGCACCTTATAAATAAAAAAACCAAACAAAACCTTTCAATACATCATATTTGATATTAGAAGCGTAAAGATCCATATCAAAATATTTTTACTTCAGAATCTCCTATCAGTGTTAAAATTCATTTAAAACAAAAAAACAATATATTGACCCACATAAATATATTAAAAACTTATATTCTATATTCGACAGGGTTAATATAGAAAAAAGCTACATTGGTATTTGTGATCGGTGATAAAAAGAATATTTGATCTAGTTTAAATGCTCGAAATACAGAAAAGAAATCTAACAGATGAAAACTGGGACCACTAAATGAGCATAATTTGTAAAAATATGGTGAATAGAGCGTGAAGTATGAATATTACCAGTGTATATAGAAAATCCACTAGCTCTACATTCATCTGTTTGTTACAAATGAAATAGTTCCTAATATCTATGTATAATATTTTGCCCATGTAAAAAAAACATCTAAATTATTATGAAAAAACCTTTTTCAAGTTCTAAAAAAGCATAAGAAAATAAAAGCTCTGATATTCTAAAAAATACATTTCGAGTTGTGATGAATAGTTCACACAGCTAATTACGACAAAAGAAGTTATTTGTAAAATTAAAATGAAAATAAAAGACAAGCACAACTTTTTTTTCTTTTCTTAATATTAAAAAACTATAACTCAAGAATTTATAAAAAAACATGAAGAAATCTTATATAATCCTATCTTATATATAAAAAACCATGATTTTTTACAGCTCTTTGACGTGTTTTTCAAAAATTTATCGACAGAATTCTGTGTTATTCATTAGTTAGAAGTTTCTTGCCTCGTGATAAATGAATTTGAAAATTCCTAAAACCTTTAATTCAAGTAAGATTCACAAAATAGTATCTTAAAATAATTAGAATAAGATCAATATTTTATTATATATTTTTTAATATTTTTAATTTATAGAAATACATCAAAAATCTGAAAAACCTTTATTTTCTATCCAGAATTCCTAAAAATATCTTCTTAATTTACTTTATAGATATTTATTTTAATTCACGCGGAAATTTTCAGTAGAACTCGTAGTCTAGTTTTTTACAAAATCTTGTTTTGACAAAAAAAACCAGTTAACTTTAACTATTTCAATAGAAAATTAAATTATAACCATACATTATTTATACAAATCTTATATAGATATCAATTTGGTCTATTCGAGTTCAAGATCAAGTATATTTAGACCAATAATTTAAAAATACACATAGCATTTATATGATATCCAGGACAGCATAGCTTATAATATCAATGAATTTTAGACTTTCGGTGATATATTTCTTCGTTTTTTTACAAACGATATTTTATCGGATCATTCTTTAATTTTGATTATTTTCTCATCTATAATTGCATTAAAAAATACTAGTTTATAGATATGTGTGGTGATATGGTTGAGTGGTTTACAAGTCGGACCCCAGTGCGAGGGGTCGCAGGTTTCACTTCCACCCACCCCACTAATTTCCGAAACGAATTTACTCTAAATAAAAATACCCAAGGGGGCGGCCATTGAAAAATAAAAGATAAACCATAAATCCATGAGAAATAGGTGGTTTCTGTGTAAGCCGTTGAACTGTTCCTTTAGAATGAAAAAGATCATACACTGTTCAGCAAGGATATAGGTAAGTCTGGTTGTAGCTTGTAACTCTTAGTGATGAACAGTATACAAAATCTTATTCTTATCAAATAATGACGACCGTCTCTGTGAAAGGGCCCAATTCACGGTGATTACGGGTGAAAATGAGTGTTGGGGGAGCTCCACAGAGAGACGCATCAATTAAGCAATAGTTCCTACTAGTATAAAGCAAACTTCCCATAAAGTAATAGAAATAAAGTAAATTCGATTAGAATTACTGCATATATATAAATATCGGTACGATTAATGTAAATTTCACAAAAAATTATACCCGACTCGCTAATTTAGTTATATAAATTCATGTTAACCTCATTTTGGTAGTTTTAATATTAATATTTTAACCAATTATCTTTTGTATAAATTTAAATTTTTTGGGTTTTATGGGCTCAGAGAAATTTTATTTAATGTTATTAAATTGCTGTGTAAAAATGGGAATTCTAATTATATATATTATCTTTCCTAGTCAAGCATAAAATTGGCAATATCAAAAACAATTTAAGGATAAAGTTTATTTTTAGTTGTTCACTTAAGAGCCATAACTAAAGATAAAAAAAATTAAAAGATTATATAGATACTAATTTCATTCAGAAACTTTTAGTTTTTAAATAAATAATTTTTGCGGTAAAGGAGATACAAGAAGTAAAAATTTATTTATACATCATCGTTAAATACCCGAATATATTTTACACGATTTAAATTAGTATTTTTTTCATATTAATATGATTTTTTTAATTTTTCTGAATTCAATTTGATCGTTCTGGATATTAGTTACACTTTATTGTGCAATATTAATAAACTTCAGATATATATTATAAGGTTTTAGATTTTCTTTCATGATATAAGTGTCATTTAGGACGAAAATCTGCTAATGATGTAAATACATATTAAAAAGCTAAAAAAATCAAGAAAAGGAGAAGTCGACTTGAATCAAAAGTATTCGGCTGTAAATGAACACATATTCATACAGCATATTTTTCAAGACTATGGGGTTGAAGTATATACAGATGAACGGATTTAACAACATGTACAAGATTGCCTGCAAAATCAAAAATACCGCACAGTTATTATCAACAAATATAGGACTATTATTTTTAAATGAGCCAAGATTCTTATTTACGCGCAACTTTTCAAATTTACTTTACTATGCTTTTTGGGTTATACTATGGGTATATATAAAATAATTTAATGATTATCTGAATTTAAGGCATTTAAGACTAATCGTGCCTAATTTTAGATTCTTTATATAACACATGTAAAATATTTCTTACATTATCTAACCATTTGTAATTTTCTCAATACATCTTCATTTTTCAAGATATACTAATCAGCGTTTTTTTTTATTCTATTTATTGTACGTACGCTTTCGTTTCCGAAGAAATTCTTTTTCTTTTGTATACGACTTATTTTTTTGAGATCTTACCATTCAATGTTATGATGTATGGTATAATTTGCAGTCACCTATGAAATATATTTATTCAAAGGTATTAAATTTATTTATTCAACTAAATTAATGGTTATAACAGTAGTTTTTATTCTCGAGCACAATTTGCTTGATTTCTATTCTCATAGCGTATTTATGCTTTCTTCTATCTTCTCCTCTCTGAAGTCTTCTTCAATACTTCACCTCCTTTTGAGACATATTAATTCATGTTACTTTTTCAATTTCAAGGTTTATATATTTATCTTGATAAGGTTTGTGACTTCGAGTTCCTTAAGGCACCTTGTATAATTTGTGTCCTTATCCCTTTAAAGTTATAATATATAGGATATTATTTGTCTTTCACTTATATATTAGTCACAGCTTAGATTCCAGAAGATCATACTTTCACAATTTTTTTCGAATGTGTTTATATTGATTATTTTCACCACATAAATTTCAATCTAAGTGAAACAGCTCTTTTTTTATCATATAATTAAATATAAAATCTGTGATACGACAATTTATTTAGCCTTTATTCTCGTTTTTATCTTGATTTCTGCACATATGCTTCCTATCATTTCTTTTAAGGTGTGTCTACGGGTCTACTTGGTTTTTTTAGAATTTTATTTTTTCTCTATCATGAATTGAAGACATCTTACTATCTCGTTGTTCTTCTTGTATAGTCCTGACCAAGAATTTTTTTATATCTCCTTGCCATGTAGACATCTGTTTTTTTAAAATCGGTACAGAAAATGTATCCAGATCTTTCTCCAAAGAAAGTGTGTCTGTCGAAATAAAATAGAATCTAGCGTTTTTTGATGGTCCGATACTTCCATATCATAGCTAATTTGAAGTTTCTAGTATTTTAAACGTTAAATTCCTATGCACGTCGAAGATTTTTAGATTTAATTTTACACAATAAATTCTATTTTTGTTTTCATGCAAGCTCTAGAATATCTAGGTTAAAGGATACGTATTTTTTCTTTAAAAAATTATTTATAAAGACTAGGTGAGTCGCGTTTTCTTTAAAAAATTTTATTATTGCTGCTAATCTAAGTGATTGTTCTCTTTTTTGCACTTATGATTTTATTAGCTGTAAGAGGATTTTTCTGATTGAAAATCTACATTTTTATCTCCGCGGCCTGGTTCATATCCTTTAACGCATAGTTTTTCTTTAATGAATGATTGCATATTATTCTATTTTTTATTTTTATTTTATTTTGCCTAATGCTATCGCCCGGCTTTCTAAAGCTCTCTAGTTCAAGATTTTTAGTAATATTTCATGATCATTTATGGCTTATATTATATTACAACCATTCCATTTTTTTATATTAATTCTAAGTTAAATAAATAAATTTGACCATAATCATTGCAAAAAAATTTAAAAGAAGGAAAACATCATCAAAATTTACACTAATTGGTTAAAATACATTTTACAGATTGATTAGCGCATAACATAAGCATTTACATAGCAATTTAAACCGTAAAAATTGTATTTAATGCAAAAATACATATTAAAAATATCACATGCATTTCATTATACTGAAATAGCTTCTTTTTAGATAAATTTTCTTTTTAAAACACGGAAAAATGCACAGAATTGCATAAATTTAAGATCTAGTTTATAAAATAAAAATAATTCCTATAAATGTTTTTAGATTTAAAATATATTGTCCGAAAAATAAATATTTTGAAATTTTTTAAAGGAAACATGAACCCATGTCTTATTTTTATCTAAGTAAAGAATTCATGTTTAGATGCTTCAAATTTTATGAATTTTATATTTTAATGCATAAAAATTGATAATTTAAGAATAAATAACAAGTTATTTGATATGCTATATGTCCAATTTCTTTATTTCAAATTTTTTTTCAAGTTTTTTAACACGAATAAAAAGTACCAATTGTAGAGGAAATTGGGTTATGATGATGTATTTACAGAGAAAATATCAAAAATAAATAAAAAATTACAGAAAAGTAAAATTATGAGAATCTATAAATTTTAGAAGCATTGGTAAATAAGTAGTATCAATAGAAAAAATATATCATGATGATACATTATAGAAATATTAAATGATTAAAAAGCCCTGATTAAGAATTACATACTTTTAGAAATGCTAATTTGCATATAAATTACGTTGCTTGATAGAATAAACAAATTCTTTTGCTACTGAGTTTTTTTATATTTTTATCAAGAAATAACGAATTATTAAGTATTTACCAAAAAATAAGAAAAGGAATAAATTTTTTTTTATTATTGCAGTTGAGTACGCGTCAATCGGTAGTCACCCATAAAATTAGGCCAAGTCAAATAGAAAACTATTTATATTGCTAGATTAAAAAAAATAAACATTTAATATATAAGAAACAAGAGTAAGCTGTATCTGTACTATAAAAACGGATATTAGATAAATATTAGTTTATTTATATTATGATGGTTAGTAAATTGTTTATGCTTAATATAAAAATCTTAAAATTACCAGGTATTTTTACATTTGTTTGTCTTTTTCTACTTAAATTTATGAAGAAAAATATATGGGCTATAATAGAATTTCGATGAAATGATTCGAATATTAAATTTAAGTTATAAATGACGGGTTCACTTAATCCTAATTTTATCATGTATATTCAATACGAAAGTGCGTCAAAAATAATATAATTTTGCATATAAAACGTATATATTGATCATTTATATAATTTTAGTTGGTTTTATTTGTCTTTTTATTTAAATTTTATAGGGGTTTATTATTGGTGAATAAAATTAACTATAAAATACATGACAGATGTTGTCAAATACAAAGTAAACATAATTTAATTGATTTAGATTTGATGAGTTTTTACCAAAAGTGATATGTGCAAGCAAAGCCCGAAAATAAATACATATCTAGGCTTTATGCAAAAAAAAGAGTAAGAAACAGCATAAATATTGCATGGATCAAAATTTAGCCAGAAATCGAATAAAATTATATCTAAATATATTATATTTATTAGGATTTATTTGTGTTAATTTTTTCAGATGCCTTAAATACATAATTATATGAAATAGAATTGTATTTATCTCTACATTTCATGGAAATTGTAATTTTTTCAAGGCTCTAGACAGAGCATTTTAAAATGTATTTTTGCATTCGATCGTTTAAAGTGTTAATCGTATAAATTAATGCTATAAAATAAAAATTGTAAAGCAAAATTTGTGAGTAGCTAAGTATTATATGCAAACAAACAATATATTTTCTCAGAATTTCTATATTAAAAACAAAAGAAAAACCATAAATACTTTATTTTAAGCCATTCAGTAATAATAAAAAGAAAAAAAAACCAAAATAGAATATATTTTAGTTTTAGGAAAACTTGAAATGGCAAAAAATAAAAATATTTTATTTTATAAGCATCCGGTCCCCAAATTAAATAAAAATGCATATAGAAACTTACGTTTATATTTTTTTATAACCAAATTTTATAACTTATGTTACAGATGTAATCAGACTGAGTGATATTAAACACTTTCTGCAACTATACAAGATAGAAATTAAAGAAATACATAAAATTTTAAAGTTTGATGGATACTCATAGTGGTGAAAGAAAATCGAATAAATAAATTTCAAGTAAAAAAATGAAACTAGTTCTATGTTCTTAAAAAATCAACATGAACTAAAAAAGAACTTCTATTTCAAAAAAACGGACATATATCAAAAAAATAGTATATTTTCGCGAGTTAAATTTGTAAAAGTGCAAACTTGGCTAATAATATGGCATAAAACAAAGATTTATTTGCGATTAGCTTCATACAATTGATTTTAGATACCTAAAAAATTAGCACTTTTTTTGTGGATTAAGTTACTAAACAATATAATATTGAATTTTATTTAATAATTAAGGTTTACTTTAAAATTATATCCGTAATTTGTCTCTGCTGTATTTTAATGAATTAAATGTCCCATAAAAAAATTAAGTATATTGATCACGCCAATCGGGTCCCCGCTGCGGCTAAATATCCCATCATATTAATATAATGATGACTTGAACTTGCGTTCGAAAATTAAGTAAAATTGTTTCTGGACGAAAATAGAGGGTATTTTTAAACAGAATTCTATCTTTTACTGTGGGCTGCCTAGCAGCTTTTGCTTTATTCCTTGTAGATAGGCGGCATCAATTACCAGTTGTGTAATTTAGGAATGCCAACACACGAGTAATACTTGAAATGTTAATTATTTAAATTGGTAATTTAAGATCGAATATTAACATTACTCAATCATCACCACCAATAAATATTGCATTATCCCATAAAATTTTGTATAAAAACCGCATGATTGATTTGCATATAATTTTTTTACGCCTAGAATTCAATATAAAACTATACAAAAACAACATTTAGCCAGAAAATATATCTCTAAAAATTACTTATAGGATGAAAACAATTAAGAAAATTGTATTGATTCGTTTTTATGAGATAAATATAATTGACAAAGCTAAAATACATCTGTAAAAACGTATTTTATTCAATGTAAAAAATATGAAAATTATATTGGTGATCTAGTGTGTTTAACATAATATTCTGGCTCAAGGTATGAGGCTGTTATATTAATTTGCGAGTCACGGCCCACTAAATAAACATTTTACATTTTTTATAATGACAATATATAATTTATTATAATTATTTCTGGATATTTTAGAATATTATCAATTCATATAAGGTATAATTTATAATTATATTGTATAAGAAGAAATCAAATCGTATATTGGTTATATGATAAAGCTATAGAGGCTAAACTGTGCATAGGATCAAATTATTATTAGATCATTACATGTATTGAATTCGAGTTCGAATAAAAATGTATAAAAATTATCGTTTTACATTGCGCGAAAAAATTTTTAACTGTATTGACCACTTCAATCGGGTCTCCGCTATGAAAAAAGATTCCATCATACTAATATGGCTTTGATTGCTTATACATGCGTTCGACAATCAGGTCAAGTTGTTTCGGTGCGACAACCAAGTATATTTTTAAAGACGAGAGCTTTGTTTACAGTGGGTTGGCCTAACAGTGTTTGACGTGTCCCTTGTAGTAAAGCAACATTAATTATTTGTTTTATAATTTATCAGTGTCATTGTGAGAGGACGATAAGAACCTTTAATCGATTGACTTTAAAATTATAGGTCTAATATTTACATCACTCAATCATCGCCACTTTATACATTACGCAATCTTTATCGAGCGCAGATATATGCAAATTAATTAGCATGAATATATTAAACGCGTTCATCGCAGAAATTTATTATATTATCTGTAGAAATCGCAAGATTCATTAATCCTTATCGGAAAAATATGCCTGTATGAAAATTAGAATAAATCAATCCAAGTATAGAATACAGTGATAAACATATAAATTTATTATTTTATCTACAGTAATTAAAAGGTTTATAAAAAAAATATAGATGATAAGAATTAATAATATATGACAGTGGATTTAGGCTAGCATTTTTTTAATCCTTGATATATTTTGCATTCACACAAATCCAGTCCATTTAAAAATTTAGTATCCTTATTTTGTTACATTCTAAATATTTCAAATTAAATTGCAGTATTATTAGCAAAGGCAATATTGCTTTCTTGCTTGATTTGAAAATCAAGACTATAATTGCACCCGTTCAAAAATGAATTTCAACAATGAGGAAAGAATCAATACCCATTTATTTACGTATCTATACGCATCATTAATAAGAGAATTAGAAACATCTGAAGCAATATTATCAGCCGGTAAAAAACTAGGAGAAAGACTAGCAGATGATTTTTTCATAAAAACAGAAGCAATAAAGATAACAGAAAAAGACATAGACAAAATATCAAATATCGTACATAATTTTTTTAAGTTATATTTGGATTTTGATGTGAATATATCGATAGATAAATCACAAGAACAAGTTTATATTAGTTTTGATCATTTCTATCTTCTTAAACATGTTAAGGATGAGAGACATACGGCTTTTTTTGCATTGTTTAGAGGTATCTTAGAGACTATTTTTGAATTTATTTGTGTGTATGGTGTTTCGATTGAACATGTACATGAAAATATGCAATTTAGGTGGAGGTTGTTTTTTTTTGAAAAAGATGTATTGAATCAAAAAATTGTAGTGTGAGAATTATATAACCAGGATCTTCTTTTTCTCTATTGTACTGTGTTTTTATAAATAAAATATTAATTTTTTTTTTGCTTTTCAAATTATAAATATGTTATTGATAAAACCATTTATTTATTGCTCACTATAGTTATATATACAAATTTAGTGGAATATCAATTAATCACAAATAAAATATAAGGTTCTAGTCGATATTTAAACACAATAAAAAATAGTTTGGATTACGACATTTTAAAATTATTTGATTGAAATTTACACACTATGGTTTATTATAATCATATAAATCAAAACTTGATTAGTTTCAAAATTATTATAAAAATTCAGATAATCTATGATTATTTACGTTAATCTATTAAAAGTATACATAAGTGACATGACTGGATTAGTTTTTCTCAAAAATAGGGACATAGTTTACTTATTACACCAAAATCGCGATTTTTTTCGCCTACGCTATAATTTAGTATGTTATAATGGCAAACTATAAAGATTTAAAAAAAAATATTTTCTTTGTTCAGTATCGATAAAACCCTTTTTATTGTATTATTAGGGATAGAAAACTTTAAATCGTTTGTGGAGGTTTTAGAATATTTTCACGTGGGCACAACAACTTTCGTTATTTGAATTTAGATAAAGTATCTAAAAGTATATATTGAACCACAAGATTACAGGTTAAATCTAGTTAGTGGAATGTATTTTTAAACTAAGGGCTAATACTTGAACTATATGAAAAGACAAGTAATAAATGAATGCTGATTTAATTTTGTTAAAAATATTTATATTTGAGTAATTTTAAAAGTTAATTTATTGTAAACAACAAATTTCGATTCCAATATGATTTTAGTTTCAGAAAAAATTACAAGCTTAAAATTTAGATTATAATACTAAAATACCAACATATTGTTAAAATAAGATGATCCGACAAAATACAGTTTACCAAAAAATGGGTAAAATCTTATTTATCACCCTAAATATTTACAGAACACGAAAACTGTGTGTGTATCCAGCTACATTGTAGAGATTATTTTTTTTACTGTGTTGGCGCTTCAAAAGCCAGTGTAAATAGTTGATATTACATAAAACTAAAAATAAAACATACATGGAATGTCATACGCGTGAAATGTTCAAATTTACAATACTTAAAGTCATTTTTAAATGCACAGGTAAACTAATGCCGCCTATCTGCTAGTAATACATAACATACTGGTAAAAGATCTATGGTAAAATAAAGCTAATGATCAGAAAAATATATAAATTTAGGCACAGAAATTTATTTACTTTATTTCCAAACTTTATATATGCACCAAATCAATTTTTGAATGATAATATGTTCATAAGAGTTGTTGAAATAGTTGACTGGTTCTAAAACCTTTGAACATCTTAAATTTTTTTTTAAAATATCCAACGAAACAAATGCAACTTGTCTTTTTTTAAATCTTAAATCTAGTCTCAACTCGTTTTTCATGCAAATTTTCTGTTTTAAAGATGTTTATGATAAATTTTAATGGTTGGATTTATATCACTTTTTATATACTCGAGATATTACATATGATATTTGTTCAGACATTCCAAATATGATAATATTTGGATTTCTTGTTGAGCCATCATATCTACATTGAAATATATAGATGTATATTTTTAGTTTTTTGTGTAGTGTTAATTTTTTTGTAATTACAAAACAGTAATTTTACACCGTAAACTAAAAAATATTTTTGGCGAGTATAGATTTTATTTTTTTTACGATCAAAGGCAGTAATTTCACGGCATAATTTAAAAAAAAATTTTTGTTTGGTGTAGATTTCATTCTTTTTACAATCATAAGTAAGTAAATTTAAGGCATAATTTGTAAAATATTTTTGGAGAGTGCAGAATTTTATTTTTTTTACAATCATAAGTAAGTAAATTTAAGGCATAATCTTTAGAATATTTTTGGTTGGTGTAAATTTCATTCTTTTGACAATCATAAGTAAGTAAATTTAAGGCATAATTTGTAAAATATTTTTGGAGAGTGCAGAATTTTATTTTTTTTACAATCATAAGTAAGTAAATTTAAGGCATAATCTTTAGAATATTTTTGGTTGGTGTAAATTTCATTCTTTTGACAATCATAAGTAAGTAAATTTAAGGCATAATCTTTAGAATATTTTTGGTTGGTGTAAATTTCATTCTTTTGACAATCATAAGTAAGTAAATTTAAGGCATTATTTGTAAAATATCTTTGTTCGGTGTAGATTTCATTCTTTTTACAATTTTAAGTAAGTAATTTAAGGCATGATTTGTAAAATATCTTTGTTCGGTGTAGATTTCATTCTTTTTACAATCATAAGTAAGTAAATTTAAGGCATGATTTCTAGAATATCTTTGTTCGGTGTAGGTTTTATTTTTTTATGATCATAAGTAAGTAAATTTAAGGCACGATTTGTAAAATATCTTTGTTCGGTGTAGATTTCATTCTTTTTACAATCATAAGTAAGTAATTTAAGGCATAATTTGTAGAATATCTTTGTTCGGTGTAGATTTCATTCTTTTTACAATCATAAGTAAGTAATTTTACACCGTAAATTGAAAAATATTTTTGGAGAGTGCGGAATTTCATTTTTTTTACAATCATAAGTAAGATTACTATGACATAATTTAAATTTATCTATGGGATATTTTTATCTTATCGTTTTCTACTCTTTATCAACCGAGCAAAATATAGGAATTGATTAACTGAGCAAGACACAAAACTATTTTTCAATAAGATATTCTTTACAGAACTTGTTTAAATAAAATTAACAAGGGTTTTACTCAAAATATCACGAGCCCAATTTTTTTAATGCTCAACAATTAAATACAATACTCATAACTTGTATAGATATTACAAATTCATTTATATAGTCATATATGCAACAAAAATACTATATTTTCAATCATGTTCGATTTTAATTTTGTTTTAAAATATATCTGTTGCTTAAAAGTTGGAGGCTCAAATTTCTAGAATTTATCTCGAGTATTTGAATGAAAATTATCACCTTAAGGCATTATGATTGCAGTTAAAGCGAGTGATACAATGATAAATAAATCAAAAAAGATTGTGTATATTGGATACTTCTATATATGATACCTTAATTTCACTTGTATACACTTAAAATTAACTTTTTTTATTGATAATATTTGGATAATATCTTGGAAGTAAAAATTATAGTTTAGTAGGGATTTCATTGTGTGTTTTGAAATTGTAGTCTTACGCAATAAAAATATTATTGCATTAAAAAATCAAGAAAAATAATTTGCACTACCCGGGAATCGAACCCGGACCTGGAGATTGGCAACCTCCCGTTCTACCACTAGACCAGTAGAGCTTGAAATCGAAAATAATTGAAAATAAATTTGTAATATAAAGCCTGCGGAACTGAAGATCAAATTGTAGGGCTAATTAAGCAGGGTAGAAAAACCCAAGTAAATGTTATCAAATTTAATATTTCAACCAATATAGAATACACGATTTCAAATAAATTCATTATAGATATAACAAAAAATAATTTATTTTGATTTGTGTCAAGGTTATTTGAATAATTGCCTTGTTTGATACCAAAACCACCGGTATTAAAATTATATTTGGAAATTTTGTCAATTTTAAATTAGAATTGTTGCATAAATTGCATTAATGAATTATAAAACAATTTTTTTTTCAATAGATCTTCAAATAAAAGATATAATATATATAAAGAAGAAAGCAAAGAGCCTGTCTGTCGTGGAATATAGGAATGTAAAAAACATTTTGCAATCGGTTATATTGCAAAATACCCGACCACTAATCCCGAACACCATAAAATTTAGCACTGATAGAGTTTTACTTTTATTTAAACTAAAAAAAAATACATTAGAATATTTTTTTAATCATACGCAAACTCAACTGAATTTATGCCTCGAAAAAAGTTTAAGTAAAACAAAGGTATTTCATAAAAAAGAAAATCTTTTTGACAATATCCATAAAAGCTTATTAGGAAAAAACACTACACAAAGCTTTTTAATTCTGAAAAAAGATATTGAGTATTATTTAGAATACAATAAAGATTTAAATAATGTATATCAATATAAAAATGAACGAGAAACATTTATAAATGTTGATTTAATTGGATTTGAAGGCAAGAACAATTATATTGAAAAAAGCATAGTGAAAACAGATGACAATGATTTTTACTATAATTTTACAATGACAATTAATATTTTTTATGCAGCACCGTTTGTAAATGAAATTTATGAATTGAAAGCTTTTTTTGAAATAAGTGAAATCAACGAAGATAATGGAATTTTTTATATTGTTGATGATAAAATTGCTATTGTTTCAGAAAAATATAAGTTTAATTTGTATAAACATATCGTGAGAATTAAAAGGTTGACAAATGAGTTTTCTTTTAAGTATATAAAGAAAATATATAATAAATATAGATGAAGTTATTTGAAACGGGATTTGTAATTTTTAATTTTATAATTCTGAATCATTATTATTTACGGTAATATTAAATTCTCAGCTTTTGTTTAGTTTCAGCATCCATATTGTAGCTATAACATTTACATTATTATTATTTGCGGTAATATTAAATTCTCAGCTTCTGTTTAGTTCCAGCATCAATTGTTAAATTAACATTTATATCTTTATTCCATGGGACATTAAATATATTTTCTCAGCTTCTGTTTAGTTCTAGCACCAATTTTGAAGCTATAAAAATTTACATTATTATTATTTGTGGTAATATTAAATTCTCAGCTTCTGTTTATTCTAGAACCAATTTTGAAGCTATAAAAATTTACATTATTATTATTTGTGGTAATATTAAATTCTCAGCTTCTGTTTATTCTAGAACCAATTTTGAAGCTATAAAAATTTACATTATTATTATTTGTGGTAATATTAAATTCTCAGCTTCTGTTTATTCTAGAACCAATTTTGAAGCTATAAAAATTTACATTATTATTATTTGTGGTAATATTAAATTCTCAGCTTCTGTTTATTCTAGAACCAATTTTGAAGCTATAAAAATTTACATTATTATTATTTGTGGTAATATTAAATTCTCAGCTTTTGTTTATTCTAGAACCAATTTTATAGATAAAGCATTTACCTCATCATTTCTGGTGCCATAATTAAATATAAATCCCATATTTTTTTATCTCAAAATTATAATTATAAAAAATTACATTCGAAAATCTTCATCAATTACTTTCAAAAATAATGAACACGACTCACAATCAATAAAACCATCATCAAAATTTTGATAATCATAAATATTTCCACAAGCACATTCGATATCCCCGCAAAATTCACCAGCCAAAACTATTTTATATGGATCTCTGAAACGTTTATATTCACATTTAATCAATATTTCATCAATACTTTTTCGTGTACACTCACAAGACAATTTTTCATATGCTTCTTTTAGCACCATAAATTTTTTACCATCACACTTTGTGATATCGGGATGGTATTTTAATGTAAGTTTATGGTATTTCTTTTTTATTTCTTCTTGTGTTGCATTTTGGTTAAGCCCTAAAATCTCATAAAAATCTTTCATTTTATTTTTATTATGATTGATAGTTAGTTTGTAATATCTAAAAAATTATTTCTCGTAATTTACAAATGGGTAAATAAAAGATTGGAATTTTTAGTAGGCTTCTTTAAAAATTATTCGTGACAAATATGCTGAAATTCAGATATGTATTTTATTATGTGTTAATTTGGTTTTTGATGTCTAGAATTTGTTGGTGCAAAACTTTGGTTGATTTATGAGGAAAATTTGAACAATAATTCAACCTTCCTTTCAAGATCATTAATTCAAGTGTTTTTCTCAATCCTTTTAAACCTTTCTCAAGCATCTTTTCCTTTCAAGACTCATTAATTCAAGTGTTTTTCTCAATCCTTTTAAACCTTCCTCATGTATCTTTTCCTTTCAAGACTCATTAATTCAAGTGTTTTTCTCAATCCTTTTAAACCTTCCTCATGTATCTTTTCCTTTCAAGACTCATTAATTCAAGTGTTTTTCTCAATCCTTTTAAACCTTCCTCATGTATCTTTTCCTTTCAAGACTTATTAATTCAAGTGTTTTCTTAATCCTTTTAAACCTTTCTCATGCATCTTTTCCTTTCAAGACTTATTAATTCAAGTGTTTTCTTAATCCTTTTAAACCTTTCTCATGCATCTTTTCCTTTCAAGACTCATTAATTCAACTGTTTTCTTAATCCTTTTAAACCTTTCTCATGCATCTTTTCCTTTCAAGACTCATTAATTCAACTGTTTTCTTAATCCTTTTAAACCTTTCTCATGCATCTTTTCCTTTCAAGACTTATTAATTCAAGTGTTTTCTTAATCCTTTTAAACCTTTCTCATGCATCTTTTCCTTTCAAGACTCATTAATTCAACTGTTTTCTTAATCCTTTTAAACCTTTCTCATGCATCTTTTCTTTTCAAGATTTATTAATTCAAGTGTTTTTCTCAATCCTATTGTTTGCGTGTATAGTTCTGCTTTGATTGAAATCTCTAACTCCTTAATATGCGACTTATGGTATTATATGTCTTCATCATCCCATGTTATGTCGTACTTTACTATTCGCGTTCTGCATTTGTACACAGGGTAGGGGAAAACCCCGAAGCAACAATTATTTGTTTGGATTAATTTGGTTTTAACCGCTTAAATTTGTAATCAAAATTTGGTTGATTTTTATGATATTTGGGTAATATCTATCATAATCTCTATAATTTCCAACCGTAATCTGTACATATCTTCATTTAAAGACTATTAATTAAAGTTTTCCCCTTAATCTTATTTTTTATTCATATGATTCTACTTCACTCGACATCCCAGTTGAATATCATAGATATGTTTAGTAATTTATAAATTTTTCGGATTGAAAATTCTCCGAAATCAACATTATATTCAGTGTTAAGCTATAATACAATTTAATAAACTCTTTTTAAAAAATATATTTATTCTTTATTAATATCTTAAAATTAATATGATATTTAATATTAAGTTACGATATAATTTAAACCTTTTCAAATAGTTATTTATTCTTTATGTAATATCTTAAAATTAATATGATATTTAATATTAAGTTACGATATAATTTAAACCTTTTAAAATATTTATTTATTCTTTATGTAATATCTTAAAATTAATATGATATTCAATATTAAGTTACGATATAATTTAAACCTTTTCAAATAGTTATTTATTCTTTATGTAATATCTTAAAATTAATATGATATTCAATATTAAGTTACAATATAATTTAAACCTTTTCAAATAGTTATTTATTCTTTATGTAATATCTTAAAATTAATATGATACTTAATATTAAGTTACAATATAATTTAAACCTTTTCAAATAGTTATTTATTCTTTATGTAATATCTTAAAATTAATATGATATTTAATATTAAGTTACGACATAATTTAAACATTTTCGGTTACTTATTCATTATTTATTTGATATTTTTTATTCACAAGAATTACTTATAAAATCTTTAATAAAAATCACAAATTTATTCTTGATTATATTTTCGAGTGCACAACACTTGAATAAGAATATAACATCTTTAATAAACATAGCTATTTATCAAAAAATTGCTTTGAATACAAGATATAAAAGCTTTTGCGTGGATACGAATCGTGTAAAAAATTTATATAACACTAAGCTCGAAATTATAGATACACGCTACATGGAAACTATCTATATAATACAATTTTAATATTTTTTTTTGCTTAAATATAATAAGAAATATTTAAGTTGACCTCTGTAACAATACCAGCTCTATGATTTTTTATCAAACATAATTATACTTATTTTCTTGATTTTTTACCATGATGAAAAACAAGAAGTACTTAACTAATCAAAAGGTGTTCATATAATGCCTTTATCAATATTAAAACTTAGCAGAAATACAAAAAAAAATATTTAATGATTTTATCAATTGATGATATATCCACATAAGTCATATAAATAAAAAAGTGTCAAATTAAATAAAAACTTAACTATATGTGAAGAATCTATCTATCATAAGTTCAAAAAATATCACAGATAGTATACACAATTGATTTATGGGTTAATTTAATACCCCTAACGAAGAAATTTATGATCCTTTTTTGGACCATTCCTATAGACATTTGAACTAAAAGAATCAAATAACGATATTTGACTGACCATAAAACTTAAAACAACATATTTTATTCATAAATAAGATATTTTTAAGATTCCAAGTCTATCTAGTTTGGATTTATAGTAATAAACTTGATTAAAAAACATGCCGATAAAATAAAATACTAAACCAATAAACACAACGATACATATTTATTTTAATAATTTATAGAATACTTTTAAATAATAAATATACATTAAACGTGCTTATGCTTGTAATTATTCGAATAAATATCATTTTTTTAATTTAAATGTTCAATTATTATATTCTAGAAAAAAACTAGTAAAAACAAAAAATTCAAAAGGTATGATTTGTAAAATAACTTCTGCCTAAAATTTTTTGGTAGAGCACAGTAAAAATAATTTAAAATTACTTGGTTTCATAGATGATGGAAACCTATGTGCTATATTTATACACGACAAAAGTTTCCGATTATTATAATTTTTACATAATGATAATCGTATTTCAACACACAAAAAAATAGTAATATTAATTTTTTTTGCAATTATTTTTCTCCGAAAGAGTTATTTTTATCTACAAAACCAAAAAAAATGCAAAAATATTTGTAAATTCCATTTTTTATGTGTATTTTTTTGACAAAGCCAATCAAATTTTAATACTAAAAAAAAGAAACGTCATACTTGAATCTTGTTTTATATTTTTGTAACAAAGCCAATTCGATTTTACACAAAAAATAAAAATAAACCCTTTTTAGATTTTAGTTTTTATATAAAACTATAAATAAATCAGTAAAAATAATAATCCCAAAAAAGTACTTTAAAATTTAATTATTATCAATCTCTAACCAATGATTCAAAATCTCAGCTATCAATCACAACTAGTCACCATGAAACCATTCCAGTTTCAGATTATCGTCGAATATAAGCTGAAAGGATAAGATAAAACACGAATGAGTGTCAATTTCACAAGAATCATATTAATCGCTACAATAGCGCATGTCACTGCAAACTTTCCCATCGTAAACAAAGTTGTATCGAGATCATTTTACATAGCGACACCACAGTTCGGCCATGTTTTCCATGATGATTTTCCGCAAAAAAGAATTATGCCCCGCATAATAATTGCACCATTCACTATACCGAAAAGAGAAAATAACAGGTTGAACGATTTTAATAACAACGAATACAGAAATGAAACTAGCAACAATTTGGGTTATGAACGTAATCGGGAAATATTCGATAATGAGGAAGAAAGTGGTATGAACGATTATACTTATGATAAACAGGATGACAGCCCGGAAAAAGAAGTTAAAAAAGAAAGGAGAAGAAGTATATGGTCTCGAATTCATTCGGGAATAAAGAATTTGATGAGTGGAACTAATCTTGTTAAGGTTTTGGTTGTTCTGTTGGTTGTGTTTCTGAGTGTTGGGCTTGGTTACCAAATCAGAAAAAATGAAGAAAATGCGAATTATGTGAGACTGCCTAATGCTCAATAAAATATTTTTTCATTTTAAGTGTAATTTAGGGGTTGTTGAAGATTACAGAGAATAAAAAATGGTTGGAATCACAATTTAAATTAAAAAAAAGAAAATTCAATGAAGTTTTTATTGCGGTAACTTCTTTTTCAATTTTAAACTACAACTAAAAAAATTTTTGTCATCATTATACAACCTACCGAAATTTATAAAAAGATTATAAAAATTCCTGTTGAAATATTGAAAATAAAAAAAAGCACAAACTTTATATTCAAAGTACGAAACAGCTACCAAAAAATTTTCTTAAGAACTCTTGTGAAATTTATAATGCACCTATTTTATTTAATGATCATAAAATTTGATCATTATAATTCTAATAAAAAATATATAAACAATCCAGCGTCAAAATTTATCGGAAGAGAAATTCTTTAGATAAACTATTGTTTTTTCACGCTTTTTCTTAAAGAAATTATAGTTAAATTTAAACTATTAGTAAAAATTATTAGAATTAAAATAAATATGAACTTTTAAAAAAAAAATTATATCGTTTATGAATTCTCTATGCTGTGTAATGTAAAAAGAATAAAATATCTTATTTTCTATATTATATTTGTAAAAATACAACAATAATACTTAAAAAAGATCACTATATTGTAATAAATTTATATATAAATCAGGTCATTATTAAATATTTATTATGTGCCTATAGAAGAAAAAAATCACACAAAAAAATTTTGTAAAAATTAAAATTAGACAAGAAAATTAAAATCCAGATTAAAATTTCCATGTTTAGATATAATTAAGATGGCTTCAAAATATAGTCTATGCTTTATAGTCTATTATGTAATATGAAAACATTCGAATACCAAAATTAAATCGAAAGGGTATAATTAATAAAAAAAAAAGATTTATTTGGGTCGTCATTGTCGCTTATGGAATACAAAATAAATAAACCAATGGCCTAAAATCGCCCTATTTTTATTATAGTCTGGACACGATTCATCATATAATTTGAACTTTTATTCCGTAGTCTATAAAACAGAAACCAAAATTATTTTTTCTATGATACATGTTTTTGTTTAAATGATATATGATCTTCTTCTCTCGTCTATCCAGTATTCTATTTAAAAATAGACACAGCGAGTCGTTTTTATGTGATATATGTGCTTTCAAATCCATTTAGGCTGTATATTATTTCCATCTAGTTACACGATAATCAGATAAACTAGAACCGTAATTTCCGAGTCTAAAATTTTACATAAATAAATACACATTTCCTTAAATTTATATTGTATCGGATTTGACATTATTTTATGTTTAGTTGATTTTAAAAAAAGCATTTTTTTATAAACAAATTATAACTAGTTGCTATTGTTTATGTTTACTTGATTTAAAGATTGTCTTTTACCCAATTAAATTGTATGTTTTATCAGGAAGACTAGAATTTAATGTAGGCTTAAATTTTTTTTTCGGTTTTTATCTATTTCCTTGCATGTTTTTTTCCATATAAATTATTTTAAAAATTAAATAAAACAATTTTACGTTTGTATTTATATTTATTTACACATTTGGATCACAAAAAAATAATCACACAATTATTTTCTGTTTTTTATAGTATAATCCGGCTTTCGACCAATTATATTTGTTTTTGCAAAATTTAGTTTGTTTTATGTGGTGGATTTGGTCAACACTTAATATAATTATTGCATTTTTACAAGCTTTCTCTATGCCCCTTCTTCTCAAGACCCAATAATTTAAGTATTTTTCACTGTGAATTCTTTTATACACATGCTTCTGCTTCAGTTGATATTGTCGGCTCCTTTATATACGACTGTAATATAAAATAAATAAGATATTTTTTTTAGCAAAAATAAAAATTGTTTTGTATTCTGGATTTAGAAAATTAAATTTAAAAAGAAGGCGGCGATTGTACATATTTAAAAGATAATTTAAAGTTGTTAAAATATTTAAACAACACCGCAACTTATTAGAACGCCAATTTAAATACCCAAGACCTTAATTTATAGACGGAAGAGCCTTTTTATTGATAAAATACTGGTATAATTTTCACTTTAATACTATATCGAATTAGAATGGGAAATAAAACCCAATACATATATTTATAGATTAAAAAACAATTTTTATTATAAAAACACTTTCTATCAAAAATTAAAGGATTCCCATCGTATTGTTATCATTCTATTTTTTATTCGATTCATTAATATAGTGTATAGGTATCGGTTTATAATATATTACTTTGTCATGATGATGTGAGACATGAATTTTTTATTCGGTTCATTAATATAGTGTATCGGCATCAGTTTATTTTATATTAATGTGTCATGATATAGTTATCATAAGTTTAGTCATTCGATTCATTAATATAGTGTATTGGAATCAGTTTATAAATATTACTACGTCATGATGATATGAGACATTGAATTTTTTATTCGATTCATTAATATAGTGTATTGGAATCAGTTTATTTTACATTAATGTGTCATTATGATGTGATTATTACTTAATTTATATTTTTATATTTGGTTTTGAAAATTATATGCTCTTTATAGTTTAAGCTTTTGTGAATAAATAATAAATTTTGCAGTATCAAAATCAAGATCACAAAAATGTAATATTTTGCCCGTATTATATTCAAATTAAAAAGTTAACCACTTATTTCTGTTAAGTGATAGGAATTGAAATTTTATATACTATTTCGCTTTATCAATACCTTCCTTTATTAGCTATCAAGAAATATTTGAGATTTGAATTATTTGACGTGTCTTTAAATGATACTAAGTTTTGATTTAATTTAAAAATTTCAAATTTAATTTTTTACTTATAGTTAAATAAATCCTTTATTATTTAGCTCTATACAATAGAATTTGATAACAGTGTTTAAAAATAGGTAAGATATTCTTTGCTTTAAAATATTTAGAAATAAAAGAATTTTATAAAGGGCAATATATTAAATTTTTTTTTGTATTGGTGAATCATAAAAGAATTTTATAAAGAGGCAATATATTAAATTTTTTTTTGTATTGGTGAATCATAAAGAATAATTTTTCGGACGTCTATTTAATAAACAAAATATTTATTTACATACTGAAACTTAGAGTTATAATTTGTTTAAAAATTTCTTATAAATAATTGCCTGTATCACTATCTACCCCACATTCTGATTCCAATTCCCTCTTTTCTTTCTGTTTTAAAGCTGCTGTTTCTTCCTTGGTCAAAAATCTTCCACTAGACGCTCTCATTCTATTCATTGCATGTTTATGTCTACTTTCGTGGAGATATCCGGAGTTGGCCTGTGTCTGCATTAAGGAATCTAAATAGTCCCTACGAACTTTCCTCTTGCGTATATGACCATACTGTTTCACATTTACGTATAAAGGTTGATCACTACCATTGTCAAAACCATATCCTTGGTGGTAATCAGCATCGTAATACTGTTGAGGATTAATATAAATTGGTTCATTATCCTTCATATCATTGGGGTTGCTTTGATCGAACTTTTGATGGTACTGATATTCCAAGTTTCCATCACCGACTCCTCCATAAGGATTATAGCCGTTAGGTGCCCCATTTGTAGCTTGATCATGTCTATATGTGTTAAATGCATGTGAGTTTTGGGGATAATTTCCATTCTCAAAAGATCCGGCTGGCCCGGTATAACCTTCTTCTATTTCTTGTTTTAAATATTGATCATCATCTTTTCTTGCGCCATCATATGAAGTGCTATAATTTTTCATATAATCTTCCCTTAAATTAATTTTAGGAACCATATTCTCGTTCTTATAAGCTATATTTTCATGATCCTCATCCGAGTTTTCGGTTTCAGACCTCTCTGACATTGAATCTATGCTCTTGTTGGTTTTTTCTTGTTTCATTGCAATTTTGTTGCTCTTTTTACCAATAGCGTGTTTTTTATCTATATTTTCAGTTTCATAATAATCTAACGTCGTGTTTCGGAAATTCGAATGCGATGTTTCATCGAAATTATAATGATTTTCATAAAAATTTTTTCTAGATGTGTAAGTGTTAGGTGAAATTGATTTTTTACTCATATACTGTATTGCTGAGTCTTTTTTAAAATGTTTTGGATGATGATCGTCAATGATAACCCCGCTATCACCATAACCACCTAAGTAACCGCTTCTTCGATTAAGTTCATATAAATTTTCATTCGAATTAGAATCTACACATCCATCATTCTGTGCGAGATCAGCTGATCCGTAATAATGCGGAGTAGCTCGAACGTTATCACCGTATGAATAATTTCTGAAAACACAGTCATCACGTGTTAGCATCTCAAAATTAGTATGTTCAGTTCCGTTTTCTCCATGTGCTATATTCGGTTGGTAGTGCACATCGGTATCATCATAGTATCTTTCATAAGAACCATTCATTTTCCTGTATTTATTGCTGTAACTATTTCTTTCCTTTCGCGGGATTCTATCATCATTGCCAATATATTCTTTCTCTATGCCATTTTGCCGTTGGAAACTCATTGGATTCAGATTTTCGTATTATTATTTATATTAAATGACCAATTTAAAACACAAATCATTTTTTACTCAATCCGTCATGATAGCACAGATAAGAAAAAACATTTTATTGGCTAGTTCGTTTTAATTAGAATCACTAAAAATAATTATGATTATAATTAATGTCGGCTGAATTTTATTTTTTAAATAGTATCTTCTTGGATCGATTTATACATTAGAAAACAAGATCCAAGCCCATTTGTTGAAAATAAAGTTTCTAACATCCATCAAACTTCTTTTCTATTGCATATATAATAAATTAAATGAGTTTTCTAAAAAAATATCTACATGGATGCTTGTTCTACATTAATTTCTTACTATTTCCCGATAAAGATAATATTTCTCAAAATGGTTTTCGGATCACTTTTTTTTAAATAACATGCCGAATATTTGTTATGTGGAGGTAAATTATCTATTGAAAGAAAATTAAAAACTTATTTACTGCAAATGAACATTAAATGCACCAAAAATAATACGAATATGTGACATATACAAAAGATAATATAAAATTAAAATATTGCCATATTGCCTTCCACCAACAATAAGATATTTTTAATAAGTAGTTCCATTTTTTAAATTGAAAAAAAATATGAATTTTCATATCAAAATATATTTTTTTATTTTCTTTGCTGGTCGAGTCAAATATTTATAAATTCAAAAATAGAAAGTCGAATCAATTTAACATTCCAAAAAAAACCAATCGGTTCAATATGAAAAATTATTAATTTATAATTTAGTCACCTAGGCTACAATATAGGGCCATATTCAAGATTCAAATACCAAAATTTAATGATTTTTAGATTAAAAAGAAAGTATTGTAAATACGATCTCACCGCATTCATAATCACGTCAATTAAAAAACAAATGCCATTGGTGTAAACATAAATTTAGAAAAACCAATTCGGCGAGTAGTTTTTGTGCTATACACTTCATTATTTATGATTCTTGAATACGTATGCATTTTTATGTAATTGGCGGATATTCTAGCAAATAATATCATTTGAGAATTGTATTGGATTTGAAATATTTTGCTGTAATTAAAAAAACTAATTTTAAACAATTTTTTAATGCACAAACTATTTCTGATTTTTAAGTATTCAACAAAAATGATACAGCCATTCACGCATTAAACATCAAAAAGACTTGAATTCCGAAATTTATATTTTCTAATCCCAAAGCTATTTTTTGGTGTTGTGGGCTAAAAAGAACTTCGTAATAAATTTGATGGGATTTTATTTTTTGCGCACCTAAATTATTTCTTATTAAAAATAAATCAGAAACCTTTTCCTGTAATTTAAATAATGCAGATACCATTATTTACCGATCAACATGAAAATTTACTGCTATTTAAGGAGGAAAACTGTTATTATTCAAGCAAAAATATCAATAATCTACACTCCTGTGTTAAAAAAATTATAAAATTAAAGTGCATTTAAAAAAGCCTATAAGTTATGTAATGATTATTCTAAATATGCTGAATTTTTATAGTCAGTAGTTCACATTAGTTACCTTTCAACATAAATATCTGACTGCTATATTTGGGAAAACAGCAATCAATCAAACAAAAATATCTAATAGTCTGCACTCCTGTGTTGAAAAAATTTATAAACATATAAAGAGTAGTTAAAAACGCTTTTTCATTATTTAATGAAAATTAAAAATATGTTTAAGTTATATAATCTGTAGTTCTAATTAGTTACCCATCAACATAAATATCTGACTGATATATAAGGAAAAACAGTAGCGATTAATCAAACAAAAATATCTAATAATTTGTTATCTGTGGTGAAAATATTTTCAAATTATGTGTGTATTTATTACCATAAAGAGTTTATGTGACTCTAGATTTTGAATAATAGTGTTGACAAAAAAATTTGTAATTCAATAAACACTTTTTTTCGAAAAATAATCTCAATAATAATAACTGTACGAGCAGAATAATATATTCATGTATTTAAGAGCATTAAAGTCCTTAAAATATGCGCCGGCCACTATAGCTTTTAATCACAAAATGATAGAAACAAAATTACAAAAAAAAATGCATTGAAAATGCCTAAATAGTGATTTTAAAGACTATTTATTCTAAACTACAATTTTAGAGTTGACAGAATCCTTACTTTTATGGCAATACATTTTAAAGAAAAGATATCATGAATTCGAAATTTGCATCTCTAATTGTAAAATAATATATATTTGAAATACTAACAAATTTGATCCAAAATCCTTTTTTTTTGGATTTATAACTTTTTTAGAGAGATTATAATCTTAAAGATGGGTGCATTTTTCAAGTAAGTCAACAGCCTATGCACAAAGATTAAAATATACGAAATAATTATTTAAAAATTCAATTAAATACATAAATGTGAAATATAAATCATAGAAGATATTTATTTTACCCAACCTATCACAAATAAATTTTATGCAATGGGTTTATAGTGGAATGACTATTTTAATACGAATATAACTTTTTTTAATGTGATATAGACTTCTCGCAGTTTTATTTATTTTTGTAAAATCTTTTTTGTAGATCCCTAAAAATAAATTTTGCTACTTTAAATTTATACAGCATGATTTATTTTTGTTTTAATTTTTTTTTATTTTTCTTTGTGATAAGAATACATATTTTGATTTATTTTAGGGGGGGATAAGGTTATCGATCTATTAAACTTCAAGATCTATTTCTTTATATTCAAATATAGATAAACATAAAGTATCACCATAAATGAAAATATATCCGTCAAATATAAGTGAATAAATATAAAAAAATTTATCTCATATAATTTGTAATAAAAATATATATGTAAAATATTATTATATTAAGTTTTGTAAATTAATTTTCCAACATGTTTTTGAATATTTATTTTATAGTATTTGAACAAGTTTAAAAAAAAGGTATCTATAAGAATTTAATATTCAAATATTGTAGTGCTTATAAAATCGTTAGAATTTTTAGATTTAAAGAGGCGGGAAGAATTGAAAAACATTCCAGGAATGAATATTTCTTATATATTTGATAATGGTTATGGTATAATCATTATAATCAATATAAATCACGGATGCTTATTTAATTTACTACAATATTTCGTATTTAAAAAATAATTTTCAAACGTTATTCACATTTTAGCTTACCACTTCATCTTTTCATAATATGTTTTTATAGTTTTGATTCAGATATGGCAAAATTAAATATACATTCAATTTAATAGAACCTAAAACGGCTTTAAAAAAATTAATATAAAATTACCAATATTATAATAAAAATATTTGATTATAATTAAATCTAATATTGCGATTTTTTAGATGGTTTTTTCACGGGTTAAACCCCCCAAAAAATCAATAAAAACCAAAAAATGCCATGTAACTTGAAAAAAAGAAAAGTCATCTAAAATATTTTCTGCATACAAAATATTTTTTTGTATATTTCCCATAAATTTTTTATTAAAGTCAATAATAATTATTTTTTCATCATTAAAAGAATTGAAATTTTTACTTATTCAGTGAGAGGTTAATTTTTCGAGTATTGATTTCCTAATTTTATATAATGTGGTTGATAATAAGCCGATCAAATTTCAAATTTTACTTTAGAAAACAAACAAATTCCTATAACAATAAATGATAACAGAAAAACAGGTAAAAAGGTATTTATCATTCACATATCACATATATTCTTTTCAAATTTGTAGAATAAATATAAAAATTATACACCTGTAAGTCACAAAAGTCAGTTTTTGCTCATTATAAATTTTTTTTTGAATGATCAATTTAATGGGAAATAAAGCAACGTAAAATACTACACTAAGCTAAATTTTATAATATAAGGTCATAATATTGCATGTGTTAGAAAATATTCACTTACAGCTCTGATAACCTTAATATAGCTTTAATCAAATATAAGTAGTTTCATAAAAGCTTTATTTTTTCAAATTGAATTTTAGGAACAATTCCTATGCACAGAAATTATGCCCTATAAAAAAGGAATCCGAAAAATAGTTTAATCTGTTTGTACCTTTATAAAGAAATGGCTTGTAATTTTTACCTTTTACTATAAAAAAACAAAAAATTTATGTTTAGTTCAAGCATTCTAATATTAAATTTTACTTGAAATTGGTGTTCGTTTCGAATTTTTGATAATTACACCCCCATATTATATATTAATTTTCATTTTATATTTTTAAAATCATGTATAGATACCCATTATTTTTAATTTCGTTTCCAATGTGTTTTTTATTATTTTTAATTATAAATAATATATATTTTCCGGATACACATGAATTTTCAGCCTTCATTTCGATTATTTGACGGAAATTTTATAATTTTTAAACATTTAAACTATAATATTGCATAACGAGCTAATTTTTTTCATTTTATTGTTTGCTCGCGCAAAACTTTATATTGCTCTATATGGCAAATTTGATTCTGATCTTTTTAAGCTCATAACCCTTACAATATTCCTTTATATATCTTCTAAGATCAAGTCCTATACATTCAAGTGTTTTTATAAGACTATTTTTTGTGAATATGTTTCATTTGGATTCCATAATTTCTAAATATACGACTAATGGTATTCTATGACAACACTATCCAATCCCATTTATGACATATGATACTATTATTGTTTTTTAAAACATTTCAATACCAATTATTATATTTAGCAGACACATAGTTCCCATTCGCATTAAAATCCATGGTATAATGTATACCTGTTTGGGCGTTAGGGGTTCACGAAAATCATCAAGTTCTTTGTTTTATAATTAAATGGAAAAAGCTTCTCGACCAAATATATAATTTTACAGAAAATAATAAAATTATATAACATTACATAATTTGGGAAATTCCAATTTTAATCAAAATTATGGTTTTAAATAACAAAAAAACGATCATAGCATTTGTATTTCGTATAAAAATTGACTAGCTACACGATATGTTTATTGGCATAAATTTGTATTTATATATGCTTTCTATCATTGTTTAACATGCATTATTGGCCTTTTTATGTTTAATTAAACTGTTATGATCGTTTATTTATTTAAAACCATAATTTGATTAGAATTAGAATTTTTAAAACAGAAACCAGGCTAATTTTTTGTTTTTTCACGAATTTTCGCCTAAAATAAGGCGTTTCAAACCAAATTTTATTTATATTTGTAAAGTATGTAATGGCTATTGATAATGGATTAAATATTTTATCTAGAATATTCAGTTTAAATATTAGAACTTTACAATTATCATCAAACAAGGGTCTTTTTGAATAAAAAAACAGGCAATTTATGCTGGCTAATTTTGAGGGATAAAGTAAACACTGGAAGGCCTATGAACGACAAAAAAAAACCTTTATCATAAATATATTCCTGTTTGTAGTAGTTAAACAAAATTTCTGAAATTCCACAAGCAAGGGTAATTAACAAAAGAAATTATTACTATGATGTGATGTTTACTTGAAGCCATGACCCTATAGACATGATTAAGCTACAAAACTTTAATCTCTTAATTTTAATTTATTTTCTCCGATATAATATTAAGTCCAGATAAAATCAGAAAGCTATATAAAGAAATACGTTTATAATTTTGACGGAAAAAAAAGATGGGTTTGCTTTTTTTTTATAAAATATGGGGAAAACAACTTTAAAATGTATTTAGTTATAACAAACAACTTCATTTTACACATAGTCAAATTATGTATCATATTATTGTATATTTTCTGACTAATTCGTTAGATATAAGAGTTAAATATAAATTTATTATGGATAAATATTATTTTATCACTTAATTATAGCTTATGTTTTTATAGTAATAACTAGAAACGTGAATATTATTTGCATTAAACAATTAAAACCAAAAAAATAAAAAAAGACATTTTAAAGAGATTCTATTATAAATAAAAGGTTTCTAATAAAGAAATAAATTTATTTATTGGCATTAATTTTTCATACTTTAATTTTACTTTCATAAAATACCTAGTGAAAACCTTAAAACAACTATATATATTGATCTAAAGCCCCAGTAATAATTATGTTACACCGAATTAACTAATTTTATCGCTTTTAATTATAAAATTTTCAATCTTTTGCAATATAAAAATATATTAATCACATTTTAAAGCTCGTTTTAACTGAAATTTTGATCAAAGGATTGATCATATCACTTTAGACCGATAATCTTTTTCTGTTAGATAAAGGTATCATATTTTTATACTTACCCCAGAAATATTGTTTGCTAAAGTTTTTTTATATTAATTTTATTATGCTTTTTTAATTGATACATAATTTTTTAATGCAATATGCATTTATTTTTAACATTTATAGGTTAAAAAAAATATATACTTAATGATATAATCAAAAATAATAAAATATTTTACAACTCTATATGATTAAAAAGATTCATAGAAGCTCTAGTATCTTCGAAGATAACTTAAACCTCTATAAAGAAACATTTTAGACATAGCAGGCATGTTTAAAGATCAGGTAAGATCCAAATTTTTGCATTAATTGTAGCTCAACATCTAGTTTTTAATCGAACCTGTAAATTCTTTTTTGATAATAAAAAAACTCATTGAATCAGTTTCTGTATGAACAATATAATAATTCATCTTCTTATTTTCTAAATTCTTATATTTTTTAAGCTAGAAACACAAAAGTCTTATAGTGTCACGAGTATATGATTCTAAGTCAATATTAAATTTATTTCTATCCTCTGGTTCTTTTAATACGATTGCGAACTAATATGAAAATATAGGCCTTCCATCGACAAATTTAGTTTATAATAACTCCTATTTACGATAATTTTTTAAATATTAATAGATGAATAAATGATACTTGATATTTAAATATCCACCAATATCTTTTTATGTTTGAATAAATAATGAATAATAATAAAAAATTCTTCAAGTAATCATATTAAAAAAATTATATCATTTATGTTCTAATAAATATTTCGCGTTCAGATCACCCTAATTTATATTCTCTAAATTTGCAAACCTATAAGGTTTTTTTTTGTGCTGATATTGCATAGACTTTATAAAAACACTTTAAATATCCAAATACGTGCGCATAACTCATTCTAGAATCCCAAAAGTTATCATTTTCGGAGTTCTTAATATTTTTTTGTTATACCCGACACACGAGAATATAGTAAAAGCAAAAAAATAATAATTTAAGCAATTTAAATGTAAAGTATTCTCAGATACAAGACTTTGGTAGTAAAGTTTTGTTAAGTAGACAATAAAGGTGCTTAAACTCGTTCTATCGCAAAAAAATAAATATTTGTTGAAATCTCGGTAAAATCATCTTGATTATATGATTAAAATATAAACTTTTTACATAAATGTCGTAATTTATGAGAATATAAACACAAATAACAAAGTTTACATATGCCTAAATTTACTCTTATATTCAACAGTCTTTAAATAAAGTAATTATTTTATTAAGAATTTAAAAAAACCGACAATTTTTTTTAAATAAATAGAAAACAGAACAAAAAAACCTTATTAACCTTGGGTATACACAGAAAAACCGAATATGAAAAGATGTTTGGTCTTCAGGATTGCCTTTTCTCTATATCTGCTAATAAAAAATTTCTCTATTTTTTCGTTATATACCTTCAGACTAATAAAAAGAACTTGTAACAAACTATAACATAAATAAAATATTTATCTAAGCTCAAAAATATATATGATTGTATTTTTGGTCTTAGAAAAACTACATAATAAAAGTCAAGATCAAATTATACATATAATATTTTTTACTTACATTTAAATTCAAACCATTTGAGAACTATAAACAAGAATACTTATAAATAGTAACCATAACACTTTTTCAAAATACGGCTTGTAGTTTTTTGGGTCATAATAACTTGAAAAATCACCATTTCGATCTTTAAACATAGAAAAATTCGTATGATACCCACCTAAAATATAGACTAACAACGCTGCAATATTATTTTCTATCTTTTGCGTGTTTTTAAAATTACAATAATCATGTAAAGAGCAAAAAAGTTGAAATTTTGAAAGTTTCTCGATTTTTTCATTAATACGACAAAAAACATTAATTTGAACACGAAAAAATAACTTTAGAATTTATTATATATTAAACGCTTGTACTGACGAGTGAGATTTATTTTTATTTATACATTCTAAAAGTTTATAAAAATTCCGAAGAATAAAAATGAAAAGATACAAATTAGCTCTAAAAATATATTATATGCATCAACATGCACTATTTAAAATTCTACCTATAAATTGGGCTCTTGAAAATTTCTATAGATACATTAAAAAGTTCTATAATGATTTATTTTTGCGATACGGGGATGCAGCCATGTCATACTGATAATCGATTAACAAAGGTGGATAAACATTCAATAAGTAATGGATCCTTTTTCATAATTTAAGAATTATGTGAATTAAAAAATACCTTTTATTTGTTTGGTACAAAATATTTTATGCCATATAAACAGTTGAAAATCTATAATTATAAGTAAATATTGCGTAAACACGACATTTTTTTCTAAGTAGAGAATATAATATAATATGATTAATTACGAGTTAAATAAAGACCAAATATTTTTGCTCTAATATTATATACTATAGATGATGCAGAAATTATGTGAGTTCCGCGTTTAATTTCTGGAAACTTCGACAGAAGAAAATGTCAATATTATTTTTACATGTGCAACCATAATATCACATTCACCGTAAATCAAAAAATAATATTTAATCTGGGTATCGTGTTTAACCAATGTGATTAAAAGGTAGTATAAGATTCCAGCCTAAGCTTTAAAGGTTTTTTAAGGTTTATATATGTTCCAATGTTTATATTACGGCCTTTAGCATTCTTCACAAGTTATTAAATATTTGAATGTAATTAATAAAGGATTGCAAAATAATTTTTTGTTTGAAAATCATAGTTTGAAATGAATGGGCTTCAAACATTATATAAATTCAAAATTTATGTATTTAATTGATAGTTTATTGTCTAAAATTAACAATAAATTTATTGTTTTGGGTTTAGGAAACAAAAATTTGTACAAAGTATATTTCAATATAAATATGTGTCGGTATCTCTTTTAATTTAAAAATACCAGTAATAGCATCGCATTTTATGTGTTTATCATGGACCAGTATTTCTTTGAGAAGTCATCAATTATACTACAAAATGAAGATCTATAAGTAGTATAGTTCAAGTTTTTATAAAATAAAATAATAATTTACTTTTTTCATCGTTTTCTTCTGGCTTAGCGTGTTACTTTAAATTTATAATTATACAATAACCTATCTTCGGTTGTATCATATATGAATACATCATTTCATCATTAGATTTTATGTTAAGAAAAATAAAACTTTAATAGAAGTAGTAAAAATTTGCCTGATTTTAAGATGCACAGCAAAGTCTTTTTTTAAATCGCCATTGTAAAAATTTCAAGTACATTTGCATACAAATTTATGTATTCAAGGCACCTTATTCATGTTCATTAAATTCTTTTTATAAATTTAAGAAAATTTTACCGTGATAAATGCTTTCAGATTGAAATTTTACTGTATGAGTGAATATTTGAAGATTCTTTAATACACTGTCAATTTTTTGCTTTTATAGTATGTTTCTGTAAATGAGCTTATCACACAGATATAAAGCAAAATTGGCATGCCTAATTCGCTATAATTTATAAAATTTTTATTGTGAAAGAGTTGCTTGAAATTTGCTTTTATATAAAATCTTTTACCAATTTTTTAAGTGTAGAGTTTGTTTAACAGGTATAAATAAAAATATGCCAGTTTTTTAGTCATAAAATATAATCTATATTTTATTGTGCTAAAATATATTCGAGCATATTTATTCCAGTAAGAAACAGCTGATTTTATAAATAAATCCGACAAACATGAATAAAATATGATCAAAATTATGATTATTTTATAGTAACTATTTAGAAAGGTTTATTATACATAAATAATATGGGCTTCTTTAATAAAATATTAAATTCAATAAAAGGGTAATTAAAGTGAAAAAATTATAATTTATAGGAGTAAAAAAAAACAGTGGATGTAATTTTTTGATTTTAGATAGTATAGTAACTTTATTTTTTTACTTTTTCTACATTATTTTAAATCTTACCTAATAAATTTTAAACTGATTGTGACTATAAAATAATAAAAGTATATTACAATTTTTTTGTCTTTGTCTAACTTGTTATGGTAGAATAATAAGGTTCTTCGTGCGTAGAATAATTATTTTTTGAAGTCTAAAGCTAATAATTTGAATAAAAACTTATTCAACAAACAAAATTATAAATTCGTACTTAGCTAAAGATTAACGTTTAAAAGGTATTAAAAAGAGAGCTTTGGCTCATATTTTTAAAATAAGATATTCAAAAATTGCATTTTATGGCTAAAAACATATCAATTTATACAATGGGGTCAAAAATATAGAACTTTTCCGATTCACATTAATTTTGAATATTAATATTCGCTATAAATTGATTAGAAAACACAAAAATCTCTTTAATTCACAAAAACAATTATAATTGAATGGTTTTTAAATCCCACTATTTCTCCAAAAAATATATTTGTTCATTCGCCAGAAGATCCGATCTTACAAAAATTGTATTTTCTACCCTGTTTATTTAAAATGTTTTTTTATTGCTTATTAATATTTTTTTTAAAAGATTAATATTTCAATGTTCAAATTCCAATGTTTTTGTTCGAAAGTTTCACATTAAATGTCATTTTTATCCATAAAAAAATACACAGTAACTGAAACTAAACAAATTTAACTTGTAGAAGTCATAATAACACAAATAATGCAATTAAAATTTATTATGGCAACTAAATTCTGAACAAAGAGCTTTGAACTCTTTACTTACTAATTATATGCATAAAAAAATGAAAATATGTAGATTTATGTTCATAAGTAAGTAAATCAGGATAATAATGCAATATTATTCTTTTAAAAATAATCATAATATATAAAAATAAGTAAATGTGCAAAAAAATAATGTTTCACGTCATAGGTATATTTTATTAGCGAAATTTATATCTTAAATTATGTTTTTAGACAAATTACTATAATATTTTAGACTTAAAAATTACAATAATTGTATTATTTTTCTGTTTTTGATGTTGAAAACATTTCAAAAAATACAATTTTAGCTTTTTAGTGTGCCGTTGTAATTTTCATCACAATTAATTATCCTTTTTAATAATGATTAAAATAAATATAAACAGAAATTTAAGACTCAACGAACTTTTATAGGTATCAAGTCTGTTCAGAGAAGCTTTTATTGTTATTTCGATTCTTTTTTTTGCGAAATTACCATTCTACGAACATTTATAGAAAATACTATAAAAAATTTATAATCCATAGTATAAGATATATCGCTGTTTTTCATACAATTATTTAACAGTTATTTTAAATAATTTTGCCCAATTGCATTTCAGTAAAATCAAATAACTGTGATCGAAGATACCAGAATGTTTTCGTAGAATAAAAGAAAAGGCCATTAGTCAAGAATTTTTTTATATAATGAATGCAAATTTTGGTTTTGTTTTCTAAATAATCGTGCTTCAGTTGTAAACAATTTAATTTTAATTTTATAATTTAATGAAACATGGTCTAAAATCCAAACGTAGATTTTCCGAGAAATACAACAAAATTTGTGAAGATATAAATATAAAATAAATTAGAAGCTCGCATCTTTTCATTATTTATTAATATTTCCATGAATTCAACTTCTTTTTGACCTCTTCCATCAATAAAACCTTCATAGTAGTATGCATTAGATTATTACTTGCTCGTCTATGTCCTCTTATTTTCCTGCACTCGATATGTTAACTAGTAGAGTAACCTCGGGCTATATTCTTTACCTTTATTTAGTTTCGCTTTTAATTTATCTATAATGGTCTCTATTTTGGGTTTTTTATTTTTTTCATAATTAAGTATTCATCATTTCTATTTGAGAATAAATTAAAAATTTTTAAATTACAACACATTTGCTCGCCCTTATTTATCCAAGAGATAGTAAAAAGCAGGCTAAAATGATCATAGCATTCAATATTGACTAAATTATGTTATAAATATATATAACCGTTTGACAGAAATTTTTTTCTATGTTTAATTCCTATATCTAACCCTATTTTAAATTCAAATAATTTAGAAAATGAGATTAGATGGAAAATTAGTTTTAATAACACCCGACTTTATTCTTCATTTTTATAAGTTTATTGCCCAAGGTTTTCATACGAATTTACGTTAAAAATGAATTAAGTAAACAAGAATTATTTTTTTTATAAAGTCTACTTCCAAGTTTAATTTTTATTTTTTGATCAAATTAAAAATTGTATAGATTTCAATATTAATAAACGAAAATAAATAATATATATGTGATATGAAGAGATTTAACTATTTGGAAAGTCCCTTATTGCTATATATTGCAAATTAGACGATTTAATTCTATGAAACACTTGGTATTCGTTTTCCAAAGAAGAGCTCGATTAATTGATCCAAATTCAGTTTAAAAGTAACTAATAGCTATTTTTTTTGAACTGAATAAAAAAATATAAAATAAAAACAACTTTATATCTAAGCTGAACACCCTTGAAATAGTGTTATTAAACTTTATGCGTGGAAGATGCCAAAACATGTGCATTTAAATGCTCAATTTTAATTCGATTTCAAAATTCAGCTTTATTTAATTGCGCATTTAATGTTTATAATTTTTTATTGTTTTTTATTCAGTAACTAATTAAAAAACCTCAATCGCCTGCATCATTTCAATTATTTTATAGATTTCTTCTGCAGAAGCATATATTTTGATCCATATTACATAATATATATTATTTTTGGCTTTTATAATATTTTGTCTCTCGAATATATAAATTTATCCCGTTAGTCCTTGCTTTGTGTTTTCATAGAAAATATTATGGCTTATTAAAGTTTTTATTTTCATAAAAATCGTATTTGAGCATAATAAAGTCCTTAAGTTATTTTAAGTTCAGATGTATTCAAAAATGAAATGTTTTTGAATATTGATGTTGCGTTCATATTTTTGATGCATATGTTAGGACCACAAAAAAATAAAAATACGTCAAACAATTATGCCCAATTTAAATAGACATTTTTTTATGATAGTCTAAAACATTTGTTTTTTTATTCTTTATTTTGTTCTGATTTAAACAAAATTAAAATGAATGGTTGCCCTAATTAAATATTTTCGCGATTTCAGGTATATTTACAATGCCAACTATTTTATATATACTTTACAAAAATAAAATGTGTATTAGATATGTATTTTCATAGGATTGTTTTTTTAGAGATATTAAAATGCTTGCAACAATCATGTCATATTTTTTAGGAACCGTTTAATTATTGCATAATATCACCAAAATTTTATTTTTACATTGCTTTGTGACAATAATATAGGGGTTTAATTATGTATTACTATTAAATAAGTAATTTCCTATTTGTTTTTAGGAATAACGTGATTATTTTTGTGTGATTATCTTATGCTAGTCATATTCTCTTTTTAATTCTTGTATTTATAAAAGTTATTAGTTCAATTTTTTTTAAAAATCCCATAGTTGAACACATTTCTAAATTTAATAATAAGCTTACACTTCTTTCGGAGAAATATTGCAATATTGTATTTCTATGCCATAAGAAACCCCCATATATCATAAATATTTTCCTCAAAACCGTATATTAATGACAATTTTAGAACTGGAAAATATATTTTTATATTTTCTGGTTTTTGACTGTTTTTATATCGTCTATATTAGTTATATCGATTTTTTTAAAGAAATAATTCTCCTTTACCTATATATCTAAATATCAGGTCTAAAATTCCATGTTTTTTTTTCTGTAATGATTTTCGTATCTAATTTTAATTTCTCATATATATTTTCCGTGCCTATCGGGTCCTGTATCTCTGTGTTTCTTTGTTTTTTAAATACCTATTATCTAGCTAGAATGAAATATAATATTCATCTGAATCGTTATGCTTAGTTAAATATTCATAATTATATTTCCTTTGCTATACTTTCGAAGATGTTAATTTTTCTAAAGAATTCATTATTACACGTGTATCTTGAATTTTAGAAACGATAAAAAAAACTCCATTAATTAAATTTAATTTGTAAATTCAGAGAATATTCTAGCTCTTAAATAGTGAAAAGAAATGAATAAAGATAAATATCATAATAAAAAACTTATTTTTGACATCTTTTGACTTAAATAATGAGAACTAAAATTTTCTATATTTATAATTCTGTTTACTTTACTCTGTATCACAAGAAAAACATTGATGTCTGATATGAACATAAGCGTTTATTTAAAGATCTAAAGCTGCAATTTATGAATTTAAAGGCGAAATTATAATACAGAGGATGTTCACAGAATGCAGCAAAATATTCTATTTGGAATACTTTCAAGCCAAAAAAAAACTATTATAAAAACACGATTATAAGTGTTGTGGTCAAAATAAGGTATAAAAGGTGCAATTAATTGTAATATATGCTATTTTATATTTATGAAATCCAAAAAATAGATATCGCTGCTTGTCTTTAAATGTCTAGTGTAAACTATGAAAAATCCCCATTTATATTATGATTATAGTTCAAAGCTTTATATAATTTTTAAAGATTATATGATTAAAAAATATTTTAAGCGTATTGAAGTCAAAAAATAGTTCAATTCATATCAATTATTTAAATAAAAGGAAATCTAGGATTATTTGAAAAAACCAAGATTTCCTCTATTGAATCACTTTTAATTATAAAAATACGTTTTCTAAATATGGGTATGAGCTAAAAATTCCCTTTAATAATAATATAATTTATAAAGCCATAATTAAAGTCTAAATTATGCTTTTTTTAAAAAATTACATAAAATAAATTTGATTACTATATTTAAATGATATGCTACATTCAAAATAATACATTTATATTTTCTGATATTTGCAAATTCGTTCATTAAAATAATAATCGGAATTATTTTATAGAATGAACCAGCCATCACATAAGATTCGATTCTATAGTTAGCAAATTCGCATGCTTAAATAATATTACACAGTTTTTATGGCTTTGTTGTGCAAAATTGGGAGGAATCCGGCACAAATAATAAAAAATGTTATCCATTTCTATTTTAAAAGATGAAATTAATGCTAAAATTATTAAAAAAAGATATCTATTGATAAACTTAATATTATAAGCCAAAATTTATTAAAAAACCAACTTTTTGTGCGTTCAATTTTCATAAGAGAAAATAGTAAACCTTTGGCCATGTTTACAATGAAAGCACTTATAATATGAACAACACTTACGGCATATACTCCTTTTTTTTGTTTTGATGCTCGATAAAATTCAAATTTTTAATGTAAACTTAAAATTTTCAATAAGAATAGAATTATTGGCGAAAATAAGCAAAATTGTATTCATTACTCCCTTGATTTTGTTAAGAGCTGTCCAAAATTTATGCGTAATTTATTTAAAATGCGATATAAAATGTTTTTGAATTTGATTTGTTTTTTTTCATAGGTCTTTCTAGTTGATATAGATAAATATTACGTAAACCGATGTATATTTAATATAAAAGGTAATTTTTAATATTTGCTGTTATATTGATTAATTCAAGCAAATCAGAAAAATTGTTATCGTAATCTCCAATTTATCATTATTTAAAAGAATTCAATTAATATCTAAATTTATAATGGCATACTTAAAAATATTATTAAGATGAATTATTTGTTTTTTGTAGAGATCGTGTTTTTGGATCTAATTTGTCATATTTTTACAGTCTGAAAATTATTCCTCCCCTTTTCAATTTACCGCAAAAGAAAGAAATGATCTAATGGCCTTATGCCAGTATATCACCCACAAACTTAAAACCAAGTTTCTTTTTTAAAATAATTTTACACAATAAGTTTAAATCAATATTTTATGAAATTTGTAAAACACAAATAGTTTCTCCAAGGATGGGAAATGTTCTTGTAAGGCACATTTAACTATTATAAATATCAACAAGAGAACAGAGGAAGCAAACTTAAATCATGAATAGAAATTTAAATTATTTTAATAAACCTACGAGATTATTGAAGTTTTCATCATTTTGTATATCCAACTTTTAGAATCTAATGTTTATCTAACAAAACAACTTTTTATCGTATATAATCAATAATGATTAGATGATATTACGAAAAGATTTACAAACCGTGAAATTATCATTCAAATTCTTATTTAGGAAAATTTTACACACTGATTACAGCTAATGGTAGAATAAACAAAATCCGAACTTCGCTTATTGTAAACTCATATATTTTATATACATCTTCTGACTATATCTCAACTTTCATGATGTAAATTAATTTTATACAATTTTCACAGCTTTAAAATATAATTTAAAGTTACTCGAAGTTTTATGCAAATAAATATCAAAATATTGAAGGCCTAAGCTAAATGTAAGAGGTAGAATTTTGAATTGCTGATTCTTCAGTATCAATCATTGTTTCTAATACTTTATTACGGAATGTAGAATATGTAATTTCATGCTCGATTTAGCATTAATACAAGTCTTTGATTGTTTTATATTGTTGATTATTTGTATATCTTGTGATAACTTCGCGCAATAATGTAATTTTCGAGATTTTTAATTTCTTTATTTGATGTATTTATGGCTTTTTCATTGATTTTTCTTAAAGACTATCATTCGATGATTTGATGTTGCCCAAGTCTATTTGTAGTCATTCTACGATGATTCATCTGTAAAATCTTTACAATTTTGCTTGATTTTTTATATGTAATTATAATTTTAGTGTATTTAATTTTTTTGGGATCGGTGTTAGCTAGTTTGATCAAAGAATATCCATCGTGTCTACGATTTTTTTATGATGATATATGCGATCATATACATGCTTTCATATCAATACATACATTTTGATAGATTATTATACCTGATAAAGATTAAATTTATTTATTTTAGGGCTAAATTATTTGTTTAAATTTTAGTTTTTGTTCTCAAGCAAAACTTGCTTGATCTCTCGTGCTATCACCGTATAAATACTTCCGGCTATTTTCTCCTCTATTAAGTCTTCTTCAATACCACCCTCTGTTTAAGATTTAATAATTCAAGGGTTTTTCTCAATCCCAAGGTTTGTATAATGCCTCAATCTGGTTGGCTACTTCGAGTTCTTTCAGATACCTTTTATGAGAACAAACATATATATTTATCTATATTCACAAGTTTCAGTTGATTTTACACAATTTATGAATCATTTATTTTCTGTGATTTACTAAATTCTGGTGAAAGAGATGATTTGATTCCAACAAAAATCATGGAAAAAAATCAAAAAATAATGGAAAAATATGGAGAATTATATCATGGTAAAGCATAAAATACTAGATGGAATATATCAAGGGATTTTTGTGGATTTTAGTCATAAGAGCGATTTTATTCACTGATACAATCATTGATAACGATATAAAAAAATCTTTGGGCCGCATAAAAATTATAATACGCTATAAAAATATAAAGATAAAACTATATTTTGGCAGAAATACTCATAATTTCACATTATATCAAACTAGGTAATATATATAAAGAAATTAGTTCAACTAAATAAATTTTGGCCAATTATAATCATGTTGAAGAAAGTAAAACAAAGAAAAGACATATTTTAGTCTGCAGAAACATATACAATTTCAAAACTAAACCTTATAAAAAGGCGAACTAGATCAAAACTAAGCTCAATATTTATAGATGTAATGTTTCTAGGCTTTGAAACCACAACACAGTTCATTATAAAGGCCATGCGTGGAAGTGTAATTAGTATATTCTTAATAATTTTTATAAAAATTTCTGGGAATTGAGTGGATTTTTTATCTCCTATGATTGATAAATATACTTTTAAGATACAACGCTGCTGTATATAATCAAAAATATTTACTGGGGAATGAAACCATAATTTCAGAAAAGATGCAGTGAATATATGAAAAATGAATTGGGTGGGGATATTTTCTATCAGAGATTTTAAGCTCTTCATAATATTTCTCATTTCAAAGATCTATTTATGGATCTTTTCATTTCCAATTTTTTATTTATGGTCTTTATTTTTGCGCACATTTTATTTTATCAAGCTGCAAGGGGTTTGGAGGAAGTGTATCATATCTCTTGTGCCATAAAGAATTGTTTAGTTTTTCTGGAAATATCTTTAGTGTACTTTATAAAATCATAAAACTAAAGATAAGGATTCGAAATTCAACTATCTTAAGTCTGCTAAGTTTACTAAGCTGTTATTAAAAGAGCTTATTATATTTTTCGAAACCTTTTAAATATCTTTAAATCAAGAAATATCATTAAAAATAATTATTTGAAATAAATAGAAAATAATAATTTAAGGTTTATAATAATATATGGAAAAAATATTACAATTTTAGATAAATATTAAATAATTCCTATAAATAAGCATTAAATACACTTGAATATAGTTATATAAAAAATTATAATTGCCATAAGTTTTCAGAGAGGAATAGAATTATTATGCACTTGGAGGATCATATAGTGAAGATAAAATAATAATTATAGTAAAGGGGGAATTTAGAATTCAGATTATTATAAATATTTATACATGTTATAAAATAGTGTTTCAAAGGCTTAAAATATACTAACTATACTATTTTATAGAAATTTAAATCATTAATTATGTTAGAGTTATAACTTTTAACTACTTTGGAAATCAAAAATTTAAGATCTCAAAGTCGTAAATCTGCAGTTTAAGTCCACAATGATTGTAATTCCAATTAGACACCGAAAATTGAATTTGCAATAGTTTAGATGATTGATGACAATTCTTCTTCTTTTTTAATTTTTCAAAATATATTATAAATTTTTCTTGCTGAAATCTTTTCAAAACATATAAATTTTAGATTCATAAAGCTTCGTTTTACATTTATTAATTATGTTTAGATCAGAGAAATACTAGTAAATATTTTTTTTAAAAAACTGAAATATGATCTCTTACACTATAAATGTTTCTGTTTAAGTCGTAATAAAAATAAGGAAAGAGCAGATATAATTCATCCTAGTGTGAATATACAAAATCAAATCCGAAAAAAGCAATGATTGATTCTATAATGTGAATATATTATTTTGAATAAAAATATTTATAATGTTTAGAAAATATATCTCCTGAAGGAACTAGATATCACAATCAGATCGAGGCATATATACAAACCTTGGGATTAAGAGATACCCTTGAATTAAGTGGTCTCGAAAGGTGGAGAGGTATTGAAGAGAAGAACATAACCTTAAGTATAAATACGCTGTGCGCGCAGGGAATCAAGCAAGTTGTGCTCGAGAACAAAAACTAAATTATAACTATACATTGAGCCTATAAATATAAAATACCTAGAAAATATATATTGTTGGGGAAATTAAGGAAGAAAAATAAAAAACATTGAAAAAAAATCTAGAAAATACATTTATTATTAAAACAAAGTTCAATATTTCCAGAAATAATTTTTTTCAATATTATGTGCGTCTATAATCTATTTGTTTGGTTTTTCACGAAATTATCCAGTTTCCAAAAATAAAATTCAGAATTAGTGGATGCAGTGACAAAACACTTTTCATCTTTTGAAATGGCAAAATGTATAACCCGGCTTCTATGGCCATGCATTTTCTTTTTGAGCTTTAGATTTTCATTATAGATTCTTATATCATGATTTGAATAACCAGTCGTTGAAATAATTTCATCGTTGCCCGTCCAGTATAGATTGCATATTTGAGATCCCCCATATACAGTTTTAATCAAGCACTTTTCTTCTGGTTCAATGTTTTTATTGGCATCTATATCACCGTCATAAAAATTCCCTATGACGTGATCCATTCCCGACTGGCATCTGATCATTAAATTTTGGCATTTTATCGCTTCTATTCGATTGAGGTATTTTCTCTCATTTAAAATTATATTTCGTTCTATCTCGAAAATAGGATCAGAAGCTTCTTCGTGCTCACCAAATAAACTTCTTGATATTTCTTGATCACTAGGATCATCTACTTCGCTATCAGCAACCTCATAATCAAGATGACCAGTTTCTGAACCGAAATAATTCTCTTCTATTTGATCAGAACTCTTTTGATTACGATTAGAATACTTTATTTTTGTAATATTCCACATTTTTATGCTTTTATCGGCGGTTCCACCACCGCTTACAAGTAAATTTCTATTTTTTGGAGACCATGCGATTGCCTTTACGGCTGCTTTATGCTCATTAAAAACCTTTAGTGGTGTAACTAAATATCGCATATCGTGTATCATTAGTTTATTATCATTGCCGCCGCTTGCAAGCAAAAGGCCATCACAATTTATTCTCAATCCACATATTTCCTGTGTATGTTTAGTTACACATAGAAATTCACCTTTCGCCCTAAGATCCATTATTTTGATACTTCTGTCCCGTGCCCCACTGCAAAGAACGTTATTACCGACCCATTCAACTATGCCTATACGCGATCTATGTTGCGAAAATGATTGCTGCTTTTCACTTTCTATATTATAGAAAACAATAGTACCATTACTGTTGCCCATACAAATATCAGTGTGTTCGGGGCTGATACGCAGTGCATTAATACATACACTTGGTAGTATGGTCAAACTTTCAGATTTTGTTGTATTGAAATCGTATCTTTTTAAGGTGTTGACAGAGGCGTAGTAAATATTATTAGAAAACCAATCTAAAATATTACTATAAAAGTCATCAACTAGCTCATCCACTTTTGATTTTCGAAAAAGACTTCTACTCGTTTTATGCGCCAAAGGATCTTCGCCCTCTTCATTTGAATCAGTATTGATCATACTGGAGACATACATATTTTTTTGAATTTTTCTTATATGTCTATCCATGAATTGAGGGATTTGTTATCTATGCCTGTCTAAATTCACAATCACTTATTTTTATTAAACATTCCATTTATAGAAATGATTCATTTAAATTTGAAGCTGGCATATATGACCATATATTCTGTATTCGTGCTTCTTTTAGTTCGGTGTTTGTCTGTATTGACGTTTAAATTAAAATTTTGATGTATCTGTGATTAATATTACCTGTCATATTCATTTTTAATTTATATAAATAATATCATAAAATTGGAAATTATTAGATGCAAAAGTTTCATTATAGTTAGCATTAAAATTTATAATAAATGGGGCTGGCGTAATAATTCGATATTGTATCATTTTTATTTTTATGTGTTTTTCCCTGGAGTATTTATTGGGAACCCTGGAAGGTAAATATATTTTAAATTTATTTAATTTCGTATTTTGAAATCAAAGATCATATTGATTGACATCTTAATTTTTTAGAATCTATAAAATTAGTCATCAGCCATAATTAAGACAAATTGATTTTCATTCGCAAAAATCTTTGGTGAAATTCAAGGTAGCATGACTCATAAAAATATAAATGATAAATTAAACATCTAAAAAACATAAAATCGAAATAGAGTCGTGATATCTATATTACCCGGGATTTTTTAATGTGAAATTTACACCTACTGTTTATAAAAAATGCATTTACGATTATATTTTTACAATAAATTTACTAGGATCTTGATAATCCTATGATCAAAGACTCCTTGGTTAAAAATTGAGGCTCTAATTCAAAAAAAAGTTGCATAAAACATATTTATTGAAAATAATAAAGTTTTTTCTCAGATAATTACAAGTGAAATTTATTTTTTTTTATGGTGCACATGTAAAATGTTGATTTCTTTGGAATAATGGTATATTTAATTCAAAATAAAAGCAGATTAAAAGAGACAAAAATCTAGAAACTTAAATGTGCTACAAAGCAAGAAATATTTTTTTATATTATAGGGATTTCAACGCTGAAAATATTCTTATTGAACCAAGCTAATCAAAAAAAATCCATCTTCTTAGTTTTTTCTAATAATTATAAAGGTATTTATTCGATTTCCCGTTTTTAACGCTATCTTTCTTATTTTAGTTATTTAAAAAATGAACAGATCTTAGTTTATTCTATACTAGTACCTTTCTAGTTATAGAAATTTATTTTCTTGATTCTAGTAATTTCTATTCAAATTTGCAACCCTACTCAAGGTTTATTCAAAAATATTTAATATTTCAATCTTCCAAATTATGCAGCCAACAAAAAAGCTTACAATTTTATTTATCTTCGAGTTATAAAGAGCACGTTATAATTTTGAATATACGACAAGATTTTCTAAATGTATGAATATATATTAAGATATACCAGGTTTTTTGTTGATTAAATATCCTCTTCTCCTTGCTAGATATATATATTATTCATAAACTTATTTCAATAATTAAAATAAGGCTTGTTTTTTTCTTGATGAAAGCAATAAAAAGAACATTTTTCGAAAAACTGTGTCATAATTGCGTAAAATAGTTTGATTTATTATTTAAAATAAATTTTTTTGACAATTTCGCGCCAAAAAAGGTTAAAATTGTTTATTGTCCTGGCACAAATGCAAAAAAAAACACATAAATGGCTTTTTTGCGTAATAAATCTTCTGGAATCACACCCACATTAAATAAAGATTTTTTAAAACCGTGAACTTGATAATATAATTTTAATTTCCATGAGATTTAGTTTATTTTAAATATAATATTGACCAAATTGGTTTTTATACACACTTAGTTAGATTCAATAAAGAGTTAAAGATTTTGAATAGCAAAAAGTTTGCAAGATTTAGATAAAATAAAAAAAAGAAATTTGTCATAACATTTTCTCTACAAAATCAAGATATTTTCTTATGGTTGTATACGAAGGCGAAACTTTTAAATCATACGAATATCATTTTCTGTTTTTTTAATAAATTCAGTCATCATAAATAATAATTCATCATTATTTTCCCGATATTTAGTGCTAGGTTAAGGGCTTTTTAATCCCATAAAAAAAATGTGTTTGTACTGTGATTTTCAACCTATAAAATATATCACTAAGGCATTAATTTTATATATCTTAAATAGGGATCTTTAATATTTAAATCATACCGATAATCCTGATTATATTTTACTTTATAGAATTTTATGGGATTATAATAGAATTTTAATTCATTGAAATTATTAATCTTAATTTTTTTATGAAAAATAATATATTTTTAACAAGTGAACCCTCTTTTCTATTTAATTTGTAAACAATACCCACACTTATCTTTCTAGATCATGATTTAATTTTCTATAATTTTTTTTCGATATGAATGCGTGCGGCGCCATTTAATGTTCCCGTATAGTTTTTTAATTCATATACAAAATTTTATTCATAAGAAAAGCAAAAAACAAACATCGTGAACCTAAAGAGTCTGAAGAGGGTATATCCGAAAAAAACAATTTTTCTAATGTCTGAGTTAAATTTTTTGGGGACAAAAAATACATTTATCAAGATTAATCTATCGCTTTGAAAGCATTTTAAACGCTATATTTTTTACGATTGTTAATTAGACAAAGCAATACCTGTAAGGTAATTTCGTTTTTTTAAGTCTGAGACTATGTAAAAAATGTTGAACATAAGCCGATTCAAATTCACATATTGACTAATATTCATACACAATTTAATTGCATAAGTTTTCACTTTAGTGTGAAAATCAAAAGATTACCCAATTCTTATCCCTTGTTCATGATTATAGTGTCATGTATTTTTTTTATACGATGGGTTATGCCACAAGAGATAATATCTAGCCAATAATTTTTTCACAAAAAATTGGGCTTAATATGGGATAATATAGAACACCAGATATCTTTCATTTTAAAAAATGGGCTTAGCATAGGATGATATAATATATCTCGACCTCTAATAAAAAAATTATTTGCAGTGTGATTTTTTAATTTGTAAAATTTTAGAAAAATATAAATCAAATTGAGGATGGATAATTGCTAGACTATAAAATAAATTAAAAAAAAATGAAACAAAATGATTATATTTATATAGAAATCGAATAATTAATAAATTAAATCAAATATAAATAAAACAAATCAATAAGACATAATCTAAACAAGCAACATTCGTACCAATGTGAAATAAAGAATATCAATAATGCACACTAAATAATACCATTATTACGAATAGTTGAGCTATATAAAAAATAATCGTGATTTTTAAATAATTTCCATGATTATTGCGATAGTGTTATAGTAATAAAGCAAATATATTTTAAAAAAAAACATACGAAAATGATTATTGCCTGAAAATATCCCAAAAAATATAATAATTATTAAAAAAACTAGAAAAAAACCAATTATTATTAAAATATATAAATATTATTACAATTTAAGAAATTATAATTTAAAAACAATCTTATGTGAAAAAAATTCAATATTTTATTTGGTTTCGAATTCAATATTATCCTAGTTTAAGACGATAAAAAAAGAAAAGCTCTCGGTTATAAACTAATAATAGTTAATATAAAATTCTGATCAATTGGCTATATTTACATCTTAAATGGAAATACACGTGCCAATTTAATACGCTTGTTACATTTTTAAACGTTAAATATTTAAAATGACATGTAAATTAGATAAAGATTCGGGAAACATGCATCATGGCAAATATAGGATTTATTACCTGTGTTTGGGTTCAGAAATAGATTAAAGTTGTTTAAGCGCTGCAATGCGGTGTATCTATAAAACTGAAAGTTTGTTTTTTGGTGTGAGTCGGTATATAGTATTATCTATATCACTTGCAACTATGCGAAATTAATAAACTTTTTAAGTATATTAAAATATTCCTCAGTGAGAATAATACAAGCATATAATCATATTAATTGAAGATTCTGCGTTGAATTTTTTTATATATTATCCATATTCGCTGCGGGGATTAGATACTTCTATTTATAGGTGCAATTTTAATTTGGTTCTCTTATTAAATTACAATAGAACAACTAAAATTTCAGAATTTTTTATATTCTGCAAAGTCATTATATCTTGTGCTAGTGTAGTTTTATACGATTTAATTTACATTCTGTATAACAAGCTAAAGTACATATTCAAAATGGGTTTTTATAAATCATAGAGTTACAGGCATGCTAGTTCATAATTGAAGCTTTTTTATTGGCTTATGGTTTTTGCAATTCATTTCTTCATATACATCGAAGATACATGGGTTTTTAAGCGAGAATATAAGATACTTGATTAATTTTAAACAATAGGCGCAGAAATCTAGATCTTTAAAACGAATTATATGTTCCAAGATAATATACATAAAATATGACAAGACTATAAGTCGTTTTTATGGATATACCCGCAATATATTAAATCATTTCATTATAACAGTAAAAAACAAGTTACCACTCGCGTAGAAAAAATAAAATCTCCTTATTTATGCTTAAAAAAATTTATATGATTTTTTTAATTTTCAAATATTTGAATCATTCATTTTTTTTTGTCCGTGATTTTATTTACTATGTACAGAATTTATAATATTATTTTTTTATATTTTTTGAAAATTACAAAGAGCTTCTGCTATTTCAAGAGTTTGAAACTTGTATATAGGTATTTTTATACAAAAATTGCAATGTTATTATATTTGATAAGGACCCAGCTATATCTCATATTATATGATGTATAATTTAAACAGTTTTTATAATAATAGCGCCATTATATTCCAATAATATCAAAAGATTATTTTCAAGGGTGTTTGTTTGTTATGTAACATCAAATAATAATTGAAAACTGATAGCTTTTGTCAAACCCTAGATCACCCATCCATGTCAGTTTTAGTGCATGTAACACACTGAATGTATAAATATTTTATGATTATTATTAAAAAAAAAAGACAGTTTTTCTTTATATGATAAAATTATACTGTATCAATATGAATTATAGTATTACATTCAACGGGTAAATTTTCATCTGAGTTCCAAAAAATACAAAATAAAAAGAAATCCTAAATTTTAAACTATTTTTGGATTATTTTATTGATATTTTAGATAAATTCGCATTTTAGTTTTTTTACTTGATAGAATCGACATACAATTATATTACGAACGAAACATCAATTAGAATAGTATTTAACATAAAATATAAATAAATATAGATAATTTTTTTTACTAATAATATAGAACGACAAAAATTCTAAAAATAAATATCGACTACGAAAAAAATACAATATTCACTATTTCGAGAGTAAAGATTTGCTTAGCAGCATAAAAAAGATATACATGAAATAAAAATCTAGTTTAAACAGACTAGAGCATATTGGTGAAACATCAATAAATTTTGCAAATGCTAAAAATATGAATATTTAATGAGAAGAACTTGTTAACTCCTTCTTTTTTTGTGTTGCATGAAAAAACCTTTGATAAATAACTTATAAAAATTATATTATAACAATGCATTAATCCTATATTTTCAGCGTAAGTAGGCACATATTCGATGTTTGCTTCCATGCAACGTATATAAATTTCGAGAAGAATAATTTATACAGTAAATGTAATTAAACATATATATTACTACGAACATACATCAATTTTTACGAAGTAAGTACTAATTTTTTTTTGAAGTAAGATATTTATTTCCTTTTAAATATCTTTTTAATTTTGCTTGGTGATTTTTTTCTCTGAAGTTTTCATTTAAAATCGAATATTATTTAGATTATTCAGAATTTACAGGTATTATCAAAGTATTTTGTACAAAAATCTATTAAATTTATGGTGATTCAATTCATTTCATTTTGAAAAAAATTAAAAATTTAAATATGTACAGTGAATAGATAGTTATAAAACGATTTTATCATCAAATTTCTGAATCAAAACTAGAATTAGCATATATTGCTTTTTTTCAAATATGTAAGCGCCCATAAAATAGACTTTAAAACTATGATTTTTTTACAACAGTATTGTAACTCTTGCATAATATGATATTTTAAAAAATTTGAAGTTTATATACTAACATAATGATCAAAAATCATTTTATCTTCCTTTAAGAAGAAACCTTTATAAAATTTTTGATCATTTTTTTTAATTTTCTTATATATAAATCTATTACTCGATTGACTATTTGTATTGAGTGCTTTAAAAAGATTTTAGGTATTTCGCCTAATGAATAAATAAATAAAGAATTCCTGAATGTTTGAAAATTTTCATTTTATGATGATTTATTTTATTTTATAATTTATAGAATCTAAATTCCCAAGAAATTTTAAGATCTTTGCATTTATCTTATTTCATGAATAATTTGGATACTTATCTTGCTAAAAGATCTATTATTTAGATAAAATTCATCAGAATTTATGCAAATAAAATATTCTTTTAAATTTTAAAAAAAGTTATGATAATAGAAATCTAGTTTTTAGTATCCTAATGTATTATTTGTTGCTATTAGATGGCATAAAGAGAATTTATATGTCTTTGCTGCCCATTATACATGTTTTAATCCGTAATATAAGGCTAAATGCCATCTATATTAGCTTGTTCTCTATATTTGTCTAGATATTGCATTTAAAGAATCAAGAAATCATGCTATATTTTTACCCTAAATTATTTTAAGCCCATGAGATAAACTTTATGAATATGATTTATACGAAAACTTTTCGGCAAAATAAAGTATTTACAAAGTTATTTATTATTTTTATGGACAAAAAGAATTTTATTTTAGATATGTGAAGGACTTTTTATTTCTACAAAAATAGCTTTTATTCTGGAAAAATATATTTTTTAATCTCTATGCGGCTCATATTTTTTGGGAACCAACAAAAAAAATCACTCGAAGGTCTTAAAACTGCTCTAGAGTCCCTGATATTGAAAAACATTATTATAGATTTTCATAAATTTATTATATAAGAGTTTTATTGCCGAGAGTTCGCAAAAATGGCATCATTTATACTACTTTAAATGATATTTTAAAAAACCAAGGTCAAAATACACGCACATTAAGATTTAAAACAGAAAAAAAAATTGTTTTTGAGAATGTAAAAACAGAATTTGCCAAATAAAAAACTCCATCATACTAATAATGTGATATTTTTTGTTTGAAATTCAGTTATTATTATGTCCTTAAACTGAACTAATTTTTCAAGGTGATCGTATGAAAAAAAAGAGAAATATTCCATTTTTTTTTGTATTCTCATGAAATTTTGTGGTAATTCTTATTGAGTTATTTGTATTTAGATTTAATATTTAACCGAAGAATAAATTGAAGAGATATAAAAAACATTAGGAATATATGTGAATGATTAAACTAGCACAAAGGTCAATTATATTTTATGATACAAAAAAGGTGATTTATATGTAATTTGCATAATTTTCGGTGTTTTGGTTTCACTAGCAGTGCAGAAGGCATAAAATTAGCATCTTGCAATGTTTTTTTTATCGTGTTTTTGTGCATTACACTGTTTAGTGCCCGTGTTTGTGTGCAGAAGCCCAACCTGCACAGCTTAATCTTTGTTTACACGACCAGCAATAGCTAATTTAATTGAACTCGATTAATTTATCAAATGTTTTATAAAAAATATTTATGAGGCATATACTCTCGTCAGCAGTAATCGGCCATATTTAAAATGACTTAATTGTGATATTGATTGCTGCTAAGATCTAAATGTAGAAAACTTGGTCTAAGTAATATTATCTTCGTTAAATTTCTTTATAACATTTTTGTGAATATAGTTGTCGTGATCCCTTCAATATAATATAGTGATCCCGCCACGTTTACCTCCAATAACAACTCTTTAAGCTGTGATCCTTTCTAAGGGGTCAGATGAGTATGGAAAATCAACATCAGAAAATAATAAATAAATACCTTTTTATAAAGTATCTTCTTTACCCGAAACAACATTTTAATTACGACAATAGTAAAATCAATCTTTGCCAAAGTTTATTCATTTTATTAGATATATAAACATACCAGCGATTTATTCTTTAAGAATGAAATGTTAGAAATAAAAAAAGTTTAATGATTATGTGTGAACGTCTACTAGAAATACGTATCAAAAATAGGCTCTAATGCATTTATTATATAGAGTTATATAATCAATAATAATTTATTCAAAAAATATCCAATACCAGCAATCTTTACAGTTTTATGATTATGTGTGAGTATTGAATAGAAATATTTTAAAATAATATCAAAATTTAAAGGCGATTATACGTTCTTTTTACTGAAATTATGTAAACAATTGTAATTATTTATCATAAAAATTCGCAATATTTTATAAGAATTAGGAATTTCATAGGTACTAATGCATTCATCTTATTAAAATTATGCAATCAATTGCAACAGTTTATTATATAAAGTATACAATATTTTATAAAAATTCGGAATTTCACATGTGCTAATATATTGATTTTTTTAGAATTAAAATAATGCAATCAATTGTAGTAATTTATATTAAAAATTCGCAATTTTCTATGATAATATCGAATTTCAATGTGCTAATACATTTTTTTATAGAATTATGCAATCAATTGAAACATTTCATGAGAATTATAATATAACATACAACGATTTACTATAAAACTTCGCAATATTCTATAATAATATCGAACGTAATGGATCTGGGTGCATATATTATACCAAATAAAAACACTGTAACAAATTTATTTATGAAACAGATTTTAATTCATTATTTGACTATTTCAATCTTGTAATTTGGTGCAATTAAGAATGATTAGAAACTTTATAATCTTATCGAGGAATGGCAAGAAAGGGTGTATGTTTTTGAAGTCCAATAAGTAATTAATTTGCAACGATTAAAGACACAAAGCTGAAATAATAATCGCCAGGAAATACTTTTTCTTATTTTAAAAACAGTTAAGAGCTCCGTGTGTTCATAGATAATATTTTCTGGATATAAATCACAAAAAAACCATTGAAAAATCAATTAACAGTTAATTTGTGACGGTTTAAAAGCATCAGTTTTGGCTTAATTTTTGCCGTGCAGAAGGGGGTTTATGCCATAAGATGTTTAACAAAAAATATTGCTTGATGTGGCAGATTGGCCGATTAAAATCAATGAATTTATTTTTTTGGTTCATTTTTATATATATTACTTGTCTCAGAATTAATAATAAATAAATTTTTTACAATAGTGCATGTAATTTATTATTTTCGCTTGATTTAGTTTATTGATTAGAAACGAGTGATTTCGAATATTTAATTTAAATTGTGAGCACGATACATTAAACAAGAAATTGTTTTTATATATTTTCTATTTATAAACACAATATATCGAATTAAGAGCTTTTAGTCTGCTAAGTGTTAAAAAAGTGTATAAATGAATTCGTAAACTTTGGTTTCTCAATGGAATAGAGAAATATTCATGTAAATTTATAATTCAATGTTATCGTACACATATATTACCGGATTTTCAAATGAAATTCTACGATATAATAGCATGTCTTTCAAAATCCTAACGCCAATGTATCATATATAAATTCGCCTCTTGCAGTTAAAAAACTTATCGTCGTTGACTTGAAAGTTACTTAAGATACATCTGTATTATTATCACTAAAAAAGAATACATTTCTATTCTAAATATGTTGTTTTCATGGCTTTCAATAGCTTTATTCGTCTCTGTAATATAAAATAATAGTTATTAAAGTTAAATAAAAAAATTACATGTATTTTTGTTAATATATTTTTCTAAAAATTAAAATGAAAGCCATTCGCGGTTTATAAAAGTATATTTCAATTAAATTTTTTACTTGTAATCTGTGGCTTGGTCATTAAAATTTAAAATTAGAGTCATTATAATTGGATGTTTGTACAATCAAGAAATGGTTACATTCACAAATAAATCCAATTATTTCCATTTTTAAAACTTTTAAATCGATTAATAAAAAGAAGATTAATTGTAATTTCTATAAATTTATCGATTACAAGATTTTGTTTATAAATTATTGGTTCTTTAAAGTAGATTCAAGATTGGGTGAAATAACGATAGATTAAGTTCTGTGCACAACAAGATTGTAGAAAATAACTTGCTCCTTTATATAAAACTGGTAAATTTGTTTTTAAGAAAGCTTACTAATGTTTCAAAACCAATTTTTGTGATAGGAATTTTTTTAATGTATCAAGGATGTGATAATATGATTCGAAAGAGTAAAATGCATGTTTTTTCTGGTAATTATAATATAAATTGTATTTATTACAATAAATTAAAACCAGCTTAGTGTCTAATTTTTTTTAAATGAAAGTAATTTTTAGTTTTTTATGAAAAATAAGATGCCAACACAATTTTTGGATTCTTGATATGCTAAGAATTTCTATTTTTAAAAATTCTCTTATTTTTTTATGGTATTCAAGACAAAATTACTATTTGTTGAATTATATAATTTTCTAAAATTCAAGACAAAATTACCGTTTGTTAGATTCTTTGATTTTTTATAAATTCAAAATAAAATTACAGATTGTTAAATTATTTAATTTTCTAAAATTCAAGACAAAATTACCGTTTGTTAGATTCTTTGATTTTTTTATAAATTCAAGACAAGATTACCGTTTGTTAGATTCTTTGATTTTTTATAAATTCAAAATAAAATTACAGATTGTTAAATTATTTAATTTTCTAAAATTCAAGATATAATTACAGTTTGTTGAATTATTTAATTTTTTATAAATTCAAAATAAAATTACAGTTTGTTGAATTATTTAATTTTCTAAAATTCAAGATGAAATTACTTTTGTTAAATTATTTGATTATTTGTTCCGGCATTTTTATATTTATTTCAAGATACGATTGTCGACATTAAATTGATAAAATAGATCTTTCTCTGGAACATTCGACTACAAATGATTTGATAGTAGAATCTAACCAATAATAGAAAATATATATAAGATATTAAAAATAGTCTTTTATCGGTGATCAGTTCACATATAAACAAGAATATAAAATTCAAGAAGAATATTTACAACCCACATAGAATGAATAGGATTGTATACATAAATGAATCAAACGATTCATCAGATGTAGATTTTGATGTGAATTCAATAGAATTACTATCATATTATCATCTTTCCTTGGTTTACTTGGCTACATTATCGATTCATTTGAGCTTGTTTTTATTCTCATCATTCACCTACATCTTAACAATGGGAGCAATAAGTGGATCTGTAGCTAGATATTTCATGCATTTGAAAAAAATTCCAGAATTACCGCACTCATTTTCAATGTCTGTGAATTGGCCCGTGAAGTTCTCTCGTAAATGTTTTAATTATACAATGTTATTTCACGTTGCCACTATTTGTTATTATTACTTTCGCGTTATCATATGCGGAGATTTGGAGAATAAATTGTGGCATGAAATTTCAAGATCATTTATTTTTCTAACTATAGGAATTCCGGTAATACAAATGGTTCTATATTTCGTAAGGAAAGATGATCATTCAAACAATATGCAAACAGATGCGCGATTCGAGAATTATTTGAATATGGGGGTCTTAACCATTATGGGGTCAATGCTTTACCTTGATGCATCTGGTAAATGCACAATGTTATATAATATAGTTATATCTTTGATGTTAAATATTACCATATTTATGGATAATGATGAATTATTAACTGAATTATGGTATAAACCATTATTTAGATTTACATCGCATATTTTAGGCTCATTATCTTTCGCTGCATTGGCTCAATTAACTAATTCTCTGGGAAATGTTGAAAGTCAACAAAATCTTTAAATAACTGAACTATAATACTTGAAAAATAATAAAACGTTAATTTAAAATATCTTTATTTTAGTTGTGCAGAATCTATAACCATAATTTTACCTCCAAATTTTAACCTAATGTCTATTCTTAAAAGTTATCTTTGTTGGATATAACAGCATGTAAAATAGGATACATGCCTTCAGTCTAGGATAAACGAAGCAAATTCTGATACTTAGCTTAATTTACCTGCCCAAAAAATAGCATTCAAAATAAAACATCTGATACTAAACCATATTACAACAGAGGTAAATTCTTAAAATTCACAAATAACACAAATATTTGTACAGTGAAAGTTATTTCCATTCGTAGCAGATACTTTGCAGATAAAATAATACCATAAAAATTTTAATTTCGGTCCTTTTAAATTCAATCCCAATACACAATCTATTCAAAGTTTGTCAAAAATAACTTATCATTGTTGTTCCATTTGGTACTTTTAGTTTACCATGTTACAGGCATTATTATTCCATTTGATGCTTTTTGTGTAACATTATACATATATTTACAATTTGCTATTTTTTGCTTTATTTTTTCATCTAATCATAATTATTCCACTTGATACTTTCTGTGTAACATTATATAGGTATTATACAATTTGATGCTTGTTGTGTAACATTATACAACTATTATACAATTTGATGTTTTTTGTGTAACATTATACATTGATATATACAATTTGATACTGTTTGTATAGCATTATACATATATTATACAATTTGATACTTTTTCGTTTCTTTTTTAATCTAATCATAATTATTCCACTTGATACTTTCTGTGTAACATTATACAGATATTATCATTCCATTTGATACTGTTTGTGTAACATTATACATAAATTAATATTTCATTTGATACTGTTTGTGTAACATTATACATATATTATCATTCCATTTGATACTTTTTGTATAGCATTATACATATATTATACAATTTGATACTTTTTGTATAGCATTATACATATATTATACAATTTAATACTTTTTGCTTTATTTTTTATCTAATAATCATCATTCTATTTGATCATTTCTGGTATATTTTTTTTATCTGGGCATTATCACATTACATAAATTTTAGTTCTCTATTTTGACTTAAGAATTCCCATATAAAATGAATTTTTTAGAAAAAAAGTCCAATAAGCCAAAGTTATTTATGGCTCTAGTCTTTTTTTATTGAATCCACAAAAATATCTCATGCAAAAACAAATACTTAGAGCCAACAATATGTTTATTTTCTCAACAATAAAAAAAATTAACAGAAAAACCCACGCTATTTACTTTATTTGTTCAAGATTCTATCTTAACTACTTCCAAAAATTTTATTCATAAATTACAGGCTGATATATTTTTTAAACATAATGTATTTTTTGTAGCTAAATCGACATTCGAAAGACTTATTGTGTGTTTGAAATAATTTTTAGCACCCTACGTTCAGCTGATGTACTTGAAGAGCAACACCTTTTTTGCACGGTAAACCGTGATCACATATATTTCAATTTTTACCTTTTTTTTTAATTTTCAAAGTGAAAGAGTTTATATTCATTGGTGCTAGAATATTTATATTTCTTCTAGCAAATCATTGATTTTAGAAATTATATGATAAAATAATCGATTTCTAAAATCTCTGTAATCTTTAATATCGAAAATAAAATTTTATTTATAGGTTAATTTAATTTTTGAGCTATTGATAGTTTTATAAGCTAAAATTCAGAATTAGCTTAAGAACATATTTCGCTGTAACTTCTTTAAAACCCATTATTTTTACTATATTCTTCTTTAAAGACTTATTGGTTCAACTGTCTTCTTTAATGCTATTGTTTGTAATAAGCTTCATTTAGTATTCCCAAACAATTAAAATACGACCTATGTTATTTTGAAGCGCACCATTCCAAGTTATAACATATGGCTCGGCAAAAAAATCAATATATTTATTGATATATACTGAAATTGTAATATAAATTTTCTTATATTTTTTAAAAAGACGGAATTAAAAGTAAAAAACATATATTTAAATCTCAAAAGTACTAAATATAAGGGTTAATTAATTTAAAAGAGCTAATAAAATATCAAAATCATTATACAACTGTTAAAATTCTCGTGTAAATACCATCACATTAATATTGTACAAAAAAGATCATCATTGTCGCTTTCTTGACGGAAATGAATATTTTGTAAATTGAAATGGGCTAAATTAAATAATAATAAAAACACCCTTGACCATATGATTGAGAAAGCCTCTTGAACTAATAAGTCTTGGGGGGAAAAAAAAGTGTCGATGAAGATATAGCAGAGGAAGAGATAGTACAAGGTATTGATGAAGTTTGCTCCAAGAATTGTATCCCACATCTGTTTGATAAAATATAAAAGTCAAATCAAAAATTAATCCATAAATAAAAGATCTTCGATAAAACCATTTGAATCCAACCACACATATTCTCTCCAGAAATCATATAAAATAGTGGCTTTTTTTACGTCGACACTATTAAGTTGTAACATCCCTATTTCATAATTTATTTAAGATAATCGATTTTATTGGTGTAGATTTCTGTAGTTTGAAATAAATTTTTTGGAAACCTTTATTTTATGTTATTGAAATCGAATTAGTTAATTTTTAGTTTGTAAAAATATCAAGATAGTCAAAAAAATATTTCAAATTTTTTTAATAAACAAAATAAAGTACAATTTATGAATTAGTTTGTTGTATTTATAGCGTTAATAAAAAAGAAACTATTCAATAAACCCATCACGCGCTCATATCTAAAAATATCGTTTGAATATTAAAGAAAATTTTACTATGCATACTTATATGAGTTATTTAGCCGAATTTTTTTTATTTGGTTTTTATATGAGTAATTTTTCACAATATATGCATATAATAACATAAAATGGATTACAGTAATAATATATCAAGAAAAGAACTTAAGAAATATAGATAAAATGGGTAAATATCAAAAGCATACACGAAGAATATAATTTTTAGCTTTAAATCATATTTTATTTAAATAACTTATTGCTCACGAGTATAGTATAAAAGTGGCAAATAACATAATTAACTATTCCGTGCATTATATCTAATATAAAAAAACTTATTTTTAATTTAGATATTTTATTTTTGTTTATAACTTTAGATATTCTTCTTCCTAAAACTCATATTGATTATTTTTGCGTGAAAAAAATTTAATTTTCTTTTGGATATTTCTTATTATCCCATATTTTCTTCTATGGTTCTCTTTTTTATAAGACTTATGGGTCCAACACCTTTCCTCTGTATTATATTTAAATTCATCCGATGATTTGGTTTGAAACTTCAATTTTTTTTTAAAGGTATTTTATAATATTGGGAAACCACATCATGTTAAACATGTGGTACATATTTGTATAAAACTTCTATGAATTATATATTATATATTTTTTTATATTTTATTTTTATTTTGGTTTGTCTTATTGCACTTTTTTAGAAAAATAGAACATATGATGGATCTAAAGAATATGTCGTATTTATGCTTATTTTTATAGCATTCTCTTAAGATTATCCTCTATACATCTTAAATTTCGAAGAATTATTGTTAAAGTATCTTTCGTATCCTAATGGTTTTTTAGGAACCCCCCCTTCTATCGGTATTCCTAACTCATTGTTATATTCATAATTTATAAAATCCGAGGTTTAATTAATTAATTTATGTTTTTGCCTTAATATTTAGAAAATTCTATAATTACTTTAGACTATTCTTTAACTGTTGCATCAAGCATGAAAATTACCCCCGTATTTCTTGTCGCCCAGTATTCTCCGTGGATTGGAGTTTTTCTTCATAAACGGCCTTCAAAATATGGTGATAAAGGGTTATTCATGTTTACATTTCATCGCTGAAGAAATCTAATACACCCATACCCTACAATTGCCTATATTCTTGAAGAAAAGCGTGGGACTTTTCTAATAATGGGGAAAAGCTAAAATATTTAAACGGTAAGCTCTTGTTTTATCCCGTCATGTCAATGTGTTATGGATAATCTTTTAAATCATAGTAGCCGCCCCTTTGTCGGTGTGTTTACTTTTAAATAAATTCGTTTTTTAAATATGAATGATAAGGAACCCATAGTCACACATCAAAGCACAATGCTTGAAACCAATTCCATAATAAACCCCTTCAAAATTTATACTTAAACCATAAAAAAAGCTTGAATATATTAGTGTAAATAAAAAGAATGTGCTTGAATAACTTGATTAATACAGAAAATGAAAATATAAATTTACTATGACATATACACAAATGCCAAACACAAATAGTATCGTGCTTAAAACATTGAATGGCGTATTCACAAAATACCATAAGTTTTATATATGGGGTAGTGTAATTCCAAATGAAGCATATGCAACCAACAGGATTGAGTAAAACACTCGAAGTAATAGTCTTAAAAGAAAAATATAAATTTGGGAATATTATAAAAATGATTAGGCTGAATTAATAATTAACCAAATCCGTTATACAGAGCTTTCTAAAGTTTTGTTCAAACAAATAAAAATGAATAAATATAAATTTAATGTCGGTTACCAAATTTACCGAATAATTTGGAAAGGGTTAAATTGAAAATGTTATTTACTAGCATGCGAAATCAGCCTCATTTCCACATTACGAAATAAAAATTTTAATTTACATATAAAATGGTATGGTACGGTGAACAACATATCATCTGTCATATATTAAAAGATAAATTTCAAATAAGCTGATGAATCTACACAAATAATATAATCGAGACAAACACATAAAATGATAATTTTTTAAATGACTAAATTTATGGAATAGGTAAAAGATGATGAAAGATGTATTTTCCGAATCTTATCTAATACGAATAGATGGTTTTACTGGTGAAATATAAATGCTGGCAACCAGAACAACCCATAAATAATATGTTGACGTTAAAAGATATAAGTCAAGTGTTTTTATTGTCAGTCGTTTTTTTATAAAAATCTAAAAACCAAAAAATATTCTTTTTATAATAATTATATTTCATTTATTCCAGATTGAAGGTTTAACTTTCACAAATGCATAACAAGCGTGCATTATTTTTTCATTTAATCATCTTTCTTCGTTTATTTATTACGAAATGGGGGTGTGCTTTATAAATAAAATCAACTTTAGGCTAGCTTTTTAGTGCATTCTCAAAAAAATATTTGTACCATGGCAGTATAAACATATGTCTTAACTAATTATATTTTTTTAAAAATTCAAGATGGTGATTTCATTATAAAAGCAGTTATTTATATTATTAAACAAAAAATTTTGATTGTTTAGGATATCATACATTTTATAGCTATTTTTTTCAACTTCAAGAAATAATTTAAATCATCTAATGGAGGTACTCTTTATAACTGCCAATAGTTTAAACTTTTTTTAAAAATTCAGAAATTAAATGCGCAAAAGGGATAAAAACTATTCTATTGTTAAACAAGTTAAAATTTTATGAAATTTTATTTATTAGGAACTTTTACTACTTCTGATATGTGTTTTGCCCCTATTTTAGCCTCAGAATCGTATCTTCTGGTCTAAAATGATTAAGATCATCATTAAAATCTTCTATCTGTTGAAAACTCACCTCATCTATTGTTTTTTCGGACATTGGTACTTCGTTGGTTATAATTTGCTCTTCATCTTCCGCCTTACCGCATGAGCCACACGTCATTAAATGTCGAATATACTGCATAATATTGATTCTAGCTTTTGAAGTATTGATTGTATTTTGATTATCATTAGTGCTGAATGTGTAGCAGACATATAAAAAAAATATATATAAATTTTGATATATCATTACAGGGGGTTAGCTAAAAATAAAATATATGGGAAACACCGTTTTTAATTAAATGAATTAAATGCGTAATTAATCGAGAAATTTATAGAAAATGGATCAAATATCTGAATATAGAAAAATATACTTCTTATGGTATTTCATCTAAATACAGAAATTTGAAATAAAATAATACCTCTATCAGATTAAATATAATGTAGGATGTTAAAATTATCTCGCTAGCACGAAAATATGATTTATATGGTAAATGATTTTAATTCACCGATATAGTCTAGATCATATGAGATGTGTATTTAAGTATTCTAATTTACTACAATGCACCTCTTTGGATAGATAGAATAATAATAGATTTATTGAAGAAAAAATAAATTAAAAAATATATATATTTATTTATCTTCAAGTTGCCATGCTCAATAAACCTTTTTAATAAAATTTTCTAATGCAAATTAATATTCTTTTATGGGTTAAGTTTCTCTTTATCAATTTAGACGTGTTCAGCCCATTGGGAATATTCCACAACACATAATGCATCTTTTGAAAATTTCACCAGAACTATCTTCATACACTGCTCTTCTTCTCTCAAATTGGATGAGTATAAGTGTCTTACTAAGTGTGAGTGCTTGCATGTATGCTTCTACTTCGTCCAGGATTTTTAACTCCTTAACATATTTCTTATGAAAACACAAATAAAGATAAATTGTATATAATTGATGGTGTCTGGATAGATTTTAATCTTACCGACGAAAATCATGCTTTAAACTATAAAACATGATGATCAAACAAGAAATAAAAACTATATACAATTTGAATCAAAATAATCATAAGGATTAAACATGCCGTATATGCATATCTTATATGATGCTTATATACAACATTATGCATATGAGAATATAAATTCAATGGATATTTATATAGCTATATTTATGAATTTTGTGTTAAAATCACCTTTTTCTTTTCCATGGGGCATAATTCTTGCCACTTAAGGAAAATTATTAATCCAATTGAAAGCTTCAGAAGGATAATATAATTTTTATGGAACCAATAATTTACTATTTACCTTATATAAATGCACAAATAACAATAATGGCAGTGATCTGTACACAATTAAATGGTCCAGGCTCATGTATTCAGTTTTAAAGAATTATATTACCATGGATTTGGCCAGACTTAAAAACCAAGAACTATAAAATATATACAAGAATATATAGCAAGGCTTAAAGTCACAAATACACGCCAACATTATTATTTAAACCACTTTCTGAAGATAATTTGACCCAAAAGCTGTGCGCTATACATCCAATAAATCAAATAAATAATATATATTTAAAAAGCGGAAAAAGAAGAGATATTTTTACCAATTAATAGACTGAGGAAAGAAAAAAAAATTGACTAAACTGTTTTACTAAGCGGTATAGGAACAAATATAATTTGAAAATAATCGATAAAAATAGATTCGATGAATAAAATATTTATCATGGTCCCAGCGTTCAATTAAAAAGTATACTTGAGTGTCTATTGTATATTAACATACATAAAAAATAAACTGCACATTAATGTTTTTACTTATTGTTTTTGTGTTATAAAATATGGTTAAAATTAAATATGCTGAAATTTTCACCTCAACCCTTTATAAAAAAAACTATTTCGGATTTTATAAAAACTTCAGAAATCTACTTCTTTATGAATCGAATGTCAAAATTATTAGACTGGATTTTATTTTGAAAAAAGACAAAAAGGATATTTGAACTGGTTTAAGAAAGTTAATTTGTGATTGAATATATATATTTCAGGTTGTTAGGATTGTGCTTTATGGATATATTTATAGTTTAAATGAAAAAAACAAATTGTAATAATTTACTGCACATAATCATAAATATATTTTTAGGTGTAAATAAGCAAACAACGTATAACCTCTATGATAATTACTCGAAAATACAAATTGAATCTATTAATGCCAGCACCAATATAAAATATTTCACTACAGTATTATGTACACCTGAAATTTTGGAATTCCAGCTTCGTAATTTCTATTAAAATATATACAAAAAGGTATTTATGTTAATAAAAGATGCTTTAGACCAATTAAACTTAAATTCAAACGATTTTACGTTCCTTCTGCATATTCATATGTCAAAAAAATTCACCCGTGAACTGTGCTTATGCAGCAAAAAAAGAATAAAATTAATCTTTTTTTTTATTTCACTTTTTTTGTACAAAATTTTTGGTATGTTTGAAAATAATTTATTAACTTTGTGTTAAAAAATCAAAGTTGCCGAACTATAAATTTTTATGTTGAGGATATTGCGCTTAGTATTTACACATTATATCTTAGTGTGGTGTTTTCGGAACTATATGCGAAAATAATATGATTTTGGCAGTATTTATTTTTCTTAATGGTTTTGTTTTACTTCTTTTTTTCAAATACGATACTATTAAGTGTTATTAGTTTATATGAAACATTAATATTTGCACTTTTTTATAACACGCGTTTTTATATTATTTTTATGCCCTGTACTATCTTTTTTTCCATTTATAAAATAGAGTATACTTTTTATATAGCCAAAAAAAGTCAAATAAGAGATTTTATTCTAATTCCCATTGTAATAAAAATAAGAAAAATTAAAAGGGATTTCAAATTTACATTTTTGTGTATTCTCATATGTATTAAGTTCATAAAATCATATAAATTTCTATTCCATATTATTTTAGCACATATATAATAAAATTGCCTAAATATTGGTTTTTATTGTTAGAATTTGCATAAAAACAAACAATTAGAATTATAAAAAGGTGCCTTAATAATATAAAAATCTATTAGTAGATTATAAATTATTTCTAACGCATTTAAGATATTTTAATTTTATGATATATAGTGTTTTTCAGTCGTTTACCAGAGGTAATATATATTATCTCGTTATTTATTATTTAATAATTCACTTTCATTTTATTAAAAATTATTTTTTTGATGCAAGTATCTTCAAATTTTGTATATTTTTTTATTAAATTAAATTTATTTTCAGAACATAAAAAATTTCGCCTTATTCAGATTTATCCATAAAACTCAAAAAATTGGTATTTTTTCAAATATAAGAATTATGTATAAAAAAGGTTAGAATAGAACATTCTTTTTTAATATTTTTCTCAAATATAAGAATTATACAACTTAACTTTTTTTTAAAAAAATTGATAGTCTTTAAGTTTTTATGATAAACGGTAACACTAGGCATTTCCCGGGGCGTAAAAAAATCATCCTTCAAGAGAAATAAAGTAAAAAATCTTGAAAAATAACAAAAAAATAATGTTTTGTTCTAACCTTTTTTATATATAATGTTATGATATTATTCAAATTGATTCTATGTAAATTTCATTATAAATACCTACCAAAGACTTTTAAACATGTGATTCTTTTGAATATATGCATTAATTGATGTAGTTACATATTTTTATGTACATTGCTTTTTTTCTTATCAAAGCATATAAGATTTCTTTTAAAATCGTTTTTTAACCATTAGCAACAAATGTCAGAATGTATAAGTAGGATCTTAGTTAAAAACAAAACACCCTATACAAACTTTTTTCTTGATATAAATTATTATTTTGATTTGAATTTTTATGCTTCCCTTAATCATATCTTTTTTATATGGTTCTATTTATATTTAATTTACAGATATATTTTTAAATTCTAAAAAAAGCTAATTTTTCCTATAAAAATAACGATAACACTTACTTCTTTGGTCTAAAAGACATCGGGATAATTTTTGTTGTTATCATAGATTTCTAATCCGATTTTGATTTGATTGAAACACAATATTTCCACTAAACTCGTAATTACTATAAATAACATTTTTTGTTATATTTTGAATTTTTGCTATCTTGAGGCATTATTTTATGAAACCACAATGTTAAGAAACATTTATACAAGCACATAATTGTATGTATGCACAAAACTTTCTGTCTAATGATAACTTCATGAGGTTTTTATTTCTTTTTATTAACTAAAAAAATAATAATCTTACTTGGAAAAGAACAAATTTTATTGTTTTTAGATATTTTTTCAAGCGTCTTCGTAGTAATATGTGTTTTCTTACTTTTTACACTCGTCAGGATTTTTCATGTTTATTTTTTAGGGCGTTTTTAATATGTCTCGTCTTACAAACTGTTTGATTCAATTCGATTTCTATACTGATTATTTAGAAATCTAAAGAAAGATTTTTAGTAAGATCTCTTTATAACCTTCATGATTATAAATAATTATAGCATTGATTATGTGTAAAGCTTGCTATATAAAAAGGGATTTTTTTAATCAATATTCAATAAACCAGTTATTAGTTCCATATAAAATAATTACACTACAAAATACATTTTCTATAATTCATTGTTTATGGATTGCAAAATTTTGAAAAGAATAAGAATAGGTTCAAATTTAGCAGAAAAACGTAAATTTAAGGTTTTTATCCGTATATATAGCACAATTTTGGATTTTTTATTTATTTGGCTATTTTTTGCATGATATTTACTAGGAATTACAATTTCTGTTAAAATAAACTCATCATTAAAACTTGTATTGCTGTTATAATTAATTTTTTATACTATTTAGATTATAAAACTACGTTAAATACAACATAATCCTAAAAACAAGAAATTTTCTTAAATAAGGTCTGATTTGTCAAATAAATATAAATTCAATCTAAAGCTTTGGGGTATATGAATAGCCCCGATCGACATACTGTTACTTAAAACCTTAAAAAATAAAAAAGAAGGTTTTATCTAAGTTAATACGTGTTTATAAATATTTTAGATTGGTAAATAGATTTCAAATCTACAATTTATAAGAAGATACAGATCAACGAATCTTCGGTAAATAATATATTTAGATAATCGCAGAATTGTTGTAATATATGCCGTTTTGATATCAATATATTGTTTAAAGCACAAGAGTTCAATATTTAAATTATTTATTGGTGCATTTGGGGCAGAAAAGTTACCGATTTTAGTTTAAAATTTGATTGAAAAGGGTTTCGAAATTCCGAAATTCAATGTTATATGTGCGAAAATACAAATACGAACAAGTAATTATAATGAAAACATGATATAAATGTATTTATATTTGAACTAAAAATGGTTTTAGGAATTTTTAATCTAATTAATCGTATAACAAGTAATTTTAAGTATAAGAGGCTCCATAGTATATTTTTGAGTGAATGCATTAGTATTTGACTGGTAAGTTTTGGCCCAGAAGGGACTGTTCTTAAATCATTTAAATTGGAAATATGTGTTTGGATGAATCAAATATGATTTTGTTTTGATTTTTATAACTATTTTTCGCAGAAAAATGCTATTAAAATAAATGTGTAATTTAGAGGTTCAATCTAATTGTTCGTGCGCACAGTAAAGAATCTAATATATTTTTGTTAATAATAGACTAAATAGTTTTGTTTTTTGCTTAAGATTAAAACGGAAGAAAGACATTAAATTGCTTTTGTTTTAATTATACAAATTAATTTTTAAAAAGCGATTCTAAGAGAACAAGATGTAATAATATAAATAAATAGTTGAATGTAATTATTATATTTTTTGCGTCAATATTCTTGATTAATTTGTATATGTTTTAAAAAAATATCTAAAATTAAATTATTATAAATAAAAAAAAACTTGGTAAATAAATAAATAATAAAATTGCTGTGAGGCTTGTTTTTTGCAAAAAATTATAATCAAATAAAATAGGCAAACCCCTCTCAATACCAATAAAACTTAAAATAAAAATATAGAATAGGTGAGCAATTAATTTTGAAAGTGTAATAATTTAAGAAAATTTGCGCTTTATATTCTATAAGAATTAAGGTCTTATTGTATTTAAGCTATTTTTTGCCTTTATCATTTCACTACCAATATATCTTAAATTAAAAAAAAAACATAAAAACCATTTTAAATTTAGGATTAAATACCAAATAGCGAATGCATTGTTAGTATTCAAGTGCACAAAAAATCATTGTCTCAGTATGAATTTATTCCCCAATAAATATTCTTAAATTGAATCTAGCGCAATTTTTTTATCGTGTAGAAAAAAAGTATGTTTTATAAATAAATATATTTTTTGGATGCTTATATTAATTATAAAAAAATAAATATGCAATTACATTAGATTTTTAAATGAATTAGTAATGATGTCTTTCCATTTCATCCAATTTCACAGTTCTGCGTGCTCAAAAGTCTTTCATTTCATTCAAAAATACAAATTTATAGCTAGATCTGAATATCATACAGAATGAAAATATAAATTAGATTGCTATAAATAATAAACTTCTAATATACAGTTCACAAATAACACGTATTATAGACCATTAGTAACGAAGTTTTATTATATATCTTTAAATGGTCTATATTGCACGGGCTGAATTTAAAAACATGTAATAATAACCCTTATATTTATGAATAAATTCAGAAAAACACAAAAAAAGATAGTGTAAAGTCTTATTTAACGAGTTATTTCAAAAAACAATTTTGATTGAATTTGACGGAAGGTATAATCGATTTAGCAAACTTTAATTTAAAATTATTACTGTCAATTCAACGCACAAAAATGTAAATTTCTATCTATATTAAGAAAATAAAGTGTAATTTTTTTCGTTTTTTAGACATTTTCAAAAATAATTATTCATCTTAGAAAAAATATTAGAAATTAACGATAAAGGGGATCAGATTACCTAGGTATAAAACAAATTAAAGTAGAAATAATATAACAAGCGTAAATTTTAGCTGTTTAACTATACGCTATATTGTGCGGTATAAAAATCAAACCATATAAAAATGTGTATAAGTATTATATTTGCTTATTGGCACATTTTTGTAATGAAAATCTACAATTCCAACATTTAATTTATTTTTATTTTTCAATTTCTAAAACCTACATATTTTTTATACAGGCGCTTGAAAAATGTATATAGAAGATTTTTCATGTATATTTCTTTTTTTACGTGTATTAGACTCGAGTTATGAGTAAATGAAGTTTCAAAAAATTATTATTTGACAATGTCTGCATTAGGGTTAAAATTAAACTTTAATAATTAAATATGTATCCTATATTAAAAAAAATCATCGCAGATTCAAATATTTATTTAGTTGATAATTATACCATTTATTAACTATAATTTTATATTTTTACCTTATATCAATCATTTATGAGTTTCAATATATATATGTTTCCTTTAAAAAATAAGTTCTCAATAAATTAAGTATGTACATTGTGGATTACTAACAATGGAAGCTATCAGATTTCGAAAATAATGTATTTGATGCTAGTAAAAAATTATAAACGTAAAAATAGTAAATATGCAGACAGCGCGTACTTTTATTCTCAAAAAAAAACGCTCAAAAAAATTACAGCACGAATATATTTATATTTAAAACAGCATGAAATGTTTCTGAAAATCAAAATTTAGTGGTTCTTTAATCTGTTTTTTCATCAAAGAATATAAAATAAGCATTTTAACTTATTCGAATAAAATTTTGAAGTCGTATTAACTTTCAAAATTCACAAAAAAATGTTTTGTGGTGTTAAACTCGAATTCTAAAAATAAATATTAAGATGTTTAGAACAAGAATTTTAACTTGTGGTATTTATTTATTTCCACTAACCAGATCAGTTTGAATGAGGCTAATTTTTTCAATGATACATATCTGCATGTAATTTTTTACGCTTATCGACGGCAAGAATATCTGGAAATTTTTGAAAATGCAAACTTAATTAATAGTGGTTTTTAGATTTTCGTATCTTTGTTTAATTTTATATGTTTATATTCACAAATTAAACATTTATACAGATTTGATTGTTTTAAAATACAATTGTAAAAATAACAAAAAAGATTAACACATCCAAACAAATTTTTATAAAAATTTATACGCAATGAATTTTTGTTATGCAACTAATTACGATTTAAAAATTAGAATTGTATAATTATACTATAGTAGGCTTTTGTTTTACTTTCTTAGGACTAATTAAATTTATTATCAATAGTTTTTTTCTATTGTTCATCAACGAAAGGTTTTATTTTTATCAATAACTTTTAGGAATTTCTAGATTTTTCGTATATTTAAAAGAATTTTTTTTAGTTTTAATAAATAAATTGATCGATCTTAAATATATCACACTTTTATCATTTTTAATGGTTATTATGGATTCGATCGGAAATTTATTAATGAGAACCAAGATTATATAAAGATGTGCTATAATTATCTCATATACCTCACACTAAAAATAAACCTTTTTGTGATAATCAGAGGTTAATCGTGCTTTTTTAACACTATAAGTCTATCAAAGTTAGATTCATCTATGGTTTGAAAGGTTTTCTTTGATTAACTTAATAAAAGGTTTAAATATATAGAGATGTGTTTCGAATTTGATACCCAAACATTAAAGGAAAGTATCCTAAAGAAAGGGAGCCCATGCTTTCTATAAAATATGTTTTACTTCTTTAAAGATATTTTATGAAGATTACCGACGTTCATTTTTTTTAATGAAAATAAGCATAAATTCGTTCTCTTGAATTATACACATAAATTTATATTTAAAGATAAAGTTATGATAAGATGATTATATACTCTTAATTAACATAACTCATATCCATAAATTCTGGTTTAAGTCTGTAATTTTGTACTCTGAAGCTTTCTGATGCCTAATTTTAAAATATGATACATAAACCATAAACATCGAGTTATTATACTATTCAAAACTTTCGAACTTCGATAGAATTTGATTATAAAAATAAAATTTGAATGTTACAACGTGAGACCTAATTACAGAAATGATTTTCGATTTTTTGATGAAATTTCAGGTATATATTTATTTTTTAGAGTGTAAAATAATGATGATTGTGTTATAAAAATTTCCTAAAAAGTGCCATGTTATATGGGAACTTACTCTCCCATAAATATTTCGGTATGAAGCAAATAATTATGTTTAAAAAATTGTATAAACGAATTTAAAAATAGAATTTACCATTTGTCGTATTTTATGCTATTTTAGTTGCAGATAAAACAAATTTAACCTTCTCTACACGAGACCGAATTATTTTATGCAAACGTTTTTTGATTGAAATTAGTTACATAACTATAATAAGAAATCACCACAACAAATTTAGAAAAAAGAAATAAAATAATATGATCTAATCATAGAAATTTGAATGTTTATTTTTTTTTAAAAGGAACATAATATATATTTGAACATCCAAATATCCATCATTATATACTTTTTGGGATATAATAAGGTCCGTGCACCGTATATTCATTATTTGCAAGAATTTTCTCATATGTTCTAATTCATTTGAAATAATGCTTTCATAATAAAAAGTAAAAAAATACATCATTTATACCCAGATGATTCCATTAGATAATTTTAGCAAGTAAAAAAATATAATAATTTTATTTATGCACATTTTCGCTGTTCTAACACTTTCTTCTTTGTGTAAGAGTATTCATGTTATTTAACTAAATCTTAAAAGCCAATGATAAAACTTTTTTTGGTTCCAATTGACAAAGATTCACATATATTTTTCATTCTTTTGATGCATGATACAAATTAAACAAATGGAGTAATTTAGTTGATTAAAAAAAAAGGTTAATCGATTTTTATTATTGAGTCAATCTTATCATTGCTTCTAGGTGACAATCTTATATTATTAATATTTAGTTTGTTCACTTTTACTTGCGTTTCAGATGCGTATAAGTTGTTTTAACGCACTATTCATACTTATCCGTTATAATTCGATTTTTTGTGTTTTCGCAGGCCTTACAGCGTTTTTCGTTTTTTTGCACCACAGCGGCATTTATTATCTGTTTAGTAAAAAAATCGCTTTGCGGGAAGAGAATGTTACAATCAATTATTTAAATTATAAAATATATCTTGAGTTTTTGCATAACTCAACCACAGTTCAATAAATTTTCACATACAAATATATTTTACGTATAAGTAATATATTTACTCTTGTTTTTATTCATATTATCAAATATATTTTACAGTTCTAACGTTTTGCCATACTTTTTTAGATTATTAGTGTATGTTACTTGGAGATTTGAGCATGTTTGTATCTTTTTTATATATAGCTATTTTAAGTTATCATGGCATAATCTGCTTTTTTATAGAAAATTCTATAGTTAATATCATATATCAAGCTCTTAAATGTTTTTTATTTAAAAATGTGAGCATATATTATAAAAATATATCTGGTATTGATTTTAAATGTAAACGCACAATAGTTAAGATATTTTTTGCTTCTATGATTATAGAATGTGTCACTCTACAAATATAAATTTGTTAATTCAATTTCTGCTTTTAATAGTGACATATCATTGCATTGAAATTACTTTACTTTTTAAATTCAAAAAAAATCACGTTTACAGCGCTTTAAAGTATTTTTGCTATATAGATAGGAAAATAGAACGCTTTTTTGTACGATACTATTAAGATGACATAAAAAGTTTAGTCACCACAAATATGCATACAACGTGTTTAAACATCTTCTATATTACTATTTATATAAAAAAACGGGGCAAGTATAAATTATCGGTAAAAAATATAAAATTTTTTTAAAATTGTATTATGAATTGTCTAAAATTCAATAAATTTTTTTTTTTGTGGTCTTGAGCGCATAAAAAGCATTAAGTAAAATTTTAAAGATGATGAAATTGAAAGAAGTATAAATAACATTTGTTTTTTTGAGTAATCAGAAGTTTTACGCATGAAACATAAAAATATAATTTTACCTTTAACTCTATAAATTATTTTTTGAAAACACTGTCTATGGATTTTTAAACAATATTCTAGTAAACAAATGGAATACATTAAAAAAGCAAACTTACTTATATTTATCATAAATATGAAAAATTATAATCCTTAGAACATTAAATACATTATGTTTTTAAGATCAAATTTTTTGAATAAGACTGTCTTGTAAAAACAAACATTAAAATTATTTTTTTTATTATAAAAAAAAGAATATAGGATATCAAATAAACATAAATATATACTAAGTTTGGCAAAAAATTGCTAATACTTTTATTTTAAATAAAAATAATCATGTTTTAGATTTATGTTAAATTTTTAGAAGCAAAGATAACTAGTTTTATAATTATATAGTTCGGAATCGTAAAATACCAGCCAAAATTTTTATTTAAAAATAGGTAAGCAACTAATATTTAACATATTCTGTAAAATAATTTCATAAGGGTTCTAGTTTTTTTTTGACATGTTAGTACAGATCAAATCGGGAAATTCATTCCTACAGAAGCCTTAGTGCAGATTAATTTTGCTTAAGAGATAAAAAATTATTGATGATTAATCAAGGTAGGTAAATATACTTCATTATTAATTCCAATATAATAAAACAAGTTTTTTTATAATTTTTAACAAGAATCATTTCCCGTGTAAATAATATTTAGTTTCTTGGATAATGTAGATTAAGAGCATCATGGCCATCAAATATTTATTGGGCAGTCACATTTTCTACGAAAAAGACCTGAAAAGGGGGTTTAGTAAGAGGTCGATTTATAAATCGGTTGTAGTATCAACAACTTTTATCATATAAAAACATAAATAATGATAGATTTATGAATTTAAAATATTTTTAATAATTATTATAATGAAAAATTAAATCAGCATTAAATATATTAAATATTGTTTACAGTTGAAAATTTATTCTGCACTAAGAATTAGTTAAATATATAAATAATTTATTTAATAGCTCACTATTTTTCTTGGTATGTAATTATTCAATTATAACCCATGTGTACCTATAATATGCATGACCATCGATACTGATTTCCATTGAAGGGTGCCTGCATAAATATACATTATTGAACAAATGAAAAATCATCTAATTTAGTTAGATAATCATACATATTATTTAGAGATTCAAAAAAGGAATATTCTTATGAAATTTGTATAAAATAACGAAAAAAATATTATCCGTCTGGATATATCAATATCTTTTAAATTATTAACTAAAAATCTAGATAAAAACGTGTAAAAATTTATAAAATTATTACCCCTGAGTAAAACTTCAAGCGGACGGGTATCCATCTGTCAAATAAATACCTTATACTAAAAAAATATTATAATTTCGATCACGGCATTTAATCACCCGATATTACTTTGATATTTTTTTTAATATTTAAAGATACAGATTTAAATTCTACCCAAAAATAAGTAAAATAAAAATATAAAACAGGCACGTTCAAATGGCAAAAATATGATTTACCATCATTTTATAACCTAATTTTTTTTGTATTTTTCTATTTCTTATAATTTAAACAATAGTATATTTTGTGGAAAATGCGTATTTCAATAAATTCGACGTCAATTTTTTTTATAAAACGTGAAAATCTAAAATATTCAATAAATATAATATTTAACGCAGCCTTCAAAAATTTATATTTAAAATACGCTGAATGTTTAAAAAGGAATGCGAATTCCGAGTTTAAAGCTTTTTTATATTGATTATTTCGTATAATTTTTTTATTCTGAATACTAATGTATATTAGTAAAATAAATAAACATAGAAAAATCTAATGCTAACTACTTGATAGAAAAAAAAACGAGGCACCCATTCAAAATTTAAGGTGCTATTACACGATCTTAAATATAAAATATATGTACAGGGAAATTAGATTTTCTAAAAACAGCGTTTAGTGTGTATATTTTTGAATGCATGGGTTTCGAAAACAATAAACCTGTTTTTTGCACCTGGCTATTTGTAATTAAATATATTAAAAATCTATGTTCAATGTTTATTCTTTTATAAACAATGCTGTATCAGAACGGTTCAGCACCAATAATTTCAAAAAACGAACTCTTGCACATGAAATATTATAAATTTTATCAAAATTCCTATAATAATTTTAAAATATGATGATATCTCAAATAAAACGCAATAAATTAATTACGGGTTTAACTTAATCTAAAATTTAATATCTGTTTATTTTCCTGAACAATTTTTCTTACTATCATAAATAAATCGAGAAAATAAAATGAATAAAAGCATCCTAAATTTAATAACGTATTATATAATTCTGAGGGCATTTTCATATAATAGTAGCTTATAATACAAATCGTTGAAATACGTATTGAAATGTATAATAGGTTTTTTAATTCAGCATGTTATATCATATTGTGGGTATTTTCATATAATAGAGCTTAAAATACAAATTGATGAAATATAAATTGAAATATACAGTATTTTTTTAATTCTGCGTATTATATCATCGGGAGGGTATTTTCATATAATAGAGCTTATAATACAAATCGTTGAAATATGTATTGAAATATACAGTAGTTTTTTAATTCTGCGTATTATATCATCGGGAGGGTATTTTCATATAATAGAGCTTATAATACAAATCGTTGAAATATGTATTTAAATATACAGTATTTTTTTAATTCTGCGTATTATATCATCGGGAGGGTATTTTCATATAATAGAGCTTATAATACAAATAGTTGAAATATGTATTGAAATATACAGTAGTTTTTTAATTCTGCGTATTATATCATCGGGAGGGTATTTTCATATAATAGAGCTTATAATACAAATCGTTGAAATATGTATTTAAATATACAGTATTTTTTTAATTCTGCGTATTATATCATCGGGTGGGCATTTTCATACAATAGTAGCTTATAATATAAAATTGAATGAATCATCTTCTCCAATTTAAAGAAGACTTCTTAAATTTAGCATGTTAAATTATATTTGTACCATTATGCTTGTGTATTAATCAATAAAAATTTGTTGAAATATTTTATTAGATGCATAATATACTATTTAGATTTAACGTATTATATCATTCTGAGGGTATTTTCATATAATAGTAGCTTATAGTACAAATCGTTGAAATATGTAATGAAATATATAATAGGTTTTTTAATTAAGCGTGTTATATAATTTTAGCGGACTATTATATTTGTCTGAATAATAACAAAGAGCAGTTAAAATATTTTGTTAAATGCATAATATACTTCTTAGATTTAACGCATTATATCATTCTGAGGGTATTTTCACATAAGAAAAGCCCATAATACAACTATGAACAGGATTCCCAAGTAAGTATGTATGATAATTTTTGTTACATCAGTCAACAAGATTTTTTTATTTGGAAATATTTCTAATGATATTACCTTTGATGTTTATAATGAAGATATCTATTAGGGATCACCTAGTTACATAATAATATTGGTTTCTTTTATAATTATTTTTTAATTATAAAAAATACACACTCTATTAACTAAAATAAATGAATCAAAATTTTTGTTATAATGATCAAATATTATAAAAATTTAAATTCTGAAACCATTTATGTGTGTTTTTTTTTTGATAGAAATATTATAGGCAGACACCAAAAATTAATATTGGAATAATAAATAAAATTATACAGACTATTTAACTATTAGATTTATGTATGCATGATATCTTTGATTCGATAACATTAATATAAATGCAGCTCTATATATTTTCTTAATAAAATATGCACGGTGCCATCAGTTATTTTACTCGATTTCTTCGTTAGTGTAGACCACGCCGCCTTCCTTTTTAAATCTTTCAAGCAAGTCGCCAGTTTCCATGCATTCTACATCCGCATTTTGTTGGCTAACAATAGACGAGGCGACATATGTTTTAAACTTCTGCAGCGACATTTGTCTTTCCTCGATAGTTTCTTTAGTAATTAACCTAAACACGTTTACTGTTTTTTTCTGTCCGATTCTATGAGCTCTATCCATTGCCTGTAAGTCGTTGAATGGATTCCAGTCGTGTTCGTAAAAAATCACCGTGTCAGCGCTAGTTAAGTTTAGACCAAGACCACCGATTGTTGTTGTTAGGAAGCATATGTGGTTATCGTCTGTGTTGAATGTAGAAGCGATTTTGCTTCTTTGGTCTGGAATTGTTGAACCATCTATTCTTACTGATTTTATATCTGGAAGAGATTTTTTGAGGTCATTTATTATAAGTGAAATGGTAGATTTTAGTTGGCAGAATACCAGTATTTTAGATTTCATTGATGTGCCACCACAAAGTTTTATGATATCTTCTAGAGCTTTTACTTTTACGGATATGTTGCTTTCGTTTGAATTCAAAACACTTTTATCATTTATTGTATTTGAATAGCCTTTATTGTGTAAAATGCTTTTTTCATGTGTATCTCTACCGAATGTTAATGAACCAGAATTTTTGCTTGTGCTATATATATCTCTGCTGTGTGTTGCTGTAGTATTATAATTTGTATTTATGGGCACATTTAAATTATCGAGAACTTCTTTTGAATCCGAATAATCAGAAGATTGATCTATTCTAGATCTTTTTATACCCGAAAAGCTGGTACTGTCAATATACTTTTTGATATAACCAAGATGAGAGCAAATCTTTAGCATCTCCCCAATTTTCTTGAACCCGGTTCTATTACCATATCCGAATCCCCCTTCACCTTCAACCATACCATACACATTCCTTTGGTCATCGCTCATTTCAACCATGATATCAACAACTATTTTAGGAGGAAGATCCGTCAAAACTTCAGATTTAAGTCTTCTCAATACAAAGGGAAGAATCTTTTTATGTAATTTTTCCATTTGTTTTTCAGCAATAATAAGGGTCTTTTCATTAGCCTTACTATCTTTACATTTATTTATTGGACGAGAATAATCTTTTTCGAATTCATCTTCTGTTCCAAGGTATCCTGGCATTAAAAAATTAAATAGTGAAAATATGTCGCCTACAGAGTTATGGATTGGTGTTCCTGTTAGAATGAGTCTATGTAGAGATTTTAATGTTATTATTTTTTTGTATAGTGTTGTTTCTTTGTTTCTGATGATGTGTCCTTCGTCTATAATAATATAGAACCAAGTGTGTGAAGTGAAGTGCTGATAGAATGTTCTAAATGTGTCGAATGATACTATAGAAATGTCAACTGATGGCTGCAATGTATTTTTTGATGTAATTTGTTTGAAGAGAGATCTTATGTTTTGTTGTTTGTATATTTTTGAAGATAAAAGATTGAATTTGCTTTTTATTTCATCTTCCCAGTGGCCGGTTAAAGATGAAGGTGTCAATATTAGAACACCGTTTTCTTGACCTTGCGGAAAATCTTCTTGCTTTCTTTTGCTGTGATTGATTTCGTTGTAAACAATATTCTCACGATTATAAACATTATCATGAATCTTTGCCTCGTTATCACTACTATTATGATGAATAGACATGTCCTGGGCATTCCGATTTACCCCACTATTTTGGGTAATATTATTTTTATAATTCTTATGCATCACAGGTTCGTTGTCCTTTTTATAATAAATATGTTTATATATTTCATTCATCAAAAAGCTTAAAACCATAACAGTTTTCCCGAGCCCCATATCATCTGCCAATACGCCGTTGATACCATACTCACATAAAAACGATATCCATTCGACACCTTTTTTTTGATAGTCTCTCAATGTAATTACCATAGGAACCCTAATTTGGTATTCTCTTTTTCCGCTGAGTCTTTCAACAAAACCAAACGATTTGACTATTTCTCTTTTAAGATCACATGGTATATTTTTTCTAATTTGTGATGCAACAAGGGTTGGTATTATATGTGAGAAACAATAGGATGCATCTTCTTTATTGTTACAATTTAAATTGTCGTCGGTTGAGTTCATTGTTTTTAGAAGGTTTTTGACGTATAAGAAGTTATATGATGGTTCGCTGTGCTCGACTACATTTCTTAAAACACGACTGCTGAATGTGGATATCATCTTTCTTGCAAGAATTTCGTTGCTTTTTTGACTGTATTTGAGGTAATGGTTTACAATTATTGGTTCATCCTTTATTGTATGTGAATAAAACATGTTATTTAGTGATTGTAGAAAAATTGGTTCGAGAATCATTAGAGTTTGATCATCGGTATAATATTCAATAATATTGCTTGTGAACTCTATTCTTTCCGATGAAGAAAGGATAAATGATGTGAATTGTGTGTTTTTGATCAATGGGTATTGTTTAAAAAATGTGTTTGTGATAGGTTTATCTTCAATGTCCATAATTGAAGAGAGGTTTCCGAACATAGAATTAATATTTTTAGATTTACTCACGATTTTTTTAGGTTGATCATTTTTTACAGACCTATTTTCGGTATTACCAACGTTGTTCCTTATTTTTGAGTTATGTTGGTCATTTATTGCACCCACCAACTTTTCATTATTACTGATGTTAGATTCGAAATGGGCATTTATTGCACCCGCATTTTCAATATTAATAATGTTATTCCCTATTTTTGAGTTATATTGTTCATTTATTGAGCTAATATTTTTGGAATTAGATGCATCTAATGGGTTTAAACATTTATATTGATCGCTTTTCATATTTATTTCTTCGGTGTAACTATTACGATTTTTTGAATTTTTACAAATAATTATTTTAAATATTTCTTGCATGAATTCGAAAGTATCAATACCTCTCTCTACAATTATTTTTGAAAATAAACCGAGGAATTCAACACTTCTTTCAAGTTCATATAAAAGATAAGTGAAAGTAAATTCACCAATTATGCCCATTATTTCGAGAGATGCCCTGTATCTTATATACTCAGTGAATTGGTCGTTAAATAAAGGGTAATAGGAAGTGTATGATTTGTCATGTATTTTTTTAGAGTATTCAGAAGAGAATTTTTTCGAAAATATATCGATAAATTCAATTTTTAGGTGAGGTATGATTTCTTTTTTTATGCCATCTCTTTTCATAATATCACCTAAAAGAAGTGTGTAAAATGTCATCTTATTAATATTTAAAGATTTGATAGCCTTGATGTATTCAATTGTTTCAAAAATAGGTACATTGGTAGGATTATTTTCAAATTCAAGGCGATTTTGATCTGAATATTTGCCATTATCTTGTGATGTTTTATAATTGTTTAAATAGTTAATTAGTTCTACCAACATGACTCGGCCTTTTATAACTTCATTTCTTCCAAGTAACTTTGCTCCACTATCAGTTAATAATAGCTCATCACTGGTGTTAACAAACATTTCCTTGTTATACCCACGATCTAGATCAATACCAATAATATCGAGATATAAAATGAATGTCTGTATATTATCTCTTGATATACAATTTTTCTTCAAAATATCGAAAATAAATAATCGGAGTGTATCTTTTTCTTCCAAAAGAAGAGATTCTATCAGGTAACAAACTATTTTGTCTTTATTGGTTTTTGATAATATTCTATATACGCTTTCTGTCATTTCAAGAACACTTGATCTAATGTCTGGAAGTTGTGATCTAAAACAATGAAAAATCTTTGGAATATTGTGGTTAAGAAGGTCATTGTTTGTTTTTTCGCTCATATAAATGGTGGAACCATATTTGCCCCCTATTTTATGAAAAATTTCTTCGTTATTGGTTTGTATAATACCCACATTATCACCTTGTTTAATATCAGTATTGTTCTTTTCGTTTAAAAAAGATCGACTTTCATTAATACCAATATCATTGGTTTTATCCGAAATTTCTGCAATATCCTTATATGGAAACACATTATAATCGTTACCAGGCAATGAAGTATTCTTCTGTATAGTGTTGCTATTACAAATATTTAAATCCTCATGATCTATTAGCATATTTACATTTTGGTTTGATTCCATCATGGCATCCCCATTATCATAATTCTGATAGGCTTGTATTATAAGCTTAAGTATGGATTTCTTTCCAATGGCAATTTCTGTCTTGTCTTCAATGCTACTCCAGGAATACAAAATAACCTTATCCTTGTCATAGCACACCAATCTAATAAGAATATCAGCTGCAAGATACTTAATATCCTCATCCTTAGATTTCAACAGATCAGTAAGTATATTAGCCAACCTTATTTTATAAGTAAACTGATTACTCGAATCCAAATTGGAATTTAAGTGCTCAAAAGATGGGTTTTGATCAAAAACCTTTGGATTTCTATTGAGAATTTCTTTTATACATAATAGCCCAGGGCATTGTATTTGCCAATCTGTACTAGAAATAAAAGAAATTAGTATGTCGTGAATAAATAAACATAGAAAAGCGTGTTCTAGTGTATAATTGGTAAAATTATTATGCGTTATTTTTATGTTCTCGTTTCCATTTATAATTTCATCGGAAATAGAATGGTCTTTATTTTCACTATATATGCTGTTTAAGCTATTTTTATCAATGCCTTCTTTTAAGGTTATTATATTGCTTTTTATGTATATAAGAGAAATTAATTTGCTGGCTTGTTCCCGTACAGGAAGTGAAATTTGATCAGAAACAAAGTCGGTAAGCTTATCGGAATATATAACTTGAAAAACACGTATTAGAATATCAGAGGGAACAGTATAGACATACTTTCCCGTTGATTTCTTACTATCTTGAACAAATTCATTTTCATGTATGTTTATACCCCTATTAATATCATTGTTAGATTTAAAATCCAAGTTTATATCCTTATTAATATCATTGTTACGAATGCCATCCATGTTTGTACCCTTATTAATATCATTGTTAGATTTACAATCCAAGTTTTTATCATCATCTAATTTATTATCTAGAGCCTTGTTTTTATGATCATTTTCATACCTTTCCTTTAAGACTTTGATACTTTCATAGTCATCACAACACACAAAAACATCTTCACTCTCGCATCCTCCAAAAATCTCTACAAAAGCCATAAAAGACCCATGCCTCTTTCCCCATTCCTTACTCATCATATTCCCATACAATACTTTAAAAAAATCTGGAACAGTTTCAACTACATCAACACTACTCCCAGTATCTCCAACACTCTCTGCCTTTTTCTTAACCATTTTCTCCTTCCTCTTCTGTGCTAGCTGTTCCCGCTTAGACAATGGCTTCGACTCTGAAACAGGCTGTACTGTAAAGTCTTTTTCAGTGACTAAATCAACTTTAACAAATCTTTCATCTATACCTGCTTGCTTAGATACTTCTCGACGCATTGTTTTTATGTCGAGAACTGTTGCACTATAATCTTTTCCAGTTGATCCCAGAAATACGTTGTGGGACTCTAAATACTTCATTGTTCCTCCTTTCATGATTTTATGGTAGTCTGTAAACTTATTTGTCAACTTCGTGTCTATTTCCATACCACTTCTGACACAAATCTTTTCAATACCACAATTCTTTTCTATACCACCATTAGCACAATTCTTTTCAATATCACTATTAATACAATTATTTTCTACACCATTTTTGCCACAATTATTTTCAATAACATTATTAGCACGATCCTTTTCTATACCACTATTGCCACAATTATTTTCTATACCACCATTAGCACTTTTATTTTCAATATCAATATTGCCACAATTATTTTCTATACCACCATTAGCACTTTTATTTTCAATATCAATATTAACACGATCCTTTTCTATACCACTATTGCCACAATTATTTTCAATAACATTATTAGCACTTCTATTTTCAATATAAATATTAACACGATCCTTTTCTATACCACTATTGCCACAATTATTTTCAATAACATTATTAGCACTTCTATTTTCAATATAAATATTAACACGATCCTTTTCTGTACCATTTTTGCCACAATTATTTTCAATAACATTATTAGCACTTCTATTTTCAATATAAATATTAACACGATCCTTTTCTGTACCATTTTTGCCACAATTATTTTCAATATCACTATTAACACAATTATTTTCAATACTACCATTTAATTGTCTTTCTTTTAAACCACCACTCTTACACAAATGATTAATCCCTATATTTTCACAAAATCCACTAACACAATGCTCAAACTCAAAAAAATTCTCAAAAATATGCCGCAACAAAGTACATCCAACATACCGATCATCTGCTATCGAACTAAAAACCATCCGATAAACATATTTCAAAAGTATAGGAACATCATCACGATATTCTCGAATATTAACCACTATATCATTAAGAATTTGCCTTTTGTGAATTCTGTTCAATGATGTCAGAAGTGTCTCAAGTTGCTTTGATAGATTCGTCATTTTTACTTTTTTCTGATGGGGTCGGCTTTTTGTTTTTATAGTATATTTCTATAAATTCATAGCTTGTCATAAACAGTCACACATCAATATATAGTCATAGATGGGTGCTATTTAATTTATTTTTTCGTGGAAATTTTTATTATTTATTGTTATACTATAATATTATATTAATTATATTTTTATATGATTTATTGTATTACCATAGTCTTCACCGGAGAAATGCATTGAAGAAAATTTCAAATTTGATGCGAATGAAAGAATCATTGATCAAATTCGATCTATGGAGCAATCTAAAGTTTACCAATTATTTCAATAGCTAGAAATCAAATCAACCCATGAATACCTAAAACTAATATCACAATATCATTTCTGTCGATATTCAATATGACTTTCTGAATACCATCTTATAGTTTTATTCTGACCATAATTTGTTGGTACACATTTTATTCTCATTGTTATTGTTATGAAAATTTTGAATTATTTATTGTAATACAAAAGTTATTTTTAAAAGTCAAATTATTTGTAAAATCATTATTATATTCAAAGAAATAATATTATTTCAACTTGGTATTATTGGGGTAAATAATTTTAAGGTAACAATTATATATGATAGTCAATTTTTTATCATGATTAAACAAATGCTTTATTTTGAATAAAATTAAAGTGTATTATTTTATAAAAGCATGGTAATTTAAAAATCTGAAAATTGTTGTTTTTTTTTGTTTTTATATTTTACTTTATAATATTCAAGGCGCGAATTAATTGAAGAAATCAATATACAATAAATTTTTATTTATGGGTTAATTTGATTTTTAGCTTTTTATTGTTCAAGCAAAACGTTGGATTTCTGTATATAACAGATTTGGCTGATTTTTCTTTTCACCTCATCATCTTTACAATCTTCCTCGATGCATATTATTCTCTAAAGATTTATTTTTTCAAGTGTCTTCCTCAATCCTATGGTTTTTCTGTATGATTCTGCTTCAGTTGGTATTAAGAAATCAATATATAATTTTTTTATATGTTAATTTTTTATTTGACTTTTATATTTTCTCAAACAGATTGTGTGATATAATCCTTGGATCAAACCTTATAAAAACCTTTTTCTATCTCTTCCTCTGCTATATTCTCATCGATACGCCTCTTCTCACAAGGCTTATCAGTTTAAGTGGCTTCTTCAATTATATTGTTTGTCTGTATGATTCCGCTTCACTCAGTATTAAGAATTTGTTAATTTATGTATTTATGGGTTAAGTTTATTTTGAATCCATTTAGACGTGGTCAGCCCATTAAGAATATTGTAAACTCCTTGATGCATCTTTTGATACCTTTCCCTTATTTATATTCATCAACTGCTCTTCTTCTCTCAAATGAGATGAGTTCAAGTGTCTTTCGGAGTGATAGACCTTATATGTATAAGAATTCATTAATATTTTAATCGAATTTACTTTATTTATTTATGTTTTACTTTATTACTTTTTAGGAAGTTCGCTTTATACTAATAGGAACTATTGCTTAACTGATGCGTCTCTCTGTGGAACTCCCCCAGCACTCATTGTCACCCGTAATCACCGTCGATAATACCCTTTCTCATAGGCGGCAGTCATTATGTGGAGGGAATGAGATTCTGTCTGCTGTTCATCGCTACAAGTTACAAGCTACAACCACACTTACCTATATCCTTGCTGAACGGTGTGGAATCTTTTTCAATACTGAAGGCACAGTTATAAGCTTACATAGCAACCTCCTTTTTCTCATGGCTTGTCAGTGCTTTATGGTTTATCTTTTATGGTTCACTGGCCGCCCCCTTGGGTATTTTTCTTTAAGGTAAATTCGTTTCAGAAATTAGTGTGGTGGGTGGAAATGGAACCCGCGACCCCTGACCTAGGGGACAGACTTGTAAACCACTCAACCATACCACCTATTAAGAATTATATATATATTTATTTATAAACCGAAATAAATTTTAGTGGATTTGTAAATATTGTAAATGTTTTTTCAAGGGCTATTGCAAAATTTTGGCAGGCTAAAATATAGCGGATCATCGAAAATCATCGCTTTCTTTGCTAAATTAAGTCACATGGGGGTACCTCCACTGCTAAAACGCATATCTTTAGAAATTTATAGAGAATTCGGGTTTTTAAAATCAAAATAATATAATATTTGAGGTCTTTGAATATAAAAAATATATATTTTAGATTATTAAGAAAAATACTTATTATCATCACGAGACAGCAAATATTAAAATAGTCAAATCTAATAACCATAAATGTATTATTCTAAAATCAATGACCCAATAACAGTACTTTTTTCAATTTAGAGTATTATGTTGATATTAATAATTTTTTTTTTGAATACAATAAATTTCTGACTGATATAAATAAAATTGTTGTAATAAAGCAATTTTACATTAAAAATTATTCTAAAAAAGCAATTTTTTTTACAATTATGTTACTTTTATTCATTAGATATATTTTTCGGAAATTTAATAAAATTCTGATGGATAAAATAAAATCCTTTTAATAGTGATATTTAGGTATAAATATCATTACGTAAGATACCCATTAAACATTACGTATAAACAGCTGAAATGCATTCATATTTATCATATATCGATCCTTTTGTGCTTAAAATCTCTTTATTTTCAGATTCTTTCTTGAAATATACAAAAAATACTTTCAATTTCAAAATCTTAATCAAAGTTTATCTTTTTTAAGATTATATAAAATTTAAAATCATGAAAAACAAAGATCAAATATACCATTTATTACCTGTTTTGTGCCTATAAAATATCATGCATTGAAATTTTAGTTGCAGATAAATTTTTTCAATGATAAAATAAACAGCTTGGTTTAATATAATAGATAAAAATTAATATAGTCACTATGGAAAAATAGAGCAACTTTTAATCCTACAATTCTGCTAGAAATTCAAGTTTTTATCAATACAAATTTTTATTGTATAATTTTAAGCACCTAATTTGTTCTGTTTTAATACACAAGTGACTATTCATATAAGAAAAAAAATAAAAAAAAAATTTCATGAATTTAGGTTACTGTTTTAGATAAAATAAAGCCGTTACTTTTTTATATTTTATAAAATTTCCCTAATATTGTTATATAACTATAAAAATATGTACCAGCTTCAATATAAAGAAATATGGAAAATTTTATATATGTTAAATAGCCCTTTGTATATTATTTGGTTTTTGATGTGAAAAATTAAGAAATTCTAGAATTTTAATAAGTAAAAGGTTTATTTTCAATCAAATAATTAGTTTTCGCATTATTATTAATATTTATTTCACATAACATACAAAATAATTTATTCTTATTTAATGGATAAATATCTTTAAAAAGGATTAATCGATTACCAAGAGACGCCGTATATTTCTATAATGCATTCTAAGTTCAATAACTAGACGCGTAAATTTATCTGAAAATAAATTGGTAGGGCTGGTAAAGGTAAATGTAACTTATAGGTTCTCTTTTTTGTTGTAAACTACTTATTTAAATTACAATTTTCGATACGATTTTCTGTATAGGAAAGGTTTATAATCGATAATCTATAAATTTAAACGTTTTTTTGTATTCTTTTGGATTGCATTCTACTGCTGAAATACAAAAATATATACATCTACATTTATTGAAGGTTTTGAATTTCAGACGCAGCTTTTTTTCTATACTCCTAATAAAATATGGTATTATATTTCAACTAAATAGCATAGATACTTAAGCATAATTATCTTTTATAAGGAGTTATATCATATAATAAAATAATATGGTGTCCAATTAAATGTTTTATTTTGCGTATTATAATTTATTAGTATGATTTGTCGTTTTTTAATCATCGCGTTTTTTGCAAATATATATACAATAGGCATATTTATTCTAATTATCTACCATTTTTACATTTTTCTATTATAGATCGAATAAAAAAAAGATACTGTCCCAATAATATAATAACATTGCTAGAAAAATAGTTTATTCAAAAATTTTGAATCTGAAAATCAAATTTCGATATTCATCATAACAAAATGTGTATTATATGTTTTTCCGAATTTACTTCAAAAGAATTTAACTAGGGCGCGGTCTTGTAACATATAATTTAAATCTGAAATAATAATCTTTTAGCTACTAAAAACACTAGATAAAGAAAGAACACAATCACCTAGATAAGCGGCTTTGCTGAAATTTGAAAACGACAACGCAACGCGCCTGGCATTAATAAATGATTCTTAAATAAAAATACGGAATGGTAAACCTATATCTTTCACGGCTTTAATATAAGCAAAAAGAGAGTTTCCTTGTGTAAAATAAAGACAAAAATACTACACCAAAAGCCATTCAATGTGCAGTATATTCAGTCGCTAGAAATGCTAGGATCATAAAGTGGCTAGATTACGGAATTAACAATCTGAAGAAAATAAATTCTGTTTCATTCTGAATAAAAATAGTTTAATAGGTGAAACGGGAATATCCCCGCACAGTAACAACACCTTTTAAACTGTCGCTCAACTGTCAAGCATATGATGAAAAAATGCTTCGCCATGACCATTCAACAAGACTCAACAAAATTATACGGTGTCTTCCCTTTATTCTAGAACAGAAATTAAATTAAAAAAAAAACAAATACGTCCGTAGACACTCAGTACAAGAAATTATGTTAAATGAAGTCGCGGAAATCAAAGTAGATACAAGAAATAAAACCGATATAAAGATATCAAACGACCGATCTGATATTTTTATATATGATAAAAAAAAATAACTGTATCACTCTCATAAAAATTGGTGTGATATGTATTAAAAACATAAAAAAGTTTAAAACAAAAAATTGAGAAAGTATGATCTGCTAGCATCTGAGTGTCATTAATACACAAGTTCAGACAAAAATTTTACATATGTTATAATCTGAACGGTGGGATAACACAATATCATAAAAGGTATTATACAGAGCTCAAAGTAACTAACCTGATTGTGACATATATACAAACCTTTGGATTACGAAAAATCCTTGAATTAATAAGCCTATAACAGAGGAGAGGTATTTTGGATAACTTTTAAGAGGATAAAATCGCCGAAAGTGTTAATACGCTTTGGGCAAGAGAGATCAACAAAGTTCGTTATTGAGAACAAAAACAAAATTTAAATTTAGCCCTAAAATAAATAAATAATTATATTTTTACTCCTTTTTTTAAAATATTAATAATCCCAGGCCTTATTTATTTGAATTTAAAAAAATGCAAGTTTAATAATTAATAAATTAGAGCCAATTACTAAATTTTCGGCATAAAGAATACACACACCCTATAAAAATACAATTATATTTCTTTATGGATATAATTTGAGTGCAATGATGAAATATAAAAGGAGAACCGAGACAAAATCTTTAATCTATCAAATATTTTTTAAAATTTGGCATTTTATTTTTGTAATATAATTAATATTTACAAAAAAACTACCATGGTTTTTATAAGACATCAAAAAATAGCAAAAATGGTCATATTATTATAAATTCAATTGAAAATTTTCAATATTAAGGAATTTATTTAAATTTAGACGAAAGATTTCCATCAAAACAATAGCTTGAATGTGAGTAATACGAAGATTAAAAATTTTCGTATGATTCAAGGTTTAAAAATGTAAAAAGCTAAAATTATTCATCATTATACAATCTAGCTGCATAATCTTAGTTCGTATTACTTTATTATTATTTTAAATAAAATTTATCTAAAGTTCTGAGATTCATTAGTATATTAAGATTCTATATAAAGCTATAATCTAACTCATGGATATAAATCACTAGATTATAGTTGTTTAGACCAAAGTTTTTTATTTAAAAAACATGTAAATTATACATTCCTGGCCCCAATTCAGTTATAAAACTAGTATTTTTTGCCTTTTCTGATTATTTAATATATATTGTTCTGCAAACCGTTGATAACTGAAAGTAATAATCAAATAAAATCATACTGTTATTTAAGCAACTAAGAAGCGAAGTCCAAAGTATCACAAGAAATTATAATAAAAATATGCATGGTAAATTTACACCTATGTGAGCTTTTATTATAAACAAATTGTTTTAATTTGTAATGTCAGATGTTTTTATCCATGATTTTTTTGAATTTTTATAGATAAAATAGCATCGCCAAGATTTTTAAACAATAGAATACGAATTCACATAAAGCCAAAAAGCTTAAAATTATAATAATAAAAAAAAGAAAATGAAAATCACAAAAAAAATATATTTTGCTTAAAATCTTTAAAAACAATTTTTATTTAAAAAAAATCGTTAAAAAGAGATATTTTAACAGCTTTAAATTAATTTTGTATATAACAGCGGCATTTACGCATTTTTATTACATAAATACCATAAATTAAATCTGAATAGGAAACTCATAAATATATTTGCTTTGAAATAAATATAGATAATGAATCTTTCAGGACCATAATAAAAATTTTATGCAAATAATGACTCGTTTTCAGGCCCCAATAATGTATTCAATTTTTTTTTATTGTGGATTCGGGACAAATTTAATGCTTAACGAACTATTTTCCACAAAATATAGTAATCTAAATAGTATAATGAATACACATAAAAATTACTTATTTAAATAAATATATCACAGCAAAAATCAATTCAAAACATATAATGTTGTTTCCTTTGTTCCGGATTGCCGATAAACGTTCATATTTTTATATATCATAGTGATTTCTAAACACATATATCCCTTTATACGTATATAAACAATATGCTTAAGTAATGTCTCGAGTCCAAAGAAATGATTAAAAAAAACCTTTTACACCCGGTATACTCTAACAAGTAGGTTGAAGGCTATTTTCATCGAAGCATGCGATTTTATACAAATGAAATTTATAATAATAAAAACATTTTAAATTTATAATAATAATTTTTTATATTTATAGTTTTGAAATGTAAAAACTGTTTATTTCATCTAAAGATATGCATCATTTGAACATTTTTAGTATCTAAAGAAATAAGATCGTTTGATACCTTAAATTCAGACATGTAGATTGAAAATAATATATGTCTCTTTTCATTAAAAGTGTTCTAATATAGAAAAACTAAATTCAAAAATAAAATATCAAGACTTTATGAAAAAAATAATAAAGATTAGCGATGCTTTTTACATTATTTTTTTATTAATTTATAAATATACGAACAAAAAAATGTAAAAATATGCAAAAAAAGTATTATTTACTATTTTTAGGCATAATCTGCTTTAGACAGTATAAATTTTGTTTTTCTGTAATTGTACTATTTTTTCAATGAAAAGGATTGTATACTACCTTTAGATATTTTTTTGAATTATTTGGGACAAATACATATTAATCATTTAAGATGCTTTTTTATATTTATAATTATAATTATTAAAGAAAGCATAAATTAAAAAGAAACGATACTTTATTAATTATGATAGATTTTTCCGATGTGACTATTCTCAAATCACCTTATAATAAGGTCATGATGTTTATATCTATAGTAAAAAATAAATAATTTACGGTTAATCCATGTATTTTTACCCCCTAATTTGACACATAAACATCACAGCATTCTAAAGTTATAAAAATATCCATTTGCAAGATCCTTGGTTTTAAAAAGGGTGTATCAATTTCCTTTTACCATATTATTTTTTCATACACTATGTTCTGGGGTGTTTGTAGATACTTTTGTCTTTTTTTTGTTTTTAGATGCATATTTTTCATGAATTTACGCTGTAATTTTAACTTTTGTGCATATAGTATAAGAGATACGGGCCCATCAAAGAAATTAATGGTGATCGAGAAAAATCTATAGTCTTTTTTTATAAATAAATAAAAGAGCCCGGTTCTAGTTTAATTCAATGCTATTTTAAAGTTGTTTTAAAACTTAAATTTATGATTTTATTTTTATTTCTTAAATAAATAAATCTCTCTTGTTATCTATTTAGTTTTAATGAAACATATAAAGTTGGTTTTTAATAATTATTGAAATTTAATTATGAGATAGCTGTATTTAAGTGAAAAAATACCATCAGTGTTAAAATTTCTGAAGGCTTGCTCTGATAAAAATATGATTGATCTTTGCGTTAATTATTGAAGTCCCTTTTAAATTTAAACTTATTTGATGGGATATAGGAGCTCAATGCATTAAAAATAATGCTTGTTATGTCGTGAATTTAGAGCCATTTTTGCATTTAAATTTGATAAAAACCTTTTTTTCATAGCATTTCGAGGCTAAATATTATATGAACATTTATTTTATGAAGTAAAAATTAGCTACATCAAGATTTTTATAGAGGATAAATTATATTTGATGCATAGTCTGAATATTTATTGCTTATATGAGTTTTATAAACGGATAAAAGCTTAGACAATACAATTTACATCATTTTGTTCATTTGGCTATAATTTAAGAAATATGGGTATTTCTATATATTATTGTGGGTCTTTATTCACGCGTAGTTTTAATTACAAATTATTTTTTTGTTGAATAAATGCTAAAAGAATATCTCATTGAAAAATTTTAATACTATTGACCATAATCGGATAACCGCTGCAGGAAAACATCCCCATCATACTAATATGACTTTGATTACTTGCACTTGGTTTGAGAATCGAGTCAAGTTGTTTCAGAGCTACAATTAAGTGCAGGTTTGAAGCCGAAAGCTTTCTTTTAATGTGGGTGGACTATCTGTGTTTTCTGTATCCCTTGCATCTAGGCGGCATTAATTACAAGTTTGGTAATTTATAAATGCCCTTCGTGATTAGGAATTCAACTTTAAATAATTTATATTGAAGATTATGGGTCAAATCTTAACACTTATAATATCTAATGATTTTTTAATCATGGAATGAAATGGTTTATTTTTAAAATAGTTCGCCTTAAATAATATTAGATCGAATAAAAATACATATCAAAAAAGAAAAAAAAATTTGTACACCAATTATTTATTTCACCTAAGAATTTAAAATTCATAATTATAGAAAATACACTACCGTAATAATATAATCAAGAATGAACATATATTCAAATAAAAAATATATTAATTATTTTGGGGGTGTGAAAATAGACGGTGAATACTCCTAATTGTCGCTAGATTGCAAATAAAAAAATATTTGATCCAAAATTTTTATTTTAAACCATGAAAACTGGTTTATTGTTTCCTAATGGTTAAAAATTCATTATATAAAATTTAAGGATTTAAAAACGTGATAAGTCTGTGTAAAATAAAATTTACGCTAAATATGCTGACAAAATTTTTAAGCAATATTTTAATTCAAATCCACAGTCTATTTATTTAAAAAATTATTTCCACGAAACACAAACTAATTGCTTAGAACTATATGTTTGTTTTTAAAATATTCTTATGTGATAGATATTTTTTATATAAGTACAGAGAGGAAAGGAAAGTCTTGGTGCAAATGTGGGCATTCAACACCATTAAATTAAAAGAGATTGACATAAAACTATGAATATAATTTTTCGCGAATTCCCACAGATAAAAACATTTGTTATACCTTTATTGATTAAATCTTAATGAATAATCTAAACAATCGGGCTCTTTTTTTTGATTTAAGAATGTAATTCAAAAATATAATATCAATTTTTGGCTTATTCAAATTCACAAAAAGCGTGTATCTTCTGAAATTGATGCAAATTTTTAATTTTTGCCACCAAACGCTCAAAATACACATCACGTCTCTATATTATCCCTCTAAAAAAACATTTAAATATAAATAATTACAAATAAATTATACTTAAATACAAAAATTTAAATTTAAATTATGTTTTATGGCATAATATGAGAATTATAATTACTCTTCTTTAATTGATTTTTGGTGTAGTTAATTGTTAAAAGGAGATGAATATAGAGTAAGCTACCATTAAATCAAATATTTTCTCTATCATTTTTTAATATTGTAATGCACCTAAAAGAGTATAATATTATAGCTTCGTTATTTCAGCCCATATTATACCCCTATGAACGTATTATTGTGGCCATAAATATAGCGATATTTTTTTTGTATTGAAAATAAGAATATCTATTAATACCATCTTTTTAGATAATTATTATTAAATATATATAAAAAATACAATATCAACTTGTAATTATGTTAATATAATTTTCTAAAGGGGATTTAAGCTGTCTTGATTATGTTGTTTTAATTTATGATATCGATGTAAATAGCTATAAAAAATTGAGGCTAAAAACCATATCAGTTAATGTAATAGATCTTCACAAAGATTGAACTCAGTTTTTAAACTTTAACATCAAATTCGCTTTAAACGCATTGAATTATAGTTAGAATAATCCCGTGAAATTATCCTGTAATTTTATGTTTTAAAATAAGCTTTCGATCAGTAGCTTGCCTAAAAGTATAAAAGTAAAAGATAAAATATAGGTTACTCTACATTTTTATGCAAAAAATTATTCTACTTTTTTTTTGTAAAAAACAAATGAACCAAATTTTCCTAAAAATGATAAAAAAGTATAAACTATATTCATTTTCTAAATACCACAATATTAATATAGAGATAGATTTTTCCTTTTTAATTTTAAAGGTAATACTATTAGCATTTTTATGAAATTTATATTTCAACGCTAGTATATTATATATTTATTGCACACAATTTTTCCATCTTTATTATGAATAGTTTCGTATCCGTTTTTTATCCCAATTACGTATTTTACTTTTTTGTTTACATATATTTTTCTTGTTTATTTCTGTTAAATCACTAAATTTGCAACGATTTAAACATGCAATTCATTATATACCTTGAAGTTATACTATATAATTATCTATTAAATTAGTTGATAAATTATTGTGTTATTTAATTATTATATGTTTAATCAAATAACATTATATTTACAGTGCACATATATGTTATTCCTCAAAGATAAGTCATGGAAATGAAATTTTACACTGTTCTAGAGAAAACTAAATTAGATTAAAGCATTAAAATCGATTAGAATTATAAAATATTGTTTTTACAGTGAATATTATAATATTTGAATTAATAAATCAGCTATGGGAGCATGATTTATTTCATATATACAATTACGGTGATTTAAAAGGTATAAAAATGAAATTACAGATATAAAAACCAACAAGGATCATCTATAAAGGGATATAATATATAGGGGTTAGGGCATAACTAACCATTAAACCTAAAAATTTCGAATGGGAAATGGCGTGTGTTCAGAATATAGTATATATTTATAAATGTTTATCTTTATAAATTATGCTGGCAGCCGAGACTTTTGAACAATAAAAAAGAATATATGCGATCACTGGATGTCTATAAAAAAACCTAAACACATTTATTTTACTATTTATTAACATACATAAATCCATGGTAATATATCTTCATAGATTAAAAATAAAAAACATCTGGCTAAATTATAGCAGTGTTTTTCAAAATTTTGATCACTACAATGCCCCCACGAATAATTCTATGCAATAAATTTACCTTTAATGTCATATTTTTGAATTTAAAAGGAGAAACCACGCTATCTACAAATCAAATCGAGTTCGAACTCCATTTTTATCGTATTTTTGCAGCTTAATAAAATTATATTTGACATTGAAAATAATGTATTGTAAATTTTCGTATTTTACAATCAAATACATCGTTAAATATTTTTTATTTTTTTTTAATTTCGATTTTTATATAATGTATATTTTAGGGAACTCATTACTATATTATTGTATGTGGTTTATATAATACCCTTTTAGTATTTTGTTTGTTTAATAGTTGCTGGTGGTCTATTTTAGCTAAAATACTGCATTTTAGTCTTATACAGAGACCATAAAATCATCATTGCAATGTGATGTAAGTATAATAGACTCGGCTTATTATTTTATCTAGAAGTTAGTAAAATAAATGTAAATTTTTATAATAAAAAAAAGGCAAAGAAACTACAAGAATGCCGAAATTATTATCAAGCTTTTCGAAAATAGATGAAATTATATATATGTAATTTTATTTTTTGTGATAGAGGGTTTTTAGCTAACAATAATTCATTTTAAACAATATCTGGTTTATTTGGTCACGTCATGAATAATCCAATAAATGTAAAAGGTAATTATACAGTGAGAAAATTTTATAAAATGATTTTTTAGTAAGTTAAAAACAAGATTATCTTAATTATACACAAGTAATAAAATTAAATCAGCTATATGGTAGCAGAAACACGATGTAACTAAACCAAAGCAAAATAAAATTATTTTATTTTATTTTATTTTATTTTAGATAAAAGTGATGATGGCACAATTAAACTAATAATTACTGAAAGATATTTTAATGATAAAAATATAGGCTTTGTACAATCTTAATACAGCACACCGAACTGTTATGAGGGTAGTTTTGTAAAAGGCAAAACTATAAAAAATATAGAAAATATAATTGCAAGAAAATCTCTATAGAAAATATTAATTACATAAAAATTATTCTTAAAAACTAATCCTGATGCATCTTTTTCCTGAAGTCTGCTTTATTTCTATGAATTTTAAAATTTACGCATACATTTATCAATTTATTCACAGTATCTCATAAGATTAATATATAATTTATTTCTAAAAAAAATAGTTCTACATTATTTAAATATCTCTTGAGGCTAAGAAATGATTTAGAAATAAATAATCAAAAAAAGTCAAATTAAAAATAAATTCACAAGCTATTTTTAGTGTTTTTGATAATTTTCTGTAAAATATTGAGAAGAGTTTTACTATTTACCTTTATACTTAATATTCAAATGATTTAACATATGCTAAAAAAACCTTGTATTTAAACGAGCCAAATCCTTTGTTTGTTGTTTATAATTTAGAAATATCCGTCAGAATTAAATTGAGCCATCGAATTCATGTGTTCATTTTTTTGATTTAATACGTTTAAATTTCTTTAATTTTAAATTTTTTGTTCAAATTTTGGTCTAAAAACCTTTAAGATGCTTTTATAACATTTATGCACAATCTAATTCAGTGCTTGATAATTTTTTGATAAAACACTTCTCTCTTCGTTGTTTTTTGCCTACCGAATATATTTAACGGAAAATTGGCTTATAAAACGAGAAAAATATAAATAATTCCACCCGGATTCTTTTGAAATTAGAAATAACAATGCATTCTAATTGAATCATATAAAACACCGGTAAAATAAATGATAACAAATATTCTAAAAACTACTTTTGCTACATACAGATTCCCTTAGAGAATATTGAAAAAAAAACATAAATGTCCACTTAATATAAGTTTAATTAAAAATTTTGTTAATCCAACACCGTATATTTTTGAAGAAACTCATTAAAGAAACAATACATATATTAACAGAAGCATGATTTTTAACATTTTTTATGTTTATTCATTTAATAATGACGATTTTTTCGATTTTTTTATACACAGCGAGATATGCTTCTTGACTTTTAAATACTGAACAACTCATCAATATAAGACTAACTTAAAAAAATTAGAAAATATAGTTAATGCCAATAAAAAACTGGTTGAAATTACTGTACTATACATTCTACTTAAAATAAACTTGCAAAATATTGTCTGTGTGGTAGTGTAAACACAACAAACAAATATATTATAGGTAAGCTGGGCTGTACTAAAGTTAGATCAAAAAATATTAAATAGATTAATTATATAACAAAATTTAGGCATTATAATTAGAATAGGTGAATTCGATGCAGCAACTGTTTTTACGTTAGTTCGCTAGCTTTATAGATCAAATATATTCAAATAGAATTTGAAAAATTCGTTTTTTACGTATAAAAATATATTATAAAAGTTAGACTTATTTTAAATAGCATTTTTCGTAAAAGCCAAGCCTAGATACTAGAATATCGTCTAAACCTTAATCTAGCATAAGTATTTACCATTTTTATTGCCTATAACTACGCTAATAAAATTATTCATGCATTTTTGTTTGAATATTTTTACTTATATAATTATCTTGAAAGTTTATTTTAATAATTCCATTAATTCTTAATCAATGTTACAGAAAAAAGATTTTTAGTTGAAACTAAGAATTTTTTATTTGAATGATATGATATTTTTTAAGCATAGATTATTATCGGCATGGAAGTTAAAAAATAGGATAACACAATGTACCAATAATAAGTCGATTTAAAAAGATTAAGAAAATTTAATATATTTTGAAAATAAATTATAATTTAATTTTCCTGCACTTTAATGGTCAAAAAACACGAAATATTACTGGTTTATAATCAATTATGGTATATATATTTTACATAATAATTATCAAATAAAATAAACCTATAAAATTTTACGCTATGTTACCTAAAAAGTATAGGCTTTTTTGGTGAGTGGGTTGCTTTATCAATCTAATCAGATCAGATTATTAAATCATGTAGCTTTATATGGGCATTAAAATAAAATTAGAGTCTGCATGTTTAAAAAACTAGTTTATGTTGTTCTTTTTTTAATATTTATTTAGATCAGGTAATTCTAAAAATCCCGAAATTTCTTCTATTTATATTCATTTGAGAAATATGAGAATCCTAAACTTGAGGGAAGCTTACAATAAATGTAAACGGATCAAAAGTATTCCGTTGGTTTTTTCTTAATTTTATGATTGATTCTAGTTAAAAAATGGCACAAACCCTTATATAATATGTTAAGAAATACGAAAATTTTCATTAAAAAAAAATACAAAGAAATTCAGATAAATTCTATTTCTTTACATATTTTTTTATAGAATGTCTATAATGCAGATTAAGAATTCCAACAAAAAATATTCTGGTGGCTCGATCAATTTTAAATCATCTCCAATATTTTCGAGGATATATGTTCGATTATTTTTTGCATCAAAGTAATGCTATTCGAATTCGAGATGCATAAATAATATTACACAAGTCATGGATATATTAGAAGGTTTTAAAAAATGTCTCGGTTATTATTAGATAATGATTTGTTTTGACAAAATAGAACGATAAACAGAAATGATGTTATTATTATCCCTAAAATATTTTCATCAATTATCAGTTAGAACTGTTTTTGATTATTTCTAGCTGGCTGATAACTCCCATTATGATTTATACTTTCCTGATGCCTTTAATATGTATTTTATGTGTATCAAATTACTAATTCTAGTTTTCTTACATATTAAGTATATATCTCCTACACCATCAGAGGGAGATAAAACCAATAAAGTACTGGCTTAAAATGTGACTTACTTTCTTAGAAGCTCTATTTCTTTTATAATCGATTATACTATTTTAAACAACAAAAATAATCGGGAATTGAGCAATGAAGTTGAAAATAAAATAATTTTATTTTTATGAAATACATTCGATTTTTAAAATTTTTATGTATAGTCTATGCAAGTATTTATGAAAAATTATAAGAGGTTATACAGTTTCCCAAAAAATTATAAAAATAAATAATTGAATGATTGGTTATTTACTAATACCAAGGTTTACCATTTACACATAGCTAAATAGAAATTCTATAAATTTTAATTGAACCAAGGTAGCAATTATAGCCTCACTACACTTTAAATAATGATATAATGTCGCTTATTAATAGTATACATGAAAATTTTTACCTAATTTGAATTTATTTTATTTATAAAATTGTTTTGATTATATTAAAAAATAACACAACTTTTTTTCATCTTTGAATTTTCGGTAAATTACTTTTTTAGTTTTTAAATCTTGCAAACCTCTTGAAAAAATTAGATTTATGGAGTCATATACAATAAATATATATATATATGTATATAATCAAATCAATTTTATATCAGAAAGTTTGAGTGAATTATAGATTGGTTTTGCTATTATAGAGAATAAAATTTTTTAACCCTAATCAAAAAGTTCATTTGATGTCTTTTGGAAATTTTGAATTAAGATATCATTTTATGTGCATTTTATTTTATCTTTGCGGCTAAATTATGCAAATTATTGGAAAGTCAATACATATGTGAAATTTTACAAACTACCAGCAATATAAAAGATTTATAAATAATAATGCGTTAATTCTGGTTACACATGCCCGAAATGTCTATTTACATTGACGTTTAAGTGGATTTTTGAAGGGCCTTAACTGATGCACGATGTGGTTTGTCAATAGAATATCTATCGAAAAAAAATTATAAATATTCGACAACTTAATATGTTTAAACGCACCCAAAATATATCTTAATTTTAAAATAAACAGAAAAAAATGCAAACTTGAATAAATATGTACGGAATCATAAAAATATACCGTTTATATGTAAGTGTGGTGAATTTCGCTGAAATATGTATGCTGTGATGAAAATATTGAATAGAAATCAATTAATTTATTTGATACATGCGTAAAAACACCCACCAATTCGAACTATATGATCCGATCTATTTCAAGGGCTTTCAAAATAATCATTGGTATGTAGATGGGTCAAATAACTACAAAAGATGTTTAAAATTATCCTAGAGCTGTTAAAAAAATATGCGACAGAAGTAAATTAAATTAAAAATCACAAAAGTTATCTTATATAAACTTCTTCATATGAATTTGGAGGATATTACAACCCCGAAAGTGTTGGTATTTGTCAATCGAGCTTAATAAAATAACATTTTGATGCGGTCTATAAAATTAGGGTTTTGCTAAGCTGTGAATATTTATAATACAATTTTTGATATATATCATCAAAAAACATAAAAAAAAATTTCAAGTCTGGTAGAATATGTTTTTTAATTAAATTCTAGAAGGAATATTATAATTTCGCAAAATTTTGATGAAAAAAGCACTTATTAGATATCTTTAAACAAAGAATCCTAAAAAATAATAATAAAACATCCCCTATCATATAAAAACAAGGCATTTTGTGGTTTTTTTTTATGATGATCCTTTTGAACCCAAATTAAATATTAATTTATAAACAGCCTGCAGACTTTTGTCTTTTTTCAACTTAAATATTACAGATTCATTTTTTTTGGGAAAATTTAAACCGTCCTCTATTCAAATTTTTCCGCAAAAGACGATAAAGAACACTTTTTATTATCAGATTATAAAATTTAATATATTTTATTTTTTAACATATATTACTGATCTAATTATTTTACATAGGTCTTTATAAACAATACATTCTTCAATGTTTAAACCTTTTAAATTTTCGAAAAAAAAGCAATTTTTTCGGGTTAAAATAAATTACGTGAAATTATCCCAAAAAGTTGGTGATATAAATGAATTTTCCATATTTTAAAAAAAAATAAAACGTCATATATCAATATATTATAAAGAAAGTTGGTAATGGCTTGCTTTCTGGGTAAGAATGTAAACCATCGCTTGAGAAATACAATAAAAATCCAAAACCGATGTAATCATTATAAATTTTACCTAATATAAAGTGTAAATCTGATATATCAATTAAAAATTCTAGTTAAATCCATTAAAAAAATACACAATACGATAAAAATTATTGAAAATATTTTCTATTGAGAAGTTAAATCAATTATATAAATTTAAAGGTTATAATTATCGTAAAATAATATATAAAAAATAAAATATCATCTGAATTATTTGTTATAAATTTTAAATGGTGTATTAATTCAATAATATTTGTCTATATATTTAAAAATTAAATAAAGACACAAAAATCATTTTTAATATTCTCTGATATAAAATTGTGATGGATTTTCTTAATTCAAAAATTATAATTATTATTTATAAAAAAAATTATATCAAATTGAAAAAGAGTCGGAAATATTCTTTATGTAAAATGAAAGCATAATTTTTTATTCGATGGCTTTCATTGACACATATAAAAATTTGACAACTACAAGAATTATTTTAAAAATATTCTGGTATGTGATTAAAGCGCGTTACTTAATTATATAATTTATTTAAAAATATTTAAGTTTAGAAAACTCAGGATGTCGACTTATAGTTATAATTCGAATGTATAAATGTTTTATGGTTACTAAATGTATATTAGTCACATATAAACCTGGAATCATTGTTCCGAACCCAAATTTATTGCGTTGTAATTTTCTTATGGTCTTTAGTACCAGCATTAAAAATATAAATTATTTACATTTCAGTTTTATTATGTAATAGCACTATTTCTTTCTTCGATTATGCTATAAAGATAAAATTTAATTTTAAAATATTAATAAATGCAGAGTTTACATATTTAATGCTTGATAATGCATAATTCGGGCCATTTTTTTTAATTTCCTCGTCTATCCGACATTTTATACAGCCTAAAGAAGTTGATTTAGCATTAATATTGGCAAAAAACCCTTTATATCATATATTTTTTTTTAAGTAAACCTTCTATAACAAATTTGCATAACTAAAATTCGTAGTTTGATTATATCAAATTTTCCCTTATATAAAATTTCGTTGTTTACTTAATTTCATCACGACCGATTGTGAATGTTATGCCGCCATAAATCTTCTAAAAACACAAATCAGCTGTAAATCAAGGGTATTTAATCGATAGCAGTTTAAAATGGGAAGATTTATTCATGAATAATATCGCCTATTTATTAAAAGTTCATTTTTTTTTATAGATAAGGAAGCGCGTTCGAATACATAAATTTCTACAGTTTTATTTTATCCTTAGAATATTTTCATCACCATTTGGTCATTATCTGTGAGTTTTTTTCAATAAAATTCAAATAAAATTATAGGAAGAATATCTACAAAATTGAAGTCCATTCGATTTGAGAATATAAATTTATACCGCTGGTATATTTCATATAATGCTATTTATATTTGTTATATATTAAATCACTTTTTATAAGAACTTCGATTTATATACCAATTGAATGATCTCTTTTCATATCAGATGCGAAAATTATGATTTATAAATAATAATATTAATCACCCACATTTTTTTTTTAATTCTAAATCTTACATAAAATTTGTATTCTTTTTTTTAGAGAAGCACCAAACACAACACTAATTGTGGTATGTTACAACCGGATAAATAATTTTATATTAAACTATATATATTTTTAATTGTTTCTGTTATGCTAAAGTACTAAAAAAATACAATACCGAACCAAATCTACACAAAATCTAATGAATGCTTGATGGATGTTCATATTCATTTAAGTATTTTTATTCTGAAAAAAACCTTATTATTTAGAGTTTTCAAACAATTTTCGTGTTTTTCGGCCACTTTAATGGTGGATCTTAGGCCTTTCCTTTGTAAAACGACACATTAACAATATCCTTTTTATTTGAATTTGTAAATTTAGAAAGATTTTTATTCTATAATGCGTATGATAAAGATTACTTTATGGTAATTTACATGAATTGTTAAGTTTAATTTTATCATTCTATTTAAAGTGATGCTGTAAAAAAATTTTTATTATGCTTTATGTAGGCATAAAAAAATTAATTGGTTGTTAAAATATATTTTTAATGTGAATTTTATTTTTTTATTATTATTTTTATGTGGATAAATTTTTATTATACTCTGTGTGCATCATAAAAATAATATCACGGTTGCTTATAAAAGTTTAAATGTTAATTCTCTCTTTTTATTGAAATTTGTATTGTGTTAAGGTTTTTATTTTACTATGGTATCAAAAAATAGCCCCTAAAACTCGCTTTAACCGCAGTAAAAAATATATAACAGATCCATTAAGTTTAAAAAAACAGCTCATGATAGCCTTTAATTAAATTAATTAATAAAAAGATATAACATATTATCTCTTACTATTGTAAAATATAAAAAATTATGAGTATAATTACATGGATTGCCATTTATAATTGAGTCGTTAAAGGACAAAGAATACTTTTTAATTAGGGGTAACTTTTTTTTTAAGCCTATATATAACAGACATTATGATGAACATTGAAATAAAGACAATCATTTTTCGTAGCAAATCGATGAAATCAGTAAACATATTTTCGCTTCTTTCCCAAAAATCCACTCTAATTCCGTCTAGGCTTACATTTTCACGACAACAAGGGCAAAATCCCTTTTTGCCCATAAAGAGCCATCCTTTGATGCATTCCTCGTGAAACCCATGCCCACATTTTAAAGACAGTATCAAATTCTCGTCTGATATAGGTTTGGAGATATCTTTATTTATTTTATCCCCGCATATTGCACACATATCATTTTCCATTTTTCTAGTAGGAACACCATCTTTTGAATAAAATCCAATATTAGTGGCCATTTTTTCAGAAAGAAATTCGATAGCTTCACGTGTTAACAGACCAAAATAAAGACTTCCCACCATTACCATCAATGAGAATGCGAGAATTACTGAAGAACTGAAAAAGAAGCCAATCATTAAAAACACGTTTGAACCAAAAGCGCCTAAATATGTTATTCTAAATAACGTTTTAAATATTTTATATGTTTTTTTAGGTGTATGACTTCTTATTGGTTTTCTCAGACATTCAATCACTGTCTTCAGAACTATTACATTATATATAAAGCAAAAGCTAAAAAATATATAATCGCCGTATATAAGGGCAAATATAGGGGGAAAGCTAAACAACACGAACGATATAAATGCCTTGCAGCTTTTTATATGGTATTTCTGCCACAATGAAATAATTATTTGAAACATAATGGCATATATTAGCATCGATAATATAATTCCGAAAACTCTTGTTAGTGAAGCTTCTGTTTCTATTACTACTATTTCTCTTATAAGTGGTATTCCATTTATACTCGACATAAATACCTTTCTATGGATGCTTATAGGCTTTTCAGTCAATATAAATGTTTCGTCATCATCATTATTTCTCGACTCAATTTTTTTCACGGGTGCTTCATGTCTATTCATTTTTCTTATCTTCTGGGCGATGTAGAATATTATTTTATGTTTATTGGAAGCTATAAATAAATCTAAAATCTAATTTAAAACAGAAATTAAGTTTTTCAATGGTAAAATGTTTCAATTTTGTTTTAGAATAAGAATGAAGGAAAGATGAAATCTAATCTATGCCTAAAAAGATATATTAAATATACTATTCTATTATTTATTTTTAGAATGCAATAAATTTAATGTACATATATAGTCAATCATTTAATGGATTAATTTGATCAGGAAAAATATAAGCACTGTGAAATGTAAACATATTTATTCGAATTCGAAATTCATTTTCTTCTGTGTTGATTTGAAACTTGATTTAATATCCAACCAAATTTCTTCATAACTCATTATTACTAACAATTTGCAATAATAAGCAATAAAATAGCAAGAGAACGTTCTATGTAAAAAAATCTGTAAAATTGTGTTAATATCTGGCCGAAGCTCTTTATTTTTACCACTTATATATGTTTTCGCGAGTGTGATAAAATATCTAGAAAAGATATTAATGGAGAGATGAATAAAAAAACAGACATATAAAAATGAATTCTTTTGTATTCAATTATAATTTGCAATAAAATTTGATTTATTTGATTCTAAATATAAAAATAATCAAAACAATTCTTTATTTCTGAATTAGAAAAGTTTGTGAAATTTGCTATTTGTGGAAATACTGATGAAATGGTATTTCTTTTGAGATTCTGTGGTTCTTTCATAATTTTATAATTTTTATTGGTCAATTTTTTTAGAATGTACTTTCTGAATAATATATTCGGCCAATAATTTCTTCGAAGTTGGATTTCCATCGATGATTCATAAAATTTCTAGACATAATGCTTTATTATCAATTTTATAAACAATAATCATAAATTAAGTTTTTTTTTAATTTTAATTTTCTTATTGTGGTTTATCTCGTGACATAGAATTTAATAATTTTTCTCATATGTTTTTATTTATTTAAATTTTCGAAATTAGAAATATTGAAAGATAAAAAAAATTGAAAATATATTTGTAGTTGAATATCTTATTGCTCCTTTTGAACCAACCGATACTTTAGATGGATTTGTAAAGATGCCCTATTTATCCTTTTACCGATCGCATTTTCTTTACAACCTATTTTTTTTTTGCATTCATTTTTCATAAATTACTTAATCAAATCGGGTTGTTAGTGCATTGTCTCCGCTTCCGCTGGTATTTTTAGCTTTTTAATATACATCCCATGATATTTCGAAAACTTAAGCACCTTACCCTATTTAGGAAATGAATATTATTTTAAAATATTTTAGTCGCTTTAAATGTTTATTTTAACATAAAAACTGATATCTTTTTCTCGAGTACGAGAAACACGGCGTCGAACGTACAAAAATTATATTTTTTTATTAACTCTTTATAGTTTTCCAAACACGAAATTGAGACAAAAAATGAAATAACAATTATGTTAGAATTTTCAATCAGTCGATTTTGTGTTTCTTGCCAACAAACCACTTACAAATTATATATCTGTTTCAAATAACCAACTATTTTTTTTATTGTTTTTAACACTTAAAACACGTCCTTATTTTTAGGGTGGGTTAGTGACCACATAATAATTAAAATATTCAAATTAGATGATTCCTATATCAAGCAAATTATAATTGCGATCCTTATTATTTTTAGCAGAGCAATTGATTATTTTTAACAGAGAAATTGATTATTTTTAACAGAGCAATTGATTATCTTTATAAATTTTAATTATTTATGTTATATATAATATATAATTATAGTATCCTGGAAGGAGACTATGAACCAATCTAATAAACATTACCAAAACGAAAATTTATATTAAAATTTATAAATTTTATATCTGTGGTTATTTTATCTAGATACAAACATTTATTTTTTTGCTTCATCCACCAATAAAAAACGACTTCGAATTATTCGTATGCTTTTCGCTGTTCAGAAAATATAATAGCCTATATTTTGTGTTTTTTGATTATAATTTCTAAAACAAATTTAACTAGCTCTAGATTTATTAAATTTAAAAAATATAAACCTTTTATCTTGTACATACCACTTATAAATTATGATAGAAATGTTATCACTCATTTTTATTAGACTGGAGATTCATTATGTTTTATATTTACTGGATATATTCTAGATATCCACAAGACAATTATATGCCGCCCATTCAAAAAAATCCAATTTCATAAATTTTAAGCCCCCAAAAAGCGCAATATTTGAGTAAAGCCAGACATATGAAACAAATACTTAGTATTTCTTATATTTCGACAAAAATGACAGATAGTTGTTTTATAATTTAGATATGATGATTTTTTTGTTTTTATAAACATGTTTTAGGATAAATTATATCAAAAACATAATATGATTTTGTTCAAACGTAGCTCAGTAGTTTGTGCCTTTTAATCCAGACTTCTGTTTTTGAAATCGAAAAACTTGTAGTTTTGAAAAAACAGATACGTTATAATGTGTCCTAAATATCACTAAAGAAATATCTATAAATAATAGATAACTAAAAAAAATGATGTGGATGTAAAACTATCACAATACCATATTTGTAAACCATTTAGAATGATTATAAGTAATTCTTTTTATTCGGTAATATGTATATGTGATATAATTTGAATTGGGAAAGATTAAATAGAGAAGCTATTTTTCCGTCTTGGATTTTTTTAAATTATTTTGTGATAAAAAGCAAATCTAAACTTATTAAATAATTGTGTTTTTGGCAAATTTTTCTAAAAAATATCTTTTTATTTTCACTAAACACAATAATTGAAAAGCCAACGAGCCCGACAATTCTGGACCAAAAAAAATTGTTTTTTTCCGGCTATGCATAATATAATCATCCCTAAAAATTTCCACAAGATTATAATACATAATTTTTAGTTTTGTTATTAAATGTATTTTTTACTGGTTTGCAAATCAAATAAATCGAACGCTAAATACAATACAAGATGATTTGAAATTGGCATCTATAGAAAAAAGTGACTTGATGTTACATAATCTCTGTTTAAACAGTGTAAATAAGCTATATATGGTAGCTTTAAAACTCAAAATATTTAAAAAACGTTTAAAAATTATAATAATTGTTCATGATCTTTTGAAAAAGAGTATCTTAAAAATATAAATAGGTTAGATAGGAATTATGATGAACACAGATACATATAGAAATTTGTAAATTTTTTAAAAAAATTATAGGCTTGGAAATAAAAGAAAATCATAGTTGTATAAACGTGTGTTGTTTAGTGCAAATTCGCTGATATATTACATGTTCTACTGTTATTTTTTTTATAATTAAACTGAAATTATTAACTTTTTTAGCATTCAAATAATCACAAAAAAAGATAAAAAATTATATATTTATTTATTTATTCTATTATTTCAAAATAAATTTCATAAAGATGATTTGACAAATAGGCATATATTTTTTTATGATCGATTCATATCTTATCATCAAACAAATTAATGTGTGCTAGTTCATGGGCATAGATAACATACTTTTTGAATGCGATCGCCAGTATATTTGTTTATTATGTTCAATGAGAAAATAATAATAAAATATGTAAAAATGCCGAATATCAGAGTTTAATTCATCAATATTTTTGATTAATGGGTTAAATTCTCTTTTATAAATTATATCTATTTAGACGTGGTAAGCCCATTGGGAATATATCACAACTCCTTGATATATCTTTTGACACCTTCCCCTGATCTTTCTTCATCAACTGATCTTCTTTTCTCAATTTTAACAGTTCAAGTGTCTTGTATTGATATATAAATTTATTTTTATATATATTTAAGTATAAACGCAATTCAAACATTTTAAACTGAGAATTGTGATAATAAAATTAAAAAAAATTTACCTACTTATATTTTCTAATTATATACGCAATAAAAATGCATTTGGGTATTCTAAGCTTCATTGGAATTTTTTAAAAATCCAATCATGGTAGATCAGGCTTATAAGATAGAAAAATGGGTCTTGAAATTATCATTGATAACTTTTAAAATTATACGATTGATTAAATCAACAAAGGTATAATTTAACTGAGGTATGATATATTTTTAATATTATTTTAGAGTTAAATCAAAAAATCACTATAGAAATTTTTTTTTAAAACCTATTTTCTATAAATCCAAAAGATCGTTTAATTAATTATATTTCGAAATTGAATTTAAAAAATAAAAAATAATTATTTATTACTATTAATATTTGAATTTTCGCCTATTTATATCGTACTACTTTCTTTTAGCATAATTCGAATTATTATATATATTAAACATAACAAAAAAATTATATTCGTGATTAAAGTATATTTTTAGCAATTATAAACTTGTACATAAGATTTCTAGACCAAACGAAATTCTAATATAGTGTTCTATTTATTATAATGAAATTTCCAAAAATTTAACATATAATTTTTGTTGATAAATATGAATATTATAAATAATGTATATGTTTAGCTGAAATAAATATTATACATAATTCAATTTAAATTTTTTTAAAACATAGAAACCCATACTCAAATAAAAAAAATTAAATTGCTTTATGAACAGAGATGTTATTAATATTAACTATTTAGTGATATCTTCTATTTTTTCGATAACATTTTTTTATGTTATCTTGAGAAATTTACTTAATAGTCACATTCAATTTCTAGTCTACAATCATGAAAATGTGCATTCAATATTGGATCTATAAAAAAAACACATTTACCATATTACGTGCGAAAAATAGACAATTTGGTTGGTTGCGTTTGCAATAGACTATAAAAGTGGCTTCTAGTTAGATCATATTCCGGTTTCTGATAAATTCATGTCTAAACTAAACTAGATAGTGTCATTAAAGAATAAAAATTAATTTAATTGATAATAAGGAGGTTGTATATAGTATTTCATATGTAATAAATATTTTTTTGGGTACATTCTGGTATTTTTATATGTAATAGCAAAATGGGTTTTTTTATACTTGAATATGCAGAATAAATTACAAAATGCAGATTTTTTGACTAAATTAAAAATATTGAATCATTATATACACTTGACAGAAATGGAGGTCTGAAAAATTCATGTTTTCTTGGTATTTGTAAAGTTTCATATTTTTTATGAATGTTGTGAATCAAATCGAATATTTCCCTCCCCCCGTAATAAAATATAAAAATTTAACAATTAATGCATAATTTATAAGTATCTATAACACAATGACTACAATTTAAGCGATTTTATTAATCAATTCTCTCATAAAATTTACATTTTATGATCACATGATATTTTTGATGAATGAAAGTTTCATTAAAAGACAGGTTCAATTTAGTGAGTATGGTAAAAAAATTTGTAATAAATATATATGAAATCGATCATAAAATCTATTTCAATTAAGATAGCTTCATTTTTTTGAAGACATAAGTATAAGTTATAAACATATATTAAAAATTTTAATTAATTATTCATGTCGAAACTCTCGTTACTCGATCTATGCATCTATTCCGATCAGTTAAAAATAATCAATCTTATCATTGGCATATTTCCACAAGCAAAATTTTCTAAGATTCGATTAGGAGGACTCAGATCAATAGTTCAAGTGAATGAAACCGTGCAAAATCATGAATTTTAATCGGATTACAAAATAGACTCGATTATTATGCATTGTGGAAACAAGTGGACATATTGTTAGGTGTTTTACAGTTACAATAACCGATAATAAAAAACCCTTCGCTATCCCAATTATATGTACCAAGTTATGTCTGTTAATATAATCTATATAGATAAGCATTGGGTCTATCATAATTTGAATATAAGTTTGTAAATAGTCTAATAATAATTGATACACAGGCCATTGAATCATTTGAAAATGAATTAAAGCTCGAGATCCAAACAAGAAAGGTATAATAACAGATAAGATGAGAAAATTCCTTGATGTGTTTTGTTTTACATTTATAAGAATTGGCATGATTCCTTGTCCGCCATCTTAATTTTATATTTATCTATTCGTTTATATTTTTTTAACATACTTATATGAAATTAAATTTATTTTTAGCTTATAATAAAATCATCCATTGATTTACATTTTTTTAGTTCTATAAAAGAATAATTTTCTGTGTTTTTAGAATGAAGAATTGGGGTAAAAACAGATATTAAAATATTTTAGATTATTGTTCAAGACTGGTGTTTCTGTAATGATGCTGAATTGTAGTAAAATCAAACATTCAAATTGTTTATATAATAATTTATGCTTATTATTGATGTTTTGAAGGAAAAAAATATTATGGAATTTTAGTTTATAATTCCATATGGGGAATATGTCCATACTTACATTATAATGTATAGATAAAAAAGTAAAAACAATGATGATAAATATTTATTTTTATTTAAAAGTATATAATGATGTTATGTTTTGCATACTAAATTTAAATAAAGAACGAAGTCTTGAACAATGTTTATTTTGTTACATATATATCGTTTATCATGTCCAGAATTCGTAATGACCCATAGAAAAATTATATAGAAAAAAGATATAAATTATTGGGGTATTAATTTGAAATAAAATTTTGAGTATTTGGAATTGATTATTAAGAAAAAATGCAGTAAAAGTAGTTTTAGAGTATGTAAATTAGGCTAGATTTTATTATTAAGATTTGCAACTTCGTAATTAGTAAAGGATAGAGTATTTATAAATTATAACCAAGAGTTTTTAATTATACGGAATTGATGTATGTAAGGCTCAAATTAGATTTAAAATATCGATATAACCATTCTGTACCTTATGCCAAATACGTTGAGATCGCCAAATATACCCTTTTCAATTGAAACATGGTATGGAGGCTATATTTATTAGACAGTTCAAAAAAATAAACATTATTCACGTTTTGCTTTAAAATTTACATGATAGATGATTTTGATAACATAGTTTATACTTCAATTTGCTGTAAAATTTACATGATAGATAATTTTATTAAGACAGTTTAAAATTCTCTTGCTTTAAAATTTACTGAAAATATAATTTTGTGAAGATAGTTTATAATTCGTTTGCTTTTAAATTTACATGATATATAATTTTGCGAACATGTTTATACTTCAATTGCTTTTAAATTACAAATATATTATAGAAACGAATCACTTACACAAATGATTACATTTTCTATAGATCAATATAAAGAACGCCTATTTATGTATGAAAGGTAATGCTATTATATTTTTTAAAGGCTTTAATGACACCTTTTCATTTATAATTTTTTCTTATACAATATATGTGAGCATATACAAATATTATATTTTACATTTTCTCATTCCTAAATTATAGTATACCATATAAATTAATGATAAAACAAACATTAATAATTCACTTATCTTAGAATACATGCTTATCGGTAATAATTTATGAGCATACTATATTAATATACGAAGATAACATGTTTATCTTAATTATCTTAGAATACATGACTCCTTTAAAAAATTGCAACATTAGCATAAAAATCATTCCTTTAATAAAAAGGGAATATTTCAGATATTAATTGGAAGACTATTATAAATTAAACTATATTTTTGATTCACATTAAATTAGCGTACGAATATCTTTATTTTTTAGATCGAAATCCCTTTCAAAATATCACAAAAATTCTATCCAATGATTTTTCAATCTTTAATCAGACAAATCAAAAAATCTTATTCAAATTTCACCCATTGACACCCATTTTTTATGCCCATTCCAAATCTCGAGTTCATGGAAAAACATGCACAAGAAATAATCACCCCGATAACATTATCGGATGTTTTAGAAAAATCATATCTACAGAACATCCGCGTTATACAGAAAAATCTTGTATACGTAATTGGAATTCCACAAAAATATGCCGACGAAAATCTTCTTAAAAGACACGAATTTTTCGGGCAATTCGGTTTAATAAAAAAGTTTGTAATTAACAAGCGCAACAATACAAACGGTGCAAACGATACTAGTGAATCAACAGCATCCGCTTATATAACATATGCAGACCAATGTTCAGCGACTAAATGCATTATGGAATGCGACGAGTCTCTTATCGACACGAGTAAAATTATTCGATGCACTTATGGTACGACAAAATATTGTAGCTTTTATTTGAAAAGCATTGTTTGTCAGAATAATGAGTGTATGTATTTGCATGAAAAGGGAAATGATGCAGATAGTCTCACTAAAGATGAAATGAATATTAATAAACACAAGTTGCATACATTTGAAGGAAAAAATAAAAATAAAATGAGAGTCGGAAGGAAATATGACTATATGGGGGCTCTCAATAATTTGTTTCGGTTTAAAAATGATAAATTTTATGATGAACCGGAAATTATAAATTTTAGTCCCATCGACATGTGATTAAAAAAAATCAGTACATTTTTGCGTCAAATGTAATTTTATTCATTCATTCATACTTTAAATATGCTTTGCATTTTTTAAGAATTAAAAATCATATTTATATTATATTAGTTTATTTATTTATACCTTCAAGATGATTAAATAGAAGTAGAATTAAAAATTATATTGGTTTATTTATTTATTATACTTTCAATATGCTTTACATTTAATTAGAATTAAAAATTATATTATATTATATTATTTATTAATACCTTCAAGATGATTTACATTTATTTATTAATACCTTTAAATTGATTTACATCTATTTATTAATAACTTTAAATTGATTTACATTTAAGTAGGATGAATATTTATTTATTTATGGGTTAATTGTCTTTTTATCAATTATATATATTTAGACGTGGTCAGCCTATTTGAAATATTGCACAACTCCTTGATGCATCTTTTGAAACCTTCCCCTGATCTATCTTCATCAACTGCTCTTCTTCTCTCAAATAAGATGAGTTCAAGTGTCTTGCGGAGTGTGAGAGCTTCCATGTATGCTTCTACTTCGTCCGTAATTTTCAACTCCTTAACATATTATTTATGTAATTTGTAACCACTACATCCCAAGTCATTACATAAAGTAGGATGAAAAATTTCCTTTAATTTATTATTAGATACAAGAATTAAAACCGTCATAAAATTATCAAACGACAGACCTATAATTGTATATATTATAAAAAGAAGCACTGCATTTCTCACATAGAAATAGGTGTGACTAGTATTCAAAATATAAACATGATAAAACGAAAAGTTGAAAAGTATGATCTGCTAGCATCTGAGGTGTCATTAATATACAAGTACAAGACAAAAATTATTCCATATATTATAAATTGAGACATCGTGGTAACACAATGTCATAAAAGGTATCATAAAGAACTCGAAGTAACCAACCCGATTGAGGCATATATACAAACCTTGGGATTGACAAAAACCCTGAATTAATAAGTCTTGAACGGAGGAGAGGTATAGAAGAAGACTTTATAGAGAAGAAAATTACCAAGGTACCGATATACTATGCACACGAGAGATCAACAAGTCGTGTTTGAGAACAAAAACTAAAATAATAATGAATAAATTAGCCCACAAATAAATAAATTTTATGTTATATATATTAATGCTTTCAAGAGGCTTTACATTTAAAGTAGAACTAAAAATTTCAATTACTTCTATCAATTATTTAATTTATTAATACTTTCAAGATGCTTCACGATTAAGTATGCCATAAATGTTATCATTTTCAGAATACTGTCGAGATTAATTATGTATAAAAAATCAATTTCGATATACTCACATATATTTACGCTTAAAATTCGGTCCAAATAATCACAGTATAAATTAACTCCCGATAATTCACCATTTAATCCATATTAAAATAAAATGGATATAATTTTAATGAATAAAAATTAGTGACGATATCTTCCCCTTTATTAAAATTAAAATATGGTCTAGATTAATTAAAAACTCATTTATTTCCATATAATCCAAATTAAATTATATTATAAAATATTCTAGATTGATTAATTTAAAATACACTAAAAACTTTATAAAGATTTATTGAGCTGGTTGATTGCGTTATTATGTTTTAGTTTTATTTTCTTGCTATTTTTCAAATAAAAAAGACCTTAGGTGGCTTTATGGAGCAGACAATGATTTTAATCTTTATTAAATCTCTTCATTTTCGTAATATCATTGTTCCATACCTTATTTATTCAAAGATCCTTCTCAAACTTACTGTGCCTGCGTTGTACCATGTTTCAATTGGTATTCCCAACCTCTTAATATTATATTTATTGCATTTTGAGAACACATCAACGCATAATTGATTTTAATAACAAATATCGAAAGTTTAGTAAACTAAAATGTTGGGGGAATGTTTCATAACCCCATATTAATTATGTAGATTTAATCTTTCTGTTACGGCCAATCTCACGTTAAATTTAGAAAAAAATGCAGAATTTTTTTTCCAAGAATATTATCATGGTATCTCTACTTTTTAAGAAAACAGTAAAAATCACTTTCAATCTTTAAAAAAATTTACAAAGTTTTTACGGCAAATTTACAACATTTTTCTATTAATCAGTTTATACAGCACATTTACAATGCTTTTATATAAATATAAATGCTTCAAATAGTCGTAATAAGCGATTCAAGCGATTGAACTTTTTAAAATACAAATGTAAAACAAAAATTATATCATACATATTGACTTAGGATATATTAGCTACAAAAAATACATAAAATAATATTTTAAGGCTTTAAAAAATCCAGACATACCATACGTATTGACTTAAAATATATTAGCTACAAAATGCATAAAAAATATTTTAAGTTTTTAAAAAATTCAGACATACATATATAATGGCTTAGGGATGGGTAGTTTACAAAAAATACATAAAATAATATTTATAGATTTTAGAAAATTCGGACATACCATATATAATGGCTTAGGGATGGGTAGTTTACAAAAAATACATAAAATAATATTTATAGATTTTAGAAAATTCGGACATACCATATATAATGGCTTAGGGATGGATGTGTCATAAAAATACATAAAATAATATTTTAAGGTTTTAAAAATTCAGATGAAGCAGAGCCGCACTTTGAAAGAAGCTTGAAAGCATAAGTTTTGATAGAAGTGGGCTGTAGATGAGAATATGTCAGAGTGTGATGTCAAGAGATACCTTAAGTAATCTTGCAAAATTCTTGATTGAAAAACCTACGCATTATACAAAAGAAACTTGTTAGTTGATAAAACTTAACACACAAAAAAATCTAACACAGCATATAAATTTTCTGGATTCTTACCATTTCATGAAAAATTTATTTTTAGATTTATATGCATCATCTCTGTTGTAAAATATTACCATCAATTTTATTTTTTCATCTTGGCTCAGTATATCTTTTTTTGTGCTTTTTTTCTCATCGATTTTAACAATTCAATTTAAAAAATGAGGCATTAGGCTTTATAGACAAGAAAATATTATTTTTTTATTGTTCATGAAAGTAATGGATAAAAAATCATGCATATAAAATATGAAAAATTACAATCTGATCATACACAAAATAATTTAAATGCTTTTATAAGCTAACTAATATCTAAATAACTTTAGTTCAATATCATTATTTAAACTCTAAAAATTTACTGTGTTTACAAACATTTAAATTGCAGAAAAAAACTGAAACCTTATTCAATACATTTTATATTATTGAAATTATCATAAATATCAATAAATTAAAGATGATCAAACAGTAATAGGTTTTTTTCATTTTTAAGTGGTGACTTATTTTATGTAATATATAATTTAATGGCACACATAAGTTAATTTTCCGTATCCAAGTATTTTTTTATATAAGTTATGCTTAATTATCTAACAATTCATCGTGTTTTATGATACAAACTTAGGAAATACACAAAATGAATATTCGTTAAAAGCAGGTAATGCCTAAAACTGTTTTTTTACTGGATAAAAGCAAAATTAAAATCATTTTTTTTTTAATATATATTCGATTGTGTTTTATAGTAAAGGGAAATCATTTTTTTTTGTATTTTTGATTTTTAAATCATCAGAAAATTGTATTTTTTGGCACTTTCGATTGTGTTTTATAGTAAAGGGAAATCATTTTTTTTTGTATTTTTGATTTTTAAATCATCAGAAAATTGTATTTTTTGGCACTTTCGATTGTGTTTTATAGTAAAGGGAAATCATTTTTTTTTGTATTTTTGATTTTTAAATCATCAGAAAATTGTATTTTTTGGCACTTTCGATTGTGTTTTATAGCAAAGGGAAATCATATTTTTTTTGTATTTTTGATTTTTAAATCTTCAGAAACTTGTATTTTTTGGCACTTTTGATTGTGTTGCAAAGCAAAGGGAAATCAATTTTCGGTTTATTTTTGAGTTACAAAATTATAAAATAGAAATAAACAAATCTAAAAACAATAGTTGGTTGCGAATTGTAAAAAATTATCAATATTAGATAATAAAAAAGTAAATAAATTTCTAAGGAATTAGAATCTACAATATTTCATTAAATTTTTCGATGTTATTCTAATTGTCTTTTTATCTTATACGTCTATTCAAACTATAGACTCAACAAAAACCCTCGAACTAACAAGTCTTAATAAGAGGAAAGGCACAGAATAACAATAAATGGATGCTTATATAGACAATAGCATAAATATGATATACTCACAGAAAATAAATTAAGACATGCTTGAAGAGAAAATCCAAAAAACAATACCATAAACTAACCCATAAATAAAGTAATTTAATTTTTTCTCGAATAAAATAATGCATAAATCTATATATGAAATTAATGGGAAAAAATAAATTGATAATTTTTTTTATAGTTGTTATAGGGTAGTCAATATTCCTAAAAAAAAAACACAATCTCAAAACAAAATCGTATTTTTTTGATTTTATAGATAGATTAAATTGATCGATTAGGTTTTAAATTTAAAATTTTTGTTTGTTGATAAATACAATAATTGATAACATTCGTGGAATATGCGAAATCAGATTTCTATATAAATTGATTAATTGATAACTTGTATAAAATACTTAAAATCAATTTTTTTTTGATTTGTAAATGTTTAAATAAGCATATTAAATATCATAGTGAATAAAGTATTTATCATTTATTTTGATCAGCCAATATAAACAGATCTACGGATGAAAGTAGTTTAGTTCTTATGTTATCAAAAAGAAATATGTTATAATAAAACGTTGCATATCCGTAAATAACTGTGTTTATGGTTTTTATTTGAGAAAAAAATACATGTAGTCTCGTTCTAAATAATTTTGTGCACAGATAAGTGTAATATATGATTTTCGAATCTTGAATTTAGACATTTATCTTTTTTATATCTCTAAAATCATTTCTTACAATTCAAACAATAGAATGTGATATTGATTAAATTTTTTTGATTATAAATAAAAATGGTCTGTAATGTGCCTATAAAAATTTTCGAGAGCTAAAAATTGAACCTAATCACATGTTTCCATCAATATGCGCTCCAAATAATGGTCTAAATTTCTTAAAAAATCGGTGATATTTATTAATATAGCTAGACTGACCATTATTTATCATTCAAAAGAATTCATATTTTTTTAAATCAAATATCAGCGCAAAAAATAATCACAAAAAAAAAGTAAATTCTGGCAATAAATGGGTAAGTGAATTTAGGCACAAAAGTTTCAAGAAACAAAAATAAGATTTCAGTGTTTTTAAATTCAAATATTTTCTTATAGAATATTAACATTTATTTTTTTTAAAACAAAAATAAGAAAACCTACAGGTTTGAAGAACCATGGCAAATTTTTCTTTTTTCTGAAGAATGTAGTTTATAAAATTAAAAAAAATACGGAAAGCTGAATAAATTCATCATAAAGAAGATAGTTTATTTTTTATAATAAAATTTTATACTAGAAAGATTATTTCATATGTAAAAGAATCCTATAAATTTTTTATGGCCAGTAAAATTCCTATTAAAGCAAAGAACTAAAAAAGTTATGTAAGCTTTGTCTTTTTAAGAAATACTAGGTTTCTACGGGATATTATTTTTTTATTGCTCTTATAAAATTTAATTATCAATCACAATAAGTTCAGGGTCTTTTATTAAACAAGCATAAGATTTATATTTTTTCGCATCTAACTATAAACCGATTAAAAACTGTTGTTTTATTCTTAAATTATAATAGGTGACATGATTGCATCTTACACAAAATATCTTACTTATTCAACATATAACTTAATTATGAATCGATCAAGAAAAAGAAGACTATTTAAAACAGTAGTTATATTTTTTAATTATGAACGGCTGCGAATTTCATGTTCTTTCTTAATCAGAACACAAGATTTATAATTTTTCCACATTTTAAAAAAAGGCTAAAGAGCGTGATATAAAATTTACAAAAAAATAGTTTTCAGATTATTTTATTAATATTTTGTTGTGTTTTTATGATACATAGTTCATCAAATGAAATCATGAAAAAATAATATGCATGCAAAGGATTTCTGATGAAGAGATGACCATGAATTCTCAATTATACAGCGGAACATTCCGGCAACACATAAAATTAAAGATCCGTTTAAAAATTGAGGGTCTTCGCCATCTCCGTTCTCTTTCCACGTTTTTTTCATATAATTCCTTTACCTCAACAATAGTCATAAGAACGTCTTCGATACTTTCTTTTTCAACAGCAGAACAACAAACATATCTATAACCTCTATTATTTATAAAGGGCCTCAGTTTCTTTTCAATATCCGACTCACTGATTCTGTCACCAGATCCAATACCGTCATGTGAAGTATCCGATTTACATCCAACAATTAAAACCGGCATATTATACTTTTCAATATCAGGAATCCACCTCTCATAGACATTTCTAAAAGATACAGGAATATTCATAGAAAAACATATTACAAATACATCGGTTAGTGGATATGACAATTTACGTATTTTGTCGAAATCTTCAGCACCAGCCGTATCAAACATACTAACTGTATAATACTTTCGATCGTATTTGTAATTTACTTGAAAATTATCGAATTGTGTACGTGCATATTTATAAGGCATTTCAGGCATTTGCGGATATTTTTTTGGCTTGATGTTCTGATTAAAAGGTTTTTCAAATAATATGTCTCGTTCAACAATCGCATGTATTAATTCTGTTTTACCCACCTTAGAATCACCGATTATTACACATTTGACCTTTGATGGTGTTTTCGCTCCTCCCATGTAGTCTATCACGCCGAAACACATTTGACTTTTTTTTTTCTGTTTGGAATATGTTTTATAGATTAATTTCAGGTGATTGGTATTATTTGTTTTATATAATTAATTGTTTCAGCCCTCTATTTATATATATTTATCTATGTATTGTGATCTTGAGGATCTAAAGATCATGTCAAAAATTTGCTTTTTTATCTTTAGCACGATCACAGATCAAATTGTTGATTTTTGACATCCGTAGTTTCTTTTGATAATAAATATCCCATGTTGATCTTGAATAACTATAATTTGTATTTTTTATTATTTAAGAGAGCAATATTTACAAAAATTTATCATTAAATTTAATCTTATTGCAATATAAAATTTGCCTTTTTTACTACTAAATAAAATTATTACAAAAGCAATGAAATTTAATCAAACTTACCAGCAGATCACGATTAGACATTTTAAATCGCATATCCGAACATATATTTTTTAATGCTTGATTACAACACGAATAGAAATAACGAGTATTGATAGCCTCATTAATGTTGAAAATGTGAAACCAAGAAGATATAATTTACTAAAAAATGAACCCTCAATAATTTACAAATGTAAACAAATACCATTCGTCATACCATAAAATACTATAAGTTGTATATCAAGATGTTAGGAATGCCAACTGAAGCTGAAACATGCGGACAAACAATAGGATTGAGGAATACACTTGAATTAATACGTCTTGAAAGTATGAAATTTAAAGAAGAGGATTGTTTAAGGATGAGCTGATCTTGGAAAATATAAATTAGACTGGATGGCATATTTTTATAGAAAGTTTTTGAATGAAGAAGATTTTAAGGATGAGGTGATCTTAGAAAATATAAATTTGACTGGATGGCTCTTTTATTGCTAAGTTTTTATTAGGTAAAGATTTTAAGGATGAGGTGATCTTAAGAAATATAAATTAGGCTGGATAGCACTTTTATTGCTAAGTTTTTGAAGGAAGAAGATTTTAAGGATGAGGTGATCTTAAGAAATATAAATTAGGCTGGATGGTACATTGGTGATAACTTTGTTAAGGAGGAAGATTGTAAATTTAAATGGGTTGAAATATAAACACACAACCAAAATTTACTCATTAAAGCAAACCATAATTCCGTTCAGAAAAATTTAAATGGCTAAAAATAAAATTACTTCTTTAAATAAACTGTAGGATTTAAATAAATCTAAAATACGTATCTTGATTCATTTAAATATAAAATCATTTATTAAAATTATTTATTGGTATTACCAAGTACAGGTCTTTTATGGTGAAGCTTTTTAAGTTACTTTGACATAATTTATTTGACTTATTTACCGTATATTCAGCCGCAAATTCAAGTAGAGCCATTATTTCATCCACAATATTTATTTCGCCATTATAATGTAGAAAATAATTCAGGGCGATACTAAAATATGAAATATATTAATCAATATATCAAATGATCGAGATTACAATTAATTTTTAATTATCTGTTAATTTGGTATTATAATTTTAGATTTTCTCTTCAACGCTTAACTTGATTGATTTCAAGTACCCGAATCGTATTTATAGTCTTGGAATTGTCCATCTATCTTACATCTTCTTCATCACCTGTCCTCTTTCCAAGACCTATTATTGCAAAGTTTTTTTCCTCAATCCTATAGTTTGAATATATGTCTTAATTTGGTTTATGACTTCGAGCTCTTTCATGCACCTTTTTATGAAATTATTTTACCTCTCCATCCCATCTTTTGACATCTGGTAAAATCTCAAAATTAAAAATGGTTATTTGAAATTTTCTAAAATATATTCCATCCATATAATTTTATGTTTGGTTTTATCTGTTATTCTAATTTATCCATACTGAAATAAAATAAATAATCGATATCTATGACATTGATTTATTTATGAGTAAATTTATTTTTTTAAAGTTTGGATTTATATCACGCAAAACTTCAGAATGCTCTTTAAAACCGATTTGGCTGAGAGTTCATTTCACTTCATTATCTTTAAATATTCTTCAATGCGCTTTCTTATTTACAGATTTATTGGTTCAAGTGCCTTCGTCAACCTTATTTTTTTATGAATGCTCTGCTTCAGTTGCCATTCCTGCTTTTTAATGCACGAATCACGGTATTTTTTAACCATACCATCCTGATTTATGACCTACGGTATTATTGTACTCTGAATTTATGATGTGTGATAATTCATTCGCTAGTAAGTCATGTTTCTTTCGTTTCTCATTTTGATAACTATTGCTATTGATATTTTCTATAAAATTTTTAGCTGTCAAAAATCATTTAGTGAAATCTTTGATCAAATACCAAAATCATAATATGGAAATAAAAATAAAAAGTTTGGGAATTTACTACTCGCAAGTTCAACAACAAAAGCCATTATTGATATGATGTGAATTTTTCCAAAGAGATGCCGCAATTGACGTGTTAAATAAAATTTGTTAACCTTTTCTTTGGGAATACTCTGCCAAGCAAATCCTATAATTTAAATGAATTTTGTGGGCTGATCGATTTAAATATAATGTAAAATTTTTAATACGTTTATTGTTTTTATTCTAATTTTTGTGATATAATTGACTAGACTGTGTGAGCTAAAAAAAATGAAAATTATTACGATAATGTATTTGCTTTCTTGTATACGATCTTCATAAATTAAACAGAAATCGATTTTAAAAATCTTTAAGGACTATCTTGACCACTTTTCTGCTCATAAAATTATTTTTATGATGGTTATTACGCTTGTCTAAAACTACCAGATGATCTAAATTATATAAAAATATTATAATAGACAGATGCTACCTCACACAATATTAAAAATAAGAAAAATGACTTACCTCAAAATATAAAACTATTATAATAGACAGATGCTGCCTCATTCAATATTAAGAACAAGAAAAAAGATTTATCTGTAATTCAAAATATATTTTTACATTTAACTTAATTCTAAGCAACACATAAAGTATAATAAATATGAATATTATAAAATTATTTAATAATATTAGCTGAATATTCTATTCATTTTTTACTATAAAACAAGATGATTAGCAATTCAATACAAAATATTTTATAATTAATGCCAATTTCTTAAATAAAAGCAATATAATGCAAATTTTATTTCATAATAACTCATATAATAATTTCTTTCTAAATTTTGAATGAAGAAAATGCATCTTAATTATATGTATAATTTATATTTTCATTCCAAAATATAATGTTTATTAAAAATAGAATTTATAAGGTTTTCCACTATTATTATAGTTTCATGGATCATTATTTTATTCCTGTGACTAAATAAAATGAAACTACGGGCTGTGAATTCTAAAAATGTGCAAAAAACAATAAAAATCAATAAAATTATTTATTGGGTCTGCTAAAATATGATCAATAAAAACATTGCTTTTTTATTTTCCTATGTTTTGCATAATACATGCAAAAAAATCCGAGAATAATAATAACCAATGTTAAACCATATATGATTTTGGATTTTTATTTTTATACTTTCATTTCCATTAAAAAATATACTAAATATATAAATAATATTTACTCATCAAAGTCGTGGGATTTTTTAAGCTATTTAATGGTCTATTTATTTTTAGATTCTTAGATAATTTCGCCACAAAAAACTAAAATTATGTTCTTATAATAATAAATATAAGATTTATCTAGAATAAAATGATCGCTTTCAAATGTATTTCTATAAAAATGCAGGTAACTTTTTCTTTACTAACTATGTAAAATGGTAAAAGTTTGATAATGGTAAAAATATACATATTATATTTACCAATAAACAAACTTTTATTTTAGAAGTACTTGCTGCTTTTTTTTATTGAGTTATGCGTGATCTGACAAATAATAAAACTATGCTGTGCTATACAAAAAAATATGCCGAACACATGAGAAATATATTATTCTATTATATATTAGCATAAAAAATAAAGTTTTTTTGTATCTAATTTAATTTTTAAAACTAAACAGCTTTTTTTTATCTCGAAACTTCTACTATAAAAAAAAGATACGATTCTTAAATATCAACGTTGCGAAAATAGCAGAGAGTTCTATTGCAATTTATTATCACTAAAAAGTTTATATATTTTTTAAAAATTTCTAAACAAAATCGCTAGTCAGCTTTAATAAATTTGTTTTTAAGATAATAATTTATGCCGATAAAAATTATATATTATTTATTGAAATTTGTCTGCTAAAAAATAAAAAAAGATTGAAATTCATATATGTATATAAGCATAAATATAAATAAGTGATACACCCCGCAAGACACTTGAACTCATCTCTTTTGAGAGAATAAGAGCAGTTGATGAAGATAGATCAGGGGAAGGTGTCAAAAGATGCATCAAGGAGTTGTGAAATATTCCCAACACGCTGACCACGTCTAAATAGATAAAATCGATAAAAAGAAAATTAAACCATAAATAAATATCTAAATAAGTGATTATTTATGGCGAATATATTATTTTTGGAATATATAAGGATTTAGAATACCCGTAGGCACAACCACATTTTATTTTTTCATATCTTGATAATTAAAAATATATTTTTAATAAATCCCAGATCACTTATATTTATCGGTAATATCATTGGCTAGCTGCGCAATATTTTGTCAGATCATTGTTCGATAACCTGGAAATAATAACGTTGATTGCGATAATCGAATTTAAGTTATTTCTATTTGTTGTTATAAAATTATGGCATCCGATTTTTCCAATTGGTTGCCTTACATTCTAAATAGATTATTAATCTATGGAAATGGCACGAGTATATTATTCGTCAACTCATTAAAGATAATATATTGATAACTTTTACTAATAATTCATGTTAAATTTTATTAATCACAAATCTTTCTATTTTAATATGGACTTTTTATCATAAAAAAAGTGGGAAGATCAGGTTATAGTCTATTTTAATCTATCTTTATTCGTTTGATATTATACACGAATATTCAAAGTATTGGATTTTACTTTTTTTAAATTTTTTAGATATCACATAAAAATAACATATAAGCTGGGCTTAATTTGTTATTCTATGATATTATCATGAATTTATAGAAATTAAAAAATGAATGGCCTAAAATATAAAATTAATGGTAATTATTTTTGTTTTCTAGAGTAAAATATATTTTATTGGCATATTAAAGCAGTTTGCACATATAAAAAGCTATGGAAATATATTATATAACTAAATATGGGGCCCTCACACCATTTATTAGCAGCAAAAAAAAATATTGTAGACTCCGTATTATTGCAATAAATAACCATCTATCATAATTTTGAAATATATATCAATTTCTAGGTTTTATCAAAAATATTGCTTTTATAGTTTTCTTGATACATGTATATCAACATAAAGTTGTTGATTTTTTTAATCTTATATCATATAGAATAAATGTATTTTTTATAGCCATTTACTATATCACAACTAAGCTATCATCAAAATATGGAAGTCCAAAGACAAAAAAAAACCTCTTGCGCGCTATTAACAGACATGTCGAAACCATAAACATATTTATATTATTAGAAGCGTGTGCTGATTTATTCTAATATTACTGTTTTAAAGGTGGACTTTTGTCGATTCTTCAGTAGCATCAAAAATTTTAGAAGTGTTGTGCTCTCTCCTACCATAAAATACAGTATCTTTTAGTGAGAATTATCTATCTAATTTCTACCCTTACATTTAATTTCAACAATCATCTAGAGTATAAAAATTACATTTAATTCCAACAACATTTTATTTCGCAAAATCTCTATTGTTTAAATTTAATTCACGCTATTGGATTTTTAGAAGTCAATAAACTCTCTTAATATCTCCTTTTCTTAAAACCTTATGTATAATTATAATCATTTCGGGTATATTTCGTTATAAAATACGTATTAATTAAGCAAACGAGTTTAGGAAGCAGCAACCCTTGACCTTTTTTTTTAAAAAATTACTTATTGAAAAGATCCTATGCTGTTCAAAACATTTAATTTGCCATCAAAAACACACTTTAACATTAAGAAAATTGGAATTCTAGTTCTTTTTATTTGAAAAAATAAGGGTGAAAGAAAAACATAAATAAATAATAAAACGCATATCCTTTACCCTAAAATATTTTCATCTGATGAAAGTAAGTTTCGAAATTCTTACATACCAGCATTTTACGTATTAATCTAATCAAAATGTATTTTTCGTATCTTTCAAATTCCACGTTCAAAAGAAAATTGGGAAAAAGAGGTTTGATTGTTTGTAAAAATTCATATATTTCTGGCGTCTTGTAATATATGTCAAATAGAATTTCTTTTTTATAATCTATACTAGTTTCCAGAAAAATTAACTTTCTTTTAGCTGTAAAACCCCGTTCTCTCACACATCGAACAAACAAAAGGGGGGTTTCGGATCAAATTCTTTGCGCATATATAACTACAAAACACATATATTTTTATGACTAAAATTCTGATGTTAAGCATAATTAGAACTTAAAATATTTTAGTGGTTTTAAATAGACTTGTTAAAGTATAGATTTATTTTTACATTTAAATAGGTTTTGGGCATAAAAATATTTTATCAATACATTACCATTTTAAACATTTTAAATGGGTTATAGGCATAAAAACAGGGTGTCGCATTGAATTTATTGTGCTTAATTCCTTACATGCTTGAGTATCTTACAAATAAGTTACATATATGGAAATAACTTATCCCAATCTTCTTTTATTGGGCTTTTGTGGGGATATTATCATTTTTTGTAGTATTTTGGAAAATATCACATTGAGAAACAAAAAAAAATATTTTATCTCAAGAATATTATATATTATTAAAAAAATTTAAAAGCGCAATAAACCTAAATCAAAATAGATACAAGATTTAATTCCAGTGAATTTAATCAAAGAAAAAACAAAAAAAAAGGGTTTATTCCAAGATAATGGCTTTTAAAAAAGCAATATTAATTTTAATAATATCATATTAATTCATATGGCTGCGGATTCGCGAGTTACCATGCAATGAAATTTCCGTGTCTTCTTTGATCGTATTTCTAAAGGGAATTACAATTCTAATTATAATATTCCGTTTCAGTTGTATTTTAGACGCTGAAATATCATTAAAAATAATTTTATACCGAATATTGCTTAGAAATATTATTTATATTCGTATACTTATTTTAAAATAATTTTATTATGGATTAAAATTTGGCATACAATTATAGATATTCTCACAAGCATATCTTGGTTGATTTCTTGTAGGAACATTACATCTATTCTCTTGGCTATATTCTCTTCTCTGTCATCTTTTTGATACCTCTCCTCTTTTCGGGATCTATAAATTCGAGGTTTTTTCACAATCATATCGTTTGGATTATGTCTCGATTTGGTTGTGGTTTCGAGTTATTTCAGTTAAATTTTAAATCAATGTGGGTTACGCATACTAAAATTACATAATTTAATATCGTAACCATATTAATTTACTTTACAGTATATTTCAAAATAAAAACATGCATTTATAAAATTACTCTTTTAAAAATATTAGAATTAGAAAAATATAATTATTCATTTTTATCTGCATCACAAACCCAAAATTAAATGTATCTCTTATGGTTATAGTTCATATCATATAATTTTAAATAAATCTGTTAATCTTGATAATTTTGTAAATATATACATGATTTTGAATAGCATAGAATTAATTGTAAATCCCTGTGTAGCACAAAAATTTCTACTGAATGACTTCACCCAATAAACATATTTTTATTACAATAATCAAATAAAATGACGCATAGGATTTGTTTAAACTGCTTTCAGCTCATTTGGTTTATTTAATTTATTACTTAATCTGTTTATTTAGAAGAAATTTACGTTTAAAACATAAAACACCAATTTAATATTTAAAAGAGAGTGGTACGACCATTTTCTACCCCAAATAAATATTTAAAATTTTATCTTTGTGGTAATAAACGAAAACGATAAGAAATCGGCACGAAGTTAAGGTATACGAAATTATTTAATCTTATAGATGATTAATTTTTAAAAATTTATGATGAACAGCAAAAATTTATTTGTATTTTATTAAAAATTGACTTTATCGAAAACCATCAATCTGACCTGTTAATCATATAATTTAAAAATCACCAGTAATTGATGCATAAAACGATATAAAGTAACAAAGCGTTAAATTACAATCAACACAATTAAAACAAACATAAAATAATTACTTACATGACCTTAAACATTCAAATTTAATAGAGTAAGTAATTAAAATTTTATATTATTAAATTATATTTAAAAATAAAAATCATATTTTAAACCAAATAGAATTGTATACAGGGAGTATATAACTTATTTATTTTAAATATCTATACGAGAGTCACCATAATAAAGGTTTTTTTATGTCTATGATGTTTAAAAAATAATGGTAGATGATCTGTAAAAATTTAATTTATATACTTAAAATGTCAATTTTATTATTATTATATCCAAAGTGATCGTTGTAATTATAAATTTAATTTTGTATTTAAACATCGATTGATATTTTTTTCATAAGTTTAGATTAAATTCTATGATTATAATATTAAGAATAATATTCTATAGTCAAGGAAAAAATTTCTACGAAATTACTATTAAATTTCCTTTTATGTTAAGAAATATTCTACAAATTATTAAGGGTCCAATAAAAGAGATCATTTGATTTATGTCATATATCTACAATTTCATTTGTATATATATAGTTCAATATGATTTTAAAACAAAAATAATATGCTTTAATCTTATGTTCTAAGTGAATTCACTATTTTTTTTAGATAAATATGATTTTGGGGGTATAATTGCTAAAAATACTCTGCAGGTTTAATTTGAAATTTTCAGGGAAAACACCCATATACCATTTCGTTAAAATACATACCATATGTTCAATGGAATTGTGTTTAAATAAAAAAGCATCAAATTGAAATGAATGATATAGTTTTTGTTTCTTGTCCAAAAAACGACATATAACTATCCGGATGTCTTTCACATAAAAGACGTTCTATGATCGTTTTTCTGCAGAAATAATAGTTGATAATAATGAAAATTTTATAATATACGGTACTTAGTCCATTTTTACCTTTTAAAATTCTTTTTATGTTTCTATAGGAAATTTTTGAATGGTTTATTTGTTATTCAAAAAATAAAAATAGATAGAAAAAATAGTTACATGCCCAATTTTTTTTTATTTTAATATTTACTTTTCAAATTACTTGTGGAAAAGAATTTCAAAATTACGCTTTAAAAATGTGAGGTGGTATATATAATTTCTATCGTATAGTCGTCATAAATCATAATATTTAGCGGATTAGGGCTTCAAAGTTAAAAGTATCAAAAAAGATCATAATAAAATTCAAAATATCTGGGAAAATACTATTTTAATCAGTGAACACAGCTATTAGATTTAATTAAAAATATATATTTCCACAATGTATGTTCTGAGATCATTAAAAAATTTTCTAATTTAGTAATTACCTTGAATTATTGATAAATGTGTTTATTTAAAAATTATATGACGTGTGATTCACAAAACAATTACACAAAAAATGAAAATCTACAAAGAAAGAATAATTAAATCATATGATAGATGAATAATAAAAAAACAAGACAAGCATCTAATATAAATAAATGAAGCTCTGTATTGTGTTATATTCACATTTTAAAGATTAAATGCGGTGTATAAACACGTTAATTAAGCAGCGTACTTTACAATAAGCTCCATAGCTTCAATTTATTATATTTTGTTTAAGTTTATCATCAAATGAATAAATTTTTTAGGTAAAACTTTATTATGACTTGATACAACATTTTTTTTTAACATTTAATGCAAAATCCATTTTTTGTATAAAATACTATAATATTCATATTCGCTAGGCACTTATACTCATCTCATTTGAGAGAAGAAGAGCTGTCGATGAAGATAGATCAAAGGAAGGTAGAAAAAGATATATCAAGAAGCTGTGAAATGCTCACAATGAACCAAATATGTCTAAATAGATGGAATTGATAAAAAGATACTTATATCATAAATATAGAATCTATAATCATATCAGTTTCTATTCTTTAGATTCAAATTTTTTTTTCATAAAAGGCATGAATGAAATCTCAAATATTGAATAAACCGAGGCGTACTTAAAATCACATAGGAAAGAAATGTTTCCATTGTATAACTGTCTAAAAATCTATAAATATATCAGGGAATAGAGATAAAATTGGATATTTTAATCGTAATAAAATATATAAATTATATAAAAAATTGAATAAGAATCAATAATAATAGAAGACACGTTAAAAATATAGAAAAACCATTTTATAAATTTTATATTCTTCAAAAATATGCCGGATAGTTGCAAAAAAACTCCCCCGATGCTTCTTTGTGCACTTAAATGGGGAAATTAAGCCTCTTATTAAAATAAAAGATCTAAAAAATATCGGAAATATAAAATTTGCAAGTTTGAATCCTTTTAAGAAGTAGAAATTTTGTTTGTAACAATTTTTTTTCGAATCACAATAATTAAAACATAAATTTTTTTAATATTTATCTGATACCATTACACAAACGCTTTCATGTAGCAGCAACCTGATAAATGAAACATATAGGATACTAAATTACGAATAGCATTATTGATGTCTATTTTCACCGTTATCTTCGTGTAAAAAACCTCTTTTATTGGCAAAAAAAAATATGTATATTAAGAGACACAATAGACTCCGTCTTGAAGAGAAATATTTTTAGAGTCCTTAAAAAAAAGATCGCATTTTGATTAATTAATAAAAAATCCCACATAATTTTTCTGCAATAATATATAATATTTTTATACAATATATAAGACTCCCCATGAGTTATTCACGATTAAAAATTATACTATTTTGGAATTAATCAAAGAAACTAATTCTTACAATAGACTTTACCAACTTAAAATGTGTTATATTTTAAATAATATTTAGGTAGTGCCAACACTATATATTTATTGATATTTTATGTTAAAAAATGTTTTTTATTTGCAAATGAACATTAACTAGAGAAAATAATTATCGTAATAACTATTGGTATTTTGAATAGATGCATGGAATTTAATATTTTATAATGAGAAAATCGACTACAATTTAAAATTAGAGGCAGTTTGTGGCATATTATAAAAACACACAGACGAGAAATACATAATTTTAGTTCTAATATATTTTTGAACAATATTCAAGTTAAATTTTCAGAAGTTAAAATTAATATTTAATCTTTAGTTAAAAAAGTACGGTATTTTTGCCGCAAAAAAATTGGTATGAAGATTTAGATTTAAATACTATTAAAAAATAAACATACAAGGTATTTAGATTTATATCTTTAAATTGTGATTTTCTAGATTTAAAATATTTATATGATTCATTCCTAATAAATACATAGCTCATAATGTTAATTATTTCGGCTTATCAGCGATCTCCGAATTTTAATGGGAATTATCAATTTATTTGAGAAATCAATGGATTACACCTTTATCCACATATCTTTTAAAAAATTTTTAGGAATTTACAGAACTTGATATTAATATCATTTCATGGTATAAAGGAATCGTTATTATATTTTGATCTTAGCAATAGATAATTTTTTTTTACTTTTATTGCCACTTGCTAATAGAGAAGTACGATATTTTTACTAAAATTCAATGTAAAAAATATATTCTCGTTCAAAAATGATTTATAAGACTTATATTAGCGGTAAATATAGGCCAAAGTTGTGCTATCAGCGCCTTTGCATTATATATTCTACGATGTTCAGTAAACATATGATTCAGTTTATCATTTAGATATGTTATTGAGATTTCACATATTTAATATAAACTATCGAAGTTATAGCGAACTATAAAAATAAAAAAAAACCACTTATACTGTAACTTATTCATCATTAGCAATTAAACTTATAAATTTCTATAGTGCAGTAAACCAAGAACATATACACTTACATATATATGATTTTGCATAATTATCTTCGCTGTGGTGTAGATTCACCACACTTAGTTAAACTTTTTATCCTGGGTTTATTTTGGTATAGTGATTTTAGGATTTCTGTTTAAGCGTAACGTGGTTAATTTCTCGTAGTACATCATCTATACCATTGGCTATATCCTATTCTCCCTATGCATCTTTATCAATCTATTTTCTTTTTAAGACCTATTAGCTCAAAGGTTTTATTCAATCCTATAGTTTGAATATATGCCTCTTTTTGGGTTGTAACTTCGAGTTATATCAGGTATATACACTTGCAATATTATTTATGACAAAAAAAAATGCAAGATTAAACAATAGAAAATTTTATAAATGGAAAATATGAGTTTTTTGTGTTAGTATTTATTTTACTTTGAAATTATATTGCGTCATGGTATGTTTAAATGTTTAATATCTCATCGAATTTTTAATGTATTATGACATTATGGGTGCGGTGACGCTGTTGGTTTATAAGAGCTTTAATAAGTTGGCTTAGTTCTAACCGCAATGCACCCCGGAATTCAATGAATTTGCCAAATGAAAAATAGCCATAAGGGGGTGGTCCATTGAAGCTATAAAGTAAAAAATAACAAGATGAGAATGAATTAAGAGGTTTCTGTGAAATATGTTGAAAAAATGGCCCGAAAATTGAATGAAGTTTGCTCCGTTGAGCAAAGATATGGGTCAGTATAGGGGGATGGCTGCATAATTAAAAACGACGGAAACTAGATAGAATCTAATTTTCCCTGCATATCGGCTATCTCCTGGTAAAACAGGTCTAATACACGGAGATCAAACTGTTTATAGGAAATTGGAAGTATCATACGCGGGGGTACATCAGATAAACAAAAATTTTCTAATGGTCATATGCGAAGATCCTAAAAATAAGATATATAGGAGCAGATAAATAAATAAAAATAAGTAAATTTGTCTCAAATTTTATAAATTATGATTTAAATTATTTGCATCAAGAGCATTGATTTTGGAGCTGGAATCGATTTAGCACGTCCTTAATAAAGAAGATCGCATGTTCCAAATTAATTTTAATCATAATATCGAATAAATATGTTGCTATGAAGATTTTTAATATTGTACAAACTCGTTATTGTAGTAGCATATAAACCCAATAATCAAAACCGATATTAAAAATGTAATATTGAAAAAAAATTAAAAGAATAATAATAACGCCAAGACAAAAAATTTCTTTATTTAACAGATGATTTTAGATTAAATTTTAATGATATTCAAGATTAAACCATAATATTTGGAATCAATATTCTAGTTTGTCGTTAAAAATATATTTTTATTTTCAATAATTATTAATTAAAGAAGGAAATAGTAATTTCTATATATTAAGCTTAATTTAGCCAAAGACTGAATATTTGAAGAATATAGAACTTATGAGAAATTTTATTTATCTAAAAAGCTTTTAGGTAATATTTTATCGGAGCCAGCATAATAATAAAAAATTGTACGCGGTATTTTAATTATAAAAAATTAGGCTATATGTTTCTTTGGTAATCTTATCGTGCGTATAATTCGATATTTTTTATACTTCTGTTGTTATTCGCAGAAGTAAACATTTATGATCACTACTTCGAAAGTTATTTTCGACATGACAGATTTAATTTTCTATCAGTTTACGAATTATTGAAATCCATATAATTTGAAGAGGATTTAAAATTTCCGTAGCTTAAAAGGCGAAAAACAACGTTTGAATTTTAATTGACCATACATTACATCATTCAAAAGAGAATCAATAAATTCAAAGTGATTCACATGTGTTAAATATTAAAGGATTATATCGAAACTATCTATAAAAGAGACATACTTTTAGGATATAAACCGTATAAATATCCAATTTACACCCGTAGAACTACCCGTCTTATTTCCCCGTAAATTTTTGAATTATAATTTCTTTTTTATTGTGTGCAGAAATTCATTTCTTATTTTCAGGTTCGTATCTTAATAATGACGTCATTAGATCATTTTTTAAATTAAAATATCAGATAATATATTTTAAAAATGTCAATCTTGAAATAAAAGAGGATAATGATCAAAAATAATTTTTTATAAAAATTTTCTTGCTCATTAATTTTTTGATGAAATTTGTCATTTAATTTATATTCATTAATGGAACTTTTTTAAAATTAAGCTTGGCTATAAATATTATTTTCCATTTAAAGTCACATTAAAAATTAAACGTTCTAATCTAAATTTAGAAATAAATTTAAATTCCCCATACTATTTAAAAATATCATCGTACATTTTCAATTAATGATGTCACATCCAATGAAAAACAATGACGCGGATCAGAACAAGAACATTACAAACAAACCAACATTCATCACATACGCTAATCCCCAGCACCACAATGAAGTTAAACAATTAGAAAACTTGGAAAGGTCGGAAAAGGCTAATCGATACGATGATAACTTGTATGAAGGAGGCGCTTTTAAAGAAAATAAAATGGAATATCCAGCAGAGTACACACCCAACGAGTATAGTGAGATATTTCCAGAGCATCAGAGATACTTACCGATTAATAATCACCAGGGGCCGTATAACTTTCCATATCAGGATATGAATAGAAATTACCGAACTCTAACAAGAACAAGCTGCCCAACATATCATGAGCTTATTGGAGATACTAGTGATATTAATCAATTAAAAAATGCATGGAAAAAAGAAAGAAATAGATTGGCTGCTAAAAAAAGCCGGGACAAAAAAGCAATACATTTGCGTCATTTGGAAAACAAAGAAAAAATGATGGATAGGAACATAGATGTTCTTCACGAAGCTATCCATGATTATGATACAATTTTACATGAACTTTTAAGATTCATTGAAAATATACTTTGCAAAAATAATACAGGCTCAAACGATGGGCTAATTATGCTTTTCGACTGCCTTTGTAGATTGAAAAAGAATACATTTGACGAAAATATTTACTTCAAAGACGTCAGTGCATTGATGCAAGAAAGAAAACTGATAGTTACCAATGAAAGGGTAGAAGATTTAACAGTGAGAATCAGAAGATATCTTAATGATATGTTGTATAAGCCAGCTGAGTGAGTTTTATAGATTGAAAATAAAATACTCGATTTCTTATTTTTTAGATTCTAATTTATCATATAATAACCAAAGATGATTTTTTTGTATAATAACCATAAATTTCTTCTGGTTTAGATAATATGATTTTAGTGATCTTTAAAAGCTCATTGGGAAAAATTCTTTTGTACCAAATATAATGTTGGTTCTTAAAAGATGTATTACCTATGATATTGTTGATTTTTATTTATTTTCTAATTTAATTTTTAAATTTTTATAGTTGTTCCAGCCAAATCCGTATCGCTCGCTAGAAAGATTTGGCTGATACATATTTCCCCTCATTATCTTGAAAAACTTCCCCGATCTATCCCCTTCTCTCAAGACTTATTAGTTCAAGTGTATTCCTCAATCCTATTGTTTTTGTTTATACTTCCGATTCAGTCGACATTCCAAACTACTTAATGAAGACTTTATGGTATTTTGTATCCACCTCATTATTACCAATGAGATTGTTTTTTATGCTAAATTTTGAAATTACAACATATTTTGACCCTTCTACATAAAACTATTTGCTTGAAGCAATAAATAAATTTGTCCCAACAAAGATGAATTTTAATAATTATATGTGTAAAAGAAGCAAAAATATTTTCGCGATGATATGGTTATGATATCGTACGCTTAAATTGTTTATGTTTATATAAGTCATTAGGCTTAAATTCGACTCTGGATATTGATTCACAATTGAACTTAAATCGACGATTTAAAAAATTAAAACAATTATTTAAAAATTTAATTTGTGATAATAGTAAAAATATATCAAAATTACCCAATACGTAGTCTTTTCGTCGTATATGGCAATCAATATATTCAAATATTTGTTATACTGCATGTAACGCAGCATAGAGATAATTATTACAGTATATTTTCATAACTATATAACTTTAAACCATGGAATGAGGAAACCGAGATTGTCTATAATTTATTTCAAAATAGTGTCTAAATTTTATAACGTGAAATCTTGAAGTGTATATGTTATAATATGGCACAACAAGACTTAAACTAAACATATATGATACAATGAAACTCGAATCCTGTTTCTATCTTCATAAACACACCAAAAATCAACCATATTTTCGCCATTTTCCAAATCGTGTCTTAAAATCTTATTTTGACAAGTAAAATATTTTTAAATGTATATAAGAAATCTATAAATGCCGAAAAAATATGGACTCTAAAATAATCTTAGGCAAACTATAAATTCTGGAACTTTAAGATAAATAATAAACCATCCATGTCTATTTTATAAAAACAATAAATATAAATTTACAGCAACAATTTGCCTTTTAAACATATTTGGGCCATTCATAGTATTAGTTGGAATAAAGCATAAAATAAGGATGTTTTTGGTGTTTATATTATAAAATTTTCTAAAAAACACCACGGGCCTAGAAAAGCCATAAACACATTATATTTTGGCAAAAAAGCTATCAACAAACTATATATAGATCATTAAAAAAAGGAAATGCATAATTAATTACGTATTAAAATTTCACATTAAAGATAAATGCTATATTTAGAAAAACAGAGAAGAAAACATTTTATCATATTGCAAGTAAAGAAAGAGCGCAGGTGAAATAGTTTGACTAAATAAAAATGCCAGAATATATTGAAATACTACCTAACACATGGTCATATCTTTATAGGCCTGCAATGAAAATAAAACATATTTTAGGAAACGTGTCTGCTGCAGCTTTAAAACCTAAGGAAAAAAAAATCCACAATATTCGAATTGTGACGTTTTTCTCCTTCGATTTTATATGTTTTTTAATAAATTAAAAAAAAATACGCTTGGAATTATAAAAAAACATAATGCAACAAGAGTTTAAATGAATTTTAAGTGCATTAAATTCACTTCTAAACCGATAGACAAAATAAATGTATTCAGTAATTTACCCACTGCAATTATTTTTATATCAAGCAATAATTGTAACCTAAGAAATAATGACTGTTTACCATTAAGAAGATAAAAATAATATACCATGACCAGAAAGCTAGAAAGTCGTTCAGAAAGCGTATTCCGTAGTCTTATTATATGAAATTTATGCCTATTTGAATGAAAGTTTTCATGTGCTCGATAAAATCAACAAAGCATTATAAAAATTACAAAAAACAGAAAAATCATGCAATGAAAGATATATACATAAGCTTTTTTATATAAAAAATTTGTAAAAAATTTTGTTTTTTTCCATGATAACTATTTTGAATAAAATAAGAGGTAATGAACTCAAAAATATCTAGAGTTTAACAAGAAGCTCAATAATTAATATGAGTTAATAAAAATGATTTAAAAATTCATAGTAAACTATCAAGATTTTTGCACGAGGAACAGATTAAAAAAAATGAACACGCATTCAGCCACATATAAGAACATTTCATAAATATTTTTATTAATATTTTATGTGTAAAAGAAATTAAACAACTATTCGAGAGCTAAAAAACAGGTTTTTCCGAATAATTTCTTTCTAAATTTAGTATAATATGAGAAAAAGTTTATAGGAATGCTATAACTATTCAAATAAAGATAATACTTATTAATATAATATTTTTTACTATATTGATCTAAAATATACACGACATACATTCCTATAAAATTTTATTATAGGAATAATTAAAAAATAAATCAATCTCCTCAAAGGCCATCATAAGTTTAGTTTTAAAATCTTATTGTAAAAAAATATATGAAAAACACCAATCTAATGTAAAACAAACACAACAGGCTCTTTATAATAAGAAATAATTTTTATTTTATCATATAAATCTAAAAGAATATTTTTATTTTGTAAAAAAATAGACAATTAAAGAAGAGCATTGAAGAATTTGCGTGTATTTTAAAATGGGACAAGAAACTGCTATTATATTGCTGTAAATATTCTAGTGATCATACTAGACTGTATTTTCAGAAACATAGAATCCTATATTTTGTGAAATCAAGAATCGGTAGTCGATCTAGATATATTATTTCATCCGAAAATATTCCCAGAAGTTTTTTAGATAGTTTATTAAAAGATATATAAATTTTCAAATAAAACGTCTAAAAGGGTTTTATTTTGTCTTCAGAAGAAAGAAAAGTAAGAATACAGTGTTTGGAAACATATATAAATTTTTTATTCTAGGGGGGGGGAAAGTATATATGCTAATTTAGTTCTTTTTTTGAGTTACCATTCTATACAGCCCCAAATTTAAACAAAACGTTTATATTATAAGAAAATGATCTCTTTGAAAGATTTATATTTAATATTATAGCCCTATAGTAAATGTATAAAAATTTATAGACAGATACGTTTCTTTTTAAGAATTCAGCTATAGAAATATCACACTATCATAAAAATTGCGCAGATACGTAAGACGCTAAATATCTTATAGAATATTTTTCTTTAATTAGAACTTATAGTGCAAATAAGCATAAATTTATTGGTAAAGTCTTAATCACTTTTCTTGATTATGAACATAATTATAATCTGAGAGTGTATAAAAAATAAAATTTAAAATTTTTACGAATTTCCGAATAATACAGTTCGACATAATTCAAATTTTCTTGAATTATGCACAAAAGAAGATTTCTATCAATCCGAAAATAATATTACATCAAACCCAAAACTAGAAACCATATAGAAAAAATCGAGCTTCTAATATAATTTTATATAATATAATAGTAATAAATAAATTATATACAGATTAAAAACTATAAAATACTTGCCTCGGTGTTATATTAATAACGTAGAAAAACTCGTTTTAACATTGTTTAGTTGTGTACAATTTCGTTCACATCTCAATTACAACAATGATCTTTTTTTGCATTACAAACAAAATTAATCATTTTCACCTCAAATTTAATCTTTTTAAAGCCCTTCACACCAAAAAGGAATGTTTATAAATTGTTTCTGACATCGGCTTGTACTTTATTCGGTTATAGAATGATTCACTAAAAAAATCTATTGTTAAGCAATAAAAATATAATATGCAAAATATGACCTTTTAGAGACATTCAATTGGTAGTAATAAATGCTATTAGCTATATTTTTATGTTGAATAACCTTATAAAATCCGTGTGGTTACATGAAAATGACATAAATATGTTAATAATTAGCTTTTAGGTTTGTTTTCATTGTTATTAATGTCCTATTTTCGTGGTATTTTTTCAGGGGCGACTAATTTTGCGCATTAAAGCGCATAAAACCATAATGTTATTTTTTTGTACAGAAAAATCATGATTAGAATTATAAATTCTCATTATAATTTATCATATTGTTACGTAAAGATGCAGCCAAATACAAACCCCGCGAAACAGAGTTTTTAATATATTTGGTTTGGATACAGGACACATCGTATCACCATAAACAATATAGAAAATATAAAATCACATATTAGATAAAAAAAAGAATTATAGCATGAAAAATGATAAGAATATGGATTGGAATGAAATTTATGATAAATTGATCATTAATTTTTTTAACATGAACTGCTGAAGATTTTTTTTTATATTATATAATTTCTAAAGCTGTTAAGATGAAATTTGTATTGTTCAAGCAGGATTATTCTAAAATGCTATGATATAACTACAAAAAGTAGATATTAAGATATATATTAAGAGCCAAAGCCAAACTTTTATGTTAAGTATGAAATTGCTAAAATTTTAAATTCAGATATTCTAAGGAAGCATAAAAGACACATCCAATTAGTCACCGGAAAAGTGACAGTTACAAAGTATTTCATTGCAAATTCTCTAAAAATTAAGTTATAGCCGTATTTTTTTATACCTTTTCATAACAATTCATTTAATAGAGTATTATATTTAAAAATCGGTTTATGACATATGCTTTTTGATATAAAAATAGCAAATTTGTCCCTTTAAAACAGTCAAGAAACATAATCACAAATCTCTTTTAATTTTTTTGACGAAAGCAAGCCTTTATCTATTAAACCATGCCGTGGTTTTTAAGATCATTTTCGAATAAAATTTCCAAAATATTTTCATTTTAACTCTTTCGGTGTTTAAAACTAGATATTATGCGGTTTTTAAATAAAAGAAGCTACCATTTCAATGCATATTATATTTTAGAGCATATAATCTAAATATATATTCAAAAATATATCTAAACAACAAATAAATACACATTAAAAGAGCCTGTAACAGAAAATATTGATTTAGCAGAATTTTAATAAGTCTTCTATCTGAATTTTTTCCGCAATAACTTTACAAAAATTACTATTTTAAGCTTCATATACAATAGTCAAAATGTTTTCATAAATATCAATTTTTTCAGGGAAAATAATTCCAACAAACCAATTTAAAAAATAAACACTGAATCGACCCCTAAGATACGCTTTAAAGGATATATAGACATTAAAGAACCGATATATAAAAATTCAAAGTTATATTGATCATAAAAATCTTTTAGGAGCAATGTAAAAATATTGATTGAGCTAACTAAAAAAAATTGCATTGATTAAAAGAAAAATACACAATCAAATAAATTTAACTATATATTTCAGTTCTTTTATGCCTGTAAATTTGTATAGTTTATGAAATTTTGCAAAAAATTACCAGTGTATATGTTAAAATATATTTTAAAACGATACATTAGTATATTTATTAAATTAAAATTTAAAAAAACAAATCGTAATCACATTTTTATCTTAGAATTAGATCTTCACATTTATTAAAGATAAGTCAAAATTTTTAAAGTTGTAAAAATATTTATATTCAAATCTACTAAAATTCTATTCATATAGAAACATGATTAATTGTTTTGTCCCAATTTTAGTTTTAACTTACTGAAAATCTACAAAGAATGCAAAAATACGTGTATCAATTGGCGTTTCCACATGAAAATGTGGAGGTAGTTGATTTTTAAATTTACTTTCTATTTTTAACATAATATTCAATTCTAGGTAATCTAGGTTCAATACGATATCTAGCCCTTAAGCATGATAAATTAAATCTAATTAAAGATACTAATAGTATGATGTTATTGATAAATATTTATTTTGAAAAATTGTCATGTCCTACAAATTATTATAAAACGTAATAACTGTAAATATAAAAACCATACACGTTTAGCATGGTCTTTGTGTGCTGTGATTTTTTAAAATGCATCAAATTAGGATTAAATCCCACCATACTCCTCGAAACAGAATGGTAAAAAATGCATATCAATTTCTATCACTTTATATTATGTTTCTGATATAACATGCGAATCGTGACAAAATATCTTTACTATTATCCATTAGTATAGAAAAACCATGAATTAATTTTATCGCGATACTTGAATTCTTCTATTTATGAATGATTTGTAATTTTGAGCATACATTATTATTGTACCTTTATAGTCGTAACCTCTTCATGTGACAAACGCAAAAATCTGAAATTAAATTATATTTTTTTCCCAAAATTTACGAAAAAATATTATATAATATTTTCAACAGTTATATGATAGTTTTATGTTTTTAGCTAACTCAGTAATTTAAGCTATTATGACATGTATTTAAATTAATTTAAAAGAAAGATCACACATTAAATATTTAAAATTAAAAAGATATCATAAAATAATGATCAGTCTAACCTTTTTTAAAAAGATCATTCTATTACCATTTTTACATGCATTAATTGAACAGGAAAGCGAAGATAAGTATCAGCCAATAAAATAATGTAGCAAACATAAAATATAATTTCTCAAGATATTATGATGATCATGCGTACCTTTTAATAAAAAGAAAATTATTAAATATTGAAAGAAAGCTTTTTGCACAAGGTATAAATGTGAATTTAAATATTTTCTTTGATGAACAAACAACCTCTCAAAACGAAAATTAAGATACAAGATAAAAACTGATCTTAAATGGTTTCATATATCAATTAAACTTAAATTATACGACAAATTTATGATCAAATATATATTATATATTTATAGAATATGCTTTTGAAAAAGTGGATCATAAAGAGCTCAAAGTTATTTTCATTATCAAATTATTTTTTATCAAAAAATTTAACCAGATATAATCTAATTTATGTGATTAAAGCTGTTTCTGTTGGTATCAATTTTGTGCTAAGAAGTTTTTTTTACCTACATTATACATTATTTTAGCCTTGTTAAATTATCGAATCTATAAAATTTGTTCAGTTTTTGAGAATTGTAGAAATTTTTTATTTATATAGACTAATTTCTAAATTTTTGTGATTTAATATTTTATTAGAGTTTCTTTCATATCTTTTAAATGTGATTTATTCCTTGTAGCATGATTTCTAATGATCATAAATTCCATTTTCATCATCTTACGTTAAGCTATTTTTTCTTTTACTGATTTTTATAATAAATGAGCAGGTACTATAAATATTTGCATGATAAAGACGCGTAGACATTCCACTTGTATCTCAGACACACCATACTTTCCTAGATACAAATAAAAAAAATTGCTACATTATATTGCATAAGAGGGTTTTATCATTTATAATTTACATATCTTTTTTTATTTATACTTAGTTCTTGATAGATAGTAAATAAATATCAAACTGTTACAAAATTTCCATGGTGTTTAGAAAGATATTTCGAAACGATTTATTTGCGTTTTTTATATAGATAATAGACATTTATAATTTTTTAATAAGAAAAATTATATAATAAACAATTATGTCATGTATAAATATTTATAGGTAACTAAATACAAATAATTTATTATACCTCTATTACATTTTAAATTCTTTTAATTTAAAAGTTCTTATAGAGTGTAAAAGTTTTCAAACAGAGGTTTCTTTAAACCTGCGCTCAGTATATATGCATTTTGGGGGGTTTTCATCTTCACTAGTTTCTTTATTTAAGACAGTATTCCTCAGTTTGTCCGAATTTTCGTTTTCATCTTCATTGGAAAAAAATGTATCGCTACTAATGTAAGAGTCATATTCGTCATCTTTAAAAATACCACTTAAATTCCCCTCTTTTTTTATATATTCTTGATCCATGTCCGAAATTTTTTTTATGTTTTCGTTAAACATAATTAAAAAATCGTCATTTAGAATTTTACTAATTGCTTCAAGGTTTGTAAAACTTTGTTGTACAATTCCTTCCACTTTAAACATCATTCCATTGGTATTATTATTAGGTAATAATAAGTTTATGGCACCCACAATTTCATTAGGTGAACTTTTAAATGATGACTCAAAACCCCTTTCTACCCCATATTTGTAAACAGACATCCCGCCTTTGAAGAAAATAGATTTAGTTTCTGGAATCTCGGGGATTTTATTTGAAGCTGGAAATTGTATATCATTATCCGCGTTCTCCGAATTTATTGAAAAAATAGGTTTTAAATATAATATAAAGCACATAATTTGTAGGAATCGCATTCTTTTTTTTCAATAAGTGTTTCTCATGATATATAAAATAATCATATATGCCCGATTAGAAGGTTATATTATCACATGATAAAAATGGAAATTTTCACAATTAATCATATTCGTATCATTTAACTTTTATAGAGTATTGGTTTTTTTAGGATATTAATATTGTTTAAATTAAGTATTTTATATATAAAAGCTCATAATATTAAAAATGGTATTTTTATTTGTGAATTTCAAATCCAACTAAAAGCTTATTTTTCAAAAAAACCAGATATAATTGATCAATAAATTTTTAATTTAGCCTATAGATAACAATTAAAAGTAGATATATAGAAAGAAAAATTACTATAAAAAGCCTTTTTTTTTGATATTAGCACCAGGTACCTCATGCCAGTGCAGAGGTTTCTAAATGCTGAATTGTTATATTACCCCAGTGATGCTAATTAGCTCTAAAATGGTATTAAAAAATATATTTTTTGTAATTTCTGAAATAAAAAACTTCAAATATTGAAACAATCATATATTTTAATTGAAAAATTCGATGCGCAAAATAAAAACAGAATAATTAATTTAAAAATATAACCAAATTTAAGAAATTTCACGGAATCTGTATTACAAAAGGCTAGATATGTAAGTAATCATCTACTTAAATGATATATTTCATTTAAACACAAAAAAATTATAGAGTATATTTTTAATTTTTTTAAATCATTTTTAATTAGTTTATAAAAATTATACAGAGTTAAGGTTTCTTTTTTGGTTTAAAATCATTTAATAACAAAATTGTGTGCCAGTTTTTTGAGAAATTAGTATTAAAAAAAAATATTGTCTCAGGTAAAAATTTTGTTAATTGATTCGCACAATTAAATTTTAGTAATATTTAAAGATAGAATTTTTTAAGAGATTATATTTACATTTCTTCCAGTTTTCCGATAAACCATGAAAACATATCTAATATAAAAAAGCATATATCCATAAAGTACAAAATAAAGGAATACTTAAGAGTATAATTTTTCCTTCTCCGTTTTTCACCTGTTTTTTTGGAAATTTTCGAAAAAAGCCATATATTTCAAATATTGCACGAGAAAAGAATCAATTAAGGCAAGAATAACCCCTAGTAAAGTTTATTAACATACTTACGTCACAGTAATCATCTTAACTAAACGTTTATTACGCATACATGCATATGAATTTAAATGTGTATATTTCAATTTGTATAGGATCTAAACTTATGTTAAGATTCGGAAAAATTAGGATTATGATACTAGATTTCTATATGTGGCCATATTGTTGGTTATGATTTAGTTTTTTTCTCGAGATCAACTTGATTTGTTTCCCTTGCGCACGGTGTATTGAGAAAAACTGGCTAACTTCTCTGCTCTGAAATTTAGTTCAATTCCTCTCTATCTTTTGAGACCTATTTATTCAAGAATTATAAATTCGCTTTGTATATATGCATCGATCTGGTCCGTGAAATCGAATTACTTCAAGTAAATTGTATGATTTTGTGTCACCATCGTGTGTCAAGTTATTACATTTGGGATAATTAACGTCTTGGACTTGTATATTAGTATCAGCTGAGATGCTAGCAGATCATAAGTTTATATTTTTTGCTCTCAAATATGTTTTTATTGCTGACACTAGTCAAGTCAATTTCTAGCAGAATGATACAGGCCTTTATTTTACTATAAACAAAAATATTTGTTTTTTTATCGATAATTGTATTTTGTTTTCATTTATGTTTCTAGTTTGATCTCTTGAATTTGTTTTTCATTATTTCTTGTACATAGTCTCTACGTATATCTTTAGTTTTTTATTGATTATATTTTTTCGCGAAACAATGAATATAGAAACCTTATTATCTCATTGTTCTTATCGGTGAATTCATGGCCGAGCCTACTTTTACATCTGATTGTCAACTAGTCGACAGTTTTATGCGTCTTTACAGTGTGGGCACCTTGATATTTTTCCAAAAATATTTTATATTGAATAAACAGAACCTAGCTTCGTCTGTGTACTATTATTTTTACATTATAGACACTTTGTGGATCCATGTATATCAAGCGTTGAATAGTTTTTTGATGCAGTGTTTTAGATTTTATTTTAAACACTAAACTCTATTTTTTTTTAATTCAAAATCTAAAATATCTAGTTTTACAGAAGCATATTTTGAGAGGTAGACTCTATTTATATATACAAAATATTTGCGTTTTACCCTCTAAATTTCAGTATTTCTATCTTTCTTGGTACAGTGATAATAGTAGCTGGGAGAGTAATCTTAATGATTTAATTTTTACTATCTTTTACTCCGTGTCCTAGTAATTTTTTTGACTATAGTCTTTATTTATATGATGGTTGCAGGTTTATTCCATTTTCTGTCTATATCCGCCTGTTTATAAATTCTATCCTAATAAAGTCTTCTGATTCTAGCTTTAATATACCCACATATTAGTTTTATGGCAATATTGCATATTATTATATCACTTGCATTATGTGTTAACCGTTTATATTTATTTCCAATAGAATACTAACCAGTTTCTGCATTTATGCTTTTATATAAATCATTGTTTATGGTTTCGTTTATGATTTAAAGTCTTTAGTATTTTAGCTATATATGTCTATTTTTTCCATCTATGACAGGGGCGATATCTTTTCAATTTTCATGGATAGTGGCATATTTATTACCAAACAGATTTATTTGAATAATTTGGTCATTACATCGGAATTTTTTTTAAGTATATGATCGTCTTTTGCCAAAATATTTAAATAGTCAATAAAAGGGAAATAATCGGTTATAAGTGTCTTTACTGCCCAAGTATATTGATTTTGACAGAAATTTATCGCTTAGTTCGCGGCTTAACGGATCCATACATAAGAGAAACAGTAGTGGTGATAGACTGTCTCCGTATAAAATCACTTTTTTAATTATTAATTCATATATAAATCCTAGAAATAAATCTAATTATAAAAAAAATCGGATATAAATAAAAATATCGTTTATTTTTTGTTTCGGTTTTTCAAGCGGTTTAAAAGATAATCGTGGGCATCTGAAGCAAAAGCCTTTTTTTCTGATGATCCAAGTTACTTATTTTTTATTGCATTCACCCTTGATTGCAACGATTACCAGACCTTGAGCTCCTTCTACCGGTCTGATCGTCGCAAATAGTTTTCCGATATTGTTTTTGTATTCAACTTCATTCTATAATATCATTGTGAATGCAGAAGTTGTCGATTTTTAACAGTTCAATACATTTAAAGGCCCGAATTCCGATTCATTTATGCTTCTTGTTTGAATATTGGTAAGTAATATCAGAGAAGAACCAATTTTTGCCCCTTTGTAATAAAGGCATGCTAGATCGACTGACCGATATATATGGACTCAATTTTGTGAATTTTATATAAATTAGTTTTTATACAATCGCATCCTGCAGCTTTCTAGTTTTATGGACGATTTATGATCTTTGGGTATTCTGTTTCTGAAATAAAGAACACTTCAGGTGTGTTTTATAACGCGTTTTTGCGCAATTATGGGTTAGAGTTAAGTTAGAAAATGCCATACGAACACATATTTAGCTAGAAATTTAAAATATTCCCATTTTCAGCTTTTATAATTTTTTTCTTTATATTTGAAATGCAACATAAAATTACCTTTAGCTGTCTATAAAATGCCAATTTAATCTTGTGAATTCCCTTGCTTTGCCGTATTGCTCTAAAAATTGTACTAGTATTCTTTTTTTGCATATTATAGTAAGAAAATCATATTTTCTCGAGTATATTGTTGTGTTGTCTCGTATATTTTCATATTTATTGTTTCTTATGCTTTGGTTTTTGTGAATTGCCTTTGTAAGATTCTAGCTTTTTATTTATTGGGCTGTACGTTTGTAATTTTTCCTTATCTATAAAGATCTAGTTTAAGACTTCGATAGCTGATATCGAAGTTTATCTCACGTATACTTCAGGAAAAGCTATTTAAATTCTTTTAATCTCCCACATGCTTTTTGGTTGGTAATTTGTGATATGCGCATTGACCGCCTTGTTCAGAAAAAAATTCATTTTTAGGGCTTAAATTTTGTATATGGTACTTTTCTTTTCCCGGAAATTTTTGTTGTAATTAGTAAACATTGGCGTCAGTACTCTAAGAGATGTTTTTTTCATGTATATAGATCATATAATTAATTCAATTTCTCAAACTCTTTCGCCTATTTTTTTAGTGTTCTTGTTTCGTTTTTATTTCTATTAACTTTATAATTGTTTTCTTATACCATCATTATTTTATGAACCTTTGCTGGTATATTTTTAATCAATACCATGCTTATATAACAAATAAGACATCATTTTGGTTTCTTATGAATTCTTGAAAGTTAGATCTCGGCGTTTTCCCGATATTTTTGGGAATGAGATATAAGCCTCTTATTTGCAATGGCCTTTATTCGTCGGTTTATTTTTGAAGACCAGGTCAAGAGTAATATGAGACAATGCTTTTTAGCGCGCTTATATGGTTCATGAAATTCGTTTGTTTTATTTTTCGCTACAGGTTTTTATTTTTAATTTTTATCAATGTAGTTCTCTTTTCCTTTTTTATCCCCCATTATGATAATCATAAAAATTTAAATTATGAAATAACTATATATTTTTTATTTTTGGGCTAAATTTTAAATTGTAATTTTAGTTTTTGTTCTCATGGAAAGCTTGCTTGATTCTCTGTGCTCACAGAGTATTTATACTTTCGGCTATCTTCTCCTCTCTACAGTCTTCTTAAATACCCCTTCTTATTTCGAGCCCTATGAATTTAAGGGTTTTTCTCAACCCCAAGGGTGAAATACCTATATGATTTAATTAATTATATATATTAAAATCTGTATTCGGATTTTTTCTTAAGACAAATAGATTAGAAATTTTTTCACATATTGTGTTTTTTTGAGAAATTGGGAAAGTTTTAATATCGTCTGAAAGTGTGTTAAAAATTCATTGAATATAAAAGGAACGTTTATTATCATAAGTTTAATTTACTGAACTCTTATTTATTTTTCTATTTTTAATTTCCGTACAATGCAATATCTATTTTTAGCTACAAAAATACGATGAAAAAATTAAAAAAAAAAATTTTTATACGTATAATAGGTGAATTCAATATAAAGAAGCTATCAAATGGTCGAAAATCATGCGATAACGTTGAATTATATGAAATAATTATTTATTTAGTTTCAATAACTATTTTCACGTATAATATTTGCAAATGTAATGGGAATTTATCGACTTTAATGGTTATAATTTATTTATCACCATCCCATAAAAATCCTTTAATTCTCCTTATCAGGAAGGAATAAATGAAGCCGAAGGCTTTTTCTAATCATCGAAATTTCAGTTAAATATTTGTTTGTTTTTAATAAGATCTTCACACACGTGATATCTCACAAGTAAGTAGCTAGCAGCTTCTAACCAAGATGACCAGATAAATTTGGAATACTTTTATATAAAATAAATGGTATTAAAACCTTTTTTGGTGCGCAACAAGTTAAATGGACAATAAAGTATAATGTAATTTAAAAGATACTTTTAAGCTGTGATAGAATGCGTTTCAAAAAAAAAATATAAATAGATGGATTTTTTGGAGTATTTTCTTGTGTCATTTGGAATTATATTAGACAATCAAGTATAATGTAATTTAAAAGATACTTTTAAGTTGTGATAGAATGCGTTTCAAAAGAAAAAAATATAAATAGATGGATTTTTGTAGTATTTTCTTGTGTATTTGGAATTATATTAATTGTCAAGTATTTATAAATTAAAAAAGGTTTCGATAATTTTACTAAATAAAAAAAAGTTAAGCGTTATAAAGTATAAATTTCAGTAAAAATTAGCGACTTATTCACTTTTCAGAGTGGTTTTTATTTAGATAACATAAATATATATACTTTTTATTTTTATCACTTTTATTAATTGCATTTTTATTGTACTTTTTAAACGTTTCTTTAACTTGATATTACACTATATATAGTTTTAAGTTGAGTTTATCATTCAATCCGCATGATGGGATCGCATTCGATGAACTAGAAGCATAACTTATATGTGATTTTCTATATTGAGCCACGATAAGTACGAATAAGTGTAGACTTTTTCAGAATGATTAGCTTGAAATAAAATATAATATATTGAATAACAAGAACGAATATTTAAAAAATTGTTTCCTATACTTTTAGTATGTATATTAAAATAAAATAAAAATTATCTATAAATACTCGTAGCAAATATATCATGATATATTTATTTTAATACAAATATTATGCTGAAAAAATATCATTATTAAGTTAAATGATATTTTAAACAGATAGAAAAACAACAGAATATATTAATTTTCTAGTTTCCCCACATATGATAGAGATAACATTATAGAAATCTGAAAAGTAGCGTTATAATATCGCATGGTAGAAACAAGTTAGTTCCACCGCCCGCCTCTCCTAAAAGATCGATCTAGATAATAAATGATATATAGTGAATTCGTAGTAGACGATTTTACATCTGTATTATATATAATTACTCCTTAGTTAACAAGTAATCTTTTTATATTGCACAGAGTAATTTATTTAATTTTTTATTGCTGCAATTTATATGCAATAATATCTAACTAGTTGGAATATCATTTCGTTCTTAAAAGGATATCAATATAATCTGGAACCTATAAAAAAGCCGGTATCATTCGATACCAAAAAATATTCGAGAACGATTTCACTGACATTTTCTATTATAAAATAAACAGTTAAGAAAGTATGGTATTAGAAGGAATTAATCGTTCGTAAAAAAGGCAAAATACTATATGAAAGCCATCGAAAGTGTATATATAACGCATTCTGAGAATTCAAAAAGAGTGTTGTATGCAAAAATTTTACAACTACAAGTGAAGGTTTAAAATGGTATATAAAAATATAAATATTTTTGTTTTCAAATTCAAAGATGGATATCAAATAACAGCTTATCTATTTTTTAGAAATATTATATAGATTATTGTTTCAAGTTTTTATTATGTGCTAGTTTTATCGATTTACTTTTTATTTTTTTTCAAACAACCAATACCTTACTGGTTTTTTAAGTTGTTCAAGTTTATACAAATTTCAAAATGGTTTTCTTATGAGCTTTTGTGCTTATAATTCAAACTCGAAGACTTATTAATATAAGTTTTCTTGTTAATTACTGTTGTTTTAACGTCTATTCCTGTTTCACTTGACATTTCCAACACCTTAATAATACGACTTTGGTATTTTATGTCTTCAAAAAATCATGAATGGCGAAGTTATTGTTCTTGTTATGTACTTATAAATTGGCTAAAGTTATTTTGCAAGCAAATCATTTTTCACTGTTTGTCTTTTCAAGCTTTGTCAAGTTATAGATACATAAATTCGATCTCAATGAATACAATAAAATTTCATCTTATATGAATATTCTCGTTCACATTCGAAAATTCGATTCTGCTTTTCTTCTGTTAATATACTTAATCTTTGAATACTAGTTGATTATAGATATAAAACGCACTATATTTTCTGATTTCCTTTGGTTTTTTGTACTCATATTTTCCTGAGATCAATAAGTGAATATATCTGACCACTTCATTATCCTTCATTGTGTAAATATGAAGAACATATTTTATTTTCAATCGGATTAGATTGGTGACTATGATTTAATAATTTTTCACTGGGTTTTGAAAAAAGAGTCAATTATTGCAGATTATTTATAAAAAAATTACAATTTTTAAGATAATAACATGAGATCTTCTTGTAACAAAATACGATAAGTCGTATGATAGCAGTTAACTATCACAATGGGACCATACGCACATAAAAATGTTTTTCAAGTTATTTTTTTGTTAAAGAATATTGAAAGAAGATGATGCACTTTGCAATATTGTAAAATGATATAATATAAAAGAATTATAAAAAATTTAGTTCTATAAGAAATCCAAAGTTTTCTTGTACTAATTTAAATAGCTGAAAATCAAATTAACACATAAATAAATTATATATTTTTTCTGTACAAGATAACATTCCTTTAATTGTCGGTTATATAATATTTATTAAAATGCTAGCTTTTCATTTTTGCTCGCGCAACACTTAAGATTGCTCTATATTACAGACTTGCTGCATAGTATTTTCAGGCATATCATCCCAATAAATCTTATACGCTCAAGATTTGTACATTTAAGTGTTTTTCTCAATACTATTTTTTGTGAATTGCTTATCCTTTCATTGAAATCCATAATTCCTTAATATACGACTTATGCTATTTTGTGACAACACCATCCTATGTTATGACATAATGGTCGGTTATTTTCATTAATTTTGATTAGCTAAGCTTTATAAATCCGATAAACTACTTTTAAAAACATGGATTGGAGGAACAAGTACGAATTCTCAACCAGTTAAAATATGAATGACGATAGGGTAATGCATGAATTCATGTGTATTTACATCTATTATATATATGTAAAAAACAGTATGTAGATAAATTATGCGTTCAAAGTGAAACATAGCAATATTCAAACACATTTCCGACAAAATAGGATTGGAGATCCAAAGTATGCAAATCTTACGTCTCGTTAACACAATAAGCTTATAAGATTTCTTTAAGGAAATAAAAATTTAACGGAATATTCTAACCGGCCATAATATTTTTACTTATTACTTAAAAAAATTTCATGTCATTTAAGCAAATCTTTGATTAAATAATATTGGTAAGAGCGGGCTAGCGCCTAAATAATATTTTGAGTATTATATAAATATTATTCACGTAATTTTAATTAATATGCCAATATTTTAAATTATTTAGAAAATTATTGGGATCTTTTAGATTTAGGGCTTTCTTTCGGTTAATGATAAATTAAACCATTATAACCAGCGAAATTAAAGAATCTATGTAAATATTTGTGTTTCAAATTTAATATATTATATTTCAACTAAAAATGATGCCCACCAAAATTTTCAAGCCAATGTACATGCATAAAATACAAACATATGGACTTAATCTTTCACCAATTACACTGCATTTATAAAATATAGATACTAGACCACTTCTCTTATTGGATATAAAATTAGGCGCATACTTTTTTATAAAAGTTGAGAGGCATATTGTCAATACAATTACTCGGACCAAGGAATCAAAATTAAACAGAGCTGACATTTGAGGGGTTGAAAATATTATCTTTTTAATCACAGTTATTTCTCAAAGATTATTGCTCCTATTCGGCCCATTAAAATTCACAAAGGAAGAAAATGATGTTTTGGCATAAACGTTAATTTTAAAAAATACATAACTTTAATGGTGAATTGTTAATATTAATTAAAAAAATATAATTTTTCTTTGTCTCTGCTGCTTTTAAAAGAGACAGCCTGATATGTATGATTTTTAAAAGTAGATTATCAAAAAAAGATTGTGCCAAAATCGCATAATAATATAAAATTATACCTTGAACCCAAAAAAATTTTAATTTGGTAATTAATATTTTTGAAATTAAAATTATAGCCTTATTTGCACTTGTTCACACCTTAAATAAATTTTACTGTAGTCACTGATTTGATACAAATTTTTTAAACACAAATGGTAAATTTTAATTCAATATAAACTAGTTTATTGATCATTCATGTATTTTGTACACTTAAAATGTCCCTTCTGTATGAATGTATAAATTAACTGCCTTGGGCACCATTCTCAAAATGCATATGTGAAATTTACAAAACCCCATATCTATTTCAGCAAATGCCGCATAGATTTCTAAAAATATTACACATATTTTGAGATTGATACTTTAATGTTTTTTTTGCATCCTTTTGTCTCAGAATTAACTATACTACTTCTATATCATGTTAACCGGTTAGCAACAAACTTATAGATAACGATAATTTAAAAAATAATGTGATATTAGAATAATTTTAAAAATACTTATTATATAGGTCAATTTTATCTTTTAACCATACCGATAAGTGTAAAATAAGGCACAATAATTTTCTGCGATATAATATATATTGTTTTTTTGCCAAATTTTTTTTAAACCCATTATAAATTTAATTAAAGGATCAGGTTTAGATTTACAGACTGTAAATATAAACAATATCCTTCGGTATTTGCAGATGAAATTCATAATCTGATAAAAAATATCTACAAAGAGCGCTAATGCAAAATTGTCTTTTACCAAATAAAAAAAAGCATGAAATTCAAAAACATTACTCTTGAAATATTTTTAACAAGTAGGACAGTTTTATGTTTCCTAAATAAAAGAAAAATTTTTATATGTGAATAAATCAATTATTGATATTTATATAATTTTAAACAAAAGATGTAATTTAGAAATAACATATAAACATTTTAAAGATACCAATAAACAAATAATTGGCGTCTTATAAAAAAAAATATGCGGCGTGCTTGAATTCCAGCCGGCCGGGATTAACCACAAAATTAATTTTCTGTGCCTTAAACATTTTTTAATTTCAGGCATGATAAATAACACAGAGAAAGTATAAATAAGTTTTTTTTAAAATATCTTTTTATCCTAAACAACAATTTATCACATTCAACAGAATTATAAAGGAATATAGCTCAGATAAGATAACGAATTTCTTTTTACTTGTCAATTTACAATATCATATACCTAAATTAAAAATTAATTATTTTTAGCTAGAAAAAAGATGTATAATTATTATTGTGGCGATTAAAAGACATTTTCAACCATAGATAAAAAATTAAGATGCAGAATAATGAAATAAATCAAAAAGAAAAAAAAATTCATGTCCGTCGATTGATAAAGATAATGGGGTTATATAAACCCTTTAGAAATTAGCACGCAAATACAATCAAATCTCAGTTCGATTTCATTTATCAAAATGCATACCCTCATTGATTTTGCTTTTAAGGGTTTTTTATTTACATCTAAAAGGATATAAACATTTTTTACAAGACCAATTTGGTCAAAAGTTACAAATTAATATAAATAAACTCATTTTTTGAGGAATAGAGGTGTGGGAGTTTATAAAAAATTACAATATAAATATTAGCTCGCCTTTAAAACTATAAAAAATCTTTGTATTATGTGAATTTTATTTCCAATATAATTTTACCTTCATAAGTATCTTTTATCTGCCTTTATGTATTAATGTTGCGCAATAAATTATAATTCTTTTTTACACTTGTATCTTTGATGATTACTTTGAACTAATTTAATGTTTGGGATTTTTGAATTTTAGCTACTGGAATTAAATAATTATTTTATTTTTTGTTTGTACTACAGAAAGTTATATAAATATTTATATGTTCAATAATTTTTTTCATAAACTGTATGCTAGACATACTTTGATCATTACAAATAGTTTTTACTGATGTTTTATAAATTGTTAATTGCTTTATTAATAGCCTCGTGACTCAATTGTAGGCTTTATTAATTAGCAATAGTTTATTTAGTTGTGATAATTATTTTTAATCATTTTTTAATATATTATAGCAGCTAATAAAAACTTATCAGCATTCTATCAATTCATGTAAAAAGTTTATTAATTTGATTTTCACTTTGTTCATAATTGCGCTTAAAAAATTATATTTACATTAATATTCAATTATAGCTTTCTATATACTGTCATATTTTCTATAAAATATCGAGAATCTTTTAAATAACGATTATTTTCTTGTTTTATTTTTAATCTTGAAGCGCATACTTTTTTTAAAATTCTTATTTTTACACATCAATATTTTTTTAAAGTTGGTTTAATTATTTTTGATCCAAGATTTTCAGACAAAATCTAAGTGTAATTTTTTATCTGATTGGAAACATAAACCTTTATTTTTCAACTATAGTGAGCTAAAATAGGTTTTATTGTTGTGATTTCTTTATGTAGTGGTAAATCACAGCTTCTATTGTTTATAAAAGCACATTTAGCTTTTGAAATATCTCCGAATTCCATCCTTAGTAAATATTGTTTTTTTATAAGATGGAATCACAAAAATACATTCTTTCAATATATTACCCCAAATATATAGAACTTTATTTGTTGAAAGGACTAGATTTACCGTTTTCATGCGTTTAATATGCCTTTTTATTCAATTTTAACATATTTATAGTTACTATCTGTCTTACAATCTTTTAGATTCGAAAAATTTCTCAAAAATTTTTGTATCTTCGCGAAAAAAGAAACAGTGAGTAATATTTTTTAATCCAGGAAAAGATGTAAAAAAATATAAAAGATCATAGTTTATCTAGATATAATTTGATGTGATCAAAGTGTTATTAAAACATCTAAAATCATATCTTAAAGTCTCAGGGATGCTAGTCAAATCTGATGTACAGCCTTTAAAATAATTGACCATTATAATTCAATCCAAATATCATTATGAATTTTGCAATGGAAAAGTTTATATTTTTAGAATGCTTTCTTACCATATAATTTTAAGGCAATCCGTGAAAAGTATGATATTTTAAAATTCACAATAAAAAAAACCCAATCAAAAACTTTTCAATGTGCAAAATTAAATAAAGATAAAAATACTAGCATCATCAAAGTGGCTAACTTGCGGAAATTCAAGACCTTCAGAGGAAACTAAGTTACGTTTCATTCGGGATAGAAATATCATCTTAGGTAAAAGAGGAAGATTCCCGCACTGTAACGGCTCTTTTAAAACTGTTGATTACTTGGCAAACAGATGTAAAAACGCTTGGCCATGACTATACAAGAAGGCATAATGAAATGGTCGGTGTCTTTACTTTATGCTAGCGAAAAATTATAATTTCAAAAAAAACCCAGAAAAATCTGTAGAAAATCAGTACATAACTAATTGGAAAATATCTTCGCGGAGATCTAAATAAATACAAGAATTAAAACCTATATAAAATTATCAAACAACAGACATGATAATTTTATATATGATAATAATAAGAACTGTATTACTCACATAGAAATTTTTGTGACTAGTATTGAAAACATAAAAATGATTGAAAACGAAAAGTTAAAAAAACATGATCTGCCAACATCTTCACTGTCATTAATATACAATTGCAATGAAAGACTTAGTCCATATAATATAGCTTGGGACGTCGTGGTAACACAATATCATAATAGATATCTAAAAGAACTCATAGTAAAATAACCAGATTGTGGCTTAAATACAAACCTTGGGATTGACAAAAACCCTTGAATTAATAAGTGTTGAACGGAGGAGAGGTATACAAGTTGACTTCAGAGAGGAAAAAATAGCCGAAAGTATTAATACGCTTGTTGCCACGAGAGATCAAGAGATTTGTGCTTGAGAACAAAAGCTAAAATTATAACAAATAATTTAGACTATATCAAATAATTTAACCTATATTAAATAAATTTATTAAATTCAATTGAATCAGATTCAAATATATATTTTACTTAAATTTTATCCCTGATATTAACGATTAATATAAAGATGATGTTCAAGTCAATATTAGGTAAAATGTATGCATAAAATTTCCTTGAGTAATGTAGACGCAGTTGGTTCAGAAAACTTTGATATTTGCCTGAGTTCCAACCATAAAGCACCTCAGAATTAAATGAATGTACTCAAATGAGTGTAACCGCAAGAGGGTGGTCCGTGGAATCTATAAATTAAAACATAACAAAACTAACAAGCCGAGAATAAATTTGGTAAATTGCTTTTTAAGACTCCAAAACGTACCCAGAGTATTAAACGAAGTCTGCTCCTTTCTGCAAAGATATGGGTAAATGTAGAGTGATGATAGCATAATAACCAGTGACGGAAAGTGTATAGAATCACATCCCAAACCATATCGACAACCCCATGGTAAAACAGGTCTAATCTACGGAGATCAAATAGGCTGCAAAAAATGTGAAGGAAAAAGGCTGAGGAGCATCAGATTGAGCAAATTTAATTAATAGTAATATGCGAAGTTCGTAGAAAAAAGATTTATACGAGAAGATAAATAAATAAAAATTGAATTCGCCTCGAATTTTAAATTTCAATTGACTTAATATAAAACCAATGCTTTGCATTTGAATTCTTAATTCATTTTAGTTTACGAGAGCAGTATCTTCTCTTTTTAGTATTAAAAAGAATTTGATATTCCTTTTTAGTTTTTTTCGATCATACTGATATCTCAGCGGTTTTGAAATTTTTACCATCATTTGTTTTGTGTATTTAAAACCACAGTTTTAGCCCACCCGTGTAAAAATGATTCTTTCATCCTTTTTAGTTTTTGACATCTATGCGTTTAGCCTTTGCATCATCAAAAATAATCTTTTTTTTGTTTAAATATTTTCATTCGTGCACCATTCATTGCACAGTAACAATTTAAGTTTTTCTTTCTTCTTATTAATTATTAATTATTAATATAATATTTATCGTTTGAATTAAGTTGAAAAGTCTGATTTGGTTTTAGAACCATGTTTTCTTTTGCTTAATTAGACTATGCGGAAATTCAAATCTAATAAAAATAAATTTTTTGATCACAAGCAAAAAATAAACTTAATAATATGCCAGAATTTACCGGATCGTTACTTAATTCCTACTAAATCTAGTAATTCCGAGATATAAATGATATTTAGGATGAAATTAAAATAATTCAACGAATATTTTAATCTCTAATCTTTTTTTTTTTGAAATATATAAATTCTGATTTCAATAATAAAATGAATAGCGGGAATAAAGGAAATTTTTGCCATCATATCTTTCGACACAATGTAAAATTGTTGCATTTGAACCTTAAAGTGTACCGATAAAAAAATTCAAAAGGAAATAAATAAGACATATTGAGAGAGTCGGCAATGTCTTCTTATATAAAAAATCTTTCTATAACAATTAATTTTGGAAGAAAAATCTTCTTCAGAGAACAAACTTTTTTTAAAAATTATGTTCTAAAAATAAACATATACAGTTATAAATTTGGCACAGAAATGTAGATTATAATTATAAGGGCTAAGAAAGCTGTTTTTAGTATGAATGGGAGCTTTAATAATATAATTTTTTAAAAAGGATTAAAGAAACAAGTAAATGTTTTTATTGCATAGGAATTTATTATAAAATATATATTTTTATGTTGTGATATGTAATGGGTTAGAAAAATATGTTTTTTTAATAAGATTCTGATACAATAAATGCTAAACAAATAAGGAGCCGAAATACGTTTTTGAATACAATTTTTCATATTATTAACTGTAACGCAATTTTAGTTTATATGTTTTTTAGGAACATCTTAAAATGTTTAAATAGACAATAGTAAGTTTTATTGTTTCTTATGGATATGTATATATCATATAGGCTAAATCCTGCATATAGAAATATGAATAACGAATATTGCTAATCTGGGGAGTTTTGAAAATGAGAAGCTAAGAAAATACGATATATAATCAAATGAACACAACCTAATTTGCAATCATAGATCTCGAATATTTCTATGCGTCATAACTTGAATTGTGTAGTTACAAAATACCATAATAGCAAATTAAGGAGTTAAAGATTTTAAATACAACATAAGGATGTGCAAAAACATTAGAATTGAGCAAGAAAATTAGATCAATAAGTCTAGAGTGAAGAAGATGCATCGTGGAAGATTGATAAGATATGGAGGTCGAAAGAAGAATTAGCCATATCTGTTTTACAGAGTAATCTAAAGTTGTGCTTCAACATCCATAAAAAGCTAAAAATCAAATTAACACAAAAATAAAAAACATTAATTATCATATAGGAAGTGGAACATAAGCAAATCCCAAAATTTACAGAATTTTAGGCTAGAATAATTTTATTATTTTTATATTGGAGGAATGAAAGAGGAAAATATGATGTGGTTTAATTTCCCTAAAAAATAGGATAGTCAAGGATATCAATTGCGCAAGGTAATATTGTTAAAATTTATATGAATTTAGAAGGATTGAAGAATATTTAGATTGAAAAGGTGGAACCTACAGAGAATTATGCCAAAGATACTATAGCCCTAAAGAATGAACTCTGTTAATACAAATTTAAGCTAAACTAGCCAGAAAAAAACACTTATGAGTTCAATTAAATTATATTTATTGTTTTAAATCGATTAATCTGTTGAATTCTGATCTGGAAGTAGTTATCAAATTATAACTAAAAAAGTCATAGTAAAAAGCATATTTTTCTGTAAATTACAATATAATCTCCTTGAAATAAATGAGATTTTTTAAATTAGTTCTCATACAAAAACATCAAGGCTAAAACAAGAAGAAAAATAGTTATATTCATCAAGCTTAAAGAATGTTTAAAGCGTTAAGAATACATTTATATGTAGGTAATATAATATAATGATAAATTTCTCAAAATATTTCATTCGCGTAAATCTTCTCGATCTAATATGATGGAATATATAGTTTTATCTATTATGCTACCGTTCATAAATTTTTAATTCTGTAATATTGGTAAAAAGGAAATATTTTGAATGCCATAAACCATTATTTTGTTTTTGAATTCAAATTTCGCAAGTGAAAAAATGTATTTTCAAAATTCTTATTTTGCTAGTAATTGGTATTTTTAAGCCACATTTATGCATTTAACCCCTTGTTTATGCCTATCTAATAAGTCTGAATTGCATCACGAGCTCTAAAATGAGAAAAATACTTTTTGGGAATTTTCATAGTGTTTTTTTTTGTAATTAAATCTCGTAACAGTTAAAAAATGTTTACATTGACCTGATATCATTACAAATCTTTTTTATTTTTAATCAGGTCGAAAATTCTAAATTTTATTATCTGAGTATTTACTTTATTTATGTTTTACTTCTATTACTTTTTGGAAGTTCGCTTTATATTAATAAGAACTATTGCTTAACTGCTGAGTCTCTTTGTAGAACTCCTCCAGCACTTCTTGTCAACCGTAATCACCATGGATTGGGCATTTTCCCATAGGCGGCAGTCATTATGTGGAGGGAATGAGATTCTGTCTACTGTTCATCGCTACAAGTTACAAGCTACAACCACACTCTACACTTACCTATATCCTTGCTGAACGGTGTGGGATCTTTTTCAATACTGGAGGCACAGTTCAACGGCTTGCTCAGCAACCTCTTATTTCTCATGGCTTGTCAATAATGCTTATTGGTTTATCTTTTATTTATCACTTGCTACGTCTTTGAATAATTTTCTTTACAGTAAATTCGTTTAGAAATTTATGGGCTAGAAGTGGAACCCGCGACCCCTCACAGTGGTCCGACTTGTAAACGACAGAACCATACCACGTCTTATTATGGTATTATAGGTTAAATTTATTTGGAAGGTATTAAATTTCAATTTTTGAACAAGTTCATTTCATGAACTCAATTAAAACGTAAAACGTATAAATAATATTTTAAACCCAGTATCATTTCTATCAAGCCCGAATATTATAAAGTCGTTCTCCGTAAATTTGTTCATTATATAGAGGTATATTTAATGAAATAGGCATATAATTTTTGAAGATAGCCGTTTTTTTTTCTATCAAATGATTTCAAACAATTTAGTTTTTAATTCAATTTATTTTTATCTTTTGATTTAATTTTACGAAATTCAATCATAGACCAGATAACAAATTGATAAAATTGCAGAATTTGTACAAAAAAAGAAAAAAGTGATTATATACTCAAGGCTTGATAAAAAGCGATAATGTTTAGAATCAGCTATCCATAAGGTATAAATTGTGAATATTATGGGTTTTCAAAGATATAAAACACTAAAATTTAGTCTGGAAAGAGATATTTCATACTTATTAAAGCAATATAATTTTTAATTTAGAATTCATCGAAAAAATTATTGAGAAAGTAAAAGTTAGAGGTTAAAAATGGGTAAACAACTATAAGCATGCACATTGCACAGTAAAATGTAGTGACAATAAAAATACACGAAACGGTTTTGAAGGTATACTAAAAATTTAAAAAATATATATTTAATACGCCATTCGTTTTTATTTAACGAGATGTAATTTTTTTCTAGTAATCACCAACTTATTTTATGGGACTGGGAAGAACTTTACTATTTATGATGATTTGTTTAGAATGCAACAATATGATCATTGTAAGACGTTTATTTTAAAACCAAAAGAAGCAAAAATGTATATTCCATCAATTACCATATCAATTTAATTTAACATTTTGGTTTGAATTATATTAGCGCACAGTAAAATAAATCAAAACAGATAAATATTCATGATTTCACGCTATTTAGTTTTTAAAAATCCATGAATTTATCGAATTTATCCTCAGTATTTTGTTATTTGTGAATTCTACCACCATGTTCTTTTTAATTCATTTCTAATATATATGTTGCTTCGAGATTCTTAATTTTTCCAATGATTTATATGGTAATTTGATACACTTCTTTTTAAAAGCGATAAGTAATCAATATAAACATCATTAAAATACATTCCTGTATAACAAATTGTTTAATTTAACATTAAATTAGAGAATAAAAATCAAGAAACGTGAACAAATTAAACAATATAAATCAATAAAATTATATAATTTTGATTTAAAGCAAGATAAATCTTTAGATGGATTTTTTGAAATCAAGAACATTCAGTGATTTATTTCTGGCAATTTTTAACCAAAAAACCAAAGCTACAGCTTTATTTTAGATTCCGTTGCAGATCGGTGACATAAGGCAAAAATTGTATTTTTTTTAGCTCGATTTTAACACAATACGTCTAAAATGAAAACAATTTGCAGTGGATTTTATGCAATATCATATTGAAAAATATTCTAATTTATAATTAATATATAAACTATAAACTATAAATTTGTTATCAAAGCACATAAAATCAAATCAAATTTATCAAAAATTGAAATTTAATTTATTTTTAGATTTATCATATATTTGATTTATCATAAATTTAATTTGTTGTTTGATTGCTAAATTTGCTATATAAGGGATAAAAATCGAATAAAAACAATGATTTTTACACAAAGGATCTGTATTTTTGTTCTGTCTATGTTACGTGTAATCTGGACCAACATAAATACTAAAAGAAGCATCCAGATGAGCCATAAATTCAAAAATTATCAGCTTTGCAAAATCTCACTTGCAATACTTCAGTTTGTAAATGTTTCATCATGTTCTTCTGACAAATATACCGAAGATCCCACAAATACCGATTCAAATGAAGTAATCGAACATAAAATTCTTTCTGAAGCTGACCTAAAAGAGATTCTTAACCGATATGCCAAAGCAAAAGCAGAAAGTGATGTAAATTTGATTCAAGGCCACCTAATTCAACAAAATTCCGTTGAACTAGAACAAATTTATGAAGGTTTTACTTTAAAAGAACTCGATATAATAAATATATTAAAAGACACAGATAATTTAAGGGTATATTACGAAAGCACTTACGAGAAATACAAAAATGATTATGAATTTAATTTACTTATATCGAATACACTTGAACAGCAAGAGAAAGAGACACATCTATTATCACAGCAAAATACCACTGAAAATCCATGGAATTTCGATGATATCGATGACCTGTTTTTTGACTGTGACGTAGATCAGCATTTGCCACCCACCCCTATTATTCCAATTCCCTTAATACATGAATTGAGTAACCCTGGAAATGAAACCACGATTGGAACTTATGAAACAAAAACAAGTTTACAAGAAGAACAAATGGATAACACAGATACAGTAGAACCAGCTCTAAAAAAGTTTAAAATTCCTTTTTCAAAGAAGGTACAGAATAAATTGATCAAAGAGACTTCTAAACATAAACATATGAAAACCCAGCCGCATATAAAGATAGGCAATAATTTAGATTTGAATTTAAAACAAATGCCCTTTTATGGAGAATCTTCTAAGAACCAACTTTGTGGAGAATCTTCTAAGAACCCCCTTTATGGAGAATCTTCTAAGAACCCTCTTTATGGAGAATCTTCTAAAAACCCTTTTTTAGGAGAATCTTCTAAGAACCCTTTTTTAGGAGAATCTTCTAAGCCGAAATCAAATATCCTTAATGAAGAGAAGGGAATGCAAGATTCTAGTAGGAATTTAGAAAATGTTCATGCACCTATGGGTTGTATTATAGTAAAATTATCAAACATTGATTCTAATAATAGCCTATATTATACAGAATGTCGCAAAGAAGATTTAAATATAGACTTTATAAGTGATAATGTATTTTTGAAGGAGAGCATAAATTCAAAACTGAAAATGAGTTATTTTCATGAAGGTTTTTCTAAATGGTTTGATGGGATCAAATTACAGATCAAAGAGAGATACAAAATTAAAAATAATTCTGGGTCTCTAAATAACTTCGGAAATATGTTAAATTTGATAGAGACACTAGATGGATTTGGAAGCAGGCCTGGGTCCATTACTTCAGAATTTTATAGCAGGGATGGTTTTGATGCTCCAATTTTTGATAATAGGAAAAGATTATGCTTACATTATGATATATTAGATGATTCACTTGCAATTATAGATTCAATCTCGAAAAAAAGGGAACTTCTTAGAATTTTACCAGAATTTATCATACATGATGATTCATTAAGGAATGCTTTGGCTCTTTTAAAAAAAAATCTAGGTCCCGCCGCTATAGATTATCACGTAATGGATTTCATTGTTTACTTATACCATAGACAGATTATGAAAATATTCCTTTCTAAAGGTTTTAGACATTTGGCAGAGGAAAGTAAGGCTTCATTCGATAAATTTTTGCATTCACGTACGAAGTTGCGGGAAACTATAAATAGATTTATCTACCCAATATGGCTGCTTAAAATGGGGAAAAAATTAAAACAACACATGTACAGCTTTAACCCTAGAGCCACAGTTCGGGAGAAACTGGACCCCCGACAAATTCATTTTATACGACTTATAAGATGTATTGAAAAGCCTATTTATCACTATATGAAATATGATCATGATCACGTTTTTATATTATTTGATGGTTTGCTTACAACAAAAAAATGGCTTATACTACTTGAATCTGTAAAAAAAACTCCGTATTGGACACACATTATTATATCGATGTTTAAGGTCTACTTTGAAGAATATATTAAACAAAATGACTATATAACTATGGAATATGCGATTAAAAATATCATCAACAAAATTAGCAAGATCCATAGCAGGATTGTTAACGAGTATGATGAACAAGATGGATGGACAAGATCAGCTGAATTCAATCAAAAAAATATAAATAACCAGACATATGAAAATATTATAGAAAATTGCTTGGAATTGGCAAATAGACTAGATATTAAGGATTACGAAGTATTTTCTCAAGACAATACAGAATTTGCCTAATATATACAGCAATCAATAGTTATTATGATAATAATAAAATATCTAACATGTACGTAAATAAGAAGCATAAAATATATTTTTATCTTTTTATAATTTTCCACATTAATTTTTATCATCAACAGGTACAATAAACATGCACAAAGCTTATTTTTTTATTGATATCAAAATATATGGTGAAACTATATATTTTGTTATCATTTCCTTGAATTTTATCTAAAACTAATCCAAGCCAAACATGTTGCACTCATATTTTTTTTTAGCCCTTAGTTTTAATAAAATAGCAACATCCATATTTTGTCTTTGGATAGAATAACTCACCATAATGCTTTGTTTAAGGCAAAAAAATGCAGAAGTATGTTTCTAGTAAATATAATCAAATTTTATTTAAAGTGTGGTGTATTTCCAGTAGAAATCCGTCTCTTGGGTTAAAGTAATAAGGTAGACAAGCCGTTTGAATTATAACTGAGATATATACACAGTATCATAATTTTTTAGTTTTAAAGATGAATTATGACAATTAAACCCATCGAAGCAATGCTATTTAGCCCAAAAATTTAAAATCCAAAATAAAACTTCGAATGTGGAATTATTTCTATAGATTAGAGTAATACTATGAACAAAAAATAAATTGGATTATAATTGATATATAAAATGCAGAGGTAAAATGATTATATCTAAAAAATAGTGATTTATTAAGAATGAATCATTGAATTTAGAATTGGTTCAAGCAGAACCATAAAATCCATACTAATTAATCGTAGTAAAAATCACTGTATTCATGTTTTTTCAACAAATTTAATACTATTCAATAATTCAATCGGATCGGATCGCATTAGATTAGAGTATGTATAAAATAGTTGTAATTGCCAAGCTGTTGTAAAAGAAAATCCAAAAAAATCTAAATATGGTGATATAAGTACTATATGCTTGAATTTAGCCTATTTATATATCATTTACGCATAAAAATCATAGGACCCGATAGAATTTCTTAGAAATATATGTTTTGAGAGATTTTTTTTGCAATTTATCATTCGAAAAATATATACATGAATTACCACTTTTGAATATCTAGTTATAATTTCTATTAGAAAAGTGCTATATAGATAAACATAAAAATCGTTTTCCCTCTCCAATTATTTTTTTTTGAAGAAAAAAATTACGAATTGTTCAAATAATTATCCATTTTATCAGAAAAAATTCTAGGGTATAATCAATTCAGTACTTGATTGGTTATGTACATTTGATGATATATTCTTGCAGTAATCAATTATATAAAAGATTAGCGAGGGAGCTTGCAGTGCTTAAAAAACAACTTTATATTGATTTTTTATTTATATGATTATAAAACGCATTGATTCATTCAAAAGTGTAAATAGTGCTTATTTTTGTTCTTTTGGATATAAATATAAACTTTTTTTGGGGATGTTATAGACTAGCGCATGTCTCTGAAGTAATTATAAATAGAATAAATATGATGTGTATCGGTTAAATAGATTAACATAGAAATCTAAAAATAGGAAATCTCGAATTTTTTATAGCCCTTAAAAATGCATGTGCGCACAATGCCGAGAATAAGAATGGATAAAGGTATTTTAAAATAAAAGAATATAAAAGAAAAAATATATGAAATTATTGCTACACAATTGTTTTAGCTCCTAAAGCAAGGTATTTATTTACAAAAGTTCAATTAGTCTCCAGTCAGGCAAGAAAGAAGTTCGTTTAACAATAAAATTAACAGATGAATCAACGTATGAAATAACGAGATACTTTACAGTTTGACTTTATCAACTTTCATATGTAGAAAACTTTAATAAAGCGTTTAATTTTTAGGAGTGATATTATATATAATATACGCAGCGTTTTCTACATTCATATTATATTTATATGTAAAAATTTGTTTTTGTTACAGAGCAAATCTTTCTTGTTTTACACTGCGCACACCGTCTTTACAATTTCGATATCTTATCATCTCCAAAGTCTTCTGCAATATATCACCTTTTTCTAGACTATTAATTCATAGTCTTCGTTAATTCCAAGGTTTGTATATATTCCACAATCTAGTTCAAGCTTCAATTTCTTTCGGGTACATGGCCGTATAACATAATGACTTTATATTATATTTTTAGCTAATTAGATTGAGTTAAGTATACAAACCTTTGGATTGAGAAAAACTCATGAATACATAAGTCTTGAATAGAGGTGAGGTATTTAAGAATACTTCAAAGAGGGAGAAATAGCCAAAAGTTTTAATACGCTGTGGACACATGATACCAAGAAAGCTGTGTTTGAATATAAAACCTAAATTATAACTAAATATTAAGACCCAAAATATATAAAAGATAATGTACTATGTTTGCGAAACTAGGCGGACCTGGGATTGTCATTAGAGTAGATCAGAGAAATTTCTCGAAAAGTAAACATGATAGGAGAAATAGTGTAGATATTGTTGAAATTTTGCATGATTGAAATATCAGAAACACGAAGAATCATTGCAATTGACGATTAAATAAAAAATCTTAAATTCAAATGATATTTTTAATAGTACGTATATAAAGGTTTAACTATTTATACAGATATTTATAAAGGATATAGTTTGTCCGAAATCGTTTGCTCATCACAACTTTTATTTTTTTTGATTCCATAACAGGAGTGCATATAAATACGAATGAAGGAAATTGTGTCGATATGCAACAAGAAATGGTACTCCAACATTCAAATGACAGCGTCGTCACATGTTTGTTAAGTAAATTAAAAAAACGAAATTCGAACATCAAAATATTTTATTTTTCAAATTTGGTTAATTTATGTAAACGAATTTTATATTTTTTAAAAATCATAAATTTTTATCGCCGAATTTGTGTAGAAGGGTTTTTTGGTGTCATATGTGTGGATCATATGTATTATAAAGCCTCATAAAATAAGAGATTGAATACTGTGAAAATATTCAAATTCCAAATGCAAGATATGCAAAAATATAAAAAAACGGGTTTATATATAGTAATGAACTAAAAACGAGCTTAAATAGCCCAATATACTTTTATTACCTTATAATTGATTTGAAACGTGTTTTTCAGTACCCTTCACCTGCTTACTACGTAATATTCTTAAATTATGATCTTGTGTATATTTTAGTAAACTAATTATAAAGAAAGATCAAAAAGATATATAGGATGAAAATATATCTTTCACAGAACATGTTTATGAAAGTTATAATTACGCTTAAATATTTTTAATCAACTTCACTTCGATAAAGGAAGCGGTGCATCGTTCTTTTTTGATAACTTAAAGCTGAGATTTGCTTTCATTATGAATACTACCTGCACACTTAATATAATTTTATCTGTACTACCACATTAAAGTACATCGTTGCGTTTCAAGTCTTTAAAATTTGAAAAAAAATCTTTTACCGTCAAAAATTTATATGTTGTTGCGTTAATTCTAGCATATGCATGCATAATCATCGTATGTTTATTATATAATATATTGACAGACATTGGTAAACGTAATAAGAAATAAGTATATGTATTTTTATTACTTGTCTGTATAAACCTTTTAAAAAGGCAGTTCCATGTATACATAATATTTTGAGATCCGATAAAATAATTAAAAACCATTGATAAATAAACTATATAATATAACACTTTTCTTTTGGAATTTTATTTATTATTATTTTTCATCTGTATCAGCCCTAAAAATTATACGATCAAATAAAAATCATGCTATAATTTATTTAATAGATTTAAATTCCAATTCTTTATAAAAGGCAATTTTAAGATTTATATATGTAAAATTATATGCCATCATGTAAATATAGTATACTTTTTTGGCTAATATAAATTTGACGCAAACGAAATATAATTTACGAAAATTAGGCATAAGTTATTCAATATATAATAATCTATTATGCAATCAAGATAAAATAAAAATGCTGTAAAAAGGTGAAAAAAAAATCTGTAAAATATAAATTTAGCCAGCAAGATATCTTCGTATCGATGAGAATACTTAAATATTACTAATTATATAATTATAATATAGTAAATAGATAACAAAAAACAGTTTTTTACTTAATAATACATAAAAATTAATAATAAAATATTTACGTTCCTGAGTATTAAGGGAAAATTAAACACTTTCAGCGGAGCACGATAAAAATAGAGAACTTTTTTCTAGATATACATTTTTTTTTATTTTTACAGTTTCCATAAAGTTAAAAATCATTGCGAATTTACATACTTTAGAATTGAGCTTATTAAACCCCTAGGACTTGGATTTAAGAATCCCTACAACCAGAATAATATTAAAAATATATTTAACTAAATCAAAATAGAAAATTAAAAGCTATAAAAAAACCAAAAATGTCGTTTAACTCTAATTTATTTGACACGTTAGCTATAATGAAAAAAGTAAATAATAATTGCTCTTGAATACAAAAAACAATAAATACATATTCTTGTTATAAAAAATATATAAAATACTTTAAAAACCCTATTTTATAATTTTAAAAATGTTTTAATCATTTGTTAAGATGTCATACCATGAGAACATAGAGTCTAAGAAATAAATCCTGTCGCATATTTTGTAAATAATGTTGTCCAGTATATATAAAATATTGCGGCATTTCAATAAAGTAAGTATATTTTCACAATACAGTTTTATATTATTAAAAAGGTTGACTGGCAGTTATAAAGTTACTGGTACGTAGGAAACGTTTATTTTTTATTCCAATGCTGAATAGTTGGTTCTTGATACATAGTCATGGGTGATAATATATTTACGATCAAGGTTTATCTAGGGAAACAGCAAGAAAAAAATTCCGTAAATTTCTAAAAAAGTACAAAATTATATTAAAAACTTAAAAATGCGCTCTGCTCATACTTAAATAATCAAACTATGTCACAATCACATCCCGGTACTCCAAAAATATAAGTTGTAACAATATGCCGAGAATTTACATACAACGAATTTGGATCATTTAAAAATGTGGTAAATTATGCAATTTTGCGAGAGAATATGCGAGGCTTGATAAAATGAATCTTTTTCAAGAAATTTGTCTTTAAAAAATTTATAGGGGTATTTTTGTAGATTTTTTTCTTTTTTAATGTACCCAATTTCTAAAGTGTGTAAAATATAATTGATGTTTATTTTTTTTTGGTTTAGTTTGGTTAGCCTAAATTATTTCGCAAGAAACCATATCGAAAAAAATGATAAATATGTTAATATTAAAGTATGAAGTGTTTAGAAGGAAAAGTTCCACCTTTACATTAAAAAATTAAACTAATCATTCAAATAAAATGTCTTAAAGGCAATTGAATTATATAAATAATGTCTGAGATCTAAGATGAAAAAAAGATTTTTATGAATGCAAAGGAAAAATAATAATAATTTTAATCTTCAATAGTTTAACAATGAAAAAATAAATGACGTTATTCTTAAATATTGAAACAAAATAAGCATGCTATCGTAAAATACAAATAAAAATAAACGGATTGCAAGAAAAATATACATTTCGATATTTAAAAGGGGTTTTTTCCTTGTATAACATATCAAGAGCTTTTTATCATCTAATTACAAATATGAAGGGAATAATGTCTTTTTTGTATACTTTCAATAATTTAGCATGCATTTACTAGATATAATCTATAGACTATATTCCTTATTCAGTTTCTTCACTATTATATATCATATGATTTTAGATCCTTTATGTATATTTAATGAAAAAATTCAAACAAATTTCAGTGCTTGTTTACTATTGTATATTATCGTATTATAAATTATAATAATATATTACTCAGTAGACATGCCTTAATTTATAATTTTATAGCTTTCTATTTATCCAAATAATTTATATTGGCATAAATACTTTTTGTTTTCAATTTAATCGGCTTCAAATTAAAATTTATTTGCTGGATTTTAGGTTTATACCTTTGTATTGATATTAATATTCTCTTCACATATTAACATTTTTTCGAGCTTGACGCTAATTACAGAACATAACTTCCTATAAAATTATATGAATCACAACAGAGAGCAAAATATGATTTAATCAACAACGTAAATCATATATCGTTTAATAATGTATCAGAACTCTGATAATAAAAAATCTTGTTCATCAAAATCTAGAGGAAGCTGAAATTTATACATTTTTTAGAAAATCAGTTCGGTTGAAAACTTTTTAATTGCATAGACATGTATGTTAGTAGCCCCCAATAATGTTCAATACCTCCCAAATAAAATACATGATTATCTGTGGTTTCTATAAAAATATGGATTAATTTATTGCATTATATAATTAATAATATTAAATTATTCTGATTTCTTTATAACTTCTAATCATATTGGCTATTTGTTTTTTGATTGTGAGTGGTAAAACTACCACCCAGAAAATTTCCTTAATCTAGTACTCGGTTGGTCTACTATCTGCCTACCTTTTCAATTCTATTACTGATAATCCCATTTTAATATTTAAAGGTCATAGCAGCGAAATATTTTATAGAGAGAAAAAGTACTTGTCATTATAATCATCTTGGCAGAAATATACATTGATATTGAACTGATAAATCCGATAATATGTTTTAACTTTAGTTTATACACACAGAGAAAGAATATTTTCTCCTAAATTATCTGTACACTTAATATATAAGATATTAAAGTTGTTGATATTCTAAAATTATAATTCTGGCGATTAAGAAACTACCAGATGAAACATATAATCCCGCTTTCTAATTTTTAAAAGCATTTGCGATTTTCTTCAATTAAATATTGATCTTCGCTAGGCAAATTTAATGATAAATTATCAAAAATATGAGAGATTAATGTTTTTCAAAAGATAATAAGCCATATGATTTAAAATTAAGGCGGCCTATAAAGTAAACAGAATGTTTTCTAGGCAAAACAGTGATTAAAATATTGTAAAATAGCCAAGAAATCCGATTTAATTTTATCGAATTAAAGTTTATTTATGAATCAACTATTTAGAGTTTATTTATAATTCACTCAAAAGACTTCTTTGCATTGTATAAATTCAGAATTTAAAAATATATAACAAAAAAAAGTAAACCGATTTTATGCAATAGTTTAATGATTTATAGCTGTTCGAACAAAACTTAAGATTGCTTTATATGAAATATTTAGCAGATTTTACACGAGATCATTTTTAAAATATTTTATATGCATCTTATTTTCTCAAGACTTATTATGTCCAGTTTCTTCCCAATACAATTGTTTGTGTGTATGCTTCTGCTTCAGTTAGCATCCCTGACTATCAATGTATGTATATATTTTAGGGTAAAAATGTACACTCACTGGAGTTTATTTAAATAGGCATAAATTGTGCATAAAGATACTCTAATTTTTATTATTTTGTTCGTTTTTTTCACGGTTTAAATTTATTCGAGCTCTTATCAGTATGTATAAGGAAATAAAGACCAAATTATAGTCGAAAAGAAAATAAATTAATGTACTATTGGCTAGAGTTTTATTTCGAGAACGAAAATTTACCATATCTAATTCTGAAATGTAAATTATATTGTATTCTAAAATTTATATGACCATCACCGCTTATATCAGCTGTCTCCATCTATTTTTTTATTGATATGCCAAAAAGCAAATGCCTCCAAAAATATGTAATATTGATATTTAGAAAATAAAAAGAATTTTTCTAATTTACCCAAATAATGTATGTCGATACTAACACATTTTTAAAAAAAAAATCGAATTTAGAAGAAAAGTGTGAAGACCTCGAGTTAGAAACTGGTTTTGCATGTATTCCAATGACTTTTGAAAATTTCTATAACCAAAAGCTAAAAATACGTTCGCTCAACGAAGACGAAAAGATATTCATATTTGACATTGATAACACTCTTTATAAGCAAGAAAATGGCATGCACAATAATATTTTAACTCTAATCACTAATTATGCAAAATTGTTTATAGGGGATGATAATAAAGCAAGCGAAGCCGTTCTCAGTTATTATAATAATTACGGGTTGACAATAAAAGGATTTTTAAGGGAGTATAAAGAAGCTACGATTCAGAAATGGGAAGAAGTTTATGATGAAAATCTTGAAATAGAAAGGTATTTATTTCCAGATCTGGAACTTCATGATATTCTTCAAAATATTAAGAAGGGATATAAAATAAGATTGTGGTGTTTAACTAATGGATCCCGTAAAATAGGGCTGAGAATGCTCGAAGCCTTGAATTTAACCAGATATTTCGATGGAATGATATATTCTGAATACAAAAATGATGGAAATTTCATTTGTAAACCATCCAGAGAAGCCTATGATTTTATTTCCGATTTATTCGAGATCAATAATCCGGAAAATGTTTATGTTTTTGAAGATAGGCTCATAAATCTGGAAGATCCAATAAAAAGAGGCTGGAAAACATGGTTTATCGATGAAAAAAATTGCATCAAAAGTACTCTAGTTAGTATAGTGAAAAATTTTAATACAAAATAAAAAATTCTGAAATAAGTTTATTTTAATTTTTAGATTTAAAATAGAAAATCGAATTTCGCTATCCTAAAATTTAAAAGAGGAAAGAAATCTGTCAATTTAAAAATATACTCTTACAAATATTACTTGCCTGTTTATTTTAATTTGACTTTGATATTTGTAGTTAAACTATTTTCTGTTTTTTCTTATGTGATAGTGAATAAATGATGTTTGCATTGTGTTACGATTCAGAAGAGTGAAGTAAATAATGGATATTTTAAAAATAAACACAGATATATGCATTCAATAAAAAAATGCGAATGATAAAGGACATTTTAGTTGTAATTAGAGAATAAATTTCGAAAATGTTCAATTTATATATAAACAGGGAATCACTGTTATACCAGATTTTTTTATTTTAAAGACTATTACTTTTTTTGTGAATTTATGTTGAATTAAAATTTATCTGTGATTTAAATTACGCTATAAATATATCTTTTCAGAATATATCCTAAATTTATGCTTCTTTACTATTTAAGCAGATTTTTGATTATTTTAATTTAAAATTCTATAAATCTTGAAGCTCAACAAGCGCATGCCCAAAGGGGAGTATGAAACACACAAAACTTCTTCTATATTTATTTAAATTGTGTATTTTTTTCTAGGGTATATTTAAAATGTTGTTTTTCGGGGTGGATAGACTTCCATTGCCCACCTATGCATCTTAAGACACGACTTTTCGTATTTTTAAACAAAATTACAAAACATCATGCTATAATAATACTTATAGGCACCGCAAGAAGTAATTTTTTTTCCTCCCGGATTTAATAGTTTATAATTTATATATTTTACACATGTGATGATTTATACCTATGTATAATGCATTTGTGCTATTAAAAGTGTTCAAAAATATTTAACCGCGCATTTTTGTAAAAGAATAACATTATGCTGTTTAATAAAAAAATTCATATCAAAGAAATGGTTATGATAACAACTGAAGCCCAGGCATATGCTTTACCATATTTATTTAATGATATCTTAAGATATTATTTGTTTTAAAAATTCACTTGAAGCCTACAGGCTGAAAAATTTCAAATATTATTAAATTTTCGTCATATTGCTACAGTGTAGTTCCATTTGTATGTGGTTACTTATATTTTTACAAAATAAAGCTGAATGCGCAAGAAAAGCGCATCTAAATATTATTCTGTATAATTCCCGTGATAATTCAAAGGAACTGTAATTAATTGATTTCAAAATTCATGATACTTCTCGAATTTACACATATAATATAAATTAATATGAACTTGGGGTAGAATTACAAGACTAATAAATTATTAATTTTGCGAAGAATTCATATATGGCGCCGATTGCATATCTACTATATGCAAATATATCTCTTTATCTGTAAAAAAATGTCTTTAGAGTTTATAAAGAAATATTCTATTTCAAATTTTTTAAATAATTTAGCTCGCTATTAGATCAACAAAAACTAGATGAATCAGATCAAAAGTCCAAGCGAAAAAATAGATAAAACTAATGAACTCGACAAAAATTACAAAAAAAGTCAATAAGTTAAGCTATCTGTTGCATCTTTAGAGCTGAAAATAGATAATGGGTAACCTTTGTTTATAATGAAAATATACATACTGAAAATCAGAAAAATATTTAAAAGTAGGAATTGTGCTGTATAAGTGAAACGATAGCAATAAATATGCATAGCACTATTATGAACATATTAATGTCAAAGATACAATAAAATTGTTGATTTTATTCTAGTGTATCATATATAAACTTAAAAGTACAAATAAGCGTTGCCGCCACATATTGAAGCCTTAATCGAACACTAAAATTGTTTAAAGTATATGAAAATATTTTTTGAAAAGAAATTCTAATTAACGTTTTTATTATACTGGTATCCTTACTTTAAAATAATTTTAGCTTTCAAATTTTTACCTATTATAACATAATAAATGTGTTTATTGCTAAAAAGAGAAACATAGAATAATTCACAGGCAAGATCCCCGAACACAATGTTGTTAAAAACGTTAAAACTCACTTCAAGAGTATTTTATACCGTGAATACATTTTTTTTAAGATTCAAATAAATTCAAATGATCTTTATTGATGTTAAAAATATGCCATATAATAAAAATAAGAATGATTAAAGTGGAATAATAAATTTTATGATTATTTTTTGCAAGATATCTTGAAAGAAATTTCAATATTTTACAAAATAAAAATCCATTAAATAAATATCTAAAGCACTTTTTATGTAAAAGTACTTGATAATATAAAAAACATCAAAAACTTTAAAAACGCACTAATTTTTTGTGATTCATGAGAAAAAATTATATATTTCAGTCAAATTTTATAATATATTCATTATCAAAAAAAGATACTATTAAATATACATAAAAATTTGTTCTTTTAATAATATGACTTATTTTCCTCGACTACTTTTCGTTTTCTTTTATATATATATGTATTCCAAGACCACCCAGAAAATATTTCTAAACTTCTTGGATACTATTTTCGGTGAATTTTTTGCTCTTATTTCGAACGGAATATCGATGGCAGCTACCAAAATACTTAAATAATCATCTTTAACCATATTTTTATTTTTTTAACGCTTTAAAACTATTTTATATATACAAACTTTGGATAATGGGGCTATTTTTACTACAGATTCCAACAACATGTGATGAATCAGCGACTTATTGTGTTTTTTTTTCATATGTGATTATATAGTCTGTCATAGCGATTAGAAAATCTAATATTTAAGCGTCATACAGTTTATATTCTATATAAACGTAAATTTTTAAGTTATTTTCCTATCCTATAATTTTTGATGAATTCTTTTATTGTAGATAAATGAAACCTTTGTGTATTATTTATTCTTGGTTTATTATTCATTATATTTTTTCATAATTTGTATTTCTGATTATAACTAAATATATGCAAATTGCAGAATTTTCATAGAATGACAATCAAATTCAATTGTACTCAATTACATCCACTTTAATATAAGATTATTAGCATTAGAATTTATAAAACCTTGGATTTTTAATTTAAGAAGAAAATGAATATAAGATATACCATAATATTATATTAAGGATTTATTTGAGTAAAAATCTTGTTTCAGCTGGGTTCCCGATTATCAAGATATCCTTTTTTCTCAGCCAGGCATATTCTCCAATTTTTTCAGTCAAATTAAAGCAACCAAAAACACATATTTTTTCTAAATTAACCAATGATTCGACAAGGACAATTATAGTATCGTCATTTATCTCTTTATTCCAAGATACATTAATTGATTTTAGTTTCTTAAAGTTTTTGGCTATAAAATATATATCATCTGGCGTAATATTTATTCTGGAAACATTAAGATGTTCAAGGCACGAATTTTCAGTCAAAGAAGAAATATCGAATGAATAACAGTTTTGAAGATTTAAATATTTAAGATAACGCGTGTTTTCTATTGATCTAATTGTTGAGATTCCTTCTATTTCTAGATGCTCTTTTTTCTCCATCAAACTTAAAAAATCTGGATGGTCTAGGTGTAATATATCGTGTGGGTATAAATTTCTGCACTTCGATATGCTTAATTTTTCTATTATTCCCATATCAATGCTTTTCAAAAAATTATACGATAAATTTGTTTCTGATATATTGATTTGTTTTACTGGTATTCTCAACTCACATTGTGCATCTAATTTGTAACATTTCTCGATATTCAAGATTTCTAAATTTGTAAAAGTTGTATTAATTCTTTCAATGAATTTATTTTCAAGCCTTGAACAGTTTGAAACATTTATTTGTGCAAGACTTGATGGTATTTGAAAATCATCAAGAAGAAACGCGCCTGTAATTGAGACAGATTTGATGTGTTTATTTTTATTCAAGAGTGTTTCAATAGTTTTCCTCTTCAATTGGCCACAAAAATGTAAATGTATTTCTTTAAGTGTTTCTACTTTGCTCATTAAATGTTTTAAATAGAGTTCGTCGCCTATCGAAGAACAATCGTAGATACAAATTTTCTCTCTGCAATTATCAATTATGAATTTAAAATAAAATTCATTCATCTTTCTTTTCTTGCTCAAGAAAGCGCTAAAATTTTGCAGTTTTTCATCTGAATCAAATAAAAGAACATTATTTTCTTTAAATTCACCCAATCTTTCGATACTATCAATCAATTTAGAAAATAAAATATCTTCTTCAGAAAGCAAATTTGAATCTTGATCGATATTCGCGATTTCAAACGGCATGTTTTTTCGTATTATTTTCTTTTTAGTTCGAACAACTTTATTGTTTGGTTTTTGAATCTCTTTTAAATTTTCATCTATTTGAATCTCAGATTTATTTTTGTCATTGAGTCCATACTCTTTAATAAAATCTGTGAGTGCACTTCTTGGTCCTTTTATAGTAACCATCAAATTTTATGGGAAGTAAAATTAAGATTTTAAATCTTGAATAGAGAAGAATTACGGGTGAGAATATATGTAAAAATAGATAGAACAAAACATGTGTGATATTTAAAAGATAGAAATAATTAATTTATTTAAATAAGAATTTTTTTTAAAGCTATAATAAAAAAAATTAACATATAGATAAAATCACATCTTAAGTTAAAAAATAAACATAAAAGGAAATTAAATATTTAATATCTTGAATTTTTGGAGTTAAATAAAAAATCCTAAGAATCAAATTATATTTTTATATCCTATTCTATGGAAAATATATATTATCTCAAAAATAAAATTTTAATTCGGCAAAATTTAAATGTTATACTAATGATAATAGGTCGATTTAATCTCAAAAGGTGTTCTAAAACCAGTTTTAGATCAAAATCATTGGCTTATATACATATTTCATCATTAGTTATATTCACAATGATTGTTGCTATCCGCTGCCTCTCGATTCAATTTACCCCTTTATTCTAGAATTTATAGCATTCTTTCTATATTTTATGTGCTTCATAAAGGAGATTAACCTTTTTATGTGCAAAATACTCACCATATTCATATATTAAGGTTTTGATTTAATCTTTTCGTATTCCATTGTGTTTTTTTGCATTATTTCCTCTAAATATTGCTTTGAAATGAATTAAAGAATATCAAATGATAAATTTAAATCGCTACAAAAAAAGTAAATAAAATATCTACTTAATTTATTTACACATAATAAAATAAGGATAATTTATTATTTGCATACTCTCAGACAAAATGAAATATATTTTTTTCTATATTGAATCAAATATCTGCATCATTTGTCTATTCTTGACCAAATAAAACATATGTAAAATTTTTTTGCTATCAATAAATTATAACATATGTTCTATTATTCCACTACAACCAAATTAAAAATATGTAATTTGTTTTCTTTGCTTCAATCAAATTTTCCTTTTACACAAAAAAATGTAGTTTGTACTAAAAGTTATAATAAGCACATTTGCTTATAATAGTTTCAATAGATTTTAGATGCGTATACAGGATTTATCAGATAAAAACTCACTGCACATATTATCTTTTGATGAAACGCCCAATAAAAAATGCTATGGACTTCTTGAACAAAAAGTGTAATTGATATTCGTACAGAATTTATTTTCTGTAATTTTTTACTCAAATCCTCTATTTAAAATAAAAATTCCTCTTAATTTATATGGGCCACCCCTTTAGAACAATATCATATTGGAATTTGCTCTATGTTATTTAAATGTAAGTTCGCAGTGTATTTCGACCATTATAAAATAACTCTCTTGAAAGATTTAAACATAAAGTTTCTAAAAATAATTACTGACCAACAATTTCACTTATACTAATATATATTTATCCTTTTCTATTTATTTATGGGTTAGTTTCTTTTTAATCTATTAAATCTTTTTCGACGTAGTCAGCCCATTGGAAATATAACACAACTCCTTGATGCATCTTTTGACACCTTTGCCTGATATATATTCATCAACTACTCTTCTTCTCTCAAATGAGATGTGTTCAAGTGCTTGCGACGTGTGAGAGCTTGCATGTATGATTCTACTTCGTCCGGGATTTTTAACACCTTAACATATTTTTTATGGAATTTTGTAGCCACTCCGTCCCAAGTCATTATATATGGTATTTCTTGTTTTAGATTTGTAAATTAAACCAAGTTCATTCGCTAAGATATCATTCTTCCTATATTTTTCAATCTCAACCTCAGTAAGTTGTCAAGGCTAGTTATACCTATTTCAATCAACGCTATAATATTTTCTTCTTTATCGAATAGAAAAATATCAGGTCTATTTTTGTATTTATATTATAAATAATTATACATAGATTATGCGTTTTAACTTTGGTATATGTTTCTAAGTTCTATGCTAAATATTCTAAATTAAAAGTATTTGCTTTTTCATTAGAGAATTCTATTTATAGCTGGAAATTATACGAAATAGAAATCGAATTATATTTCTTCTTAGGATAAAATCAAAACAATACAAATACATATTTGATGATTTTTTATAATTTTTTATAATTTTTTATAATTTTTAAAAAGGCTAAAAAACAAATTCGATGCATATTAACTATCTTATTATATCATTTTAATTCACCAAATATACGAATAAATAAATTTTATTATAGGTAAGAAAGAATGAGAAAATTCATTTCGAAGAACCGTATCTATTTATAATGGGATAGCTTGTATCTTTAAATGACTTGTAAACAAATTTTTCACGATAAAATTAATGAATCGTTTTTCACAATAAAATTAAATGCTCGTTTTTCTATATAAAATTAATGAATCGTTTTTTTGAATAAAATCATGCGCCTGTAATAATTAATTTTATTTATGAGTAAATTTTGGCATCTTAAAGAACTTTAAGTAACTAACCAGATTGAGGTATATATGCAAACTTTTAAATCGAGAAAAACCCTTGAACTAATAGGTCTTTAACGGTGGAGAGGTATCGAAGAAGACTTAAGAGAGGAAGAAATAGCCAAAAGTATAAATACGCTTTCGCACGAGAGATCAAGTAAGTTGTGATTGAGAGCAAAAACTATAATTTTAACGACATATAAAGCCTAATAATAATAAAATATGAATTTTTGTATCGTAGTTTTAGATTTTCGCATCCAGCATAATGTAATTTATTTCTAATCGAAACATGCTTTTAAGACTCTTGGCTATATCCTCTTTAAACATCTTCTTCGATATTTCTCCTCTTTTCAAGATCCATAAATTCAAGGATTTTCCTCAATCTGATAGTTTGTATTTACGTTTGATTATGTTTTTAACTTCAGTTTTTTCCAATAGATTTTATGATATTGTTTTGCCATTCCATCTCATGCTACAACATATGATATCGTCTCCGTCTTAAACTTGTGTGTATCGTACACCTAATTATGTATATTTGAAGATGAATTTAGGACTATAAATATAATCTTCTTATCGATCACTAGATTGCATATTCATAAACATCGATAGAATATTGTAATATTTTTTCATAAAGGTACAAATAACCACTTTAAAAAACTAGAAGTTTGCTAACATCGCCAAAAAAATCAAAAATTTAGCACCTTACGCAATTTTATATAATGAATTTTAAATAAAAAAATTTTAAAAAATTTATTATAGATATATAAGAAGATTTTATTTCGTAGAAAAAAAAGAATATATCATTTGTTTATTTTTACAAATAAAAAATAACAAAGAATGCATAATAAAGGGCTTAAATTTTATTTCATGTTTTTAATACACAAGAATACATATTTTTAATATTATTATTATAAGTGCTTCTCGAAAAAAAATAACCTTTAAACCGGAGAAAATATCCGTTTTATAAAAGCATACATCCTATATTACCTCTATAATGGACAATGAAGCTTCGTTAACAGTATACTAATAAATTATAATTTCATTTTAAAATTTTTTACGTATTTAAAATCATATTCAATTTCCTACTACAAGCTGCCAAATTCAGTGAAAAAAATTGAGGCTATTTGATTAGATTTTATCATAGAGTGGGGTTGTTATTACTTAGAAACTATTTTAGTTTGTTCTTACCGAAAAATTGTGTTTTTAATTTATTAAAAAGTTATAAATAAAATTAATAAGTCTGATAAATGGCATGCCTCAATGAATCGGATATTAAATCGACTTTTATAAATCCCGTTGATATTTTAGAAGAACTTATGTGCTCCCCAATCCAATCACAAATAATTTTATTGGGTTTTAGACAGTGCTACATATTAGAATAAATGTTGATAAATATATGAATTCTGCTTATGAATGTATTCGTAATATGAAAAGATCTTTTTTTTTTAGCATTTAATAAATTTATTCTAGCGTTTCTCTTTTTTCAAACTCAACATAAGACAATACCCTGATCATTTCTTTTTCTTTTTCATTCCAAAGCTTCTTATATTCTTCATAAAAATCTCTTATATTTTTAAAATTAATTTTTTTGGCGTGTATATGAAAAATTCTATAAATAATTTTTTCACATTCGTTAAATCTTGGAGACAAATATGGTTTTAAACTATTTAAAAGCTTAATTACCTCCTTTGTATCGACATTTTCCAGTAATTTCAGAAAATAAGTGTCCCCGATCGATTGTATATTATTTACCAAATCACCTTCATATATAATATCGTAGTTTTGTGATTTCAATTCATCAATAAGTTGGATATTTGAAGTATTTAACCGGCTTTTCGACCCATTTCTAACAATTTTTATGATTCCTGAATTGAAAGCGATTTTTTGGTAAACTAGTTGGGGATAGAAAATACTTTTGTTGTGATAAAGATTTATCTGGCATCCATTCAAACAAATCAAGAAATGTCTATCCGGAGAGAACAAGATACCATCAGATATACAATTATCCATGGTATCTATTTCACAAGAACTAGGAATGTCATATATTTGTACTTTTTGTTGTTTATTATGCTCTGATGAGATTGCAATCATTCTAAAATCATCCGAAATAGCATAGTTACGAATTTTCCACTTTTCTTCAATTTTAAAAACCCTAGAAATCAAAAAGCTTTCGGAATCATAAATATAAATCGTGTTAATTGCATTAAAGATCAGATATGAAGAAAACATATCAGCATTTATAACCATATCCGGTATTTTCACTTCTTTTTTAACCTTGGATTTTTGAAATAAAATAAAAAATTTCGTTTCAAAGCATACAATTACCCTTTCTTGAACAATATCCAAATTAACGAATAATATTTTTTCTTTTATATCATTAAAATCGTATTCATAATAAAAAATTCCCGAGTCAACATTATGAACCTTTACCATATTTTTTCTTGTCGCTATTATACAGAAGTTACCACATTTTGAAAGCATGGCCAATTGTAAGGATTTCCTATAGCTTTCCATAATTTTTTTACCATTTTTGTTGGTATGGTTTAGAAGGAAAACATCATGCTGACTAAAAACCAAAATTTTGTGTGATATTTCTGACAAACTTAAGTTATCAGCACCTTTGTAATCTTTTAAAGAAAACATATTGTTTTGTTCTTCTCTGTAAATATTTATTGAGTTTATCTCTTTTGAACCCACCGCAATAATATTATTATTATCAATAAATTTAAATTTTTCGATCTTATCATTCATGTACCTTCTAAATTTCAATAATTTAAGCTCCAAATTTATCATTTCCATCAGTTTTATTGAATTCGGTGTTGTTACAGCAATCAAATTTTCTCCATGTAAGAAAGTTGCGCACAAATACTCTTCAGATTTAAACCTTTTAATAATGCGCTGTTCTTCAAGATGCACAAGTGTTAAACATCCATTTTTAGTAAGATAAATTAAAAATGGTTCGTTATCCGTCTTAAAAGAAAGCGATTTGATCATGCTTTTTTCTTTTATTTCTAAAATTCGGATATCCTTTTTTATGTTATAAAGAAATACATGACATCCTCCACGTTTTTCTTCTTCTGGTAATTGCGTAACGATTGCAATTACATCGAGGACAGGGGATTCTTGTATAATTTTTATTGAACCTCCAAAAGTATCGCTTTTGAATATGCTTTTTTGCTTTGAAATGTTATAAACTTCAAGATAACCTTCATTATACCCAATTATTATCTTGTTTATATATGTTGAAGGATGGTGAATGTAGTTTATTTTGTTTTCAAATACTATTTCTTTTGTATTTATGAAAAGTCCGGTTTTTTCGCATACTTTTTTTATAACCAAAACACTTTCGTTTTTGATTTTACTATAAGTAAGCAAAATCCTGTAATTTAAAAGTCCTATAATTTGTTGAACAAAAAAACATAACTCTTCTTCATATATAATTTCTGATCTATATGTAACTATAATTTTATCACGTATTCTATTTAATTGCGTATCATCTTGATCATCACCTACAGTAATATGCTTGTTTTCGCTTTTTAAAGAGGCTGTATCACATGTATCATTACTTTTTATTATATAAATAAAATCATCATGAACATGTACAAACTTTATTCCACTTATTAGTGGACCATTAAAAATAGTATTAAGTTTTTTACAGTCATAGACTTTGTATGAAGATGATGTAATAAGTGTTATAAAATGCCCGGTTGGTCTTTTGGTTACAATAAAGGGAACATGTGATATCTGTTGATTTATTACTTGAACGTGTTCAAATAATCTGTTTGTGTCAATTTTATTGTGATTTTGGATATCCATATTTTACGGCTAATAAAATCCAAATTTGAGATTCTATATGGAGCCATATTAAAAAATTAAAATAATGCATGCAACTAAAAAATTATAAAAATTTATGATGACAAAAAAATGAACATACAATACTTACGACCTAAATATTAGACATAATTATATATTTCCAAATGTTAGTGACTTTGAACAATTTAGAATGGTCAAATACAAAGAAGTCAGTTTATATTAAAGTAATATAAGTAGTTTCTTAATATTGAAATTTTAAAGTATAAATTTTGAGTTAAATAAAGCAAATGTAGCCATAGGGATGAAAAAAAGTATATCTCTGATAATAGGATCAAATCATCCACTCATAATTAAAATAAGAAGGAAGTGTTCCTTAATTAAACATATCAATGTTATTTTTCTGTATTTTACAAAAGAAAGTTTTAAATTTAAGAAAGCAATTATTTTCTTTTGAATCATTAATGTACCCGAAGATAAGTACCAGCGAGTATTTTTTTGGTCATATATTTATACAATAGAAATAGAAAATATTTATATATTTTTATAGCTAAATTTTGAAAAATTATGTTATTTGTATTTCGAGTTTATTATTGCATTAAAAATAGGTGAAAGGTAGTTAATATAAGCCATATTATACGTAAAAACTATGTAATTTTTTTTGATCTAATATTAAACCGAACTATAAGTATATTCAAGATAGTTTAAATGCAAATATTTATTATTTAGTTAATTTCAAGATTATTTAAAACCGAAAATTAACAGAGCGATCATATATATTATCGGATATTAGAAATTAAAAATGATAAAATATTATATCTATTATTAGCAAAAAAAATACTGAATTTTAAATAACATTTTTTATTAGAAAGGAATAATCAAATTGCATTGTTTTTTTAAGAGGTGAATTACTAGTAATACTACACTATGGAACGCTCTACCTCATGAAATCTTAAATGGTTCCAAAAGGGGGCAATTTTAAAAACCAAATGTAGAATATTATTTAGAATTATTCTATATTTACAACAAATAATTGTAAAAACCAATCTGGATATAAATACCAAAAAAATTTAAAAATAGCTTTTTAAAATAAAATTATGTATTGTATGATATGATTTAAATTCTCTGGATACCATCTTCATCGAAACCTCTCACCCAAAGCAAAAGTTAATGATTAAGATTGGTCGTTATTTGTTGTAATTATAATCAAGTAGAGTTAAAGTATTTAAGTTTTTTAATTTTATCGCGCAATTAGATCACCGCTTCTGGGAAACATCCTCATCGTACAAATAATGGCTTTGAATACTAACGCTCGCATTCGGTAATTGACAAAAGTTATTTAAGAACCATAATAAAGTGTATTTTCAAGCCTAAAACTTCCCTTTATCATAGATAGATCTACCAGTATATGCAGTATCCCTCGCAACTGGGCACAATTAATTACCAGTTTGATGATTTAAAAATGCACTTGTGTGAGAATAATTTGATCTATAGATTATTTAAGTTAAAAATTCAAGATATTCTATTTTTAATTCCGACTTTAGCTACTAAAAATCAGCCTTAAATGGAAATTTACGATTATACTCAAAGAGAAACTGTATTAGACAAGGGGAAGTTAGAAATGCTTTGATGTTCCGAAATCTTAGAAGCATCAGGAAACCTTCAAAATCGAGATTTTTGGAACGGATTATACCCATCTTATTTCCGAATAAAGGGTTTGTTCGAAACTAAATACAGGAATTCTCCTTATTTAACTCCTTTCCCCTTGGATCTCGAATTAAGAATAATGTTTAATCAATACCTAAATGCTTAAAAAAATATAAATGTAATACAAATATATTATTGTGGCTATAAAATTATAATATTCTTCTATTATACTGTTAAAGGATCATAAACTCAGGGATTCTCCGAATAGTCTGTAGATTTCATGTAAAAATATAAAAGAGTTATAAAATACGAGGGACTATAATAAAGATTGGTTTAAATCTTTCTACATATTATTTTATAATCAAAAAATAAAAATTTTCATTCGAATTTAAGGGTAGATGGTGGTTTTATATTAAATGATTTAGTATATTTGCTATTATTTTTTTTTCTGGAATTAGAACTCTTTACAGAATTTAAAAATTATGTCATTTTTGCTATAAGAACAGGAAAATAAAGCCGATAAAAATGAAATTTATATGCTAGATTATTTTCTGGATTAAATTTCAACTTAGTAGAAAAAAATGTTTTGAAAACAATTTAACGGATTTTGTGATAGTATAATACACACAAAAAATTTATGTCTCTTTTACTTATTTTCTATTCAAAAAATGTATTCTTGTTGATAAAAAACATACTATAAGTCTATTTATTTTAATCTAAAACTAGGAGTATGATCATATCAATAAATTCACTTTCAGGTTTGTAACTTAATTTAATATACATATAGATAGCTTAAAATTTTTGCAATATACTTAATACATAAACGACAGGAATTGTTAGCACCTAATATTTTAGGAAAACGTAAATTTATGTCAGTATTTGATTTTTAGAACGCATTTTACAATATTTTCTTTTAAACCTTCTTCCTTGCATTATTACGAAATATCAGTTAATAAATGAAATAATGGCACACGAAGTTCATTCAGTCTTTACATTCCCATGTTCCGTATTTTTGCTTGAAGATGCATCAATTATTCTATTAAAGAATATACTTCAATTGGGCTCTTATCTAGATTATATGGATGGAAAAAACCAAGTCAATCGTGCTGAATTTTTAATATTTATGCCCTGATAATCATATACGAAGGCTTTTTATATATAGTATAATGTCAAGTATTAAGCGAACTGAAGTATCTTTATACTTAATAAATAAAATTATGAATATTGTTTGGGGGGAGTCAATTCGGTATCCTAAAACAAAAAATATTTTATTTACTAAAAATAGCAATCGGCATATTTATTCAGAACCCTTTAAGCGGGAATATTATTTTTAAAGTAGTTAAAATATAAATTTTGGCATTTTTTTTCAATATTTAAGCCCAAAAAAATACACGAATAAATGTTTTTGATCATTATTAACAGCAAGAAACATAAAAAAAATAAGAAAACCTTTATATATTTGCTGTGAAATTTCTTTGTCTTATGATCAATCATTCTTTCTTAAAAAATTGTACATCGTTCTGATACAATTTTTTAAAAAAACGCATCACAGAGATTTGAATAAAATATTTTAAAACTCTTAGTCTTTAAATTTTGAAGTTTGATTGGAAAATAATACTCTTTTTTGATATTTTACAAATTTCAGAGTTTCAGAAGATATTTTTATAATAAAATAAATGGTGGATGATTTTCTTAACCCAATCATGGTTTTATATATTAAGAATGGAAAAATTTGTTTTTAGTTTTACCCATATATTCAGAGGAATTGATGTAAATCAGATACGGTTTTTATGGAATTTTTATGCCAACAATATAAAAAATTTTTATGTTTATTATATAGATTCAGAGGTAAAGAAATGAATCTTGTACACTTTTTATGCGATTTTATATATTAATAATGTGAAAAAATGTTCCTAGTTTCATCTGTATATCCCGAGGTATGAATGTCTATTCTTTAAGCTCCTTATGCTTCTTTTTTAATCGGATCTTCTTCGTTTAGGTTTTTTTTGCCTGTTTTTACGAATTTATGCGTCGCCCAATCACGTCTAATCGTTTTAAAAATCGATTCAAAATACTTAAAAATTTTTTGTACATTAAAATAATAAAGTAAGTTTTTATGAAAATACTTTATATATTAGATCTAGTTTAAATCAGTAAAAAGGCCTAATAGTATTAACCAAATTATTTTTGTGCCATAAATGTGGAAAATATGGCGTAAAACAACCAAAAATACTGTAGATTTTATTGAAAAAAATACAAACTTCTTTTAATAATCTTTACGCTTCAATTTATCTATATCATAACAAAAAATTTCATGGTATCAAATGGTCTATCTTTTTAAAATTTGTTTGGGCATTCGATCAAGTACCATGATTTTTTATGAATTTTATTCCGTATATTTATATTATTTCAGTGGTTTTGCATTCCAATGTGGGTATTTTTTACTTATAAAGCACTAATTTTTCTTCTTTTATTATTTAATATAATATGATTGAGTTTTCATTTTTTCATATGAACCCAATTTTTTTATTTATAATTGGAGGATTGAAATATTCATTGGAAAAAATTTACCAATTTATTTTTCTCCTTTTTATAATTTTATTTCCAATAAATTTTTTAGATTTTATAATCTTAAATGAAGTAAATAAAAGTTGATTTTGATTGGAATTTAAACCACAATCGTTAAATATTCAATTTTTACAACAACTGCAAACAATAAATTAGTTATAACAGTTTTTATGATTTTGAATTTCAATATAAGTAAATTAAATACTTTAAATTTTTAATACACCACCGTTTTTATTAATTTATCTTTTTATGTAAATTAGGAACTATCAGTTTCAATAAAAACTTTATAATCCTGTAAATAATATATTTTTATAATTCATATTACGGATATTGTCTATTTAGTTTTTTTATAGTTATAATATAGAAACCCGCTCCTTTTTATTTAGCTGTTTTTAATAATCATCATTTTTGGATTTTGGGATCATTAATTTATATTTAAAATAGTCCCCCAAATTCAATAATGGATTTCATAATAAAGTTAGTAGCGTGTGCAATTCTCATAGTCATTCTTTTATATGCATTAATAAAACTGTTCAGTCCCAAAAAGAAGTCATACGGAAGGGGAGGCGCTGGCGTTGTATCCATTATTTCGGATATGGGTGGACCAACATATAATAAGCCTTCAGATATTATCGAAGATCACTTAACGGTTCCACCACCTCCATGTTACGAAGAATCTGTTCAACCGCCACCATATCAAGCACCACCACCCTATCAAATACCGCCACCATATCAAGCACCGCCACCATATCAAGCACCGCCACCATATCAAGCACCACCACCATATCAAGCACCGCCACCATATCAAGCACCGCCACCATATCCAGCACCTAGCTATAATCATCCAGCACCGAGCTATAATCATCCACAAGCTTACCAGGCACCACCGGCATCATATCAACCTTATGCAAGCCAGCCTATTTTTCCACACACTAACCATGGCCCACAAAGAAATTTTAAAGATCGAAGATCGACGGAAAATATTGCATTTTTAGAAAAATTAGATAAAATTTTATTTTCAGACGAAACTTCAATACTAAAAGACTACGATTGGTTTCGAAGATCCTTTGAATTTTCCGATAATGTTTTTATTCCGAAATGTTCAGGTCCAAAATCATCATTTAATAAATTACACAAATTTCTTTGCGAAATATTGCCACATGAAAGAAACTTTTTTAACGGATTTATAGATGATTGTGAACAAAGAGCCGCGGTTGGAGATTACACCAATCCATTAAAATTTGTTCTTTGTTCAACAAGCCCACATGATCAAGGTATAATTAATCAAATTTTCTATTCTATCAAAAGTAATCTACAAAGAAATGAAAATACACAATCATTGATCTTTAATATAGAAAACAAGATTCGGTTTTTTGAATCACTAAAGATGAAAAATAATGAAAGAAACTTGATCGAATATTCATATTCTTTGCCATACCAAAAGAATAAAGACGACATGCAATTATTCGAACATCTAAGTTTTTTGTTCAATCTAATGGTAGATTCTGCTTATATAATCGGATGGAAAGAGATTTTAAATATTTTTTTCCTCAAACCATTTCATGATATTAAATTTAGGAAAAATGCGAAAAATTCCTTTTCTCTAAAACAAAATCTAATATTTTATATAAAGAGAACTATTTTTCAGACTTATGTAAGATTTATCAATTATATAAGGTTAGAAGATTGTAAAGCGAATTCGGAAAAAGATACTATTACAGCCCATGATTATAGCAATTGCGATATACTCTTTACAGCACACAAAACAGCATTTAATATCGGAGCAGAACCGAATATTGAACAAACAATGGTTTTTTGTTTAACACGTGTATGGATATTAATGTCATTTACATGTATATCGTATTATGTTGGAAAGAGGCAAAGATTTATTGGTGATTGGGACTTAGACAAATTGATGGAGTCTAAGGAAATGAGTTCAATAAAAAAATTGTTTGAAAATATCGAGAATGAGAATGCCGGGGTAAATATTTTCAATGAAATAGTCCAATTTACTAAAATTCTTGGGGATGTATTGCTAAATATTTTGCGTTCTGATCAATATAACGAAGCGCAGATGTTTTATTCGGCTAAAAGGGGTTTACTTGAAATGCTCGTTATTTTGGATAGAAATCCAAGAATATCGAGAGTTTTATTGGATTTGATTGGAATGCTTTAATTGGATCTAACAATAAACCTTCTTAAACACAAAAATATAAATAATAAAACCCTTTTCTATCTTTTAAACAATTTCATGACATTATTGTTGATTATTTTCTAAATATTCAATACCTGTATAAGTCAACACAAACCAATATTTTCGCAACCGGTTAACTTATAGCTATTATATGGCTACAAAAAACATATAAGTTTCATACAACCAATATTTTTATATTCGGATATCTTATACTTATAGGTCTTTAAAAGAAACTTATATATTTATTATAGGTTGATTTTTCTTTAACTTTTGAAGGAAACTCGCGCAAAAATTTAGATTTCTGTTTATTACAAAATTAGCTGCATAATCTTTTCAAAATACTCATCCTTACAGTCTTCCGTAATGCTTATGAATCTTTTATAAAAAAATATTTTTATATAATATATCTATATAAACGAAGGGTGGAGTGCTCTACAAGTCGGCGCTTTTATGAGTATTTGCGGGTTCCACTCTCACCCATCCCACCTATTCGTCATACGAATGCACTCTCAAGAATAATACTTAAAGGGGGCGGTAAGTGATAAATCATAAAGCATTGACAAGCCATAAGAAATAGGAGGTTGCTGTGTAAGCCAATGAATTGTGTCACTTGCAATGAAAAATATCCTTCAACATTCAGCAAAAAAGTGTAGAGTGTGGTTGTAGCTTTTATACCTTAGTGATGAACAGTAGACATAGTCTCATTCCCTCTCATAATGACTGCCGTTTATGAGACAGGGCCCAATCGACGGTGATTATGGAAGGAAAAAAGTATTGGAGGAGTTCCAGAAATAAATTCAGCACTATAACAATGTTTGCTATAAGTATAAAGCGAAATTCCTAAAACTAATGGAAATAAACATAAATGAATAAAATTAAATTCGATTTGAATTTTAAACGAAGAAAAAATAGCATCCCACAAATTTGTTTTTATAAAAATATCAAAATATATTATTTGTCGATAAAAGCTTGAAAATAATATATTTTCAAAAAGTATCATATCTTTTTCTTCTAGAACAAAAATGGCATACGAAACTTAATCTTAAGAAAGGTTTTTATTGAATTTTGTGTGTTTTTTTTCGTGATATGATGAATACAACAAATAATAATGATACTTATTACATAAATTAGATCTGAATCGAATTTTAATTTTATTCCGAGCGTAGTAGATTCATGATTAGATCAAAAGTTTGGCCCATTAAAGCCTCTATTGTAAAAATATAAAAAGGCAAGAATAATTATAGATTTTAAACTCCAGCACAAATTAAACCAAAAGATACCCAATTAAACATTATAATCTTCATGGTATGATTTTATCGAATTCAGTAAACAAAAAAGTAAATGAAGTTTTATAGGCCCTATAACTATATTGAGCGAATGTTATCAGTTCTAGTGTTAAAAATATGTAATTACGAGTATCTTATAATATTAGATCAATATATTTACCTTAGACCTTATTGTTATAACTTGTTACTGTGTGGTAACACAACATCATAAGGGTATCAGAAATAACTACCGTAAACTAACAATATTCTGGCACACATACAAATCTTGTGATTCAGAAAAAACCCAAATTAATAAGTCTTGAACGGAGGAGAGGTGTTAAAAAAAATTCGGAGTGCAGAAAATAACTATAATTATTAATATGCTTTCGCACGCAAAATCAAACAGGTTGTGGTTTTAAACAAAAGCTCAAATTAAAAAGAAGATTTTAGCCTTAAAATAAATAATTAACTTTTATCTAATCCTCAAAAAGGATAATATTATGTGCCACATTTAGGTTAGGCTATATTCTTCAAAAAAAATTCACACTTGTAGAGTTTCAAAATTTACATGTCTGCTTTAAAAGAGATTTTGAATATGATAAATGCCGCAGTAAGTAGCTAAAATTACAATTAAGGTTCGATTTGAATAAGAAGGTATAAATAAAAACAAATATCACACACCAGTAAAAATAACAAGGCCATTTTAATCTATATAAACACCTTGTATAGCACAGGAACTAATATTAATATAACATTTATCAGAATGATAAGTATTAAAACACATAATAAATCTAAATATTCCCAGAGGTCCCTCTGAAAGGCAAATATATAAGATCTAATCTTATTAGAGAGCGAAAGCTATGTTTGATTTTTATTCAAATAATAAATAAATCTAATGTAAAATAATTACTTAGTATAAAATAAGTTATACACACTTAAAGAGAGAGAACTATGGTTAAGATTTTCGTATTATTGCACGGAAATTAGTTCTCCACTGATAAAAAATTAATCATAAAATAAAAATAAAAGTTATTTGAACTAAACCACAATTTCAGAATCAAATAATATATCTAAACGTAGAACATCGATTAAAGTGATACATAGCGAAAATATATCAATTTAAATGATGATAAAGGTATGCTTAAAACCTGCAGGATGCAGCACATTTGCATTTAATCACACAAACGGTAAAGGCCTATTATCACTGATGAATATATAAATAAATAAATTGATCACAATATAACCCACGACAATTTTAAAAAACCTATATTAATTTTCTGATATCATGTGCCTTTTCAGTCTTGATATTATATTTTTATGTGGCATTGATTACCATATGATGTTACCGTTGTTTATTATACCTACACTTTTCAATTTACAGGATAAATACATGAAAGCATATTCTATATTTTTTTTTCAATAATCAAATCACGATATAAATTTATTAGGGTGCGTGAAAATTGTATTATTATTAATAAGAGGATTTTTTAGATAATTGATGCTATAAATTATACATAACAACCCTTAAATTAGTAAAAAAATAATTTCACGGAAATTTTTTATGTGTACAGTTGTAAAAAGTGAATTTACACATTTAAATTATTATATTTTTCCTTTTATGTGCTTTCAATGCATTAAAAAAAAATAATTATCCCATAAAATGTTGTCGACATTTGTTATAAAATATAGGGAGATGATTATCCAGATGATCATAAACTATATGGTTTTATCTAGTTAAAAAGAAGATATTTTACGAAAAATAGATGGCAGATGTATTTATCTTTTATATTTAACTAATTTCTTTCAAGAAACGCTAGAGATCTAATTGTAACTTACGCTTAACCTTTAAATTTAATAAGAAAAATAAAAATAGCGAAATATATATTAACCAAATGAATAAGTTTATTGGGGTAATATAAAATTATATGAAAATAAAACAAAACTTATTTGATCAAAAAAAGGCATTGAATAAAACTAAAATAGAACGAAAATCAAATGTTTAAATGTAAGGATTGATAAATATTTATTGTTCAATGAATATAAACGATAATGAAATCCCGGAAAGTAAAATTATATAAAAAGTAGCATTGGTATACTTACTATAAATTAATATACTGTAAATTTAGATTTTAATGTTAACAAGAAAAAAACAACATTTCAAGATAAAATTTTTTATAAAGTAATTTAAAATTAAATATAATCTAGATTTCAATAAATAAATAAATAACAAACATAAATGAGGCTAATAAGGAATAATTACGGATTTACATATCAAAATGATAAAATAAGATAAGATTGCACTATGTTGGTTTATGGTTGATAAAGTTTTATTGTCATATTTAAATTTCAATCAGCACTTTTATTTTTTAAATTGGCTACATAATTTTTTAGAAATCTTAAGAAAAACACAAATGTAAAGATATTTTCTTAAAATGAACTGAAATCAAAGATAAAAAAATAGTAACATGATCTAAGAAATTCCAATAAAAAAAGATAAAACTTCTTAGGTTTTTTTAATCATGTACGTTTTTTAATGTAATATTCGATTATCCACTTTTGTTTTTTGATATTCATTCTTTGCATTTGAAATAGATTTTATAACATTCACCAATAATATTTATATGACAACAATACATGTCTGGGCTATTCGTTATATAATTTAAGACTGATTTATTTTTCAAAACCATGCTAAGTATCATGCGAGCACATAAATCATCTAGAGTAAAATAACGAATTTGCCCATTATAAGCTATTTATTTCTTATGTTCCATTAAATAAAAATCTTTAAACACGAATATTCTTATATAGAGCAGATTTATTTTTGCTTCCTCCAAAAATATTATGAATAGTAAAGCGGTTTTCAGAACCAGTTTTTATCTTAAAAACGATTGCCGGTATTATTTGCAAAAATAAATGAAATTTAAAGTCATCAAATGCAATTTTAGAACATTTTTAGGGTTTCCAAATTTTTTTGTAATATCGAAAATCTAATTTCATAAACTAATAACTTCTTTTCTATACAAATTTACACAATTTAAAAATAAATTGGGATATCATTTTTTCAAAAAAATTTATCGGCATTCTGTGAAAAAAATATTATAATACATTGTAATTTTATGGAACACCACAACATCTTTTTTTTATGAAAAATTATCAAGATCCAGCTGTTAGTCTAATAAAGATGTATAAAGGACTTAACTGAATTTTTACAAAAATCACAAGAAATGAATGACAATTGCAATAGATGAGATACTGTTTAAAATTCAATTATAAGATAGTGCTAGTTAGCAAATCTTTCGTCTTATAGTTATAGTTTTTTAATCAAAATACGCACTTTTTTATATCTTTCTATTGACGATAAATTTTATTAATATCTATGATTCTGTATTTTTAACTATGCTTATCGGTATATTGCAATACCTTCAAAATTTTCTATTATTTTTCTTCATCACATTTTGTTTTTTTTTCCGGATTTACTTTCTCAATTAAGGCTGTTTTTGTATTTTATGGTAGACGTAAAAATTGAATTTTTATTTAAATTTAACAGATTAAAGAAATGAATTTTTACTTTCCATACATGATTTACAGCCTAAAAGCTCAAATTATAAATAGTGATATTAAAGAAACTTTTTTTATCATACTAACTTGAAATAAAAAGTATGCGCGGATCTTAAAAATTAAATGGTTTGAGGCATTATGCCAGAATTCAGATATCTGTACAATTGATAATCTTATATTCAACTTTTTAAGGTTGTTTAAGCAAAACTTTTGATTAATATATAGAATAGATTTGGCTATTACTCCTTTCCCCCTCATCATATTTTGAATCTTATGCAGTATATCTTCTTCTATCAAAGCAAATTAGTGTATTGTCTTCCCCAATACTACGGTTTGTGTGCATAGTTCCCTTTCAGCCTCCATTCCTAACTCCTTAATATACGACATATGGTATTCTGTAGCATCCCTTTCCAAGTATTTATTATGAAAGAATAATGTTTATTTACATAAATTTTTTTTTTTAAAAATATAGAAAAATGTTTTAAAACAGGCGAAATTTCAATTTATCAAAAACAAAACAACAATTTTGTTTCCAGAATTGCAAAAAAAAATCCAAATAAAGAAATACTTTTATAAAATACATTGATTTGGGAAACTGTCGCTGTATAAATTCTTAAAACTATTTTAAAATTGAAAAAATTAAAACATAAATTTTACTCGGAAAAAGTAACAAATATTGCATGTGTCTATTTAAAATATTTTTTTGTATATTTATCAAAATACACGGTTATGCACAAAAATCTTAATATTCTTTACATGTGCCATCTATAAATGTCTCAAATGCTACCATACTTATTTTTTTATTTCTTAATTAAGAAAAACCTTTCACTGATATTTATTTTTTTACAAATTGAATGCAAAATTTTGTTAAGTTTTTAGGTTTTAGGTCTCCTAAGATATATTATTATCGAATTATTTTTTTATCTGCTTAAATTGATAAACTTACAGAGCCTTTTAAGAAGATGTATTCATCTATGGCACTGTTGAACTCTAAAATACTTTATATGCTGGTAATTTCGATGGTAAAAAAATTGTCCAAGACATTTCCATTCAGCTCATCGAGATGAAAAGTAAAGTATATACATGAAAAATACGTTTAAAAAATTTCAGATTTTATATTTGCATCGAATCCAGCAATATATTATGGCAGAAAAACAATAATAAATAAAATAGATAAATTTATTATTAACCAAATATTAGGCAACCATGGTAAATGCATTTGAAATAAATATCTCGGAATTTTATAGACAAAAATATTAATAAAATGATAAATATAAGCTGACCAAGTAACAGATTGAAATGTAAAATATATTTAACGCCTCTTCGATCAATAAATTCACTGATTTGTTGTATGGAACATATTTCGTTCTAGAAAAGCAACTATTATTATAATTAAATAGGTTAAGACTTCCACTATACTATACTGCAAACATAATTTTATCAAATTTAATAAAAATTGTCTAAATTAACTTAAATAAAAAATAAATCTTTTTGAAGTGTATTACAAGCTTTTTTTCGTATTATACAGAAGATTATTAGTGTTTCTATAAATCTTTGTTGCCATGTATCATACTGAGAAGGCTTTTAACCATCTTTACTATTCTAAACGTATTAAAGAAAAATTATTTCTAATTTTTAAATATTATACCCCAACTTTTAAATATAAGAAGTATCTATCGTTTTTCCCCTTACATATGCTTATTTTTATAGATAGACAGCTCTTTATTTTTTAACTATTCATTCCATTTTTTCGTTTCTCTTAAGCTAACACTTAAGTTGACACCAACTGTTGTGTATATTATAAAATTAGATTAAATTTAGTCTTATATCACAGAAAATACAAATATTTTACAGTTTTCATGAAATTTTTTGCTTATTTTAGGCACTCGTGCATATTGAATTAAGCACTTCTAAAAAAAACTAACAAAATTTACGCAACAAATGCAAATTTCTATTCTGAAATTTAGAGATGGAAATTTTTTAGGTTTTCTTTTATATCACCCGAAATGATAAAAACCTGTTATTTATATTATAATTGTTCGTATAAATGATTTATAGCAAAAATTGATATCTTTTTGTGTTTTATTAAAAAGTTCTTTGATATATATAACAAAAATTTTTTATATCCAAAAAAAATACTATTACAGTTACCCCAAAATAGATGCAAAAATAATCTAATTCGTTGGAGCCAAAAGAAAAGATAAAAATATCGTGCATCATAGATTTTGAAAAACAAATTTCAAATTTTGTTTTGCCTTGCATATACTTATGTTATCGAAACATTTTTTACAATACAATTTTTTCACAGCTTAATTTTATTCAATATATTTAAACTTGCCAATTCGCCATATATTTAATTTTACCGAGAATAATAACATATTATATATATATAGCATGAATTAAGATCTATGATTATTCCACAATGGAGGGATGATATATTGCTGTTTTTATCTATATTTTTTTAATAAAATCTTTAAATTTAGATAAAACAAGTTGTTCCGATTCTAAAGCCAGTCTTATATATAGATTTTTAGATACAACTATAAAATACATTTTCCACATAAATTAACATTTCATTTTAAATATATGTGGATTTTTAACTGATTTATATATCTTATATTGATGTATATAGCGACAAATTAAATTTATATTTAGCAAATAACATTTTATTTCTTTTCTAAATACAATAATTTATGCTTTTCATATTTTTCTTGTCTGAGTTATTATCCACTTGGACACAAAAAACGATGTATTCTTGGTTAAGTTGCCTATTTTTATTCACATACAATGATTTAAATGTGAAATAGAATATGATTCTGTGAACTATATATTTTTTCAAATATTAATCGTTTAAATAAAGTATAAAAAAACACATAAAAGATTAACTGAATGAGGGAAAAAAGTTTCAAGTTTTTTTTGCTCATAATTTTGAAAACCCAAAATTCGTACAATATTATTATTCCTCTGAAAATCGATAATTTATAATAAAAAATTATTATTTTTTTTTGCGTAAAATTTACTCTTCCTTCGCAACCATCACTCAAGCATGTTATTTTATAGACCCTTTTTTCTTCGATGAATAGTATATTTTATTTAGTTTATGGATATAAAAGATGTTAAAAAAATACAAAACATATTCTTTAATGATAAAAAAGACTTCTTAACGCCTTTTCAATAATTACCACACTGAAATTCTAAGATAAAATATAAAAAGCAGAAAAAACATAAGGCACCTTCTTAGGAAATCGAAATCCAGAATATATTTTAATCTGTTTTATTAATTTCAAAGTGAAACAAAATATAGATAAGGCTTAATGATTAAAAGAAAATATTTTTTTATAATCGATGATTTTGCGATCATTTTTTTTTACTTGTGCTGTCCTAAAACCGAATGAAAAAAACATGATATTAAATCTAAAAAGATCTATCTAGATGTTTAAATGTTTTGAATTCAAGTTTTTATTTTCGGCTCAAATAAATGTGTGTTCATTTGAATACAACCAATATGATAGAATCTAGATGTTTTATTGACATACAAAGATATTTTAAGGGCGTGCTAAATATCTAAAGAACCAATCACTATAAATATTGTGATATTATAAAGTATTAAAAATATCTCTAAAATTTTCCCACATACCTATACTAACATACCATTGAAACCACATTTTATTAAAATTTTTAAAAGGCAGCAACAAATTTATTGAAATTCCATTTTTTTTAGTTATACACCGGCAAATATAAACACGTATCTTCTATGAGGAACGAAAATCACAATTATATTGTATAATTTTAAATCGATGGAAGATTCTTAGATGAAATATAAAATTATCAAATGGGATTTTTCATATTACAAAAATCAATCAAATTCCATTCAATTTGTAAATGGTGACAGTTCTTGTACTTAATGAGAGTAATAAACTGATTATAGATTATATATTGCGTAATGATATATGCGGGTTTTATCATATTTACAGTGAATTACTTCCATAACCTTTTTTCACGTTCAGGTTTGTAAAAATGCCTTTGATGCCGATATTTGGAGATATCACATATATGATGTTCATAAAACACTAGGTGATCAAGTTTAAAATGATGGATTATATCGAAAGAATTTCAAAATCTCATAAAAAATTTTCAAAAACTGAGAAAATCACTATATGCATTATGAAACGATTCCTAGTCGTTATACAATTGAACAGAACATATAAATTTATAAAGCATTTACGCAATGTATTTATTATTATTTAAATCAATGCTTATGTATTTTTTAAAATAAAGATCATATGTGATCAAACTTTATATTCACTAGATCAATAATAAAATATATTTTTTTTTGATTCTAGAATAATCCTTTCTATTTATTATTCTGTATATTATTTATATTTATGATCATGACATTGCTTTTTTTTTGTATCTGTAATATTACATAGAATATATAAAAATTTTACATTTTCATGATAACAGCATAGAATTTATGTTGTTATATCACGCTAATTTTTTTAAAGGGTTGAATATGTAAGAGATATTCATCGATTTACAGCTGCAAACCCTATTAATTACCATAAATTCAAATATCCATAGGTTTAATTATTTACCGATACTTCGAATTTATTGCAAATGTTTCCGAATATAAATGCAAAAATATTTTTTCTAACACTTTTTTTAGTTCTCGTTATCGCGCCGGCAGCGGTTATTTTACATTTTGAATAAACCAAATATTCTACTAGATTTTGAAAAAGGTATTTACCATCATGAATAATATATGTATTTTAGGAAAATAAACTATAAATTTGAAATAAAGAGTTAAGTTTATATTTTTTTTTAAATAAAAAGAGCGATATTTACTAAGATAAACATTAAGTTGTATACTAATATTTTACATTTTATACCTTTATTGTAAATTTTAAAGTTGAGTTTAATATATTTTGAGTATTTTAGGTTAAAATTATACTATTTAGGTGTCTTTTCTAAAAATTCTTATATACTTTTTTTTATTCCGACTTTAACTTTGCCAGTCAACATGTACATCTTGATCACTACCTATAAATTTTACCATGTGAGCCCCAAAATAATCTCTCAATGCTTGTATCATATTTCCGTTCCCTCTTTCCGTTCCAATAGAGTCTACAAATGTTAAGCATGAAGTGAAGCAAATACTTGGAACCCCTGTTTTTATTGTGGCAAGAACTACTTTTCGCAATCCTTTGACGTGTTTTTTATATATTTCGACGAAAATATCTGTATTTTCATAATCATCTTCGTCGACAATATTTTCGATAATTTCCAAGAACCCACCTCTAATTATGCATCCATTTTTCCAGACATTGCAAACCTTTTTCAAATTAATTTTCCAATTTTTCATAACCGACATTTTCTTGATCAAATCAACACCCTGAATATAAGAAATGGCTTTTGACAGAATCATTGAAGAAATTAAATCTTCTTCCGAAATATTTAATTCTTCTTTATTAGTATCATCCTTAAATCTGGAAAAAAGGATACGCTTTTTCTTTTCATGTGAAATCATCCTTGAGAATACAGCATTGGTCATCAATGTGGCATAATATGAACAATCCATTGCAGCCTTCACTGACCACAATCCTGTTCCTTTGTTCCCTGCTGTGTCTTCGATCTTTTCAATAAAATACACCCCGTTCTCATCTTTCTTTTTTAAAATATTTATAGTTATCTCTGTTAAATATCCTTTGAGCTCTTGTACTTCATTACATTTCTCAAAAAAACTCTTTATTTTATCATTGTTCATTTTAGAGGCTTTTAGAATGGCGTATGCCTCTGCTATTATGCCCATGTCACCATACTCCATTCCATTATGTATCATTTTAACAAAATGACCAGCACCACCCTCTCCAATCCATTCACAACAAGGCAACATGACACCATCTTTTTCAAACTTTGCTGATATATCTTTCAACATTTTTTCAACCGTCATCCATCCTTTTGGATTTCCACCAGGCATGAGAGATGGGCCATTCCTTGCACCCTCTTCGCCTCCAGAAATCCCACATCCAATAAAATAATAATCGCCACAATATTCTCGACATCTTCTTGTGGTATCTTCGGAATTGGAATTCCCAAAATCCATTACCACGTCATCTTTATCTAGATATTGTTTGAGTTCTGTGCAAATTTGATCAACCGGTGCACCAGCCTGTATTAAAATAATTATAACACGTGGTGATTTTAAAGAAGAAATCATCTTTTCAACCGTTGAAAATGATTTAAGCACTTCTGAATTATTGACTTCTTTTTCGAATTCAAGAGCCTTTTGAAATGTTCTATTGTACACCGAAACTTTGTATCCCTTGTCAATAAAATTTAAGACAAGATTTTTACCCATTACGCCGAGCCCGATTAGACCTATATCCATTTTTTCCTCTTTCTATGGGTCGAAGATATTGATTTTTTTATAATAAAATTTTGATCTGGAATACTCATGGTATCAAAACATGATTTTAATTGGTTGATTCATAGAAATATTCAACAAAATATGCCAATTGTATTAAAAAAGATTGTAATTTAAAATAAATTAATGTGTTTCGATCGTAAATTAAAATTGAAGATCTCGAATAATTCATAGCACAAACCTTCCTAAAATGTATTTTATGCTTAAAATAAATATATATTTGAAATTTAATGACTTTGGATGGAGTTGTTACAAAATTTCATAAAAAATATGTTAAGAAGTTGAAAATCCTGGATGAAGTAGAAGCATACATACAAGCTCTCACACACCGCAAGACATTTGAACTCATCTCATTCGAGAAGAAGAGCAATTGATGGATATAGATCAGGGCAAGGTGTCAAAAGATGTATTAAGGAGTTGTGCGATATTCCCAACACGCTGACTACGTCTAAATAGATAAAATCGATAAAAAGAAAATTACTTCATAAATAAATATCCAATCAAAGGTGTTTATAAAAATTGTGGTCTAAATATGTTAACAAATATGCATGTACTGCTTTTCCATTCCTATTCTTTTTTGGAATAAAGAAATGCGATTATCGAATAATTCTAATTTACACGTCATTATTGAGGCTTGTTTTTCTTTCATTTAATGCTTGTTCTGTAGGCATATTGCAAAATCACTAAAAATCTGGCCATATTCATTTTTAGAAAATATAAAAGAAATTCAAAGAATTGACGTATTTCCAGATATATCAATACATGGAATAGTAATTTTTGAGATCATTATGCATATACTTATGATCAGTAGAAGAAAAACATTGAATAGTAATTTATGAAATCATTATGTGTACACTTTTGATCAGTAGAAGAAAAACAAAGACGGAGAAAAAAAATTTTAACTTTGATTATTGCTATACAACTGTTATATTTTCTTGAAAAAATTCACCTGTTGTTATCGCAAGATATCAAGCCTTTATGCGAAATTTTTTTTTGATTTCAAAGGGGGCTGATATAATTTAAACGTATATAATTTTTTATTCTAAATAAATATGATAGTATTAACAAAAAATAAAATAAAAAAGTAGTTTCTTTATTTCCCAACTTCACTAATATATTAGTATCTATCTTCATTTTATTTTTTAGAATCAAGTTTAAGATCCAATGGTTCATATTCTACTTAAATAAAAAAAATATGGAGTTCCTAGAATATTCAAAGTTTTTTAGTTCCAATATATTTAATAAAGACATTTTTCTTCTTTTTTAATTAGCATTTGATTATTTTCCATATTATTTTCCAAAGGATCAATAGCATTACATCTTTAATCAATAGTTTTATCATTTTATTAAACTCTTCAGATATAAGAAAAATTATAACCATTTAATATATTTCCGGTGTTTCTAAATATTTCTTTTCTTAAACATAGCCTAGATTTCTTAAACATCTTTCTTTCTTATACTTTTTTGAAAAATAAAGAGTCCAATCTAGAAATCACAAGTATTAAATAAGTAAAAAAACTCTTCTTTAGACATCAGTTTTGAAGATGTAATGAATATTAATTATAGAAATATTTCTATAATGTTAATATTTTTTTGAGAAAAATAAAATTCAAGTATAATAAAAAAAGATAAACAGTTTAAATTTGACCACACCGACGGGTTACCGCTACGATGAAACATCCTCTGAATACCAATTTTTGATTTTATAACTAGCACTTGCATCCTAAAATTGATTAAAAATGTTTCAACGGTACAATCAAGTATGCTTTATAACCTAAAAGGTATTATTTACAATGGAATAACCTAAGAGTGTTTCTTTTCATGTAGATAGCCGAAATAATTACTTGTTTGCTATTTATAAATGTACTCACGTGAGTATAATACGCAATAATTTAATTATAGTGAAAGAATAAAATTCGAATATCTAGACCTCCGACAATCGCTACTTTTTAATCGTGATAAATATTTTCAATGTCAACCAGATTTTTATTTTTAAAAATAAAATAACAAACATTTTAGAAGCAGATAATATTTCGCATCCACGTTTGTTTTTATATTTAAATTTTTTTTTCTTAAATATAATAAGATAAAATATGTAACTTAGATACTAATTCGTATCAATAATTGTGTTTGGTGTTGCATATTATACTTTCATAAATATAATAAAATATAATAGCAAACTTAACATATAAATCCGCATCTATAATACTTTACTATGATGCATAAAAAAATTTTACAAACAAATGGTATATTGGAAAAATTGATGAGAATCCGGATCGATAAAATATTTTGTACGATAAAAAAATAGTCAATTGATCTACATGATATTAATATATTTAATAATATATTACCATGATTTATACATTTTTTTTTAAATAAATACTATAAAAAGAAAAAAATTTTAACTGAGTCGTTCAAATATTTTTTATGATGACTAAATAATATTATTCAAAATATATATATACATTCATAAAAATAATTTTTTTTTCGATAATAATTAAGGGCTCAGAGAAAAAATCATTTAGAATAAAGCAAACCTAATGTTAATATTTCTTCTGTAGATACATATAAATTTGATTGAGTAAAAAAAAATAATATTTAACAATTATAATACCATTCATGGCTGGAATAGGTTATAAAAATTTTTTATTTAAATTATAGCACATTTTATAGTAAAAGAATATGATATTAGATGCACAAGCATGTTTTATATACATTATGAATGTTTTTAATTGGAAGACTAAATACAAATATAATGTATATCTGACAATATTTATGATAAATTAACCATTATAAATACCTTTTGATTAGAAAGATGATGGGGAAACTGAGAAAATAAACTAAAAGTTAATATTTAAAATCCATAAAGTTATGATTAATGTTCCAAGATTATAATTTTAACGGTATTTATATGTATTGTATATTTATTAAGTCTTTTCTAAAACACTTTATTGCAAGATGATACATGTCCTATTGTTCGGTATTTAAAAAGTTAGAACATCTGACGAATTACTTAGAAAAACTTAATATGGACATAAAATATGCGTTGTTGCTTTTAAAAATATATAATATACATGAAATATTTGTTAATTAGATTTTATTTGATCTATATATTTATTAAAATATACTTATTGCTTAAATTTAATGTGATTTCATTAAATATAAAATAACAATAGGATAGTTATAACTTATATTTGATTTCATCTTATATACATTTACCAAGAGATACTGGTTACTTATATTTGATTTTATTCTTTTAAATATATTATTTAGCTAAGAAAGAATGCTAAATGCCTGTTTTTTCTTATACATCTAAATTAATATAGGTTTAAGGGATAAATTTTCTCGAACTAGGCGCCTTCACCCAATTTTTTTTTATAAAAATTTTAAGTTTTATCATTAATCGAATGCTATAAATGGTATTATAGGTGCAAAAAGTCAAAAAGTATAATTTTTTTAATGGGATGCAAGTTAAAATATTGGCATTACACCTAATTCTAAATTAAGCAGGATTTTTTGTCAAAAAAGACTATTTTTACTATTATAAGGATACTTAATTTATCTGAAAACGTTTTAAGTATATATATTTGAATCATCAAGAAAATAAAATTCATTTTAATATCTTATCATCGAAATTTATATTTCTCGGCGTTAAAAAAAAGATTATATATCATGTATGGTATTTTACAAGTAGTCTATTCTATAAATCTAAATATTAATGCATTTAGAATTACAAAATACTAGCTTAAAATTTTTATAAAAAATAAATAAATTTTTTATTCATAATAGAAAATGTATCATATCAAGTGATAAAAAAAATACTAATCATGCGCATGTACAAAAAGAGTTTTCTTCACATATCTATTTTCTATTTCATATATTCTAGATATAATTCAAGGCATAAATAGTTTTAATATCGAGTCCAATCTACATACTGACTATATTACGTTGGTTTAAGAATTTTTAAATATGTTAGTTATAGCTTAAATTCGATTTTCATGTATCTTAGAATGAAAGACTTGGCTCAGAGATTATGATATAGCACGAAAAAATAATAGAAGTAATATGTGTATTTTTGTATAGTTTATAGATAAAGAAATGCATTACAACATAAATAAAAATTTAGAAAAGTTGCGAAATACTTATACTGGATTAATTTGGGGCTTTATCTTATTTTAGCCAACACATAAAATAGAATGAAGTTACATAATTTATAAAGACGGTTTTCACTTTAAATTTTTAAACTTTAAAGAAAATTTAAGTTATTTAATAAAGAGAATGAAAAAATTATAATCGAATTTACTTTATTTATTTATGTTTTACGTCTATCACCTTTAGGAAGTTCGCTTTATACTAATAGGAACTATTGCTTAACTGATGCGTCTCCATGTGGAACTCCCCCAGCATATCTTGTCACCCGAATTCACTCGGATTCTCCCATTTCTAATAGGCGGCAGTCTTTATGAGGTGGGAAAGGGATTATGTCTACTGTTCATCGCTAAGAGTTACAAGCTACAACCACACTCTACACTTACCTATATCCTTGCTTCACGGTGTGGGTTTTTTTCATTCTGGAGGCACAGTTCAACGGCTTACACAACAACCTCCTATTTCTCATGACTTGTCAATGCTTTATGGTTTATCTTTTCTTGTTCACTGGCCGCCTATTGGGTATCTTTCTTTAGAGTAAATTCGTTTCGGAAATTAGTGGGGTGGAAGTGAAACCCGCGACCCCTCACCTTGGGGTACGACTTGTAAACCACTCAACCATACCACCCATAATAAAAATGATATATATAATTATCGAAAATATATACAAAAAAAAATTCATTTAAAATTATCGTGACATATAGCTTTGCATAACACAATTTCTAACATAATTGAATCTGAAAAAGAATACCCGGAATAAAAAAATATAGTATAGTCCAATAAAGACCGATTAGCCTAAAATTTCTAAAATAATTGAATCTGAAGAAGAATACCCGGAATAAAAAAATATAGTATAGTCCAATAAAGACCGATGAGCCTAAAAGCTAGATCTTATTTTATAAAAAATATATAATTTATCTGTCACAATATAATACCACCCATAAATTTTTTTCAAAAAATACCTTGACCTGTATAAATCGAATTTCAACAGGGTTATACGACACATATATGATAAAAACAACACAGTGCAGTTCTTTTTAAGCTTCCGTAGCCTAAAAACTGTAAAATTGACATATTTGGTTGTTTATCGGTACAATAAATTCTGTTTTTACAAATAAATTGCAATTTGTCTAGAGTGTAGGAGTATAGTAGATTCAAGCAAAAAAACACATATTTATATATTCCAACAACAAAAAAATACCTTTTCACTCATAACGCAACTACCCGCAATTATATTTTCATCGATTTTTTTAAGAGTAGATAAATATCCCAAAACTAAATTCTACATTATCATAAATATAAAATTATGCATAAATAGTAATAGACATGGGAGTAAAATGGAACTCATAATAATTATCGTGGTATTTATGATGTCTATGTAATTAAGCACAAAGTTGAAATTTGTGGACTTTGAAAAAAAATTAATATTAACGTAGATTTAATAGATGAGATCTTATCCAAGAAAAAAAAAATGATGTTCCAATGGTAAATATATCACGTCATACTTGAAGAAAAAACGCAAAATAACAACCTTAAAATCAGGTAAAAGTTGGAATATATATTGTAATCATTTTAATTCACATCTAACAGTGCGTTAAGATGTTAATATTCGCATAGTTAAACTTATATTTATTCTGTTAATAAAACCAGTTTAAGTTATAAATTCCTTTTTTTCGTTCTAATAGGTACTAAAGTTAAGATGACAATAGATCCATGATTTTGTGTGAATTGAGATAAAATGCTATGTGACTAATTTTTTATTTATCCTTTAAAAGTCGATCTTACAAGAAAAGAAGCATAAAATAATTACGGATAAATTAAGAAAAAAAACAAAATTATTTTTGTTAATGTTATTTAAGACGCAAAACAGACTTTAAAAGGTTTAACATAAAAGTTTTAGCATGTAAAAAGATTTTTTCTGACTTATTCTTGGTTTAAAAATATAATAAGCTGCAAAATACGAGATAAATAGACAAATATGTAGTGCACTAATATTTTTATATTTAGTAGTTAACTGTCATTATATAAATTTTTTTTTACATACCGTAATATTCTTATGTTTTTTGAAGAAGGATAATTTATAGAGCAAATTTTATATAAATTGATGCGCATAATACGGAACTTGATATTTAGTAAAGAAAAAAATCACGCTGTCTGTGATTTAATTTAAAGATAAAAAGGTAGTTAATGAAAAAAATGTGTGTTAATAAAAGGTGAACCAAATAAATATTGAAGTTTTAAAGCATATAGCGAATAACGAAAATATGAAAATTACTTTAGATAATTAAATTAAAAGAAATTAAATCATAATTTTACAATTGTAAAAAATAATAAATGAATCAAATTATAATTAAAATAAATAGAGCATTAAATATTTGCTAAATTATCACTGCGTATTCAAAATATTTTTGTGCTGTCTTAAATACACATCTAGTTTTGCGCGTTTAATTTTGAAAATTTCCATAAAGTTATTCATTGCACAAATTCATTTATATTTATACATTGAAATAAATAGTTTTATTAATATTTTAGCTAATTCATAACAAGGATGTTTATGTATTAAAATTAATATCAAAACATATGTTTGCCATTAAATTATAAAAAAATTTAGATTTCAGCATAAAAACGACCTTATAATGTACATATACTATGCAGAAAGCTTAAGTGAAAATATTATATTTTATATGTTAATTTGCTAAAAAAAATGAATATGTAGATTAAACTATACTGTATAACCAAAAGTGTGGGTAACTTGCTTGAAAATAGAGTCAAAAAACCTTGAAATTTATTATTCAAATAAGTACATTTATACAATTGGACGGATTGTTTTTACAATTTTTATGCCATAAAAAACGTATATATGGAAATTATAATATTTTTGTACGCAAACCGTCAAATAAAAATATTTTTTTATTTTTTGCATATTTTTCTAGCTATAAACCATATAAAAACTCAATGTAACATTTTTTATGCATGTATTTCCCAAAAAGATCATAATTGGAAAGAGTCGATAATTACTGGAAGCAAATAAAAAGTCAGACTTACATTTTAAACATATGATTATGATTTTCTAAAGTATTTAAGTATTTTATTAAAACTCTTTCTCAGCAAGAAAAATCGCTTAATTAACTAAACGCATATTCAAGATAAAAAATTATTATGCGTATTTTTTTTGCAATGTTCTCACTATTTATTATATAAAATGCGTTTTTAAGTTTAGTTCAGTTGAAGACCCACATTTTAAATTAATTTGAATTGCTTTTGAATTACAGTAGAAATTTTTTTAGTTTTGTATATATTTTCCTTAAATTTATTTACCATCTCGTTGTTAATCTATTCTTTTTTGCTTTTTTTAACAACTAAATTTAAGAATTTTGTAAATTGGGTAATTTATTAGTCAACAGAAGCATAAAAATAAAATAAACATAGAAAAAAAGGAATTGCCATGCAAAAATATTGACGAATGACTTAAATAGATATACTACAGATCCTAAATAGATGTGGTAAAAAAAAATTCAGATAAAAATCTGCATAACATATAATAAAAATCCAAATTTTAGATCTTTTTTAATCTTCATTTTGAAGACGCCGATCATAAACAAGGTTGAAAGTGCTGGTGTTACGAAAAATAAGGATTGCAAATGGTTTTAAATTCTAAGAAGATTATATACATAAAAAAGCCTGCGAGATTCTTTAAAATGCACATGTAATTATTGCTGTTTATGAGAAGAAACTTGCATGCAAAAAATTCAATAGGTATACTAGCAAATATGTATGATGCATTGGAATTTATAAAATAATACTTGATTAAAGATCGGCTTGTAATATATATAGGGAAGATATGTACTGTAAAGAAATTCCAATACAAATGTGAATATTACACCACTTTCCACTCAAATTCCAAGGTAACATATCAAACGTATATAGTGAGCTTGAAAACGATGGTTTGTAAATTATAAAAAAACTAGATAGATGCCAACACAAAGTTTGATTCAAACAGTGTGGAAGGCAAAAATGGTGCTTAATAAATAGATATACCTAGATTAAAAATTTAAAAATTTTATAAAAAAGATATCAATATTATCTTAGCTTTTATACATGAAATTTTATAGTAAGATATTCTTTTCTGCAAACTTTGTGTTCGTTTTTATAAAAAAAAACCTTTAAATTATGAAATTTTAGAAAGGCTCTTCCAAGGTTATTCCGAGTGAGCTTTTCTTAATTTCAGAAAAATAAGAATTATAACAGAATAAGCTTACCAATGGTATTTTGTATCTTATTATGGCATTTAAAAACCAAAATCTAATATATACTTTTATTAGGCTATAAGAAGAAAACCTAGGGTTTACTATAAGCCTAGTACTCAAATACAAATGCCTATTAGCATTGTTAGATTAAAATGATTTTTAGCGTATTTGTCTTTATATTTTTATTTATATTGCCCATAATTTTTTCAAAAATATATGATTTTAAATGAGTTCATGCTTTCTGATTGTAATATACGTATGATTTTTTTATTGCATAAGGCAATATACTATTTTTATAATGAAAAAATAAAAATGAATATTAAATACTAATATTCTGATAATTTTTGGCTAATAAAAGTGACAGTTATATAAACAAAAAACTGTGTATTATTGAAAAATATCTTTAAGAATCCGATCATTGTATTGCGTTCTATATTAACATTGATTATTCGTATCTACTTGATAGTAGATACAAGGCTTCAGGCATTCTATACGTAAATATAATAATATTTTGATTTAAGAAACATTTAATATATGAAAGTATGACTTAAGTAAGTAGAGGATAGAGAGTGAATATGAAAAAGCTGTAAATAATTTATGCTTCTATATCATTTTAGACTGTATCATATAAACAACATATAACCCAGCTTTCGTGTGAAATAAGCTTTTTATAAATATATAGATGCAATAAAAAAATTTTCGAAGCAAATATCATTGTTCGAAAAAAAATATACATATTTTAATAATATATGTATTCTTTTTTTTTCAATCATAAGCTATTTTTTTGACAGAATTCAAGAAATTTACTTTTTATATTTAAAATTTTAAATTTATATTGTATATAAGCATATCTAAAATAAAGTTCTTTTTAACTAATAAATATCTTTTTGTTTCAAAACAATTTAATATTTTAGAAATTTTATAATTTTGCTTTTATAAAAATATCAAAATGAAAATAGAAATATTTTTTTGCCAAAGCGACATTATAAATTTATTAACTTGAACAAAAATCTATAGAATCAGATCTAGATGAATTTTCCAAATTTATAAATTAATTTCAGTCTAAAACGTTATTTGTTTCAAATTTTTACAATCTGATATAAATACAGAACTTTCTTATATTTGATATAATGAATACATTCTTTTATGTGATAAGTGCAATCTTATATGTATCTACCAGTAAAGAGAAAGTGGAATCAAACAAAACGTGTGATTGTTTGCCGATGAACAATGAAGAGAGGACAATATATATGATGAACACGAGGAATCAGATAGAATTTGATGATCTATCATCTTATTGTAAAGTTCACAAGGAGAAAGAAATAGGATACTTCTGTGAAATATTAGATTATCACCGAAATTCAGATGATAAATCGGTTAAAGGCTTTTTTATTAACAATTACAAGAATGAATGTTCAAAAATAAAAGAGGGGATTGATTTATGCAAAAAGAAAATATCAGAATCTGATATGATCTCTAAAACAAATGGCGTAATAGAAGGATTAAACGGAAGCTTTAAATATGAGGGCTCGAATTTTTATCAAGATTTTATTATGGATCGAAAGAAAAAAGATAAACAAGATAGTGAAAATTCATTACACACTGTAAAATCGAAAAATTCTATAATAATAGGAATACAAGAGATTAATAATACAGTTGACAGGAAAAAATATTCTAAAACAATATTTAGAGATAAAAGAGGAAATTTGCTGTATATGATTTATGACAATACTAAGTTCAAAAACTCTCATAAGTTAATAATCATGATTTCAACAATTCTTATGAAAAATTTCCTCTTCAAAACAGGAGTTAAGAAAAATAAAATAAAGCGGGTAGAAAATTCGGTGGATCTAAACCAATCAAAGTACAAGAAATTATTTTTGGTATATTACAAAAAATCAAAGGCTATAAGAGACCCTAATTCTTTGCCTTTTTTTGATAACTACCAACTGAGTATTTTTGATCTACTAAAAAAATCAATCTTAAAAACCTCAAAAAAAGTTAAACTAACTGATCATGGCAAATTTGGTAATGAACCTCCTGACATCAAAATAACTTTAGAGGATGCTCTTAAAAGAACTAAGATCCGGTCAACAACTGATTTGAACAATGAAAGAAAATATAAGTGTTCAAAAATGGAATGCAAAACCTCATGGAAGATTCATAGGAAACATATGGCTACTCCTATTCTTGGCATCGGATTTAACGACTGGGGTGCGACAAATAAATAAAAGAACTCTATATGATATATTTTTTTGTTTTATTGTATTTATAACTATTGAGTCAATTTTATCTTTGTTTTACAAAATAATAACATCACAAAATATTTATTATAAACACAGAAATCGGATGCTCATAAATAATAAATAATAAAAATCAAGACTATCATATATATTTTAATGGTTTTACTGAATAAGTCTCAATTTTCTAAAATTTTTGTATTTTTTATGATTTGAAGGAAATCGAATTGTTGAATGTGATATTTAGCTTTTTTATGGCTCAAAATAAATGTACTATAATATCAATCAGCTGATATTCAAAACAATTAAAATCGATTGAATAAGTGTACTTTTAAATTTGGATAATATAAGTACATTAAAATTCACCGCATTAATATAATTTTTTTTTGATATGGGTATCTGATAATAGGTTAAAGAAGGAAAGAAAAATACAAAGACTAAATAACAAAACAAATCATGTCTAAGTATAATTGCAGTAACAAGATTTTTTGACGTAAAATAATCACACAAAATATTACTAGAGTTCTCTTAACCACAGAAATCTGCAAGATTTACCACAGATAATTACAAATAGATATAAGCTGTTTACGCCCAGATCATAAAGCTTCTATAAAGAATGCTAAAAAATGGCCTCAAAGGATCCCTTAGATATTGTAATGATATTCATAAATGTTTTATAAAAATTACCCGTATCAAAAATATACTTATAAAATACGACGAAAAATAATAAAAAAGCCTTAGGGGTGATCGAAAACAATAAAGAAAGCTAAAAATACTTTCTTATTAATTAAAACATAGAATGTGCATTATAAAAACAAAAAAAAGGCACTCCGTAAACAAAAAAAGCAATTTTTTTATGAGAGAAAAATAACACAAATTAAAAACATGCGTAAACGAGCACATAAGATCTCCAAAAATCGCACATAAATTTCACAATATTTAAAAAAGCCGAATATATATAAATCAAGATTCGGCCAAGAATTATGCCGAAACATGAAAATTTGATATTTATTTGCAAAATTAAACACCTGTGAGAAAAAGCCAAAGCTACTGGGCAACACATAACTTCACTACTAATCAATTCGATTTTTTTTTAACACAAACGCTGCTGCTTATGACAGAATTTAACAATGTTTCATAAGAAAATGTCCAAATTAAAGCAACATTTTACGAGATGGTGTAAATGATACGTTTAAATAGAGGAAGTAAATATATTTTACGGTAATACTAATATAAAAAATCACAACAAAAAATCCTTAAATGATTTAAATTCAGGCTTACGTGATAAATGGTAACCATAATGAGGTAATCTTCTTGATAATAACATTGTAGTACTAAGCAACATGAATATAAAAGTACATTGTCTATTATATTTTTTATCCTTTAAATTTACGAGCTAAGAGGCGACGATGATATATTTGCAGTGAAAAAAGTATGTTCACTGATTTCACGTGTAGTGGTTAGAATTTAAGAAAACTTGTTACTTATGTGATTAGGATACTTACTAGCTGTTTATGAAGCTATGTATATAAAAATGAACATTTATATTTCTCTCTATACTTAAAAATGACAGATATAAAATTTCAATACTAAATCATGAAGGCAAATATATGACATTAAATGGAAAACAAATGCCATCGTTAAAAGTTTAAACCACACATTTTTGTGCTGTGTACAAAAACTATAGTCAAATTTTAAACTTCCTTTCACAGCAGTATCTATCAAAGATAAATTTCCTACATTTGGAAACAACAATATTTTTCTGCAGAATCACAAGAGGTTCTACATAAAGACGCGCAAACTTGAAAATAAGACACAGAAGCAGACATTAAATTTATAATATAAGAATAGGAACTTACACGAAAAAATAAGAAACATATATTGTAAATATCAAAGTAAAAGTAACATTACTGCCAGAAAAATACGACCAAATACACATTGGAATATATAAGAACCGATACTCGAGACTAATATGGACTAATTTTATAACCTAGAAATAATTTATGGAATTTTACAAATTAAATGTAAAACTAGACTACAGAGTACTTAGTAATCACTGCTATGAATTATTATGACGTATCGCAATGTTCTTTTGGGTAAGTGAAAACAAAGACTTTGTATTACTAATTTCTGTTATAATCATAAGAACCCTTTCTTAAATAAATAGGTCTTTGAACAAAAAGAAAATGTTATATATTCGATAAGAAACAAATCTCGACGTATATTAGAAAAAAAGTGTTATGATCTAAAATAAAGCTGATCCACTTGAAACAATCATTATTATAAGAAGAAGAAAAATAATTGTGAAGAGCTACTTTGAATAATGGAAAAGCGCGACTACACCTGGCCTAATCGACTTAAAAATTTTTTAAAATGTAACAAAATACTCAAAGTTTTACCTAAAGTCTAGGTGGTAACAAAAAAAGATATCTCTTCAACCATCAACCATAAAACTCCACATAAAATTTTTTTTATAGCTTTATTAACACAAAGTTATATTTTGAACGTTATATTGCGTGAATATAGTATGAGTATATATTTGGCGTTAAATCCTGACTTTGTTTCATATATAAAGGATGTATATTTCTTATGTAGAAAATAAAAATACACACAGTGATGCATTTTTAAAAGTCTTGCACGTATAAAACTATTCAAAAACTGTTAGTATATGATTACACGAAGAGACGGAATGAAAAAGTAAGACCCCATTACTTCATGCTAGTGAAGAAAATATCTTATATGTAACACAGAACATTCAATTATTCAGTAAAAATGTATATTGATTTACTTTCTGCATGAAAATTCTAGATACGATACAAAAATTTATACAGTTTTATAGTAACAGGCCTTTACTTATATATACGATAAAAAACGAAAAAATGTATCATATTGAAAAATACCTTGTAACAAGTTGTGATAATAATAAAAATATATAGACAAGAAACCTATTCTATATGATCAGCTAGCCCATCGATTTTGCATTATTTGCATACTAAGACAAAGATTATACAATTTGTTTCAGCATGGAATAGTGTGTACACACCAGGCTAACAGCCTTCGAAAAAAACTATTTGTTACATAGAATATTTTTCACTTTATTCATACTATGATTTATAAAAAACTGGAAGGATATGTATTTTATTGAGGGAAGTTATTGAAGAAGATCTAATCGATAGTATCATATGAAGTGCCTTTTCAGAAAGAATAAAGTTCGTACAATAAGTGGAAATCTCATATCTCATTGCACAAAAAACTTATATGCTTATCTTTTGTATAGATAGTTATAAGTATATCAAAAGTATGTAAACCCCGCTTTAATTTTTTTGTTGTCTGTGAATACGGTTATAGAAATCATTCTTTGTTTAAATTTGTTATATTGACATATATTATTTGTTAGCCAAGTATTTTTAACTTAGATTTAATTTTATGTGATTACCAAGCCTTAAAGGATTGATAATAGCACACACGAAAATGGAAAGTAAAGCCATAAACGTGCAATATAGCTTATATTAATATACTTTCTAAATTTATAAAACTCTAGCTGTTGTTTAGATAGGTTTACTGGTAACCCGGAAAAACAATCGAGATAAAAAGAAATTTATAATTTATTTGAGCTATTGAAAGCTGAAAGCAACCTTATAATTTTTATGTCGATTTTATAATGTACAGATTCGCAATTTTGTTACAATTACATAGTTTATCATATAAAAAATCTATAATAATCAACTTTCAATCAAGAAATAAAACGATAAAAATAAATATAAATAATTGTTTACTTGGTGTTAAAATACCAAAAGTCGTATCTGAAGATGTAATAAATGCCAACAAAAGCGAAAGCATTCGCAAAAACAATAGGATTGTAGAAGACACGTAAAATAATGAGTCTTGAGTGAAGAAGATGCATCGAAAAAGATTGTAAAATGATGAGATGAAAAGAAGAATTAAAAATTCTGTTATATGTAGTATTGTGAAGTTTTGCTCGAACAACGATAAAAAACTGTGAATCAAACTAAAAAAATAAATTAAAATATTTGTAATTTTTTTTAACATTTAATATTAGATACCATTTTACAGATTTCGACTAAAAAATATCTTTTTTTGTATAAATTATTTTTAATATTTCTAAGTTTAGCATTTTTATTATTTAATAATGCAATTATCGATTTTATACAATACTAAAGTATATCTAAAATCAATTTTATTTTATAATGTAATCACACTTCTCCTTTAGAGAAAATTTAATATTCTAAAACTTTGAGGTTTTGCTTTTAGAAGATAATATAGCAAAAGTCTGAATATATATAGTTCGTTTTATATGAGACATTTATAATATGGTGCCCTCTGCATAATATCATTTATGCGATCTAGATGAATCTTTTTTAATTTATACACAAATTAAAATCTAAAACGTTCTGCGTATCAAAAATTATCACAATCAGTATAAATGTATTTCTTTTTTGATATTTTATAAAATGAATATATTCTTTCATATCATATTTGTAATCTCAAATTTTACTACCAGTGAAGCATTGAAGGTTATGAAATCAAATTCAATGGGTCATTGCTTGCTTAAGAAAAATGATGAAGAGGAAATAAATGTTATGAACACAATAAAAAAAGAAGAATCAGGCCCTCTGAAATCTGATATAGATTTGAGCAATATGATAGAAATAGTTTCATTTTTTAAAACATGTCGCAAAGACATTCAAGAAGAAGAATGGAAAAATGTGGCTAATAAAAAAATATTAGAATCAGATGAGATATATACAATAGTGATATTGTTGGATAGAATTAAAGCAACCCTAAAATATGGGTTTGCAATAAATCAGGATTTTTTTAGTGATCGAATAAATGCACAAGCAAAGGATAGTAGAAGAAATCCTTTGAAACTGTGTGATTCAAACAGTAAAGGTAAGATAGAATTTTACAAAATGGTGGATACTAAAATAATTGCACGTGATCTAAAAAAAAATACAATGATTAATCTACTGTGGATGTTTTATCAAGAACAATTGCTCAAAAACATATACAGAGAAATGAAAAACATTTTACGTGCTATTGAAAAAAAAAGTCTATTCGAAACAGAAGTAAAGATAAATGGTATGAAAATACAGGAATTTAATTCAAAAAGAAAACGTGAAAGGGTCAAGCAAATTCTTTTGAACGTACCTGAAAAATTAAAGGCTATAAAAGATCCGTCTTCTTTACCCTTTTTTGAAAGCCATGAACTGGAGATTTTCTATTTTAAAAAAAGAACAAAGAAATTACAACCACCAGGGAACGAAGGTAAATCAGATTATGAAACCTCAAAAAAAATCAAACTAACTGATCACGAAAGATTTAGTGCCGAGGAACCTGACAGTCAAATAAATCTAGCTTACATAATAATCAGAATTTTGATACTGTCTTTAATAGCGATGCAACAAGATTTGAAAAAATTAGAATCGTTGGATTTTAGAATTAAAAGCTTCTTGCGGCAGTTTGGTAGCATACTCTTGATTCCTAAAATTCTAGACTTCAATAATGATGACTGGGGGGGACCAAAAAATAAATAAAAAAAAACAATAAGAAGAAAATATATTATCATGCTGATATAAAACAATAAAATAAGCACTTTTTTTATATTGACACATACAATATTAAATTATTAATATATAAGGACAATAAGTATGGAAATATTTAAATAAAATATACAACTATCATTATTGAAATTTTTAATCTGAACAATTAGTGTATATCAATATAAACACTTAATTTTACATATGTTTTTAGGATGTTTTAATCTTGTCTTTGATCTGATTTAAGTGATATGTTCAAATTAATTTATGCTTTCATATATTACAAATGTCGACATATAATAGATTTTTTCAGTCATTTTCTATTAATACTAAATGACATTGTATTTGTATTTTGCATTTTTCGAATTTTACGTTTTTTAATTAGTAAATCCTCTGCATGTAAATAATTTTTTTATGATTATATATTTTTTGAAATGAATCATTACATATATTATTTGTGTTATAAATTTTAGAGGCTTAGAAATTTTATGAAGCTATGATATATGACATAAAAAAACGTTTATGTACGAAAGAAATTTATAATATAAAATACTAGAAAAAAAATAAATTCATATAAATAATGCTTCAAATATAGAATTATATATTCAATTTGTAAAAGAACAAGGAGTAAAATATATATGACACATAAATTCAACAGCAAAAACAAAAATTATATTGGTATAATATACATTTTTGCGCATAAAACTATTCAATAATGTCTTAAAGTATTAAGAATTTTAGATAACGGTATTTTTTTTTAGAAACGTAGTTTGTTAGTGTATATGAAATAAATCACGTCTATGATATACCCCAGATCTCATAATTTTCGACGTATATTTAAAAAATTGAAATCGGATTATGTTAATGTTTTGCAAGAATACAAAAACTAAAATCTATAAATGTTAAAAAAAATGTAATAAAATTTTTTTATCTAGGTCGTTTTCTGTATGGTAATCTAACAATTCAGAAATATTACTGTTTAATAAATAATGTTTAAATCTAATTATAACAATTATATTCTACCCGAGCACAGTATACATTGAGTATAACCGAGAATGCTTTGTCTTAAAACCTTTTTATATAAAACTCTTTTTTTTTAGATAATATTCATATATTCAATGTGAAATTACATGAAATATAAGAATTATTTTTCAAAATTGTCGTATAATAGATGGAAATGTTCAAGTATTAAAAATCTATTATCAATAGATTTTATTAAAAGCCAAAAATATAATTTATTTGTATTCTTTTACAAAGTTTATAATGTCATTTGGAGCGTTTCTATTGCAATTCTTACTATTCATTTATTATATATACTTATAATTTGATTTTCTAGATGTGTGAAATTTGATTTTAACCTCGCTAAACCACTTCAGAATTTATTAAAAAATATTTTGATATCCAAAAATTATATAAGCGTCCACTATAGACATATTTTAGAATAATATTTTGACGTGATACTCTTTGGTTTTTTACCCAATTTTTTCGCAATAAAATAATATAAATCGCCTTTTACTGTATATTATTTGCCTGCAACGCACCTGCAAGTATTTGGAAAAAATGAATTTATATTATAAAACTCGAGTATTTTATTGTGTAATGAAATCCCTTAAAATTGTAGCATAAATGTTATTCTTTTGAAATAGGTCTAAAAAAATAGAAACAAATAAAACTTTTAAATAATATCTCTTAATAAATTATACGAACATTTCTTGTATTTCATAATAATAAATTATATATTATATTTACATGATAAGTTATTTGCAATAAAAAATTTATCCATTAGACTTTGATTTTCGTTATGGTATGTACATATTTTTAGTACTAAGGAACAAAACTAAGAAAGGGGTTTATATTTTTTTCAACTAAGCTTGGCCAATGTTTTTTGATTTTAGTGCACGAATAGCATATTGATAAACCAAACATAAATTTATTGAATATATTTTTCAACCGATTTATTACGTTCCGTATTGCGAAGTCATTAGAAATCTATATAAAACACCTTTTGATTATTTAGCAATATTATTAACTATGAAACCTTTTTAACCTTTAAAATATAGCTTGGAATTTAGAAGTCTATTAATAACTCGAATAGTGTGCTAAAAAATTTATAAAATGTAAATCTGATATTCTTTTTGTTTTATTATAATACAGCATATATTTTCATAACGATCTTATTAATTTTAGAAACTAGATATGTAACCATATCCTAACATTTTCCTAGATTTCACTTTCTTTATGCACTGTTATTTGAGAAAATATATTTTTTTTATAACATTATAATTATAATATTTTATTTGTAAGTTGTAAAAAATATAGAATATTTAAATTAGATGAAACATATAAACACACAGTAGTTGATCAATTTTACAAAAAAATACAATGAAATTGATTATAATGAATATATCACCAATTCGTTTTTGAATATTGATATAGGATTTTGTATAGCTTTTGTATAAAAAATAAATAAAATGCATTTATACAATTTTAAATGTTGATGCTTGCTTAAACCTATAGTATGACAATAATAAAAACAAAGAAGACAAAAAGAATATAAGGCCTAATTATCCAAAATTATAGATATACACTGAAATATATCTTAAGTTTCTTGTTTATGTGTTCTTGAAGGCGAACAGGGAAATAAAGTTTAGCTTGTTTGTCGTATTGTTGATATGCTATAAGCATTACTTATTTAAATCAATAGAAGTACCATTACATCTTGAAATTCATAAATACAGACTTGGATGATTATAAGCATCTTTTTAGACGATATAATCATATCTTAACGTTTTATTAAAGTCTACACTTTTTCAAAATGAAAAAAAAATAAAATTTATATGTAAATGAAAAATTAACCTTTTAATGTTATAACTAGTTTTTTAAAATACAAATAGGTTTATATGACATCAAATTCACTAGATCTCAAAATATCGCTTTTCGAATATTAGTATGCTAGAAATCCATTAAAGATCAAGCAGCTTGACTTAATATGATCGTATTAATATCGCAAAATTACAGTAAAAGTACGGAGAAGGTACAGAAAAAGCTATTTAGAGCAATAAAATATCTAAGTATAAAAGTATGTCATTTCTTATGAGAAATACAAAGTTTTACGCAGAAAAGAATAATACGCACATAATTTGTTGTGTCATAAATTGATTTTCTAAACAGAATTGTTATGAAATTGTAGTGTATATCGTTATGTTAAAATGTTGAATTTTTACAATTTTTAATTCATAAGAAATTTTATGAGTCATAATAAATGGCGTGAATTATCAACAATAAAGCATATCAAAATAATTATAAGATGATTTACATTTTTGTCAGACTTTTTTATTCAAGACAAACTTTCTACGATAAATACAAATAAAAACTGCCATGTTGATTATAGAATTATTTCACTTCAAATCTATGTTTAAAAGTGAAAGCTAATTTTTATAACACATCATTTGTAAATTCAATATTGTATTAAATTTGACTACATACATTTATATTATTGTGAAAATTGCTTTTTTATGTTTCAGCTCTTTTTATAAACCATATATCGAAGACGCAAAAAAATATCCAAGTAAATACTTCTAAAAAACACTGGCGATAAATTCACTACATTATGTTATATGTGTACAAAATTCGATAAAAGTATAAGAGCTTTTTATTATCTTCCATCTAGAAATAATAGAAAATACTGATTTAAAATCAAATAATTACCTAATAAACAAATATAAATATCAAATTTTTGATCATTATGGGTAATGCAAATTTTGACGCAAAAATTGAATTTACTGTATTAATTTATAGCCGTTTTACATTTGTTTACGTATATAATAGTATAATCTTAGTTTAAAATGGGGAATAAAGAAAAAACAGGAGAGGAGAACTACAAAGATGAACATTCAAAAACCGATCCTGCAACAATAATCTCAACCGACAAATTGCCTGAAACTCACACGACCACACGCATTCATACCAGGGCTCTTCTTATTCATATAGCCATCTGCAAGAATACACCCGCCGAGAAAGAGCAATGAATTCAAGAGGCTTATACCTCGATCCTAAAACGATTCGGAAGAATGCCGAGATCTGGCTGGCAAGAGTTCCTAATGAGTCACAATGATATTTTCAACTGTGATATAAGCATGACTGAAATTTAAGGGTAATCATCAAACATTCTAAAAGATAATGATGCGAAAAGAAGACAAGTCCGGAAGTTCAAAGAAATAGAAAGGAAAAGAAGAAAACAAAGCGATCAAGAGGAAGACTATTTAACACTTAACCATTGCATTAACCTCGACAGATGCATAAAAAACATTTCTCAGAGTACTGACGGACTTAGAAAATACGGACATCACAAAACACCCTAGAACAAGCAAAATACCATATGCTAAAGTTAAAAGCGATAAAATTGAAGGTCTGAATTTAGCGGTTAATGCGCACATCACCAACCACCGCCCTCAAAACATGTGCGATATAGAAAATATCTTGCAAGCTGTCCAAAAGAGTTACGAAGAGTTAACATTAAAATCTTTCCAGGAAGTATTAAACTACGTACTAATAAAGGAGGAAAAAATAAAAAGATATGATCAAATTAACACAACCCTCAAATCCTACGTACTAATAAAGTAGGAAAAAATAAAAAGATATGATCAAATTAACACAACCCTCAAATCCTACGTACTAATAAAGTAGGAAAAAATAAAAAGATATGATCAAATTAACACAACCCTTAAATCCTACGTAAGAAACACAGTAAAACTCCCAGAAAGTATGGCAAGATTTCCTAGAAAAGTCTTATGACAAAATAACAAGATACTTGACAAAAAAAATGATGTCCTTGAAGTGATTACTAAAAATAACGATAAAATAAGATTAATAAATAAACAGATAGAGCAATATGAAAAAAGAAAAGAATTAACAAAAACAAACACCCAGTTCGAAGTCAACAGAAGACAATTTTATAGAGCATTAACAGATACGGTAAAAACAGAAATTAAGGCAGATAAGGAAAATATTGTGAATTTCTGGTCAAATATGTGAACTAAAGCACGGAAATTTTAAACTTCGATACTTACCTGCGCAAAAACGCGCTGGAAAACACACCACAAATGGTTTTTATCTCTGAAACAGAATTTTTCCAGATCATCAACTACCTGCCTAACTGGAAAGCTGCTGGATGCGATAGTATATACAACTTCTTCATCAAAAAAATCACAAAATTACAATTAATATTATAAGAAACAGTAAAATTAATATGCCTGGAAAACAAAGAGGTAAAAAGTTGGTTCTACTCTATTATCACATACCTCATACTTAAAAAAGAAGTTTTAAATGGATCGGAATTTAGACCTATAACATGTATTTCAAACTTATATAAATTGACAACTAAAGCTGTCACAATGATACTACAGAAAGACGTCGAATCCCGAAACCTACTATCAGAAAACCAACTTGGTACAGTCAGAAGAGTACAGGGAGCTAAAGAACAAGCCATGATAAACGTTGCAATTGCCAGTGAACATAATAATGAATTACACGTAACATGGTGAGATATAAAAAAAGCGTTTGACTCAATCGACCACGAGTATCTTCTGTCCTGCTTAAAAAATCTTAACATTCAAGAATAGATGATTGCCTTTATATCCGTGTTAACAAAAAACTAGAAGTTATCTCTAAGATTAAACAATGAAGAAATCTTAAAGAAAAAAATTGAAAAGGTGATTATACACTCAGAATAGCCTATCTCCACTATTGTTTGTTCTTTGTATGGATATGCTAAGCCGCCGATTAAATGAAAAGTTTCCATCTATATCCATCAACCTTGATAAGAAGGCATTTACAACCAATCACTTCCTTTTCATTGACGATTTAAAGATTTTGTCGAAAGAAGAAAGTAACTTAAAACTAATGTCCAATGAAGCAACAAAATTCTTCGGATGTATCGGAATGGAAATTAACTTATCCAAATCAGCTACTATAATATAAATTGCAAAGATAATGCCACATTATAGGAGGAAAAGATGGATATAAATATCTCGGGGTACTGGAAGATTTCAAATCGTGAACTAAACCCGAAACGATGGATAAAATTAGAAAAAAAAATGCTAGAAAGAGTTAAAAGCATATACAAAACACAACAAAATGGTGAAAACAATATAAAGGCGATTAATGAATATGCAATATCACTGATAAACTACTATGTGGGTTTATTAAAGCTAGAACCAGAAGATTTTAGAAAGCTAGATGATTAAATCGAGCGAATACTAATAGAAAATGGAATACACTTACAACCAGCCAATAAAAAAAGATTTATCTTAAAAGAAATGAACTAGGACGGGGATTGGAAAATATTGAGTTTAAATCCGAAAGAATACTCTACCTACTATATAAAACTCTAAACCAAGAAAAAGGACAATCACCCAGAAAAGCCGCAATATTTAAATGTGAAAATTTGAATGCAACACACAAACTCCCGTGATAAATGAATTCCTCAGAACAAAATATGGTCTCGTTGACATAGACCTTCCTCCGCTTGAATTAAAACAAAAAGAGAGTTTATTGTGTAAAATAAAACAAAAAACACTACATCAAAAACTCAACGATGTTCATAAAAATTTAACGCTTGAAATATTAGGATCCTCGAAGTGGCTACAATATGGAAATATCAGACCATTATAAGAAGCGTTATTCTGCTTTTTTTAGGATAGAAACGTATTCTTTTGAGAAAGATCAAGGTGCCCGCACTGTAACGACTCAATTAAAACTGTCGACCACTTAGCAAGCAGATGTAAAAAAATGCTTGGTCATGACTATACAAGAAGACACAACGAGATTGTAAGATGTCTTCACTTTATGTTGGCAAGAAAATACAATTTTAAAAAAACCCGAAAATCCGCAGACACTCTGTACAAGAAATAATGGAAAACGAATTCGCAGAGATAAAAAGTTGATACAAGAATATAAACAGACTTAAAGTTATCTTATGAAAGACCTGAATTTTTTGTATATGACAAAAAGAAGAACTGCATCACTCTGATCAAAATTGGCGCAAAAAGTATTGATAATATAAACATAGTTGAAAACGAAAAATTGAAAAATATGACCTGCTAGCATCTGAACTGTCATTATCATACAAATGCAAGACAAAAATATTTTTCATATGTTATAACATGGGACGGTGTGTGACACGATATCATAGAAGGTACCTAAAAAAACTAGATGTCACTAACCAGGTTGAGGCATATATTCAAACCTTGGGATTGAATAAAACCCTTGAATTAATAGGTCTCAAAAGAAGGAGGGATATTGAAGAAGACAATGGAGAGGAGAAGATAGCCGAAAGTATAAATACGCTTTGTTTACAGAGAATCAAGCAAGCTGTGCCTGAGAACAAAAACAAAAATTACGACTATAAATATAGCCGTTAAATAAAAAATACTAATCTTAGTTTTATGCATAGCAAATATATATGCATAAACACCACTTTTTATTGTATATGCTCTAGATTATGGATATGAGATTCGAAAGAAAGAATACATATGCAAAACAATAGATTTATGATAGATCTTATAAATAAAAATCTTAGACGTGAAAATGTACAATGATTAGATATTAGATGGTTTTGTATAAAACATAACAGCAAATTGCCGTGTAGAGCAATCATGAGTTAGACGCAAGTAAACAAAAAATTTTATAAGAAATATAACCTTAAAATAAATATATAAGCTGTCATGGTAGATAACATTCGATCGTATTATATCAATTAAAAATGGTGATTTATTAGATTTCTAATAATATATCATTCCATTTCTATAAAGATTCACATGCTTCTTTTTATTCTTTACGTTAATTATTAAAAAATCAGATTCATCTCTGTATCACATCATTTTAATAGATAGTAATTATTTTATATCATAGACGAAAAAAATTGTTTAACCATAAAGTTTTGGAGATCCTTATATTTTAATGAACACTGGAAATAATAATTATCCATGTAGAAAATGAAATCCCAGTTTAATTATGATATAACACACGATATATTATTTCCTACATTTTTTTAGCTTAGTTTATCGTTCTACTAGATAAGATTTCTGTGTGAAAGAAAATATATTAAATTAATCAGGAATGGATTTTAAACATTCTGTTTAACTTAAGATTTTTAAATCATCAATTCCAAAAAAATTACATATAATCTTGATAAAGTGGATCTCAAAAATAATAATATACATATAATTGATATTATAGGCGTGTTTAATCAACTTCTATTGCTGGCAATGTTGTAAATATACAAAGAAATAATGCTCAAGATAAATTTTTTCATAACTAAATTCCTTTTTTTTATATGTTTTTCTTTTATAATGTTTCAAGTTACATCACAGTGTAACTCCATACATGTGCAAAATGAACGTATAAATCATACAAAAATATCAAATGATCGTCGATAGGTCTGAAAAATGAATCTTTTCCTTTTTTATACGAAAACGCTCATTTTTTATTATTTTATCATAGAACGATGCCAGATGAATCTAATTTAAATATATCAATATGCTTCGATTCATGTTACAACGCCACCGAATCTAGAAAATTTTATACAATCATATATTTCATATGAAAATATATGTTTTAATTTATTTATTTAGATAAATTGGTACATTTTATATGGAGATAGAAAAAAATATGTGGACGAAAAAAATAAAATAAAACGATAAAGCAGTTCAGAATATTTTTTTCTAAAAAACAAAATCAAACTTTGTATTTTCGGTAGATCCTTAAACTATTTATAATGCGCCTTTAAAATAATATTCTTGTGTAAATTGTTATATTTTTTGTTTATTTAAGCAGATAAATATTTTTTTTAAAATCGAAATGACATTATACCGTAAATAAACAATTTTGAGCAAATTATTTTATATTCAGTTTCTTTTTATAACTTTAAAAATGGTCAAGAAATTACTTAATAATCGAACTTTTTTGTTACTAGAGTTTATTTTCTATTTAATTGCTCATACTTATTATAAAAATAACTTATTGTAATCTGCTAAAATTTTAAAGATTTATGATAGAATCATAAAGGTGTTTACATAGTATAGTTATATAAAAATGGCTTATATAGCTCATAATAGAGTATATAAAGGTGTTGAATATACAATTTATATATTGCGCACATAGTTTCCAATTTTTTAAATTCATATGGATTTTTGTCGTTCGTCTTCTAATATGATGATAATATTTATTTTCAAAAATTTATAATTTATTTAGAAATCGCCTCAATAAAAAAGTTCTATTTAGCTTGGTAGGCTGAAAGTCATTACTGTTATACGCCAGATATTTTTAAATACAAATAACTATAAAAAAGTTTATCATCACTTTAAATCTATACTATTGCAGTATTGAAAAATTTTCAAGCCAAAAATCTTCGCGATTTCATAAGAAATTCGCATTGAGATGTTACAAATATATTCAAAAAACTATGACTTTCGGCTGTCTTCGCTTTTTTCTATATAAATATGGCAGGTATTATATAAATTTGACTTGGATTATAAAATAAGCAATCTCGCATAAAAATTATATTTTTCTGGATTCAAAAGCAATTTAAAATATATATTCGAAGCATAAATTAGAAGAGGTACTTGACAAACATGAAAAATTATTACACAGAAAATCTTGAATTGTTTTTCATACATCTCTTTAATATACTTTAAAAGCAAAAAAAAATAAGAATTTTAGAACGCCGGAATCATTTTTTTATACGGTCATAGAAATCAAACTATTTAAATTGTTTTTTATCGTTTATTTCTACCTGTTTCAATAATAATAAATAAAATTTTCAAAAAATTTTAGAATTAATATGAAAAAAAAACACAAAAAAAATTATGAAAAAAAGGAGCAAAGATTTTAGTTATAATTATTTTTGGGTTATTCATCTTCGAAGATTCAATCTTGAATTTAACACATTGAGGCTTTGTATCAAAAAATAATTTTTTTATTTCTGATGAAATATAATCTTTTCGATGCAACTAGTAAAGTAAAGGTTTAAAATGCCATCTGCAGAATACACAAAACGCTAAAAATCTTATAAAACTTAATAATATTGTCTTAAAAATTATATTTTGGATATGCGATTTTACAGATGATTTTAATATCTAATTTTATCAAACTTTTTGTTTGAGCAATCATTAGTTTTTTTGAACTAAAGTAGTCTAAAACCTACAAAATAACGCAATTTCTATGTAAACCAGACACAGAACATATAATAAACAGATCATTTTAAGATAAAAGAATCTAAATATTATAAAAAGGTTTGCATTTCTAGATTATTCATTAAAAAACTGTTTTTTATAATCTTTTGCGGAAATCATAATATATCTTATATGAGAGATGCGATATAATATATCACAATAGTGTAAAAGTATAAAAAATGTGATTGATTGTTCAATAATATAAGAAAAAAGATTTTTGTGGGTTTTTTTAGTTGTTAAATCCGCAAAATATAAATATTGTCTTTCGTTCGAATTCTTGGTTAAAATGGTTTACCATTAGTCATAAAGGACATTAAACATTGTTTTGTTCACATAATAAAATATAAAATTTGCAAATTTAAATAAATCACAGAAATTTTCTAGATAATATATCTAATTAAAAAGTCAAATAATTTTCTATTTACGAGAATTTATGTGCAAAAATGATTCATCTGCAGCAGTATATAAAATGTAAAAATCTTTGGGAATAACATATATTTATGAAAAAAAACCGGTGCGGATAGTAAGAAGTTTGGTTATTTTAACCAAAGAATGCCTTGAATTTTATAGCTAATTGTTTCTTGTAATTTAAAGACTATTTTTTTTTTCGGTCGATTATTTCTCTCTTTTTTATGTGTTTTGAGTTCTTAGTATCCAATCAGGCTTAAAACTGCATGGTTTTAGTTAGTTGTGATGGTTTTAATATTTTTTGCTTTTTTGGAATTTTATAAAAAGTTTTTACGCGAATTATTATCCCATAATTATTTATATGTGTTTAGTACAGAAATCTGATAATTTTAGTTTGTGCGATTTTACTATGACATTTAATCAAAAAAAATGCTGCATATTTGTAATTTTATAAATTATAGTTAATCAATTGATATGAATTTTTTTTATGTAATTTCATTAAAGTTGAAATTTTCCTGCAAATATTAGAGCCACATAAGGTCCCATCTCAAGATATGTATTCATAGCATTAAAACTATTTTTTAAACTTTATTATATATTAAGCGACTCTAGAATTTCAATAGTGACGTTGTAGTCTCCTATAAAAACTAGCTGATGGTGAACAGGCTAATTTATAACTAATACTCATAAATTATAATGTATTTCAATAACCGTAAAACATTAAAAAACAACCTTTGTTTAAATAGATATATAAAATGTTGCATTAAGTAAGCTCATGAAATTACAAGGATTTATTTCTAAATAATGATAACTTTGAAGTTTTATTATAGCAATGTATATAATGCGCTAGTTATGCGTTCAACTTAAAAATATTCATGACATACACCAAGATTTTCTTTTTGATTTACCGCAAAGGTATCAATATTTTCATCTCATTATAATAAGATTGTGTTACGATTTAAGTCTAATCTTTATTATTATTAGAAAACCTTAAGTCTAATTTTTATAATTTTAGAAAATTATAAGCCCAATTTTTCTTTTATAATGTAAATTATAGCTTAGAATCTGCATAAACATCTTACATAGTTTTTCAGCAATGGAAACTATCATGTGAAAAAGAAAAATAAATTGTGATTTAATACATTTAATGTATGTATTCTTTTAGAATTGAATATTACTATTTTAATATCATATTTGAATTGAAAATATTTGAAAATCAGCATATAGTTTTTTTCATACTGAAATCAAGTTTTGATATAATCTAAAATTGTATCGTTTTTACATTTATTTAGGCACAACGTATTTATCTTATTTTCACATCAAATAAGATTATTTGATTTATTGAAACTATATATCCATTTCAATTTTTTCCTCTATGAATGAAAATATTTATATGCTCATACAAAGAAGATTAAAGGTAAAAGACGAAAAGAAATAAATTGATATATAATATAAAAATAGACTTAAGATTTCTGGGCGAGACTAATAATATATAAAAGGTACAAATGAATATATATATATTTGTACCGTTATTTTTAGATATTCACTAGGAATATCGAAAACTAATGCACTTGATTTTTCTTGTGGAAATAGAACTATATTACGGAAAAAAGTTTATAAAAAATCTTTTGGAATTTTATACATTTCAAGCTTGTAATAGATAATATTTAAAGATCCTAAAAAATGCAAATTAAATTTTTTTTAACTAAAAAAGAGGAATTTTAATTAATGAACAAATTATATATGTTATATAGATATTTTAAGATGTATAAATTTCTATAGACATCCATGATTATTCATAAAATCATTTGAATTTCAAGTTTTAATATGTTTTTTTTTGTAATTTAATGAAGGATCTAAATTTATGTAAATGGAGATCTTAATGCTATAATCACATTTCTATTTCAAAATATAATCCAATTATAATAAAAGAACCAATAAGTATTGCAAGCTAAATCGAATACGGAATGAAAATTTTATTTAAAAATATATTCATTATATAATTAAAGTGAGAAGTCGGCAGCTAATCAGTTATTAAACCTTTTTTTATAATCCAATGTTCAGAAATATAAATTAATATTTTACAAAGAAGAATACTCGCATTTTAATCCATCTCTTATATTATAAATATGCTATTTTTTGTTTTTCTCAAGAAAAAACCGCATAAAATTATCCATATTATATCCATGAAAACGCAAATTAATACCCTTGTTAAAATATTAAAATATTAAAAATTTTTACTTTTTTAAGTTTATATAAAGCAATATTCTAGTTAAAAAAAGAGGAGCGCACATATTTTATCGACTTTTATAAGATTTGTTGGCTACGGAATACAAATATATTTTTTGAGCCTTTATTTTATTTATTGAGGGTAAATTTACTTTCTATCTATTATATCTTATATAAACATAACGTCAGGTTGCTCTTTAGAAAGATTATATGATGCTTTTACATCTCTTCATTAGTAAAAATGCGGTCTAAAATACATATTTATGTCTTTAAAGCAGGATTTCACGGAAGGGTCTTTTAAATTCCGAAATGTGAACTTTTATCGCCCCTCTGAGTATGCAGAGAATATGTTTAGATGTTATACAGTAAAATAAATCTTCTTAATATAAAAAACACTTTAATATGCTAATTATACTTTTTTAATTGATTTCTCGGTGCACGTATATAATTTAAGCCACATAGTGTGGTATGATTGTGATATTTTACAAGGAACGAGGGTCTGATATGCACATAGAAAAATTCTTTCTTTCTATTTATCTTTAATCATACTTTAATATGAATTCTTACAATACATAACACAAATTTAGAATATTTTACTTATGTTTTATTTTTATAGGCTAAAAATTAAGATTTTATTACGTGAACGGTCGTCATTAGCAGATGACTTCATACGAAATGTCAAATATAATATAGTTAGTCATAAAAAATATGTTAAGAAGTTGAAAATCCTGGATGAAGTGGAAGCATACATGCAAGCACTCTCACACCGCAAGACACTTGAACTCATCTCATTTAGAGAAGAAGAGCAATTTAATGGATATAGATCAGGGCAGGGGATAAAAGATGTATTAAGGAGTTGTGCGATATTCCCAACACGCTGATTACGTCTAAATAGATAAAATCGATAAAAAGAAAATTACTTCATAAATAAATATCCAATCAAAAGTGTTTATAAAAATTGTGGTCTAAATATATTAACAAATATGTATGTACTGCTTTTCCATTCCTATTCTTTTTTGGAATAAAGAAATGCGATTATTGAATAATTCTAATTTACACGTCATTTTTGAGGCTTGTTTTTCTTTCATTTAATACTTGTTCTGTAGGCATATTGCAAAATCACTAAAAATCTGGCCATATTCATTTTTAGAAAATATAAAAGAAATTCAAAGAATTGACATATTTCCAGATATATCAATACATGGAATAGTAATTTTTGAAATCATTATGCATATACTTATGATCAGTAGAAGAAAAACATGGAATAGTAATTTATGAAATCATTATGTATACACTCTTGATCAGTAGAAGAAAAACAAAGACGGAGTGATAAAAATTTTAACTTTGATTATTAAAATACAACTGTTTTATTTTCTTGAAAAAAATTCACTTATTGTTATCGCAAGATATCAAGCCTTTATGCGAAATTTTTTAAGATATTCAAAAAGGGCTGATATAATTTAAACGTATATAATTTTTTATTCTAAATAAATATGATAGTATTAACAAAAAATAAAATAAAAAAATAGTTTCATTATTTCCCAAAGGCACTAATATATTAGTATCTATCTTCATTATATTTTTTAATATCAGGTTTAAGATCCAATGGTTCATATTCTACTTAAATAAAAAAAATATGAAGTTCCTAGGATATTCAAGTTTTTTAGTGTAAAAGTATTTAATTTAGACATTTTTCTTCTTTTTTAATTAGCATTTGATTATTTTCCAATATTATTTTCTAAAGGATCAATAGCATTACATCTTTAATCAATAGTTTTATAATTTTATAATTTTATTAAACTCTTCAGATATAAGAAAAATTATAACCATTTAATATATGTCCAGTGTTTCTTAATATTTCTTTTCTTAATAATAGCCTAGATTTCTTAAACATCTTTTTTTCTTATACTTTTTTGAAAAATAAAGAGTATAATCTAGAAATCACAAGTATTAAATAAGTAAAAAAAATCTTCTTTAGACATCAGTTTTGAAGATGTAATGAATATTAATTATATAAATATTTCTATAATGTTAATATTTTTTTTAGAAAAATAAAATTCAAGTATAATAAAAAAAGATAAACATTTTAAATTTGACCACACCGACGGGTTACCGCTACGATTAAACATCCTCTTAATACCAATTTTAGATTTTATAACTAGCACTTGCATCCTAAAATTGATTAAATATGTTTCAACGGTACAATCAAGTATGCTTTATAAACTAAAAGGTATTATTTACAATGGAATAACCTAAGAGTGTTTCTTTTCATGTAGATAGCTAAAATAATTACTTGTTTGCTATTTATAAATGTACTCACGTGAGTATAATACGCAATAAATTAATTATAGTGAAAGAATTAAATTCGAATATCTAGACCTCCGACTATCACTACTTTTTAATCGTGATAAATATTTTCTATGTCAACCAGATTTTCATTTTTAAAAATAAAAAAACAAAAATTTTAGAAGCAGATAATATTTCGCATCCACGATTGTTTTTTATATTTAAATTTTTTTTTCTTAAATATAATAAGATAAAATATGTAACTATGATACTAATTCATATCAATAATTGTGTTTGGTGTTGCATATTATACTTTCATAAATATAATAAAATATAATAGCAAACTTAAGATATAAATCCGCATCTATAATCGTTTACTATGATGCATAAAAAAATTTTACAAACAAATGGTATATTGGAAAAATTGATGAGAATCCGGATCGATAAAATATTTTGTACGATAAAAAAATAGTCAATTGATCTACATGATATTAATATATTTAATAATATATTACCATGATTTATACATTTTTTTTTAAATAAATACTATAAAAAGAAAAAAATTTTAATTGAGTCGTTCAAATATTTTTTATGATGACTAAATAATATATTCAAAATATATATATACATTCTTAAAAATAATTTTTTTTCGATAATAATTAAGGGCTCAGAGAAAAAATCATTTAGAATAAAGCAAACCTAATGTTAATATTTCTTCTGTAGATGCATATAAATTTGATTTAGTAAAAAATAAAAAATATTTAACAATTATAATACCATTCATGGCTGGAATAGGTTATAAAGATTTTTAGTTTAAATTATAGCACATTTTATAGTAAAAGAATATGATATTAGATGCACAAGCATGTTTTATATACATTATGAATGTTTTTAATTAAAAGACTAAATACAAATATTATGTATATCTGACAATATTTATGATAAATTAACCATTATAAATACCTTCTGATTGAAAAGATGATTGGGAAACTGAGAAAATAAAATAAAAGTTAATATTTAAAATCCATAAAGTTATGATTAATGTTCCAAGATTATAATTTTAACTGTATTTATATGCTTTGTATATTTATTAAGTCTTTTCTAAAACACTTTATTGCAAGATGATTAATGTCCTATTGTTCGGTATTTAAAAAGTTAGAACATCTGACGATATACTTAGAAAAACTTAATGTGGACATATTTTCATGCGTTTTTGCTTTTAAAAATATATAGTATACATGAAATATTTGTTAATTAGATTTTTTTTGATCTATATATTCATCAAAATATACTTATTGCTTATATTAATGTGATTTCATTTTATATAAAATAAAAGTAGGATAGTTATAACTTATATTTGATTTCATCTAATATAAATTTACCAAGAGATACTGGTCTCTTATATTAGATTTTATCATTTTAATTATATTATTTAGCTAAGAAAGAATGCTAAATGCCAGTTTTTTTATACATCTAAATTAATATAGGTTAAAGGTATAAATTTTCTCACTCTAGGCGCCTTCACCCAATTTTTTTTTATAAAAATTTTAAGTTTTATCATTAATAAAATGCTATAAATGGTATTATAGGTGCGAAAAGTCAAAAAGTATAATTTTTTGTATGGGAAGCAAGTTAAAATATTGGAATTACACTTATTTCTAAATTAAGCAGGATTTTTTGTTAAAAAAGATTAATTTTTACTATTATAAGGATACTTAATTTATCGAGAACGTTTTAAGTATATATATTTGAATCATCAAGAAAATAAAATCCATTTTTATTTCTAATATCGAAATTTATATTTCTCGGCGTTAAAAAAAAGATTATAAATCATGTATGGTATTTTACAAGTAGTCTATTCTATAAAACTGTATATTAATGCATTTAGAATTACAAAATACTAGCTTAAAATTTTTATAAAAAATAAATAAATTATTTATTCATCCTAGAAAATGTATCATATCACGTGATAAAAAAAATACGAATCATGAGCATGTACAAAAAGAGTTTTCTTCACATATCTATTTTCTATTTTATACACTCTAGATATAATTCAAGGCATCAATAGTTTTAATATCGAGTCCAATTTACATACTGACTATATTACGTTGGTTTAAGAATTTTTAAATATATACGTCATAGCTTAAATTCATTTTCATGTATCTTCGAATGAAAGATATGGCTCAGAGATAATGATATAGCACGAAAAAATAATAGAAGTAATATGTGTATTAGTGTATAGTTTATAGATAAAGAAATGCATTACAACATAAATAAAAATTTAGAAAAGTTGCGATATACTTATACTGGACTAATTTTGGGCTTTATCTTATTTTAGTCATCCCATAAAATAGAATGAAGTTAGATGATTTATAAAGACGGTTTTCACTTTAAATTTTTAAACTTTAAAGATAATTTAAGTTATTTAATAAAGAAAATATTAAAATTCTAATTGAATTTACTTTATTTATTTATGTTTTACGTCTTCTACTTATAGGAAGTTCGCTTTATACTAATAGGAACTATTGCTTTACTGATGCTTCTCCATGTGGAACTCCCCCAGCATATCTTGTCACCCGAATTCACTCGGATTCTGCCATTTCTCATAGGCGGCAGTCATTATGAGGTGGTCAAAGGATTATGTCCACTGTTAATCGCTAAGAGTTACAAGCTACAACCACACTTACCTATATCCTTGCTTCACGGTGTAGGGTTTTTTCATTCTGGAGGCACAGTTCAACGGCTTACACATCACCCTTATTTCTCATGACTTGTCAAGTCTTTATGGTTTATCTTTTCTTGTTCACTGGCCGCCCACTTGGGTATTTTTCTTTAGAGTAAATTCGTTTCGGAAATTAGTGGGTGGGTAGAAGTGGAACCCGCGACCCCTCACCTTGGGGTCCAACTTGTAAACCACTCAACCATACCACCCATAATAAAAATGATATATATAATTATCGAAAATATATACAAAAAAAAATTCATTTAAAATAATCGTGACATATGGCTTTGCAAAACACAATTTATAACATAATTAGATTTGAGGAAGAATGCCCGGAATAAAAAAATATAGTATAGTCCAATAAAGACCGATGAGCCTAAAATTTCTAACATAATTGAATCTGAAGAAGAATACTTGGAATAAAAAAATATAGTATAGTCCAATAAAGACCGATGAGCCTAAAAGCTAGATCTTATTAAGAAAAAATATATAATTTATCTGTCACAATATAATACCACCCATAAATTTTTTTCAAAAAATACCTTGACCTGTATAAATCGATTTTCAACAAGGTTATACGACACCAATATGATGAAAACCACACAATGCAGTTTTTATATGGCTTTGATAAGCCGATTAACCGTAAAATTGCATAATTTAGTTGTTTATCGGCAATAATTATCATTTTTTACAAATAAATTGCAATTTGTCTAGAGTGTAGGAGTATAGTAGATTCAAGCAAAAAACACATATTTATATATTCCAACATCAAATTAATACTTTTTCACTCCTACGCAAATACCCGCAATTATATTTTCATCGATTTTTTTAAGAGTAGATAAATATCCAAAAACTAAATTCTACATTATCATAAATATAAAATTATGCATAAATAGTAATAGACATGGGAGTAAAATGGAACTCATAATAATTATCGTGGTATTTATGATGTCTATGTAATTAAGCACAAAGTTGAAATTTGTGGACTTTGAAAAAAAAATTAATATTAACGTAGATTTAATAGATGAGATCTTATCCAAGAAAAAAAAAATGATGTTCCAATGGTAAATATATCACGTCATACTTGAAGAAAAAACGCAAAATAACAACCTTAAAATCAGGTAAAAGTTGGAATATATATTGTAATCATTTTAATTCACATCTAACAGTGCGTTAAGATGTTAATATTCGCATAGTTAAACTTATATTTATTCTGTTAATAAAACCAGTTTAAGTTATAAATTCCTTTTTTTCGTTCTAATAGGTACTTCAGTTAAGATGACAATAGATCCATGATATTGTGTGAATTGTGAAAAAATGCTATGTGACTAATTTTTTATTTATCCTTTAAAAGTCGATCTTACAAGAAAAGAAGCATAAAATAATTACGGATAAATTAAGAAAAAAAACAAAATTATTTTTGTTTATGTTATTTAAGACGCAAAACAGACTTTAAAAGGTTTAACATAAAAGTTTTAGCATGTAAAAAGATTTTTTCTGACTTATTCTTGGTTTAAAAATATAATAAGCTGCAAAATACGAGATAAATAGACAAATATGTAGTGCACTAATATTTTTATATTTAGTAGTTAACTGTCATTATATAAATTTTTTTTTAAAAACGTAATATTCCTATGTTTTTTGAAGGATGATAATTTATAGAGCAAATTTTATATAAAGTGATGCGTATAATATGGAACTTGATATTTAGTAAAGATAAAAATCACGCTGTCTGTGATTTAATTTTAAGATAAAAAGGTAGTTAAAGAATAAAATGTGTGTTAATAAAAGGTGAACCAAATAAATATTGAAGTTTTAAAGCATATAGCGAATAACGAAAATATGAAAATTACTTTAGATACTTAAATTAAAAGAAATTAAATCATAATTTTACAATTGTAAAAAAGAATAAATGAATCAAATTATAATTAAACCCCATAGAGCATTAAATATTTGCTAAATTATCACTGCATATTCAAAATATTTTTGTGCTGTCAAAAATACACATCTAGTTTTGCGCGTTTAATTTTGAAAATTTCCATAAAGTTTTTCATTGCACAAATTCATTCATATTTATACATTGAAATAAATAGTTTTATTAATATTTTAGCTAATTCATAACAAGGATGTTTATGTATTAAAATTAATATCAAAACATATGTTTGCCATGAAATTATAAAAAAATTTAGATTTCAGCATAAAAACGACCTTATAATGTACATATACTATGCAGAAAGCTTAAGTGAAAATATTATATTTTATATGTTAATTTGCTAAAAAAAATGAATATGTAGATTAAACTATACTGTATAACCAAAAGTGTGGGTAACTTGCTTGAAAATAGAGTCAAAAAACCTTGAAATATATTATTCAAATAAGTACATTTATACAATTGGACGGATTGTTTTTACAATTTTTATGCCTTAAAAAACGTGTTTTTGAAAATTATAATATTTTTGTGCGCAAACTTTAAAATAAAAATATTTTTTATATTTTTTGCATATTTTTCTAGCTATAAACCATATAAAAACTCAATGTAACATTTTTTATGCATGTATTTCCCAAAAAGATCATAATTGGAAAGAGTCGATAATTACTGGAAGCAAATAAAAAGTCAGACTTACATTTTAAACATATGATTATGATTTTCTAAAGTATTTAATAATTTTATTAAAACTCTTTCTCAGCAAGAAAAATCGCTTAATTATCTAAACGCTAATTCAAGATAAAAAATTATTTAGCGTATTTTTTTTTGCAATGCACTCACTAATTATTATTTAAAATGCGTTTTTAAGTTTAGTTCAGTTGAAGACCCACATTTTAAATTAATTTGAATTGCTTTTGTTTTACAGTAGAAATTTTTTTAGTTTTGTATATATTTTCCTTAAATTTATTTACCATCTCGTTGTTAATCTATTCTTTTTTGCTTTTTTTAACAACTAAATTTAAGAATTTTGTAAATTGGGTAATTTATTAGTCAACAGAAGCATAAAAATAAAATAAACATTAAAAAAAAGGAATTGCCATGCAAAAATATTGACGAATGACTTAAATAGATATACTTCAGATCCTAAATAGATGTAGTAAAAAATAATTCAGATAAAAATCTGCTCAACATATAATTAAAATCCAAATTTTTGATTATTTTTAATCTTCATTTTGAAGACGCCGACTATAAACAAGGTTGAAAGTGCTGGTGTTACGAAAAATAAGGATTGCAAATGGTTTTAAATTCTAAGAAGATTATATACATAAAAAAGCCTGCGAGATACTTTAAAATGTACATGTAATTATTGCTGTTTATGAGAAGAAACTTGCATGCAAAAAATATAATAGGTATACTAGCAAATATGTATGATGCATTGAAATTTATAAAATAATACTTGATTAATGATCGGCTTGTGATATATATAGGGAAGATATGTACTGTAAAGAAATTCCAATACAAATGTGAATATTACACCACTTTCCACTCAAATTCCAAGGTAACATATCAAACGTATATAGTGAGCTTGAAAACGATGGTTTGTAAATTATAAAAAAACTAGATAGATGCCAACACAAAGTTTGATTCAAACAGTGTGGAAGGCAAAAATGGTGCTTAATAAATAGATATACCTAGATTAAAAATTTCAAAATTTTATAAAAAAGAAATCAATATTATCTTAGATTTTATACATGAAATTTTATAGTAAGATATTCTTTTCTGCAAACTTTGTGTTCGTTTTAATCAAAAAAACCTTTAAATTATGAAATTTTAGAAAGGCTCTTCCAAGGTTATTCCGAGTGAGCTTTTCTTAATTAAAGAAAAATAAGAATTTCCACAGAATAAGCTTACCAATGTTATTTTGTATCTTATTATGGCATTTTATATCCAAAATCTAATATATACTTTTATTAGGCTATAAGAAGAAAACCTAGGGTTTACTATAAGCCTAGTACTCAAATACAAATGCCTATTAGCATTGTTAGATTAAAATGATTTTTAGTGTATTTGTCTTTATATTTTTATTTTTATTGCCCATAATTTTTTCAAAAATATATGATTTTAAATGAGTTCATGCTTTCTGATTGTAATATACGTTTGCTTTTTTTTATTGCATAAAGCAATTACCTTTTTTATAATGAAAAAATAAAAATGAATATTAAATACTAATATTCTGATAATTTTTGGCTAATAAAAGTGACAGCTATATAAACAAAAAACTGTGTATTATCGAAAAGTATCTTTAAGAATCCGATCATTGTATTGTGTTCTATATTAACATTGATAATTCGTATCTACTTGGTAGTAGATACAAGGCTTCTAGCATTCAATACGTAAATATAATAATATTTTGATTTAAGAAACATTTAATATATGAAAGTATGACTTAAGTAAGTAGAAGATAGAGAGTGAATACGAAAAAGCTGTAAAACATTTATGCTTCTATATCATTTAGGACTGTATCATATAAACAACATATAACCCAGCTTTCGTGTGTAATAAGGCTTTTTATAAATATATAGATGCAATAAAAAATTTTCGAAGCAAATATCATTGTTCTAAAAAAAAATATACATATTTTAATAATATATGTATTCTTTTTTTTTCAATCATAAGCTATTTTTTTGACAGAATTCAAGAAATTTACTTTTTTATATCAAAAATTTTCAATTTATATTGTATATAGCATATCTAAAATAAAGTTCTTTTTATATAATAGATATCTTTTTGTTTCAAAACAATTTAATATTTTAGAAATTTTATAATTTTGCTTTTATAAAAATATCAAAATGAAAATAGAAATATTTTTTTGCCAAAGCGACATTATAAATTTATTAACTTGAACAAAAATCTATAGAATCAGATCTAGATGAATTTTCCAAATTTATATATTAATTTCAGTCTAAAACGTATTTTGTTTCAAATTTTTACAATCTGATATAAATACAGAACTTTCTTATATTTGATATAATGAATACATTCTTTTATGTGATAAGTGCAATCTTATATTTTACTATCAGTAAAGAGAAAGTGAGGCCAAACAAAACGTGTGATTGTTTGCCGATGAACAATGAAGAGAGGACAATATATATGATGAACACGAGGAATCAGATAGAATTTGATGATCTATCATCTTATTGTAAAGTTAACAAGGAGAAAGAAATAGGATCCTTCTGTGAAATATTAGATGATCACCGAAATTCAGATGATAAATCGGTTAAAGGGATTTTTATTAACAATTACAAGAATGAATGTTCAAAAATAAAAGAGGGGATTGATTTATGCAAAAAGAAAATATCAGAATCTGATATGATCTCTAAAACAAATGGCGTAATAGAAGGATTAAACGGAAGCTTTAAATATGAGGGATCGAATTTTTATCAAGATTTTATTATGGATCGAAAGAAAAAAGATAAAAGAAATGGAAATTCATTACACACTGTAAAATCGAAAAATTCTATAATAATAGGAATACAAGAGATTAATAATACAGTTGACAGGAAAAAATATTATAAAACAATATTTAGAGATAAAAGAGGAAATTTAGTGTATACAATTTTTGACAATACTAAATTCAAAAACCTTTATAAGTTAATGATCATGGTTTCAACTACTTATATGAAAAAATTCCTCTTCAAAACAGGAGTTAAGAGAAATAAAATAAAGCGGGTAGAAAATTCGGTGGATCTAAACCAATCAAAGTACAAGAAATTATTTTTGATATTATACAAAAAATCAAAGGCTATAAGAGACCCTAATTCTTTGCCTTTTTTTGATAACTACCAACTGAGTATTTTTGATCTACTAAAAAAATCAATCTTAAAAACCTCAAAAAAAGTTAAACTAACTGATCATGGCAAATTTGGTAATGAACCTCCTGACATCAAAATAACTTTAGAGGATGCTCTTAAAAGAACTAAGATCCGGTCAACAACTGATTTGAACAATGAAAGAAAATATGGGTGTTCAAAAATGGAATGCAAAACCTCATGGAAAATTCATAGGAAACATCTGGCTACTCCTATTCTTGGCATCGGATTTAACGACTGGGGTGCGACAAATAAATAAAAGAACTCTATATGATATATTTTTTTGTTTTATTGTATTTATAAATATTGTGTCAATTTTATCTTTGTTTTACAAAATCATAACATCACAAAATATTATTTATAAACACAGAAATCGGATGCTGATGGATAATAAATAATAAAAATCAAGACTATCATATATATTTTAATGGTTTTACTGAATAAGTCTCAATTTTCTAAAATTTTTGTATTTTTTATGATTTGAAGGAAATCGAATTGTTGAATGTGATATTTAGCTTTTTTATGGCTCAAAATAAATGTACTATAATATCAATCAGCTAATATTCAAAACAATTAAAATCGATTGAATAAGTGTACTTTTAAATTTGGATAATATAAGTACATTTTTATTCACCTTATTAATATAATTTTTTAGATATGGGTATCTGATAATAGGTTAAAGAAGGAAAGAAAAATACAAAGACTAAATAACAAAACAAATCATGTCTAAGTATAATTCCAGTAACAAGATTTTTTGACGTAGAATAATCACACAAAATATTACTAGAGTTCTCTTAACCACAGAAATCTGCAAGATTTACCACAGATAATTACAAATAGATATAAGCTGTTTACGCCCAGATCATAAAGCTTCTATAAAGAATGCGAAAAATGGCCTCAAAGGATTTCTTAGATATTGTATTGATATTCATAAATGTCTTATAAAAATTACCCATCTCAAAAAAATACTTATAAAATACGACGAAAAATAATAAAAAAGCCTTAGGGGTGATCGAAAACAATAAAGAAAGCTAAAAATACTTTCTTATTAATTAAAACATAGAATGTGCATTATAAAAACAAAAAAAGGCACTCCGTAAACAAAAAAAGCAATTTTTTTATGAGAGAAAAATAACTCAAATTAAAAACATTCGTAAACGAGTACATAAAGATCCCCCAAAATCGCACATAAATTTCACAATATTTAAAAAAGCCGAATATATATAAATCAAGATTCGGCCAAGAATTATGCCGAAACATATAAATTTGATATTTATTTGCAAAATTAAACACCTGTGAGAAAAAGCCAAAGCTACTGGGCAACACATAACTTCACTATCAATCAATTCGATTTTTTTTTAACACAAACGCTGCTGCTTATGACAGAATTTAACAATGTTTCATAAGAAAATGGCCAATTTAAAGCAACATTATACGAGATGGTGTAAATGATACGTTTAAATAGAGGAAGTAAATATATTTTACGGTAATACTAATAAAAAAAATCACAACAAAAAATCCTATAAATAAATTAAATTCAGGCTTACTGGATAAATGGTAACCATAATAAGGATATCTTCTTGATAATAACATTGTAGTACTAAGAAACATGAATATAAAAGTACATTGTCTATTATATTTTTTATCCTTTAAATTTACGAGCTAAGAGGCGACGATGATATATTTGCAGTGAAAAAAGTATGTTCACTGATTTACGTGTAGTGGTTAGAATATAAGAAAACTTGTTACTCATATGATTAGGATACTTACTTAGCTGTTTATGAAGCTATGTATATGAAAATGAACATTTATATTTCTCTCTATACTTAAAAATGACAGATATAAAATTTCAATACTAAATCATGAAGGCAAATATATGACATTAAATGGAAAACAAATGCCATCGTTAAAAGTTTAAACCACACATTTTTGTGCTGTGTACAAAAACTATAGTCAAATTTTAAACTTCCTTTCACAGCAGTATCTATCAAAGATAAATTTCCTACATTTGGAAACAACAATATTTTTCTGCAGAATCACAAGAGGTTCTACATAAAGACGCGCAAACTTAAAAATAAGACACAGAAGCAGACATTAAATATATAATATAAGAATAGAAACTTACACGAAAAAATAAGAAACATATATTGTATACATCAAAGTAAAAGTAACATTACTGCCAGAAAAACACGACCAAATACACATTGGAATATATAAGAACCGATACTCGAGACTAATATGGACCAATTTTATAACCTAGAAATAATTTATGGAATTTCACAAATTAAATGTAAAACTAGACTACAGAGTACTTAGTAATCACTGCTATGAATTATTATGCCGTATCGCAATGTTCTTTTGGGTAAGTGAAAACAAAGACTTTGTATTACTAATTTCTGTTATAATCATAAGAACCCTTTCTTAAATAAATAGGTCTTTGAACAAAAAGAAAATGTTATATATTCGATAAGAAACAAATCTCGACGTATATTAGAAAAAAAGTGTTATGATCTGAAAAAATGCTGATCCACTTGAAAAAATTCTTATTATAAGAAGAAGAAAAATAACCGTGAAGAGCTACTTTGAATAATAGAAAAGCGCAACTACACCTGGCCTAATCGACTTGAAAATCTTTTAAAATGTAACAAAATACTCAAAGTTTTACCTAAAGTCTAAGTGGTAACAAAAATGGCATCTCTTCAACTTACAACCATAAAACTCCAAATCAAATTTTTTTTTATAGCTTTGATTGCTTAAAGTTTCATTTTTAACGTTATATTGCGTGAATATAGTATGAGTATATATTTGGCGATTAATCCTGACTTTGTTTCATATTTGAGGATGCATATTTCTTAAGTAGAAAATAAAAATACACACAGTGATAAATTTTTAAAAATCTTGCACATATAAAACTATTAAAAAACTGTTAGTGTACGATTACACGAAGAGACGGAATGAAAAAGTAAGACCCCATTACTTCATGCTAGTGAAGAAAATATCTTATATGTAACACAGAACATTCAATTATTCAGTAAAAATGTATATTGATTTACTTTCTGTATAAAAATTCTAGATTCGATACAAAAATTTATACAGTTTTATAGTAACAGGCCTTTACTTATATATACGATAAAAAACGAAAAAATGTATCATATTGAAAGAAGCCTTGTAACAAGTTGTGATAATAAAAAAAATATGTAGACAAGAAACCTATTCTATATGATCAGCTAGCCCATCGATTTTGCATTTTTTGCATGCTAAGACAAAGATTATACAATTTGTTTCGCCATGGAATAGTGTGTACACACCAGGCTAACAGCCTTCGAAAAAAACTATTTGTTACATAGAATATTTTTCACTTTATTCATACTATGAATTTATAGTAAACTGGAAAGATATGTATTTTATTGAAGGAAGTTATTGAAGAAGATCTAATCGATAGTATCATATGAAGTGCCTTTATAGAAAGAATAAAGTTTATAAAATAAGTGAAAATCTCATATTTAATTGCACAAAAAACTTATATGCTTATCTTTTGCATAGATAGTTATAAGTATATCAAAAGTATGTTAACCCCGCTTTAATTTTTTTGTTGTCACCGAATACGGTTATAGAAATCATTCTTCGTTTAAATTTGTTATATTGACATTAATTATTTGTTAGCCAAGTATTTTTAACTTAGATAAAATTTTATGTGATTACCAAGCCTTAAAGAATTGATAATAGCACCCACGAAAATAGAAAGTAAAGCCATAAACGTGCAATATAGCTTATATTAATGCACTTTCTACATTTATAAAACTCTAGCTGTAATTTAGATAGGTTTACTGGTAACCCGGAAAAACAATCGAGATAAAAAGAAATTTATAATTTATTTGAGCTATTGAAAGCTGAAAGCAACCTTATAATTTTTATGTCGATTTTAAAATGTACAGATTCGCAATTTTGTTACAATTACATAGTTTATCATATAAAAAATCTATAATAATCAACTTTCAATCAAGAAATAAAACGATAAAAATAAATATAAATAATTGTTTACTTGGTGTTAAAATACCAAAAGTCGTATCTGAAGATGTAATAAATGCCAACAAAAGCGAAAGCATCCGCAAAAACAATAGGATTGTAGAAGACACGTAAAATAATGAGTCTTGAGTGAAGAAGATGCATCGAAAAAGATTGTAAAATGATGAGATGAAAAGAAGAACTGATAATTCTGTTATATGTAGTATTGTGAAGTTTTGCTCGAACAACGACAACAAACTGTGAATCAAACTAAAAAAATAATTGAAAATATTTGTAATTTTTTTTAACATTTAATATTAGATACCATTTTACAGATTTCGACTAAAAAATATCTTTTTTTGTATAAATTATTTTTAATATTTCTAAGTTTAGCATTTTTATTATTTAATAATGCAATTATCGATTTTATACAATAGTAAAGTATATCTAAAATTAATTTTATTTTATAATGTAATCACACTTCTCCTTTAGAGAAAATTTAATATTCTAAAACTTTGAGGTTTTGCTTTTAGAAGATAATATAGCAAAAGTCTGAATATATATAGTTCGTTTTATATGAGACATTTATAATATGGTGCCCTCTACATAATATCATTTATGCGATCTAGATGAATCTTTTTTAATTTATACACAAATTAAAATCTAAAACGTTCTGCGTATCAAAAATTATCACAATCAGTATAAATGTATTTCTTTTTTGATATTTTATAAAATGAATATATTCTTTCATGTCATATTTGTAATCATAAATTTTACTACCAGTATAGCATTGAAGGTTATGAAATCAAATTCAATGGGTCATTGCATGCTTAAGAAAAATGATGAAGAGGAAATAAATGTTATGAACACAATAAAAAAAGAAGAATCAGGCCCTCTGAAATCTGATATAGATTTGAGCAATATGATAGAAATAGTTTCATTTTTTAAAACATGTCGCAAAGACATTCAAGAAGAAGAATGGAAAAATGTGGCTAATAAAAAAATATTAGAATCAGATGAGATATATACAATAGTGATATTGTTGGATAGAATTAAAGCAACCCTAAAATTCGGGTTTGCAATAAATCAGGATTTTTTTAGTGATCGAATAAATGCACAAGCAAAGGATAGTAGAAGAAATCCTTTGAAACTGTGTGATTCAAACAGTAAAGGTAAGATAGAATTTTACAAAATGGTGGATACTAAAATAATTGCACGTGATCTAAAAAAAAATACAATGATTAATCTACTGTGGATGTTTTATCAAGAACAATTGCTCAAAAACATATACAGAGAAATGAAAAACATTTTACGGGCTATTGAAAAAAAAAGTATATTCGAAACAGAAGTAAAGATAAATGGTATGAAAATACAGGAATTTAATTCAAAAAGAAAACGTGAAAGGGTCAAGCAAATTCTTTTGAACGTACCTGAAAAATTAAAGGCTATAAAAGATCCGTCTTCTTTACCCTTTTTTGAAAGCCATGAACTGGAGATTTTCTATTTTAAAAAAAGAACAAAGAAATTACAACCACCAGGGAACGAAGGTAAATCAGATTATGAAACCTCAAAAAAAATCAAACTAACTGATCACGAAAGATTTAGTGCCGAGGAACCTGACAGTCAAATAAATCTAGCTTACATAATAATCAGAATTTTGATACTGTCTTTAATAGCGATGCAACAAGATTTGAAAAAATTAGAATCGTTGGATTTTAGAATTAAAAGCTTCTTGCGGCAGTTTGGTAGCATACTCTTGATTCCTAAAATTCTAGACTTCAATAATGATGACTGGGGGGGACCAAAAAATAAATAAAAAAAAAACAATAAGAAGAAAATATATTTACATGCTAATATAAAACAATAAAATAAGCACTTTTTTTATATTGACACATACAATATTAAATTATTAATATATAAGGACAATAAGTATGGAAATATTTAAATAAAATATACAACTATCATTATTGAAATTTTTAATCTGAACAATTAGTGTATATCAATATAAACACTTAATTTTACATATGTTTTTAGGATGTTTTAATCTTGTCTTTGATCTGATTTAAGTGAATTGTTCAAATTAATTTATGCTTTCATATCTTACAAATGTCGACATATAATAGATTTTTTCAGTCATTTTCTATTAATACTAAATGACATTGTATTTGTATTTTGCATTTTTCGAATCTTACGTTTTTTATAGAGTAAATCCTCTGCATGTAAATAATTTTTTATGATTATATATTTTTTGAAATGAATCATTACATATATTATTTGTGTTATAAATTTTAGAGGCTATGAAATTTTATGAAGCTATGATATATGACATAAAAAAACGTATATGTACGAAAGAAATTTATAATATAAAATACTAGAACAAAAAAAATTCATATAGATAATACTTCAAATATAGAATTATATATTCAATTTGTAAAAGAACAAGGAGTAAAATATATAAGACACATAAATTCATAAGCAAATACAAAAATTTTATTGGTATAATACATATTTTTGCGCATAAAACTATTCAATAATGTCTTAAAGTATTAAGAATTTTAGATAACGGTTTTTTTTTTTAGAAACGTAGTTTGTTAGTGCATATGAAATAAATCACGTCTATGATATACCCCAGATTTCATAATTTTCGACGTATATTTAAAAAATTGAAATCGGATTATGTTAATGTTATGCAAGAATACAAAAACTAAAATCTATAAATGTTAAAAAAATGTAATAAAATTTTTTTATCTTGGTCGTTTTCTGTATGGTAATTTAACAATTCAGAAATATTTCTGTTTAATAAATAATGTTTAAATCTAATTATAAAGATTATATTCTACCCGAGCACAGTATACATTGAGTATAACCGAGAATGCTTTGTCTTAAAACCTTTAAAATAGAAAAAATGTTCTTTTTTCGTATTAGATTATATTTAAATAATCATTAAAAAATTATATATGAAATATTTGATAAATTTTCGAAATCTCTTTAAAAAGATGAAAATATTGCAGTATAAATATCTATAGATAAAAGATATGTTAAAAAGCCAAAAATATAATTTATTTGTATCCTTTTACAAATTTAATAGTGTCATTTGTAGCGTTTCTATTTTAATTTTTACTATTCATTTATTATATATACTTATAATTTGATTTTCAAGATGTGTGAAATTTGATTTTAACCTCTCTAAACCACTTCTGAATTCATTAAAAAATAGTTTGATATCCAAAAATTATATAAGCGCCTACTATAGACATATTCTAGAATAATATTTTGACGTGATACTCTTTGGTTTTTTACCCAATTTTTTCGCAATAAAATAATATAAATCGCCTTTTATTGTATATTATTTGCCTGCAACGCACCTGCAGGTATTTGGAAAAAATGAATTTATATTATAAAACTCGAGTATTTTATTGTGTAATGAAATCCCTTAAAATTGTAGCATAAATGTTATTCTTTTGAAATAGGTCTTAAAAAAATAGAAACAAATAAAACTTTTAAATAATATCTCTTAATAAATTATACGAACATTTCTTGTATTTCATAATAATAAATTATATATTATATTTACATGATAAGTTATTTGCAATAAAAAATTTATCCATTAGACTTTGATTTTCGTTATGGTATGTACATATTTTTAGTACTAAGGAACAAAACTAAGAAAGGGGTTTATATTTTTTTCAACTAAGCTTGGCCAATGTTTTTTGATTTTAGTGCACGAATAGCATATTGATAAACCAAACATAAATTTATTGAATATATTTTTCAACCGATTTATTACGTTCCGTATTGCGAAGTCATTAGAAATCTATATAAAACACCTTTTGATTATTTAGCAATATTATTAACTATGAAACCTTTTTAACCTTTAAAATATAGCTTGGAATTTAGAAGTCTATTAATAACTCGAATATTGTGCTAAAAAATTTATAAAATGTAAATCTGAAATTCTTTTTGTTTTATTATAATACAGCATATATTTTCATAACGATCTTATTAATTTTAGAAACTAGATATGTAACCATATCCTAACATTTTCCTAGATTTCACTTTCTTTATGCACTGTTATTTACGAAAATATATTTTTTTTATAACATTATAATTATGATATTTTATTTGTAAGTTGTAAAAAATATAGAATATTTAAATTAGATGAAACATATAAACACACAGTAGTTGATCAATTTTACAAAAAAATACAATGAAAATTGATTATAATGAATATATCACCAATTCGTTTTTGAATATTGATATAGGATTTTGTATAGCTTTTGTATAAAAAATAAATAAAATGCATTAATACAATTTTAAATGTTGATGCTTGCTTAAACCTATAGTATGACAATAATAAAAACAAAGAAGACAAAAAGAATATAAGGCTAAATTATCCAAAATTATAGATATACACTGAAATATATCTACAGTTTCTTGTTTATGTGTTCTTGAAGGCGAACAGGGAAATAAAGTTTAGCTTGTTTGTCGTATTGTTGATATGCTATAAGCATTACTTATTTAAATCAATAGAAGTACCATTACATCTTGAAATTCATAAATACAGACTTGGATGATTATAAGCATCTTTTTAGACGTAATGATCACATCTTAACGTTTTATTAAAGTCTACACTTTTTCAAAATGAAAAAAAAATAAAATTTATATGTAAATGAAAAATTAACCTTTTAATGTTATAACTAGTTTTTTAAAAAACAAATAGGTTTATATGACATCAAATTCACTAGATCTCAAAATATCGCTTTTCGAATATTAGTATGCTAGAAATCCATTAAAGATCAAGCAGCTTGACTTAATATGATCGTATTAATATCGCAAAATTACAGTAAAAGTACGGAGAAGGTACAGAAAAAGCTATTTAGAGCATTAAAATATCTAAGTATAAAAGTATGTCGTTTCTTATGAGAAATACAAAGTTTTAAGCAGAAAAGAATAATACGCACATAATTTGTTGTGTCATAAATTGATTTTCTAAACAGAATTGTTATGAAATTGTAGTGTATATCGTTATGTTAAAATGTTGAATTTTTGAAATTATTAATTCATAAGAAATTTTATGAGTCATAATAAATGGCGTGAATTATCAACAACAAAGCATATCAAAATAATTATAAGATGATTTACATTTTTGTCAGACTTTTTTATTCAAGACAAAACTTTCTACGATAAATACAAATAAAAACTGCCATGTTGATTATAGAATTATTTCACTTCAAATCTATGTTTAAAAGTGAAAGCTAATTTTTATAACACATCATTTTTAAATACAATATTGTAATAAATTTGACTACATACATTTAGATTATTGTGAAAATTGTTGATTTTTATGTTTCAGCTCTTTTTATAACCATATATCGAAGACGCAAAAAAATATCCAAGTAAATACTCTAAATAACACGGGCGATAAATTTACTACATTATGTTATATGTGTACAAAATTCGATAAAAGTATAAGAGCTTTTTATTATCTTCAATTTAGAAATAATAGAAAATACTGATTTAAAATCAAATAATTACCTAATAAACAAATATAAATATCAAATTTTTGATCATCTTGGGTAATGCAAATTTTGACGCAAAAATATAAATTTACTGTATTTATTTATAGCCGTTTTACACTTGTTTATTCATATAATAGTATAATCTTGGTTTTATGCATAGTAAATATATGCATAAACACCACTTTTTATTGTATTTGCTCTAGATTATGGATATGAGATTCGAAAGAAAGAATACATATGCAAAACAATAGATTTATAATAGATCTTATAAATAAAAATCTTAGACGTGAAAATGTACAATGATTAGATATTCGATGGTTTTGTATAAAATATAACAGCAAATTGCCGTGTAGAGCAATCATGAGTTAGACGCAAGGAAAAAAAAAAATTTATAAGAAATATAACCTTAAAATAAATATATAAGCTGTCATGGTAGATAACATTCGATCGTATTATATCAATTAAAAATGGTGATTTATTAGATTTCTAATAATATATCATTCCATGTCTATAAAGATTCACATGCTTCTTTTTATTCTTTACGTTAATTATTAAAAAATCAGATTCATCTCTGTATCACATCATTTTAATAGATAGTAATTATTTTATATCATAGACAAAAAAAATTGTTTAACCATAAAATTTTGGAGATCCTTATATTTTAATGAACACTGGAAATAATAATTATCCATGTAGAAAATGAAATCCCAGTTTAATTATGATATAACACACGATATATTATTTCCTACATTTTTTTAGCTTAGTTTATCGTTTCACTAGATAAGATTTCTGTGTGAAAGAGAATATATTAAATAAATCAGGAATGGATTTTAAACATTCTGTTTAACTTAAGATTTTTAAATCATCAATTCCAAAAAAATTACATATAATCTTGATAAAAGAGGATCACAAAAATAATAATATACATATAATTGATATTATAGGCGTGTTAAATCAACTTCTATAGCTGGCAATGTTGTAAATATACAAAGAAATAATGCTCAAGATAAATTTTTTCATAACTAAATTCCTTTTTTTATATGTTTTTCTTTTATAATGTTTCAAGTTACATCACAGTGTAACTCCTTACATGTGCAAAATAAACGTATAAATCATACAAAATTATAAAATGATCGTCGATAGGTCTGAAAAATGAATCTTTTCCTTTTTTATACGAAAACGCTCATTTTTTATTATTTTATCATAGAACGATGCCATATGAATCTAATTTAAATATATCAATATGCTTCGATTCATGTTACAACGCCACCGAATCTAGAAAATTTTATACAATCATATATTTCATATGAAAATATATGTTTTAATTTATTTATTTAGATAAATTGGTACATTTTATATGGAGATAGAAAAAAATATGAGGTCGAAAAAAATAAAATAAAACGATAAAGCAGTTCAGAATATTTTTTTCTAAAAAACAAAATCAAACTTTGTATTTTCGGTAGATCCTTAAACTATTTATAATGCGCCTTTAAAATAATATTCTTGTGTAAATTGTTATATTTTTTGTTTATTTAAGCAGATAAATATTTTTTTTACAATCGAAATGACATTATACCGTAAATAAACAATTTTGAGCAAATAATTTTATATTCAGTTTCTTTTTACAATTTTAAAAATAGTCAAGAAGTTACTTAATAATCGAACTTTTTTGTTACTAGAGTTTATTTTCTATTTTATTGCTCATACTTATTATAAAAATAACTTATTGTAATCTGCTAAAATTTTAAAGATTTATTTTAGAATCATAAAGGTGTTTACATAGTATAGTTATATAAAAATGGCTTATATAGCTCATTTTAGAGTATATAAAGGTGTTGAATATACAATTTATATATTGCGCACATAGTTTCTAATTTTTTAAATTCATATGGATTTTTGTCGTTCTTCTTCTAATATGATGATAATATGTATTTTAAAAAATTTATAATTTATTTAGAAATCGCCTCAATAAAAAAGTTCTATTTAGCTTGGTAGGCTGAAAGTCATTACTGTTATACGCCAAATTTTTTTAAATACAAATAACTATAAAAAAGTTTATCATCACTTTAAATCTATACTATTGCAGTATTGAAAAATTTTCAAGACAAAAATCTTCGCGATTTCATAAGAAATTCGCATTGAGATGTTATAAATATATTTAAAAAACTATGACTTTCGGCTGTCTTCGCTTTTTTCTATATAAATATGGCAGGTATTATATAAATTTGACTTGGATTATAAAATAAGCAATCTCGCATAAAAATTATATTTTTCTGGATTCAAAAGCAATTTAAAATATATATTCGAAGCATAAATATGAAGATGTGGTTGACAAACATGAAAAATATTACACTGAAAATCTTGAATTGTTTTTCATACATCATTTAATATACTTTAAAAGCAAAAAAAATAAGAATTTTAGAACGCCGGAATCATTTTTTTATACGGTCATAGAAATCAAACTATTTAAATTGTTTTTTATCGTTTATTTCTACCTGTTTCAAGAATAATAAATAAAATTTTCAAAAAATTTTAAAATACATATGAAATAAAAACACAAAAAAAATCATGAAAAAAAGGAGCAAAGATTTTAGTTATAATTATTTTTGGGTTATTCATCTTCGAAGATTTAATCTTGAATTTAACACATTGAGGCTTTGTATCAAAAAATAATTTTTTTATTTCTGATGAAATATAATCTTTTCGATGCAACTAGTAAAGTAAAGGTTTAAAATGCCATCTGCAGAATACACAAAACGCTAAAAATCTTATAAAACTTAATAATATTGTCTTAAAAATTATATTTTGGATATGCGATTTTACAGATGATTTTAATATCTAATTTTATCAAACTTTTTGTTTGAGCAATCATTAGTTTTTTTGAACTAAAGTAGTCTAAAACCTACAAAATAACGCAATTTCTATGTAAACCAGACACAGAACATATAATAAACAGATCATTTTAAGATAAAAGAATCTAAATATTATAAAAAGGTTTGCATTTCTAGATTATTCATTAAAAAACTGTTTTTTATAATCTTTTGCGGAAATCATAATATATCTTATATGAGAGATGCGATATAATATATCACAATAGTGTAAAAGTATAAAAAATGTGATTGATTGTTCAATAATGTAAGAAAAAAGATTTTTGTGGGTTTTTTTAGTTGTTAAATCCGCAAAATATAAAAAATGTCTTTCGTTCGAATTCTTGGTTAAAATGGTTTACCATTAGTCATAAAGGACATAAAACATTGTTTTGTTCACATAATAAAATATAAAATTTTCAAATTTAAATAATCACAGGAATTTTCTAGATAATATATTTAATTAAAAAGTCAAATAATTTTCTATTTACGAGAATTTATGTGCTTAAATGATTCATCTGCAGCAGTATATAAAATGTAAAAATCTTTGGCAATAACATATATTTATGAAAAAAAATCGGTGCGGATAACAACAAGTCTGGTTATTTTAACCAAAGAATGCCTTGAATTTTATAGCTTATCGTTAGTTGTAATTTGTAGACTATTTTCTTTTCGGTCGATTATTTCTCTCTTTTTTATGTGTTTTGAGTTCTTAGTATCCAATCAGGCTTAAAACTGCATGGTTTTAGTTAGTTGTGATGGTTTTAATATTATTTGCTTTTTTGGAATTTTATAAAAAGTTTTTACGCGAATTATTAGTCCTTAATTATTTATATGTGTTTTGTACAGAAATCTGATAATTTAGGTTTGTGCGATTTTACTATGACATTTAATCAAAAAAAATGCTGCATATTTGTAATTTTATAAATGATAGCTAATCAATTGATATGACTTTTTTTTATGTAATTATATTAAAGTTGAAATTTTCCTGCAAATATTAGAGCCACATAAGGTCCCATCTCAAGATATGTATTCATAGCATTAAAACTATTTTTTAAAATTTATTATATATTAAGCGACTCTAGAATTTCAATAGTTACGTTGCAGTCTTCAATAAAAACTATCTGATGGTGAACAGGCTAATTTATAACTATAACTCACAAATTATAATGTATTTCAATAACCGTAAAACATATAAAAAACAACCTTTGTTTAAAGTGATATATAAAATGTTGCATATTGTAAGCTCATGAAATTAAAAGGATTTATATCTAAATAATGATAACTTTGAAGTTTTATTATAGAAATGTATAAAATGTGCTAGTTATGCGTTCAACTTAAAAATATTCATGACATACACCAAAATTTTCTTTTTGATTTACCGCAAAGGTATCAATATTTATATCTCATTATAATAAGATTGTGTTACGATTTAAGAATAATCTTTATTATTATTAGAAAACTATAAGTCTAATTTTTATAATTTTAGAAAATTATAAGTCCAATTTTTCTTTTATAATGTAAATTATAGCTTAGAATCTGCATAAACATCTTACATAGTTTTTCAGCAATGGAAACTATCATGTGAAAAAGAAAAATAAATTGTGATTTAATACATTTAATGTATGTATTCTTTTAGAATTGAATATTACTATTTTAATATCATATTTGAATTGAAAATATTTGAAATCTGCATATAGTTTTTTTCATACTGAAATCAAGTTTTGATATAATCTAAAATTGTATCGTTTTTACAATTATTTAGGCACAACGTATTTATCTTATTTTCACATCAAATAAGATTATTTGATTTATTGAAACCTATATATCCATTTCAATTTTTTCCTCTATGAATGAAAATATTTATATGCTCATACAAAGAAGATTAAAGGTAAAAGACGAAAAGAAATAAATTGATATATAATATAAAAATAGACTTAAGATTTCTGGGCGAGACTAATAATATATAAAATGTACAAATGAATATATATATTCGTACCGTTATTTTTAGATATTCACTAGGAATATCGAAAACTAATGCACTTGATTTTTCTTGTGGAAATAGAACTATATTACGGAAAAAAGTTTATAAAAAATCTTTTGGAATTTTATACATACAAGCTGTAACAGATAATATTTAAAGATCCTAAAAAATGCAAATTAAATTTTTTTTAACTAAAAAAGAGGAATTTTAATTAATGAACAAATTATATATGTTATATAGATATTTTAAGATGTATAAATTTCTATAGACATCCATGATTATTTATAAAATCATTTGAATTTCAAGTTTTAATATATTTTTTTTTGCAATTTAATGAAGGATCTGTATTTATGTAAATGGAGATCTTAATGCTATAATCACATTTCTATTTCAAAATATAATCCAATTATAATAAAAGAACCAATAAGTATTGCAAGCTAAATCGAATCCGGAATGAAATTTTTTTTTAAAAATATATTCATAATATAATATAATTGAGAAGTCGGCAGCTAACCAGTTATTAAACCTTTTTTTATAATCCAATGTTCAGAAATATAAATTAATATTTTACAAAGAAGAATACTCGCATTTTAATCTATCTCTTATATTATAAATATGCTATTTTTTGTTTTTCTCATGTAATAGCTGCATAAAATTATCCATATTATATCCATGAAAACGCAAATTAATACCCTTGTTAAAATATTAAAATATTAAAATTTTTTACTTTTTTAAGTTTTTATAAAGCAATATTCTAGTTAAAAAAAGAGGAGCGCACATATTTTATCAACTTTTATAAGATTTAATGGCTAAGGAATACAAATATCTTTTTTGAGCCTTTATTTTATTTATTGAGGGTAAATTTACTTTCTATCTATTATATCTTATATAAACATAACGTCAGGTTGCTCTTTAGAAAGATTATATGATGCTTTTACATCTCTTCATTAGTAAAAATGCGGTCTAAAATACATATTTATGTCTTTAAAGCAGGATTTCACGGAAGGGTCTTTTAAATTCCGAAATGTGAACTTTTATCGCCCCTCTGAGTATGCAGAGAATATGTTTAAGCTGTTATACAGTAAAATAAATCTTCTTAATATATAAAACACTTTAATATGCTAATTATACTTTTTTAATTGATTTCTCGGTGCACGTATATAATTTAAGCCACATAGTGTGGTATGATTGTGATATTTTACAAGGAACGAGGGTCTGATATGCACATAGAAAAATTCTTTCTTTCTATTTATCTTTAATCATACTTTAATATGAATTCTTACAATACTAAACACAAATTTAGAATATTATACTTATGTTTTATTTTTATAGGCTAAAAATTAAGATTTTATTACGTGAACGGTCGTCATTAGCAGATGACTTCATACGAAATGTCACATATAATATAGTTAGTCATAAAAAATATGTTAAGAAGTTGAAAATCCTGGATGAAGTGGAAGCATACATGCAAGCACTCTCACACCGCAAGACACTTGAACTCATCTCATTTAGAGAAGAAGAGCAATTTAATGGATATAGATCAGGGCAGGGGATAAAAGATGTATTAAGGAGTTGTGCGATATTCCCAACACGCTGATTACGTCTAAATAGATAAAATCGATAAAAAGAAAATTACTTCATAAATAAATATCCAATCAAAAGTGTTTATAAAAATTGTGGTCTAAATATATTAACAAATATGTATGTACTGCTTTTCCATTCCTATTCTTTTTTGGAATAAAGAAATGCGATTATTGAATAATTCTAATTTACACGTCATTTTTGAGGCTTGTTTTTCTTTCATTTAATACTTGTTCTGTAGGCATATTGCAAAATCACTAAAAATCTGGCCATATTCATTTTTAGAAAATATAAAAGAAATTCAAAGAATTGACATATTTCCAGATATATAAATACATGGAATAGTAATTTTTGAAATCATTATGCATATACTTATGATCAGTAGAAGAAAAACATGGAATAGTAATTTATGAAATCATTATGTATACACTCTTGATCAGTAGAAGAAAAACAAAGACGGAGTGATAAAAATTTTAACTTTGATTATTAAAATACAACTGTTTTATTTTCTTGAAAAAAATTCACTTATTGTTATCGCAAGATATCAAGCCTTTATGCGAAATTTTTTTTTCGATATTCAAAAAGGGCAGATATAATTTAAACGTATATAATTTTTTATTCTAAATAAATATGATAGTATTAACAAAAAATAAAATAAAAAAATAGTTTCTTTATTTCCCAACTTCACTAATATATTAGTATCTATCTTCATTTTATTTTTTAATATCAGGTTTAAGATCCAATGGTTCATATTCTACTTAAATAAAAAAAATATGAAGTTCCTAGGATATATAAGTTTTTTAGTGTGAATATATTTAATTTAGACATTTTTCTTCTTTTTTAATTAGCATTTGATTATTTTCCAATATTATTTTCTAAAGGATCAATAGCATTACATCTTTAATCAATAGTTTTATAATTTTATTAAACTCTTCAGATATAAGAAAAATTATAACCATTTAATATATGCCCAGTGTTTCTTAATATTTCTTTTCTTAATAATAGCCTAGATTTCTTAAACATCTTTTTTTCTTATACTTTTTTGAAAAATAAAGAGTCTAATCTAGAAATCACAAGTATTAAATAAGTAAAAAAACTCTTCTTTAGACATCAGTTTTGAAGATGTAATGAATATTAATTATATAAATATTTCTATAATGTTAATATTTTTTTTAGAAAAATAAAATTCAAGTATAATAAAAAAAGATAAACAGTTTAAATTTGACCACACCGACGGGTTACCGCTACGATTAAACATCCTCTTAATACCAATTTTAGATTTTATAACTAGCACTTGCATCCTAAAATTGATTAAATATGTTTCAACGGTACAATCAAGTATGCTTTATAAACTAAAAGGTATTATTTACAATGGAATAACCTAAGAGTGTTTCTTTTCATGTAGATAGCTAAAATAATTACTTGTTTGCTATTTATAAATGTACTCACGTGAGTATAATACGCAATAATTTAATTATAGTGAAAGAATTAAATTCGAATATCTAGACCTCCGACAATCGCTACTTTTTAATCGTGATAAATATTTTCTATGTCAACCAGATTTTCATTTTTAAAAATAAAAAAACAAAAATTTTAGAAGCAGATAATATTTCGCATCCACGATTGTTTTTTATATTTAAATTTTTTTTTCTTAAATATAATAAATTAAAATATGCAACTTAGATACTAATTCGTATCAATAATTGTGTTTGGTGTTGCATATTATACTTTCATAAATATAATAAAATATAATAGCAAACTTAAGATATAAATCCGCATCTATAATCGTTTACTATGATGCATAAAAAAATTTTACAAACAAATGGTATATTGGAAAAATTGATGAGAATCCGGATCGATAAAATATTTTGTACGATAAAAAATTAGAAAATTGATCTACATGATATTAATATATTTTAATAATATATTACCATGATTTATACATTTTTTTGGAAATAAATACTATAAAAAGAAAAAAATTTTAATTGAGTCGTTCAAATATTTTTTATGATGTCTGAATAATATATTCAAAATATAGATATACATTCATAAAAATAGTTTTTTTTTCGATAATAATTAAGGGCTCAGAGAAAAAATCATTTAGAATAAAGCAAACCTAATGTTAATATTTCTTCTGTAGATACATATAAATTTGATTTAGTAAAAAATAAAAAATATTTAACAATTATAATACCATTCATGGCTGGAATAGGTTATAAAAATTTTTTATTTAAATTATAGCACATTTTATAGTAAAAGAATATGATATTAGATGCACAAGCATGTTTTATATACATTATGAATGTTTTTAATTGGAAGACTAAATACAAATATAATGTATATCTGACAATATTTATGATAAATTAACCATTATAAATACCTTTTGATTAGAAAGATGATGGGGAAACTGAGAAAATAAAATAAAAGTTAATATTTAAAATCCATAAAGTTATGATTAATGTTCCAAGATTAGAATTTTAACGGTATTTATATATATTGTATATTTATTAAGATCCTACCTAAAACACTTTATTGCAAGATGATTAATGTCCTATTGTTCGGTATTTAAAAGTTAAATCATCTGACGAATTATTTAGAAAAACCTAATACGGACATATTAACATGCGTCGTTGCTTTTAAAAAATTATATTATACATGAAATATTTGTTAATTAGATTGTATTTGATCTATATATTTATCAAAATATACTTATTGCTTAAATTTAATGTGATTTCATTTTTATAAAATAAAAATAGGATAGTTATAACTTATATTTGATTTCATCTTATATAAATTTACCAAGAGATACTGGTTACTTATATTTGATTTTATTCTTTTAATTATATTATTTAGCTAAGAAAGAATGCTAAATGCCTGTTTTTTCTTATACATCTAAATTAATATAGGTTTAAGGGATAAATTTTCTTGAACTAGGCGCCTTCACCCAATTTTTTTATACAAATATTTAGTTTTATCATTAATAAAATGCCATAAATGGTATTATAGGTGCAAAAAGTATATTTTTTAGAATGGTATGCAAGTTAAAGTATTGGCATTACACTATTTTCTAAATTAAGCAGGATTTTTTGTCAAAAAAAAGTATTTTTACTATTAAAAGTATACTTAATTTATCTGAAAACGTTGTAAGTATATATATTTGGATCATTCATAAAATAAAATTCATTTTAATATTTTTTCATCGAAATTTATATTTCTCGGTGTTGAAAAAAGATTATATATCATGGATGGTATTTTACAAGCAATCTATACTATAACACATGATATTGATGCATATAGAACAGCAAAATACTCACCAAAAATTTTTATAAAAAATATATAAATTATTTATTCATCGCAGAAAATGTATCATATCACGTGATAAAAATAAATACGCATCATGCAGAATGATCAAAAAGAGTTTTCTTCACATATCTATTTTCTATTTTATAATATTCTAGGTATAATTTATGGCATCAAAAGTTTTAATATCGAGTCCACTTTACATACTGACTATATTCATTTGGTTTGAAATTTTTTAAATATATAAGTGATAGCTTAAATTCGATTTTCATGTATCTTAGAATGAAAGATATGGCTCAGAGATTATGATATAGCACGAAAAAATAATAGAAGTAATATATGTATTTTTGTATAGTTTATAGATAAATAAATGCATTACAACATAAGTAAAAATTTAGAAAAGTTGCGATATACTTATACTGGACTAATTTGGGGCTTTATCTTATTTTAGCCATGACATAAAATAGAAAGAAGTTACATAATTTATAAAGACGGTTTTCACTTTGAATTTTTAAACTTTAAAGAAAATTTAAGTTATTTAATAATTAAAATAATATATATAAGTATCGAAAATATATACAAAAAAAAATTCAATATAAATCATCGTGATATATGGATTTGCAAGACACAGTTTCGTACATAATTTAATCTGAAGAAGAATACCCGGAATCAAAAAATATATTATAGTCTAATAAAGACCGATGAGCCTAAAAGGTAGATCTTAAATTAAAAAAAATAATAATTTATTTATCACAATAAATGACCACCCATAAATTTTTTTCAAAAAATTCGTTGACCTGTTAAAATCAAATTTTAACAAATTATACGACACCAATATGATGAAAACCACACAATGCAGTTTTTATATGGCTTTGATTCGCCCATAAACCGTAAAATTGACTAATTTAGTTGTTTATCGGCAATAATATTCTTTTTTACATATAAATTGCAATTTGTCTAGAGGGTGGGAGTATAATCAAACAAAGTAAAAAAACACATATTATTATATTCCAACAAAAAAAAATGATTTCAACTCCTAACGCAACAACCCGGCATTTCTATTTTCATGTATTTTTCTAAGAGTGGATAAAGATCCAAAAACTGTATTAAACATTATCATAAATAGAAAATTATGCATAAATAGTAATCGATATGATAAATAAATGGAACTCATTAATATTTTCGTGGTATATATGAGGTCTATGTAATTGAGCACAAACTTGAAATTTGAGGACTTAGAAAAAAAATTAATATTAACAAAGATTTAATAGATGAGATAATATCCAAGAAAATAGATATGATGTGCCAATGGTAAATTAATCACGTCATGCTTGAAGAAAAAACGCAAATATCGACCACACAATTGAGAAAAAGTTTGAATATATACTGTAATCATTTTAATTCACATCTAACAATGCCTTAAGACGTTTTTATTCTTATTGTTAAACTAATATTTATTCTGTAAATAAAATCTGTTTAAGAAATAATTTTTTTTTTACAAAATAGGTATTAAAGTTAAGATGACAATAGATCCATGATCTTTTGTAAATTGATAAAAGAATCTATGTGACTAATGATTTATTTATCTTTTAAAAGTCGATCTTACAAGAAAAGAAGTAATAAAATAATTACGGATTAATTAAGAAAAAAACAAAATTATTTTTTTTAATGTAATTTAAGACGCAAAACAGTCTTTAAAAGGTTTAATAAAAAGCTTTAGTGCGTAAAAATATTTTTTCTGATCTATCCTTGGTTTAAAAATATAATAAGCTGCAAAATACGAGATAAACAGAAAAATATGTAGTGCATTAATATTTTTATATTTAGTAGTTAACTGTCATTTTAAATTTTTTTTTTACATAACGCAATATTATAATGTTTTTTGAAGAATGATAATTTATAGAGCAAATTTTATATAAAATTGATGCATATAATATGAAATCTGATATTTTGTAAAGAAAAAAAGGTTGTTAATGAAAAAAATGTGTGTGAATTAAAGGTGAACCAAATAAAAATTGAAGTTTTAAAGCATATATCGAATAACTAAAATATGAAAATTACTTTAGATACTTAAATTAAAAGAAACTAAATCATAATTTTACAATTGTAAAAAATAATAAATGAATCAAATTATAATTAAACCCCATAGAGCATTAAATATTTGCTAAATTATCACTGCGCATTATAATATTTTTGTGCTGTCAAAAATACACATCTAGTTTTATACGTTTAATTTTGAAAATTCCATAAAGTTATTCATTGCACAAATTCATTCATATTTATACATTGAAATAAATAGTTTTATTAATATTTTAGCTAATTCAAAACAAGGGTGTTTATGTATTGAAATTAATATTAAAACATATGTTTGCCATTAAATTATAAAAAATTAATGGTTTCAGCATAAAAACGACCTTATAATGTACATATACTATGCAGAAAGCTTAAGTGAAAATGTTATATTTTATATGTTAATTTACAAAAAAAAATGAATACGTAGATTAAACTATACTGTATAACCAAATGTGTGGGATAGCTTGCTTGAAAATACAGTCAAAAAAACTTGAAATTTATTATTTCAATAAGTACATTTATACAATTGGACGGATTTTTTTACAATTTTTATGCCAAAAAAAACGTATTTTTGAAAATTATAATATTTTTGTGCGCAAACTTTTAAATAAAAATATTTTTTCGTTTTTTGCATGCTATTCTAGCTAAAAACCATATAAAAACTCGATATAACATTTTTCATGCATGTATTTCCCAAAAAGATAATAATTAGAAAGAGTCGAAAATTACTGGAAGCAAATTAAAAGGCAGGCTTATATTTTAAACATATGATTATATTTTTCTGAGGTATTTAACAATTTTATTAAGAACCTTTCTCAGCAAGAAAAAGCGCTTAATTATCTAAACGCTAATTCAATATAAAAAATTATTTAGTGCTTTTTTTTTGCAATATTCTCACTATTTATTATATATAATGCGTTTTAAAGTTTAGTTCAGTTTAGCGCCTACATTATAAATAAATTCGAATCGCCTTTGAATTACAGTAGAAATTTTTTTGGTTTTGTTTATATTTTCCTTTGAATTTATTTACCATCTCGTTGTTAATCTATTCTTTTTTGCTTTTTTTAACAACTAAATTTAAGAATTTTGTAAATTGGGTAATTTATTAGTCAACAGAAGCATAAAAATAAAATAAACATTAAAAAAAAGGAATGACCATGCAAAAAATATGACGAATGACTTAAATAGATATACTCCAGATCCTAAATAGATGTAGTAAAAATAAATTCGGATAAAAATCTGCATTACATATAATAAAAGTATTTTTAATACATAATTAAAGTCTAAATTTTTGATCATTTTTAATCTCTATGTTAAAGACGCCGATCATAAACATGGTTGAAAGTGCTGGTGTTTCGAAAAGAAAGGAGTGCAAATGGTTTTAAATTCTAAGAAGATTATATACATAAAAAAGCCTGCGAGATACTTTAAAATGCACATGTAATTATTGCTGTTTATGAGAAGAAACTTGCATGCAAAAAATTCAATAGGTATACTAGAAATATGTATGATGCATTGGAATTTATAAAATAATACTTGATTAAAGATCGGCTTGTGATATATAGGGAAGATATGTACTATAAAGAAATTCCAATACAAATGTGAATATTACACCACTTTCCACTCAAATTCCAAGGTAACATATCAAACGTATATAGTGAGCTTGAAAACGATAGTTTGTAAATTATAAAAAAACTAGATAGATACCAACACAAAGTTTGATTCAAACAGTGTGGAAGGCAAAAATAGTGCTATATAAATAGAAATACCTATATTAAATATTTTAAAATTTTATAGAAATGATATCTATAATTCAAGCTTTTATGCATGAAATTTTATGCTAAGATGTTTTACTTGCAAACTTTGTGTCTATTTTAATAAAAAAAACCTTTTTAATTATGAAATTTTAGAAAGGCTCATTCAGGGTTATTCCGAGTGAGCTTTTCTTAATTTTAGAAAAATAATAATTTCAACAAAATAAGCTTACCTATGGTATTTTTTAATCTTATTATGGCATTTTGAATCCAAAATCTAATATATACTTTTATTAGGCTATAAGAAGAAAACCTAGAGTTTACTAAAGTCTGGTACTCAAATTTCCAATGCCTATTAGTATTTTTAGATTACGATGATTCTTTTTTTTTATTTTGTGCTTTATATTTTTATTTTGTTGCACATGATTTTTTCAAAAATATATGATTTTTAATGAGTTCATACTTTCTAATTGTATTAAAGTATGCTCTTTTTTTTATTGCATATAGCAGTTACCTTTTTTTTCAATGAAAAAATAAAAATGAATATTAAATACTAATATTCTGATAATTTTTGGCTAATAAAAGTGACAGCTATATAAACAAAAAACTATGTATTATCGAAAAGTATCTTTAAGAATGCGATCATTGTATTGTTTTCTATATTAGCATTGATAATTCGCATCTACTTGGCAGTAGATACAAGGCTTCTAGCATTCTATACGTAAATATAATAATATTTTGATTTAAGAAGCATTTAATATATAGAGGATGACTTAAGTAAGTAGAAGATAGAGAGTGAATGCGAAAAAGCTGTAAAAAATTTATGCTTCTATATCATTTTAGACTGTATCATATAAACAACATATAACCCAGCTTTCGTGTGAAATAAGGCTTTTTATAAATATATAGATGCAATAAAAAAATTTTCGAAGCAAATATCATTGTTCTAATTAAAATCATAAGCCATTTTTTTGACAGAATTCAAAAATTCGCTTTTTATATGAAAAATTTTTAATTTATATTGTATATAGCATATCTAAAATAAAGTTCTTTTTATATAATAAATATCTTTTTGTTTCAAAACAATTTAATATTTTAGAAATTTTATAATATTGCTATTATAAAAATATCAAAATGAAAATAGAAATATTTTTTTGCCAAAGCGATATTATAAATTTATTAACTTGAAAAAAATACATAGTATCAGATCTAGATGAATTTTCCAAATTTATAAATTAATTTCAGTCTAAAACGTTATTTGTTTCAAATTTTTACAATCTGATATAAATACAGAACTTTCTTATATTTGATATAATGAATACATTCTTTTATGTGAAAAGTGCAATCCTATATTTTACTATTAGTAAAGAAAGGGTGAAATCAAACAAAACGTGTGATTGTTTGCCGATGAACAATGAAGAGAGGACAATATATATGATGAACACGAGGAATCAGATAAAATTTGATGATCTGTCATCTTATTGTAAAGTTAACAAGGAGAAAGAAATAGGATCCTTTTATGAAATATTTCTTCACCGAAATTCAGAGGAAAAATCGGGTATAGGGAATTTTACTAACAATTGCAAGAATAAATGTTCAAAAATAAAAGAGTGGATGGATTTATGCAAAAAGAAAATATCAGAATCTGATATGATCTCTAAAACAATAGGCTTAATAAAAGGATTAAACGGAAGCTTTAAATACCAGGGTTCGAATTTTTATCAAGATTTTATTATGGATCGAAAGAAAAAAGATAAACAAGATAGTGAAAATTCATTACATACTGTAAAATCGAAAAATTCTATAATAATAGGAATACAAGAGATTAATAATACAGTTGACAGGAAAAAATATTATAAAACAATATTTAGAGATAAAAGAGGAAATTTAGTGTATACAATTTTTGACAATACTAAATTCAAAAACCTTTATAAGTTAATGATCATGTTTTCAACTACTTATATGAAAAAATTCAATTCCGAAACAGGAGTTAAGAGAAATAAAATAAAGCGGGTAGATTATTCGGTGGATCGTAACCATACAAAGTTTAAGAAATTATTTTTAATATTATACAAAAAATCAAAGGCTATAAAAGACCCCACGCCTTTGCCTTTTTTTGATAACTTTCAACTGTTTATTTTTGATCTACTAAAAAAATCAAGGAAAAAGAATCCACACAGTTATCTGAAAAATCAGTCGAATAAGGAAAAATCAATCTTTAAAACCTCAAAAATAGTTTTATTAACTGATCATGGCAAATTTTGTAATGAATCTCCAGACATCAAAATAACTATAGAGGATGCTCTTAAAGAAACTAAGATCCGGTCAACAACGGATTTGAACAATGAAAGAAAATATGAGTGTTCAAAAATGGAATGCAAAACATCATTGAAGATTCACAGGAAACATCTGGCTACTCCTATTCTTGGCATCGGATTTAACGACTGGGGTGCGACAAATAAATAAAAGAACTCTATATGATATATTTTTTTGTTTTATTGTATTTATAAATATTGAGTCAATTTTATCTTTGTTTTACAAAATCTTAAAATACAAAATATTTATTATAAACACAGAAATCAGATGCTGATGGATAAAAAAATAATAAAAATCAAGACTATCATTAGATATTTTAAAGGTTTTACTGAATAAGTCTCAATTTTCAAAATTTTTGTACTTTTTATGATTTGAAGGAAATGGAATTGTTGAATGTGATATTTAGCTTTTTTATGGCTCAAAATAAATGTACTATAATATCAATCAGCTGATATTCAAAACAATTCAAATCGATGGAATAACTGTACTATAAAATCTGCAAAAAATATAAAGTTATCTGAAATCTTCGTTATTTATAAAATTTATTAGGTTGATATGGGTATCTGATAATAGGTTAAAGAAGGAAAGAAAAATACAAAGACTAAATAACAAAACAACTACAGTCTAAGTATAATTGCGGTAACAAGATTTTTTGACGTAAAATAAACACACAAAATATTACTAGAGTTCTCTTAACCACAGAAATCTGCAAGATTTACCACAAATAATTACAAATAGATATAAGCTGTTTACGCCCAGATCATAAAGCTTCTATAAAGAATGCGAAAAAATGGCCTCAAAGGATTCCTTAGATATTGTAATGATATTCATAAATGTTTTATATAAATTACCCGTATCAAAAATATACTTATAAAATACGACGAAAAATAATAAAAAAGCCTTAGGGGGTGATTGAAAACAAATAAGAAAGCTAAAAATACTTGCTTTTTAATTGAAACATAAAATGTGCATTATAAAAACAGAAAATAACACTCCGTAAACAAATAAAGCAATTTTTTTATGAGAGAAAAAATAACTCAAATTAAAAACATGCTAAAACGAGTACATAAAGATCCCCAAAAATCGCACATGAATTTCACAATATTTAAAAAAGCCGAATATATATAAATCAAGATTCGGCCAAGAATTAATGCCGAAACATGAAAATTTGATATTTTTTTGCAAAATTAAACGCCTGTGAGAAAAAGCCAAAGCTAGTAGGCAACGCACAACTTTACTATCAATCAATTCGATTTGTTTTTTAACACAAACGCTGCTGCTTATGACAGAATTTAACAATGTTTCATAAGAAAATGGCCAATTTAAAGCAACATTATACGAGATGGTGTAAATGATACGTTTAAATAGAGGAAGTAAATATATTTTACGGTAATACTAATAAAAACAATCATAACAAAAAATCCTTAAATAATTTAAATTCAGGCTTACCAGATAAATGGTAACCATAATAAGGTAATCTTCTTGATAATAACATTGTAGTACTAAGCAACATGAATATAAAAGCACATTGTCTATTATATTTTTTATCCTTTAAATTTACGAGCTAAGAGGCGACGATGATATATTTGCAGTGAAAAAAGTATATTCACGAATTTCACGTGTAGTGGTTAGAATTTTAGAAAACTTGTAACTCATATGATTAGGATACTTACTTAACTGTTTATGAAGCTATGTATATAAAAATGAACATTTAAATTTCTTTCTATACTTAAAAATGACAGATATAAAATGTCAATACTAAACCATTAGGGCAAATATATGACATACATTGGAAAAGAAAGGCCATCGTTAATGGTTTTAACCACACATTTTTGTGCTGCGTACAAAAACTATAGTCAAATTTTAAACTTCCTTTGCACAACAGTATCTATCAAAGATAAATTTCCTACATTTGGAAACAACAATATTTTTCTGCAGAATCACAAGAGGTTCTACATAAAGACGCGCAAACTTTTAAATACAACACAGAAGCAGACATTAAATTTATAATATAAGAATAGGAACTTACACAAAAAAATAAGAAACATATATTGTATACATCAAAGTAAAAGTAACAAAACTACCAGAAAAATACGACCAAATACACATTGGAATATATGAGAACCGATACTCGAGACTAATATGGACTAATTTTATAACCTAGAAATAATTTATGGAATTTTACAAATTAGATGTAAAACTAGACTACAGAGTACTTAGTAATCACTGCTATGAATTATTATGCCGTATCGCAATGTTCTTTTGGGTAAGTGAAAACAAAGACTTTGTATTACTAATTTCTGTTATAATCATAAGAACCCTTTCTTAAATAAATAGGTCTTTGAACAAAAAGAAAATGTTATATATTCGATAAGAAACAAATCTCGACGTATATTAGAAAAAAAGTGTTATGATCTAAAATAAAGCTGATCCACTTAAAAAAATCATTATTATAAGAATAAGAAAAATAACCATGAAGAGCTACTTTTAATAATAGAAAAGCGCAGCTACACCTGGCCTAATCGACTTGAAAATCTTTTAAAATGTAACAAAATACTCAAAGTTTTACCTAAAGTCTAAGTGGTAACAAAAATGGCATCTCTTCAACTTACAACCATAAAACTCCCCATCAAATTTTTTTTTATAGCTTTGATAACTCAAAGTTATATTTTATACGTTATATTGCGTGAATATAGTATGAGTATATATTTGGCGAGAAATCCTGACTTTGTTTCATATTTGAGGATGCATATTTCTTAAGTAGAAAATAAAAATACACACAGTGATAAATTTTTAAAAATCTTGCACATATAAAACTATTAAAAAACTGTTAGTGTACGATTACACGAAGAGACGGAAGGAAAAAGTAAGACCCCATTACTTCATGCTAGTGAAGAAAATATCTTTAATGTAACACAGAATATTCAATTATTCAGTAAAAATGTATATTAATCTACTTTCAAATGAAAATTCTAGATACGATACAAAACTTTATACAGTTTTATAGTAACAGGCCTTTACTTATATATACGAAAAAATGTATCATATTGAAAGAAACCTTGTAACAAGTTGTGATAATAAAAAAAATCTATAGACGAGAAACCGATTCACTATGATCAGCTAGGCTATCGATTTTGCATTATTTGCATGCTAAGACAAAGATTATACAATTTGTTTCAGCATGGAATAGTGTGTACACACCAGGCTAACAGGCTTCGAAAAAAACTATTCGTTACATAGAATATTTTTTACTTTATATATACTATGAATTTATAGTAAACTGGAAAGATTTGTATTTTATTGAAGGAAGTTATTGAAGAAGATCTAATCGATAGTATCATATGAAGTGCCTTTATAGAAAAAATAAAGTTTATACAATAAGTGGAAATCTCATATTTCATTGCACAAAAAACTTATATGCTTATCTTTTGTATAGATAGTTATAAGTATAACAAAAGTATGTAAACCCCGCTTTAATTTTTTTTGTTGTCTGTGAATACGGTTATAGAAATCATTCTTTGTTTAAATTTGTTATATGGACATTAATTATTTGTTAGCCAAGTATTTTTAACTTAGATAAAATTTTATGTGATTACCAAGCCTTAAAGAATTGGTAATAGCACTTACGAAAATAGAAAGTAAAGCCATGAACGTGCAATATAGCTTATATTAATGCACTTTCTACATTTATAAAACTCTAGCTGTTGTTTAGATAGATTTACTGGTAACTTGGAAAAACAATCGAAATAAAAAGAAATTTATTATATATTTGAGCTATTGAAAGAAACCTTTTAATTTTTATGTCAAATTATACTGTATATATGGACAATTTTATAGTTTTTCGCACCAAAAATCTATAATAATCATTTTTAAATCAAGAAATAAAACGATAAAAATAAATATAAATAATTGTTTACTTGGTGTTAAAATACCAAAAGTCGTATCTGAAGATGTAATAAATGTAACAGAAGCGAAAGCATCCGCAAAAACAATAGGATTGTAGAAGACACTTAAACTAAAAAAAGTCTTGAGTGAAGAAGATACATCGAAAAAGATTGTAAAATGATGAGATGAAAAGAAGAATTGCCAATTCTGTTATATGTAGTATTGTGAAGTTTTGCTCGAACAACGATAAAAAGCTGTGAATCAAATTTAGCTCATAAATTAAAATATTTGTAATTTTTTTTAACATTTAATATTAGATACCCTTTTTCAGATTTCGATTAAAAAATATCTTTTTTTGTATAAATTAGTTTTAATATTTCTAAGTTTAGCATTTTTATTATTTAATAATGCAATTATCGATTTTATACAATGTAAAGTATATCTAAAATCAATTTTATTTTATAATGCAATCACACTTTTCCTTTAGAGAAAATACAATATTCTAAAACTTTGAGGTTTTGCTTTTAAAAGATAATATAGCAAAAGTCTGAATATATATAGTTCGTTTTATATGAGACATTTATAATATGGTGCCCTCCACATAATATCATTTATGCGATCTAGATGAATCTTTTTTAATTTATACACAAAGTAAAATCTAAAACGTTCTGCGTATCAAAAATTATCACAATCAGTATAAATATATTTCTTTTTTGATATTTTATAAAATGAATATATTCTTTAATGTCATATTTGTAATCTCAAATTTTACTACCAGTGAAGCATTGAAGGTTATGAAATCAAATTCAATGGGTCATTGCATGCTTAAGAAAAATGATGAAGAGGAAATAAATGTTATGAACACAATAAAAAAAGAAGAATCAGGCCCTCTGAAATCTGATATAGATTTGAGCAATATGATAGAAATAGTTTCATTTTTTAAAACATGTCGCAAAGACATTCAAGAAGAAGAATGGAAAAATGTGGCTAATAAAAAAATATTAGAATCAGATGAGATATATACAATAGTGATATTGTTGGATAGAATTAAAGCAACCCTAAAATATGGGTTTGCAATAAATCAGGATTTTTTTAGTGATCGAATAAATGCACAAGCAAAGGATAGTAGAAGAAATCCTTTGAAACTGTGTGATTCAAACAGTAAAGGTAAGATAGAATTTTACAAAATGGTGGATACTAAAATAATTGCACGTGATCTAAAAAAAAATACAATGATAAATCTACTGTGGATGTTTTATCAAGAACAATTGCTCAAAAACATATACAGAGAAATGAAAAACATTTTACGTGCTAGTTTAAAAAAAAGTCAACCCGAAACAGAAGTAAAGATAAATGGTATGAAACTACAGGAATTTAATTCAAAAAAAAAACGTGAAAGGGTCATGCAAATACTTTTGAACGTACTAGAAAAATTAAAGGCTATAAAAGATCCGCCTTCTTTACCCTTTTTTGAAAGCCATGAACTGGAGATTTTCTATTTTAAAAAAAGAACAAAGAAATTACAACCACCAGGGAACGAAGGTAAATCAGATTATGAAAACTCAAAAGAAATCAAACTAACTGATCACGAAAGCTTTGGTGCAGAGGAACCTGACAGTCAAATAAATTTAGCTTATATAATAATCAGAATTTTGATCCTGTCTTTAACAGCGATGCAACAAGATTTGAAAAAATTAGAATCGTTGGATTTTGGAATTAAAAGCTTCTTGCGGCAGTTTGGTAGCATAGTCTTGATCCCTAAAATTCTAGACGTCAATAATGATGACTGGGGGACCAAAAAATAAATAAAAAAAACAATAAGAAAAAAATATATTTACATGCTAATATAAAACAATAAAATAAGCACTTTTTTTATATTGACACATACAATATTAAATTATTAATCCATAAGGACAATAAGTAGGGAAAGATTTGAATAAAATATACAACTATCATGATTGAAATTGAAATCAGCCGTATTAGTGTATATCAATAGAAAAACTTATTTTTACATATGTTTTTAGGATATTTATATCTTATTTTTTAATCTGATCCAAGTGATATATTCAAATTAATTTATGCTTCAATATATTACAAATGTCAACATTTTATAGATTCGTTCAGTCATTTATTATTAATACTAAATGACATTGGTATTTGTATTTTGCATATTGTGAATGCACGCAGTTTATTTAGTAAATACTCTGCATGTAAATAATTTTTTATGATTATATATGAGTCGAAATAAATCATTTCATATATTATTTGTGTTATAAAATTTTAGAGGCATAGAAATTTTGTGAAGCTATGATATATGACATAAAAAAACGTTTATGTACGAAAGAAATTTATAATATAAAATACTAGAACAAAAATAAATTCATATAAATAATGCTTCAACTGTACTCATATATATATAAATTGTTAAATAACCATATATATTATAAAAGAAAAGGTGTAAAATTAATATGATGTTTATATTTATAAAATAAAAACAAAAATTATAAAGTAAAATATATATTTTTGCGCATAAAAGTATTAAAGAATGTCTTAAACTATTCAGTATTTTGGATAATGGTATTTTTAAAGAAACACAATTTGATAATTTATATCAAATAGACATGTTTGAGGCATACCACAGATTTAAACATGTTCACCTTACTTATAAAAAATTTAACTCGGATTATGTAAATATTTTGCAGGAATAAATGCACTAAAACGACACATTTTATAAAAAATGCACTAAATTTTTTTATCTAAGCCATTTTCTACATGGTAATGTAACAATTCAGAAGTATTTCTGTTGCATAAATAACGTATAAATCTGATTATATAGATTATATTCTACCTGAGCGCAGTATACATTGTTGTTAACCGAGAATAATTTGTTTCTAAACCTTTTAAATAGAAAAAATCTTTTTGTTTTTGTTTTAGATTATATTTATTTATTCAATAAAAAATTTTAGCAAATATTTGAATTAATTTTCGAAATCTTCGTTAAAAAAATGAAATTTTTTAGTATAAAAATCTATAGATGATAGATTTGTTAAAAAGATCTTTATAATATATATTTGAAGTCTTTTACAATGGTTAAAATGTTATTTGTAGCGTTTCTAATTTTATTTTTACATGTCATTAATTATATATATTTATAATCTGATTTTCTAGATGAGTGAAATGTTTGTAACCTCGCTAAACCAAAACTGAGTTCATTAGAAAATATTTTGAAATCCGTAAATTATATAAGCGTCAACTACAGGCATATTTACAGGATAATATTTTGACGTGTTTAAAATTTGGTTTTTTACCCAATTTTTTCGCAACAAAATACAATAAAATATTACAAATTGCCTTTTATTGTGTATTATTTGCCTGCAACGCATTTGCAAGTATTTGGAAAAATGAATTAAGATTGTAAAATGTGAGTATTTACGATAGTAATGAAATATCATAAAATTTTAACATAAATGTTATTCTTTTGAAATAGACCTTCAAGAAAAATAAAAATATATAAAACGTTTTTGAAAATTTTTTTAATAAATTGTAAGTACGTTTCTTTTGTTTCATGAAAAATATATATCTATTATATTTACATCATAAGTTTTTTATTAAAATATTTATCCTATAGACTTTCATTTTCGTTATGGTGTGCACACATTTTTAGTACTATAGAAAAAGACTGAAAAAGGGTTTATATTCGTTTTTTTCAACTTAGCTTGGCGAATATATGTTGATTTTAGTGCACAGATAGCATAAGATAAACTAAGTATAAATTTATTGTATTTATTTTTCATTCGATTTACTCCATTCCGCATGTGCGTAGTCATTAGAAATCTATATAAAACACCGTTTATTTATTTAGCAATATTATTTACCATGAAATCTTTATAACCTTTAAAATATCGCTAAGAATTTAGAAGTCAATTAATAACTCGAATAGTGTACTAAAAATTTTTATAAAATGTAAATCCGATATTCTTTTTCTTTTATTATAATACAGCATATATTTTCATATCAACGATCTTATTAATTTTATAAACTCGATGTTTAACCATATCCTAACATTTTCTAGATTATACTTCTTTATGAACTGTTATTTTAGAAAATATCATTTTTTTTTTGCAATATAATTATAATATTTTATTTGTAAGTTGTAAAAAATATAGAATATGTAAATTAGATGAAACATATAAACACACAGTAGTTGATCAATTTTACAAAAAATACAATGAAAATTGATTATAATGAATATATTACCAATTCGTTTTTGAATATTGATATAGGATTTTGTATAGCTTTTGTATAAAAAATATATAAAATGCATTAATACAATTTTAAATGTTGATGCTTGCTTAAACCTATAGTATGACAATAATAAAAACAAAGAATTCATAAAATACAAAAAGAATATAAACTTAATTAAAGTAAATTTATAGATATACACAGAACTTTTTCTTTAGTCTACTTATTATGTGCTCTTGAAGGCGAACAGACAAAAAAAATTAGCTTGTTTGTCGTGTTGTTAACTTGCTGTAGCATTACTTATTTAAATCAATAGAAGTACCATTACATCTTGAAATTCATAAATACAGACTTGAATGATTATAAGCATCTTTTTATACGATTAATCATATCTATGAGGTTTTTTTAAATTCTACACTTCTTTCAATTGGAAAAAAATAGAGCTTATAAACAAATAAAAAATCAACTTTTTAATGTTATAACTAGTTTTTAAAATGCAAATAGGTTGATATGTCATCGAATTCAATAGATCTCAAAATATCGCCTTTCGAATATTAGTATGCTGGAAATCCATATAAGATCAAGCAGCTCAACTTAATATGATCGTATTTATCTTGCAAAATTATAGTAAAAGTATAGAGAATGTACAGAAAATTCTTTTAAGAGCATTAAATAATCTAAGTATAAAAGTAAGTCGTTTCTTATAAGAAATACAAAGTTTTACGTACAAAATAATAAAATGCATAATTTGTTTTGCATAAATTTATTTTCTAAACAGAATTGTTATGAAATTGTAGTGTATATCGTTATGTAACATGTTGAATTTTTGGAAATTTATAATTATTTATTTATACGAAATTTTAAAAGTTAAAATAATTGGCGTGGATTATCAACAACAAAGAAGATCAAAAAAGTTATATGATTTACATGATTGTTGGACTTTTATATATAAGATAAAACTATACACGATAAATATAAATCAAAACTGCGATGTCGATCATAGAATTATTGCACTTCTATACTATATTTATAAGTAAAAGCTAATTTTTATGACACATCAATTGTAAATACAATATTGTGATGAGTTTGGATACATAAATTTTTATTATTGTAACAATTGTTAATTTTTATCTTTCTGCTTTTTTTATAAACCATATATCGAAGACGCAAAAAAATATTTAAGTAAATGTTTCTAAATAACACAGTTGATAAATTTACTGCATTATGATATATATGTACAAAATTCCATGTAAGTATATTGCTTTTTATTATTTTTCATTAGAAATAATATAAAATGCAGATTTAAAATCAAATAATTACTTAATAAACAAATATAAAAATCAAAGTTTTAAACATTATGGGTAATACAAATTTGGAAGCATAAATTTTATTTACTGTATTAATTTGTTAGCTTTTTTGCATTTTAAAACGCATATAATAGTATAATCCTAGTTTATTGCATAGAAAATATACATGCAAAAAAAAACCCTTTTTTTTCCATATGCTCTAGAATATGGATATAGGATGTATTAGAAAGAAAGAATTATGAAGATCTTAAAAATATTGTTTAGACGTAAAAATGTACAATGAATAGATGCTAGATAGTTTTGTATAAAATATATACAGCGAATTGCCGTGTAAGGCAATCTTAAGTTAGACGCAAGTAAACAAAAAATTTTAAAGAAATTAACCTATAAATAAATATATAAGCTTACATGGTAGATAACATTCAATCGTATTATTACAAATAAATATGTGTGATTTATTAGATTGTTAATAATATATCATTTTATGTCTATAAAGATTCACATGCTTCTTTTTATTCTTTACGTTAATTGTAAAAAAGCAGATTCATCAATGTATTACATCATTTTAATAGATAGTAATTATTTTATACCATAGACAAAAAAAAATTATTTAACAATAAAATTATGGAGATCCTTATATTTTAATGAACACTGGAAATAATAATTTTCCATGTAGAAAATAAAATCCTAGTTTAATTATGATATAACACATGATAAATAATTTCCTACATTTCTTTAGCTTAGTTTATCGTTTTACTAGATGAGATTTCTGTGTGAAAGAGAATATATTAAATTAACCAGGAATAAATTTTAAATATTCTGTTTAACTTAAGATGTTTAAATCACCAATTTCAAAAAAATTATATAATCCTGAAAAAAGTGAAGCTTAAAAATAATAATATACATATAATTGATATTATAGGCGTGTTAAATCAACTTCTATTGCTGGAAATGTTGTAAATATAAAAAATATATAATGCTCAAGATAAATTTTTTCATAATAAAATTCCTTTTTTTTTATATGTGTTTCTTTTACAATGTTTCAAAGTTACATCACTGTGTAACTACATACATGTGCAAAATAGACGCATAAATCATACAAAAATATGAAATGATCGTCGATTAGTCTATAAAATGAATTTTTTCCTTTTTTATACACAAGCGCTCTTTTTTTATTATTTTATCATAGAACGATGCCAGATGAATCTAATTTAAATATATCAATATGCTTCGATTCATGTTGAAATGCTGCCGAATCTAGAAAATTTTATGCTGAAAAAGTTAAACAATCATATATTTCATATGAAAATATATGTTTTAATTTATTTATTTGGATAAATTGGTACATTTTATATGGAGATAGAAAAAACTATGAGAACGAAAAAAATACAATAAAACGATAAAGCAGCTCAGAATATTTTTTTTTAAAACACGAAATAAATCTTTGTATTTTCGGTAGATCCTAAAACCATTTCTATAGTGCCTTTAAAATAATATTCTTGTGTAATTTTGTTATAGTTTTTGTTTATTTAAGTAGATAAATATTTTTTTTAAAATCGAAATGACATTATACCGTAAATAAACAATTTTGAGCAAGTAATTTTATATTCTGTTTCTTTATACGATTTTAAAAATAGTCAAAAAGTTACTTAATAATTGAAGTTTTTTGTTACTAGTGTTTATTTTCTATTTTTTTGCTCATACTTATTATAAAAATAACTTATTGTAATCTGCTAAAATTTTAAAGATTTATTTTAGAATCATAAAGGTGTTTATATAGTATAGTTATATAAAATGGCTTATATAGCTCCTAATAGAGTATATAAAGGTTTTGAATATACAATTTATATATTGCGCACATAGTTTAGAATTTTTTAAATTCATATGGATTTTTGTCGTTCGTCTTCTAATATGATGATAATATTTATTTTCAAAAATACATAATTTATTTAGAAATCACTACAATAAAAAAGTTCTATTTAGCTTGATAGGCTGAAAGTCATTACTGTTATACGATAAATATTTTTAAATTTAAATAACTATAAAAAAGTTAATCATCACTTTAGATCTATGATATTACAGTAGAGAAAAATTTTCAAGACAAAAATCTCGCGATTTAAAGGAATTCACATTCAGATGTTATAAATATATTTTAAAAATTTAAAATTTAGGCCGTCTTCGCTTTTATTGTATGTAAATATGGCGGGTATTATATAAATTTGACTTAGATTATATTATAAGCAATCTCGCATAAAAAATATATTTTTCTGTATTCAAAAGCAATTTAAAATATATATTCGAAGCATAAATTAGAAGAGGTTCTTGACAAACATGAAAAATTATTACACTGAAAATCTTGAATTGTTTTACATACATCTCTTTAATATACTTTAAAAGCAAGAAAATAAGAATTTTAGAACGCCGGAATCATTTTTTTATGAGGGCATAGAAATCAAACTATTAAAATTGTTTTTTATCGTTTATTTCTACCTGTTTCAAGAATAATAAATAAAATTTTCAAAAAATTTTAAAATTAATATGAAATAAAAACACAAAAAAAATCATGAAAAAAAGGAGCAAAGATTTTAGTTATAATTATTTTTGGGTTATTCATCTTCGAAGATTTAATCTTGAATTTAACACATTGAGGCTTTGCATCAAAAAATAATTTTTTTATTTCTGATGAAATATAATCTTTTCGATGCAACTAGTAAAGATAAGGTAAAAAATGCCATCTGCAGAATACACAAAACGCTAAAAATCTTTTAAAACTTAATAATATAGCCTCGAAAATTGAAATTTGGATATGTGATTTTACAGATGATTTTAATATCTAATATCATCAAACTTTTCGTTTGAGCTATCATTAGTTTTTTTGAACTAAAGTAGTCTAAAACCTACAAAATAACGCAATTTCTATATAAACCAGACACAGAACATATAATAAACAGATCATTTTAAGATAAAAGAATCTAAATATTATAAAAAGGTTTGCATTTCTAGATTATTCATTAAAAAACTGTTTTTTATAATATTTTGCGGAAATCATAATATATCTTATATGAGAGACGCGATATAAAATATCACAATAGTGTACATATATAAAAAATGTGATTGGTTGTTCAATAATATGAGAAAATTTATTTTGAGGGTTTTTTTAGTTGTTAAATCTGCAAAATATACAAAATTGTCTTTCGTTCGACTTCTTGGTTAAAACGGTTTACTATTAGTCATAAAGGACAAAAAACATTGTTTTGTTCACATAAAAAAATATAAAATTTTCAAATTTAAATAAATCCCAGGAATTTTCTAGATAATATATTTAATTAAAAAGTCAAACAATTTTCTATTTACGAGAATTTATGTGCTTAAATGATTCATCTGCAGAATATATAAAATGTAAAAATCTTTAGAAATAAAACATATTTATTAAAAAAAATCGATGCGGATAACAACAAGTCTGGTGATTCCAACCAAAGAATGCCTTGAATCTTGTAATTTGTAGTCTGTTTTTTTTTCGGTCGATTATTTTTCTCTTTTTTATGTGTTTTGAGTTCTTAGTATCCAAACATGCTTAAAACTGCATGGTTTTAATTAGTTGTGATCGTTTTAATATTATTTGGTTTTTTGGAATTTTATAAAAAGTTTTTGCGCGAATTATTAGTCCTTAATTATTTATATGTTATTAGTACAGAAATCTGATAATTTTAGTTTGTGCGATTTTACTATGACATTTAATCAAAAAGAATGCTGCATATTTGTAATTTTATAAATGATAGCTAATCAATTGATATGAATTTTTTTTATGTAATTTCATTAAAGTTGATATTTTCTCGAAAATATTAGAGCCTCATAAGGTACCCATCTCAAGATATGTATGTATAGCATTAAAACTATTTTTTAAAATTTATTAAATATTAAGCGACTATAGAATTCCAATAGTTACGTTGCAGTCTTCAATAAAAACTATCTGATGGTGAACAGGCTAATTTATAACTATAACTCACAAATTATAATGTATTTCAATAACCGTAAAACACGAAAAAAACAACCTATGTTTAAATAGATATATAAAATGTTGCATTAAGTAAGCACATGAAATTAAAAAGATTTTAATCTAAATAATGATAACTTTGAAGTTTGATTGAAGCAATGTATGAGATGCGCTAGTTATGCGTTCAACTTAAAAATATTCATGACATGCACCAAAATTTTCTTTTTGATTTACCGTAAAGGTATCAATACTTTCATATCATTATAATAAGATTGTGTTGCAATTTAAGTCTAATCTTTATTATTATTAGAAAATTATATGTCCAAATTTTCTTTTATAATGTAAATTATAACTTAGAATCTTAATAAACATCTTACATAGTCCTTCAGCAATGGAAACTATCATGTGAAAAAGAAAAATAAATTGAGATTTAATATATTTAATGTATGTATTCTTTTATACTTGAATATTACTATTTTAATATCATATTTGAATTGAAAATATTTGATATCTGCATATATTTTTTTTCATACTGAAATCAAGTTTTGATATAATCTAAAATTGTATCGTTTTTACATTTTCTTAGGCACAACGTATTTATCTTATTTTCACATCAAATAAGATTATTTGATTTATTGAAACCTATATATCCATTTCAATTTTTTCCTCTATGAATGAAAATATTTATATGCTCATACAAAGAAGATTAAAGGTAAAAGACGAAAAGAAATAAATTGATATATAATATAAAAATAGACTTAAGATTTCTGGGCGAGACTAATAATATATAAAATGTACAAATGAATATATATATTCGTACCGTTATTTTTAGATATTCACTAGGAATATCGAAAACTAATGCACTTGATTTTTCTTGTGGAAATAGAACTATATTACGGAAAAAAGTTTATAAAAAATCTTTTGGAATTTTATACATTTCAAGCTTGTAATAGATAATATTTAAAGATCCTAAAAAATGCAAATTAAATTTTTTTTAACTAAAAAAGAGGAATTTTAATTAATGAACAAATTATATATGTTATATAGATATTTTAAGATGTATAAATTTCTATAGACATCCATGATTATTTATAAAATCATTTGAATTTCAAGTTTTAATATGTTTTTTTTGTAATTTAATGAAGGATCTAAATTTATGTAAATGGAGATCTTAATGCTATAATCACATTTCTATTTTAAAATATAATCCAATTATAATAAAAGAACCAATAAGTATTGCAAGCTAAATCGAATCCGGAATGAAAATTTTTTTTAAAAATATATTCATAATATAATTAAAGTGAGAAGTCGGCAGCTAATCAGTTATTAAACCTTTTTTTATAATCCAATGTTCAGAAATATAAATTAATATTTTACAAAGAAGAATACTCGTATTTTAATCCATCTCTTATATTATAAATATGCTATTTTTTGTTTTTCTCAAGAAAAAACCGCATAAAATTATCCATATTATATCCATGAAAACGCAAATTAATACCCTTGTTAAAATATTAAAATATTAAAAATTTTTACTTTTTTAAGTTTTTATAAAGCAATATTCTAGTTAAAAAAAGAGGAGCGCACATATTTTATCAACTTTTATAAGATTTAATGGCTAAGGAATACAAATATATTTTTTGAGCCTTTATTTTATTTATTGAGGGTAAATTTACTTTCTATCTATTATATCTTATATAAACATAACGTCAGGTTGCTCTTTAGAAAGATTATATGATGCTTTTACATCTCTTCATTAGTAAAAATGCGGTCTAAAATACATATTTATGTCTTTAAAGCAGGATTTCACGGAATGGTCTTTTAAATTCCGAAATGTGAACTTTTATCGCCCCTCTGAGTATGCAGAGAATATGTTTAAGCTGTTATACAGTAAAATAAATCTTCTTAATATATAAAACACTTTAATATGCTAATTATACTTTTTTAATTGATTTCTCGGTGCACGTATATAATTTAAGCCACATAGTGTGGTATGATTGTGATATTTTACAAGGAACGAGGGTCTGATATGCACATAGAAAAATTCTTTCTTTCTATTTATCTTTAATCATACTTTAATATGAATTCTTACAATACTAAACACAAATTTAGAATATTATACTTATGTTTTATTTTTATAGGCTAAAAATTAAGATTTTATTACGTGAACGGTCGTCATTAGCAGATGACTTCATACGAAATGTCACATATAATATAGTTAGTCATAAAAAATATGTTAAGAAGTTGAAAATCCTGGATGAAGTGGAAGCATACATGCAAGCACTCTCACACCGCAAGACACTTGAACTCATCTCATTTAGAGAAGAAGAGCAATTTAATGGATATAGATCAGGGCAGGGGATAAAAGATGTATTAAGGAGTTGTGCGATATTCCCAACACGCTGATTACGTCTAAATAGATAAAATCGATAAAAAGAAAATTACTTCATAAATAAATATCCAATCAAAAGTGTTTATAAAAATTGTGGTCTAAATATATTAACAAATATGTATGTACTGCTTTTCCATTCCTATTCTTTTTTGGAATAAAGAAATGCGATTATTGAATAATTCTAATTTACACGTCATTATTGAGGCTTGTTTTTCTGTCATTTAATACTTGTTCTGTAGGCATATTGCAAAATCACTAAAAATCTGGCCATATTCATTTTTAGAAAATATAAAAGAAATTCAAAGAATTGACATATTTCCAGATAAATCAATACATGGAATAGTAATTTTTGAAATCATTATGCATATACTTATGATCAGTAGAAGAAAAACATGGAATAGTAATTTATGAAATCATTATGTACACACTCTTGATCAGTAGAAGAAAAACAAAGACGGTGTGATAAAAATTTTAACTTTGATTATTATAATACAACTGTTTTATTTTCTTGAAAAAAATTCACCTGATGTTATCGCAAGATATCAAGCCTTTATGCGAAATTTTTTTTTCGATATTCAAAAAGGGCTGATATAATTTAAACGTATATAATTTTTTATTCTAAATAAATATGATAGTATTAACAAAAAATAAAATAAAAAAATAGTTTCTTTATTTCCCAACTTCACTAATATATTAGTATCTATCTTCATTTTATTTTTTAATATCAGGTTTAAGATCCAATGGTTCATATTCTACTTAAATAAAAAAAATATGAAGTTCCTAGGATATTCAAGTTTTTTAGTGTGAATATCTTTAATTTAGACATTTTTCTTCTTTTTTAATTAGCATTTGATTATTTTCCAATATTATTTTCTAAAGGATCAATAGCATTACATCTTTAATCAATAGTTTTATAATTTTATTAAACTCTTCAGATATAAGAAAAATTATAACCATTTAATATATGCCCAGTGTTTCTTAATATTTCTTTTCTTAATAATAGCCTAGATTTCTTAAACATCTTTTTTTCTTATTCTTTTTTGAAAAATAAAGAGTCTAATCTAGAAATCACAAGTATTAAATAAGTAAAAAAACTCTTCTTTAGACATCAGTTTTGAAGATGTAATGAATATTAATTATATAAATATTTCTATAATGTAAATATTTTTTTTAGAAAAATAAAATTCAAGTATAATAAAAAAAGATAAACAGTTTAAATTTGACCACACCGACGGGTTACCGCTACGATTAAACATCCTCTTAATACCAATTTTAGATTTTATAACTAGCACTTGCATCCTAAAATTGATTAAATATGTTTCAACGGTACAATCAAGTATGCTTTATAAACTAAAAGGTATTATTTACAATGGAATAACCTAAGAGTGTTTCTTTTCATGTAGATAGCTAAAATAATTACTTGTTTGCTATTTATAAATGTACTCACGTGAGTATAATACGCAATAATTTAATTATAGTGAAAGAATTAAATTCGAATATCTAGACCTCCGACAATCGCTACTTTTTAATCGTGATAAATATTTTCTATGTCAACCAGATTTTCATTTTTAAAAATAAAAAAACAAAAATTTTAGAAGCAGATAATATTTCGCATCCACGATTGTTTTTTATATTTAAATTTTTTTTTCTTAAATATAATAAATGCAAATATGCAACTTAGATACTAATTCGTATCAATAATTGTGTTTGGTGTTGCATATTATACTTTCATAAATATAATAAAATATAATAGCAAACTTAAGATATAAATCCGCATCTATAATCGTTTACTATGATGCATAAAAAAAATTTACAAACAAATTGTATATTGGAAAAATTGATGAGAATCCGGATCGATAAAATATTTTGTACGATAAAAAAATAGCTAATTGATCTACATGATATTAATATATTTTAATAATATATTACCATGATTTATACATTTTTTTGTAAATAAATACTATAAAAAGAAAAAAATTTTGACTGAGTCGTTCAAATATTTTTTATGATGACTAAATAATATTATTCAGAATATATATATACATTCATAAAAATAGTTTTTTTTTCGATAATAATTAAGGGCTCAGAGAAAAAATCATTTAGAATAAAGCAAACCTAATGTTAATATTTCTTCTGTAGATACATATAAATTTGATTTAGTAAAAAATATAAAAAATTTAACAATTATAATACCATTCATGGCTGGAATAGGTTATAAAGATTTTTAGTTTAAATTATAGCACATTTTATAGTAAAAGAATATGATATTAGATGCACAAGCATGTTTTATATACATTATGAATGTTTTTAATTGGAAGACTAAATACAAATATAATGTATATCTGACAATATTTATGATAAATTAACCATTATAAATACCTTTTGATTGAAAAGATAATGGGGAAACTGAGAAAATAAAATAAAAGTTAATATTTAAAATCCATAGAGTTATGATTAATGTTCCAAGATTAGAATTTTAACGGTATTTATATATATTGTATATTTATTAAGATCCTACCTAAAACACTTGATTGCAAGATGATTAATGTCCTATTGTTCGGTATTTTAAAAGTTAGAACATCTGACGAATTACTTAGAAAAACTTAATGTGGACATATTTTATGCGTTTTTGCGTTTAAAAAATATATTATACATGAAATATATGCTAATTAGATTGTATTTGATCTATATATTTATTTAAATATACTTATTGCTTAAATTTAATGTGATTTCATTTTATATAAAATAAAAGTAGGATAGTTATACTTATATTTGATTTCATCTTATATAAATTTACCAAGAGATACTGGTCTCTTATATTAGATTTTATCATTTTAATTATATTATTTAGCTAAGAAAGAATGCTAAATGCCAGTTTTTTTATACATCTAAATTAATATAGGTTAAAGGTATAAATTTTCTCACTCTAGGCGCCTTCACCCAATTTTTTTTTATAAAAATTTTAAGTTTTATCATTAATAAAATGCTAAAATGGTATTATAGAAGCGAAAAGTCAAAAAGTATAATTTTTTTAATGGGAAGCAAGTTAAAATATTGGAATTACACTTATTTCTAAATTAAGCAGGATTTTTTGTCAAAAAAGATTAATTTTTACTATTATAAGGATACTTAATTTATCGAGAACGTTTAAAGTATATATATTTGAATCATCAAGAAAATAAAATCCATTTTTATTTCTAATATCGAAATTTATATTTCTCGGCGTTAAAAAAAAGATTATAAATCATGTATGGTATTTTACAAGTAGTCTATTCTATAAAACTGTATATTAATGCATTTAGAATTACAAAATACTAGCTTAAAATTTTTATAAAAAATATATAAATTTTTTATTCATCCTAGAAAATGTATCATATCACGTGATAAAAAAAATACGAATCATGAGCATGTACAAAAAGAGTTTTCTTCACATATCTATTTTCTATTTTATACATTCTAGATATAATTCAAGGCATCAATAGTTTTAATATCGTTTCCAATTTACATACTGACTATATTACGTTGGTTTAAGAATTTTTAAATATATACGTCATAGCTTAAATTCATTTTCATGTATCTTCGAATGAAAGATATGGCTCAGAGATAATGATATAGCACGAAAAAATAATAGAAGTAATATGTGTATTAGTGTATAGTTTATAGATAAAGAAATGCATTACAACATAAATAAAAATTTAGAAAAGTTGCGATATACTTATACTGGACTAATTTTGGGCTTTATCTTAATTTAGCTATCCCATAAAATAGAATGAAGTTAGATGATTTATAAAGACGGTTTTCACTTTAAATTTTTAAACTTTAAAGATAATTTAAGTTATTTAATAAAGAAAATATTAAAATTCTAATTGAATTTACTTTATTTATGTTTTACGTCTTCTACTTTTAGGAAGTTCGCTTTATACTAATAGGAACTATTGCTTTACTGATGCTTCTCCATGTGGAACTCCCCCAGCATATCTTGTCACCCGAATTCACTCGGATTCTGCCATTTCTCATAGGCGGTAGTCATTATGAGGTGGTCAAAGGATTATGTCCACTGTTAATCGCTAAGAGTTACAAGCTACAACCACACTTACCTATATCCTTGCTTCACGGTGTAGGGTTTTTTCATTCTGGAGGCACAGTTCAACGGCTTACACAGCAACCTCCTATTTCTCATGACTTGTCAAGTCTTTATGGTTTATCTTTTCTTGTTCACTGGCCGCCCACTTGGGTATTTTTCTTTAGAGTAAATTCGTTTCGGAAATTAGTGGGTGGGTAGAAGTGGAACCCGCGACCCCTCACCTTGGGGTCCAACTTGTAAACCACTCAACCATACCACCCATAATAAAAATGATATATATAATTATCGAAAATATATACAAAAAAAAATTCATTTAAAATTATCGTGACATATGGCTTTGCATAACACAATTTCTAACATAATTGAATTTGAAGAAGGATGCCCGGAATAAAAAAATATAGTATAATCCAATAAAGACCGATGAGCTTAAAATTTCCTACATAATTGAATCTGAAGAAGAATACCCGAAATAAAAAAATATAGTATAGTCCAATAAAGACCGATGAGCCTAAAAGCTAGATCTTATTAAGAAAAAATATATAATTTATCTGTCACAATATAATACCACCCATAAATTTTTTTCAAAAAATACCTTGACCTGTATAAATCGATTTTCAACAAGGTTATACGACACCAATATGATGAAAACCACACAATGCAGTTTTTATATGGCTTTGATAAGCCGATTAACCGTAAAATTGCATAATTTAGTTGTTTATCGGCAATAATTATCATTTTTTACAAATTAATTGCAATTTGTCTAGAGTGTAGGAGTATAGTAGATTCAAGCAAAAAACACATATTTATATATTCCAACATCAAATTAATACTTTTTCACTCCTAACGCAAATACCCGCAATTATATTTTCATCGATTTTTTTAAGAGTAGATAAATATCCAAAAACTAAATTCTACACTATCATAAATATAAAATTATGCATAAATAGTAATAGACATGGGAGTAAAATGGAACTCATAATAATTATCGTGGTATTTATGATGTCTATGTAATTAAGCACAAAGTTGAAATTTGTGGACTTTGAAAAAAAAATTAATATTAACGTAGATTTAATAGATGAGATCTTATCCAAGAAAAAAAAAATGATGTTCCAATGGTAAATATATCACGTCATACTTGAAGAAAAAACGCAAAATAACAACCTTAAAATCAGGTAAAAGTTGGAATATATATTGTAATCATTTTAATTCACATCTAACAGTGCGTTAAGATGTTAATATTCGCATAGTTAAACTTATATTTATTCTGTTAATAAAACCAGTTTAAGTTATAAATTCCTTTTTTTCGTTCTAATAGGTACTAAAGTTAAGATGACAATAGATCCATGATTTTGTGTGAATTGAGAAAAAATGCTATGTGACTAATTTTTTATTTATCCTTTAAAAGTCAATCTTACAAGAAAAGAAGCATAAAATAATTACGGATAAATTAAGAAAAAAAACAAAATTATTTTTGTTAATGTTATTTAAGACGCAAAACAGACTTTAAAAGGTTTAACATAAAAGTTTTAGCATGTAAAAAGATTTTTTCTGACTTATTCTTGGTTTAAAAATATAATAAGCTGCAAAATACGAGATAAATAGACAAATATGTAGTGCACTAATATTTTTATATTTAGTAGTTAACTGTCATTATATAAATTTTTTTTTAAAAACGTAATATTCCTATGTTTTTTGAAGGATGATAATTTATAGAGCAAATTTTATATAAAGTGATGCGTATAATATGGAACTTGATATTTAGTAAAGATAAAAATCACGCTGTCTGTGATTTAATTTTAAGATAAAAAGGTAGTTAATGAATAAAATGTGTGTGAATAAAAGGTGAACCAAATAAATATTGAAGTTTTAAAGCATATAGCGAATAACGAAAATATGAAAATTACTTTAGATACTTAAATTAAAAGAAATTAAATCATAATTTTACAATTGTAAAAAAGAATAAATGAATCAAATTATAATTAAACCCCATAGAGCATTAAATATTTGATCAATTATCACTGCATATTCAAAATATTTTTGTGCTGTCTTAAATACACATCTAGTTTTGCGCGTTTAATTTTGAAAATTTCCATAAAGTTTTTCATTGCACAAATTCATTCATATTTATACATTGAAATAAATAGTTTTATTAATATTTTAGCTAATTCATAACAAGGATGTTTATGTATTAAAATTAATATCAAAACATATGTTTGCCATGAAATTATAAAAAAATTTAGATTTCAGCATAAAAACGACCTTATAATGTACATATACTATGCAGAAAGCTTAAGTGAAAATATTATATTTTATATGTTAATTTGCTAAAAAAAATGAATATGTAGATTAAACTATACTGTATAACCAAAAGTGTGGGTAACTTGCTTGAAAATAGAGTCAAAAAACCTTGAAATATATTATTCAAATAAGTACAATTATACAATTGGACGGATTTTTTTTACAATTTTTATGCCATAAAAAACGTATTTTTGGAAATTATAATATTTTTGTACGCAAACCGTCAAATAAAAATATTTTTTAGATTTTTTGCATATTTTTCTAGCTAATAACCATATAAAAACTCAATGTAACATTTTTTATGCATGTATTTCCCAAAAAGATCAAAATTGGAAAGAGTCGATAATTACTGGAAGCAAATAAAAAGTCAGACTTACATTTTAAACATATGATATTGATTTATTAAAGTATTCAATAATTTTATTAAAACTCTTTCTCAGCAAGAAAAATCGCTTAATTATCTAAACGCTAATTCAAGATAAAAAATTATTTAGTGTATTTTTTTTGCAATGTTCTCACTATTTATTATATATAATGCGTTTTTAAGTTTAGTTCAGTTGAAGACCCACATTATAAATCTATTTGAATTGCTTTTGAATTACAGTAGAAATTTTTTTAGTTTTGTATATATTTTCCTTAAATTTATTTACCATCTCGTTGTTCATCTATTCTTTTTTGCATTTTTTAACAACTAAATTTAAGAATTTTGTAAATTGGGTAAGTTATTAGTCAACAGAAGCATAAAAATAAAATAAACAATAAAAAAAAGGAATTGCCATGCAAAAATATTGACGAATGACTTAAAAAGATATACTTCAGATCCTAAATAGATGTAGTAAAAAAAAATTCAGATAAAAATCTGCTCAACATATAATTAAAATCCAAATTTTTGATATTTTTTAATCTTCATTTTGAAGACGCCGACCATAAACAAGGTTGAAAGTGCTGGTGTTTCGAAAAAAAAGAATTGTAAATGGTTTTAAATTCTAAGAAGATTATATACATAAAAAAGCCTGCGAGATACTTTAAAATGCACATGTATTATTGCTGTTTATGAGAAGAAACTTGCATGCAAAAAATTCAATAGGTATACTAGCAAATATGTATGATGCATTAGAATTTATAAAATAATACTTGATTAAAGATCGGCTTGTGATATATATAGGGAAGATATGTACTGTAAAGAAATTCCAATACAAATGTGAATATTACACCACTTTCCACTCAAATTCCAAGGTAACATATCAAACGTATATAGTGAGCTTGAAAACGATAGTTTGTAAATTATAAAAAAACTAGATAGATGCCAACACAAAGTTTGATTCAAACAGTGTGGAAGGCAAAAATGGTGCTTAATAAATAGATATACCTAGATTAAAAATTTAAAAATTTTATAAAAAAGAAATCAATATTATCTTAGATTTTATACATGAAATTTTATAGTAAGATATTCTTTTCTGCAAACTTTGTGTTCGTTTTAATCAAAAAAAACCTTTAAATTATGAAATGGTAGAAAGGCTCTTCCAAGGTTATTCCGAGTGAGCTTTTCTTAATTTCAGAAAAATAAGAATTTCAACAGAATAAGCTTACCAATGGTATTTTGTATCTTATTATGGCATTTTAAATCCAAAATCTAATATATACTTTTATTAGGCTATAAGAAGAAAACCTAGGGTTTACTATAAGCCTAGTACTCAAATACAAATGCCTATTAGCATTGTTAGATTAAAATGATTTTTAGTGTATCGGTCTTTATATTTTTATTTATATTGCCCATAATTTTTTCAAAAATATATGATTTTAAATGAGTTGATGCTTTCTGATTGTAATATACGTTTGCTTTTTTTTATTGCATAAAGCAATTACCTTTTTTATAATGAAAAAATAAAAATGAATATTAAATACTAATATTCTGATAATTTTTGGCTAATAAAAGTGACAGCTAAATAAACAAAAAACTGTGTATTATCGAAAAGTATCTTTAAGAATCCGATCATTGTATTGTGTTCTATATTAACATTGATAATTCGTATCTACTTGGTAGTAGATACAAGGCTTCTAGCATTCAATACGTAAATATAATAATATTTTGATTTAAGAAACATTTAATGTATGAAAGTATGACTTAAGTAAGTAGAGGATAGAGAGTGAATATGAAAAAGCTGTAAAACATTTATGCTTCTATATCATTTAGGACTGTATCATATAAACAACATATAACCCAGCTTTCGTGTGTAATAAGGCTTTTTATAAATATATAGATGCAATAAAAAATTTTCGAAGCAAATATCATTGTTCGAAAAAAAATATACATATTTTAATAATATATGTATTCTTTTTTTTTCAATCATAAGCTATTTTTTTGACAGAATTCAAGAAATTTACTTTTTATATTTAAAATTTTAAATTTATATTGTATATAAGCATATCTAAAATAAAGTTCTTTTTAACTAATAAATATCTTTTTGTTTCAAAACAATTTAATATTTTAGAAATTTTATAATTTTGCTTTTATAAAAATATCAAAATGAAAATAGAAATATTTTTTTGCCAAAGCGACATTATAAATTTATTAACTTGAACAAAAATCTATAGAATCAGATCTAGATGAATTTTCCAAATTTATAAATTAATTTCAGTCTAAAACGTTATTTGTTTCAAATTTTTACAATCTGATATAAATACAGAACTTTCTTATATTTGATATAATGAATACATTCTTTTAAGTGATAAGTGCAATCTTATATTTTACTATCAGTAAAGAGAAAGTGAGGCCAAACAAAACGTGTGATTGTTTGCCGATGAACAATGAAGAGAGGACAATATATATGATGAACACGAGGAATCAGATAGAATTTGATGATCTATCATCTTATTGTAAAGTTAACAAGGAGAAAGAAATAGGATCCTTCTGTGAAATATTAGATGATCACCGAAATTCAGATGATAAATCGGTTAAAGGGATTTTTATTAACAATTACAAGAATGAATGTTCAAAAATAAAAGAGGGGATTGATTTATGCAAAAAGAAAATATCAGAATCTGATATGATCTCTAAAACAAATGGCGTAATAGAAGGATTAAACGGAAGCTTTAAATATGAGGGCTCGAATTTTTATCAAGATTTTATTATGGATCGAAAGAAAAAAGATAAACAAGATCGTGAAAATTCATTACACACTGTAAAATCGAAAAATTCTATAATAATAGGAATACAAGAGATTAATAATACAGTTGACAGGAAAAAATATTCTAAAACAATATTTAGAGATAAAAGAGGAAATTTGCTGTATATGATTTATGACAATACTAAGTTCAAAAACTCTCATAAGTTAATAATCATGATTTCAACAATTCTTATGAAAAATTTCCTCTTCAAAACAGGAGTTAAGAGAAATAAAATAAAGCGGGTAGAAAATTCGGTGGATCTAAACCAATAAAAGTACAAGAAATTATTTTTGATATTATACAAAAAATCAAAGGCTATAAGAGACCCTAATTCTTTGCCTTTTTTTGATAACTACCAACTGAGTATTTTTGATCTACTAAAAAAATCAATCTTAAAAACCTCAAAAAAAGTTAAACTAACTGATCATGGCAAATTTGGTAATGAACCTCCTGACATCAAAATAACTTTAGAGGATGCTCTTAAAAGAACTAAGATCCGGTCAACAACTGATTTGAACAATGAAAGAAAATATGGGTGTTCAAAAATGGAATGCAAAACCTCATGGAAAATTCATAGGAAACATCTGGCTACTCCTATTCTTGGCATCGGATTTAACGACTGGGGTGCGACAAATAAATAAAAGAACTCTATATGATATATTTTTTTGTTTTATTGTATTTATAAATATTGTGTCAATTTTATCTTTGTTTTACAAAATCATAACATCACAAAATATTATTTATAAACACAGAAATCGGATGCTGATGGATAATAAATAATAAAAATCAAGACTATCATATATATTTTAATGGTTTTACTGAATAAGTCTCAATTTTCTAAAATTTTTGTATTTTTTATGATTTGAAGGAAATCGAATTGTTGAATGTGATATTTAGCTTTTTTATGGCTCAAAATAAATGTACTATAATATCAATCAGCTAATATTCAAAACAATTAAAATCGATTGAATAAGTGTACTTTTAAATTTGGATAATATAAGTACATTAAAATTCACCTTATTAATATAATTTTTTTTTGATATGGGTATCTGATAATAGGTTAAAGAAGGAAAGAAAAATACAAAGACTAAATAACAAAACAAATCATGTCTAAGTATAATTGCAGTAACAAGATTTTTTGACGTAAAATAATCACACAAAATATTACTAGAGTTCTCTTAACCACTGAAATCTGCAAGATTTACCACAGATAATTACAAATAGATATAAGCTGTTTACGCCCAGATCATAAAGCTTCTATAAAGAATGCGAAAAATGGCCTCAAAGGATTTCTTAGATATTGTAATGATATTCATAAATGTTTTATAAAAATTACCCATCTCAAAAAAATACTTATAAAATACGACGAAAAATAATAAAAAAGCCTTAGGGGTGATCGAAAACAATAAAGAAAGCTAAAAATACTTTCTTATTAATTAAAACATAAAATGTGCATTATAAAAACAAAAAAAGGCACTCCGTAAACAAAAAAAGCAATTTTTTTATGAGAGAAAAATAACTCAAATTAAAAACATGCTAAAACGAGCACATAAGATCTCCAAAAATCGCACATAAATTTCACAATATTTAAAAAAGCCGAATATATATAAATCAAGATTCGGCCAAGAATTATGCCGAAACATGAAAATTTGATATTTATTTGCAAAATTAAACACCTGTGAGAAAAAGCCAAAGCTACTGGGCAACACATAACTTCACTATCAATCAATTCGATTTTTTTTTAACACAAACGCTGCTGCTTATGACAGAATTTAACAATGTTTCATAAGAAAATGGCCAATTTAAAGCAACAGTATACGAGATGGTGTAAATGATACGTTTAAATAGAGGAAGTAAATATATTTTACGGTAATACTAATAAAAAAAATCACAACAAAAAATCCTATAAATAATATAAATTCAGGCTTACTGGATAAATGGTAACCATAATAAGGATATCTTCTTGATAATAACATTGTAGTACTAAGCAACATGAATATAAAAGTACATTGTCTATTATATTTTTTATCCTTTAAATTTACGAGCTAAGAGGCGACGATGATATATTTGCAGTGAAAAAAGTATGTTCACTGATTTACGTGTAGTGGTTAGAATATAAGAAAACTTGTTACTCATATGATTAGGATACTTACTTAGCTGTTTATGAAGCTATGTATATGAAAATGAACATTTATATTTCTCTCTATACTTAAAAATGACAGATATAAAATTTCAATACTAAATCATGAAGGCAAATATATGACATTAAATGGAAAACAAATGCCATCGTTAAAAGTTTAAACCACACATTTTTGTGCTGTGTACAAAAACTATAGTCAAATTTTAAACTTCCTTTCACAGCAGTATCTATCAAAGATAAATTTCCTACATTTGGAAACAACAATATTTTTCTGCAGAATCACAAGAGGTTCTACATAAAGACGCGCAAACTTGAAAATAAGACACAGAAGCAGACATTAAATTTATAATATAAGAATAGGAACTTACACGAAAAAATAAGAAACATATATTGTATACATCAAAGTAAAAGTAACATTACTGCCAGAAAAACACGACCAAATACACATTGGAATATATAAGAACCGATACTCGAGACTAATATGGACTAATTTTATAACCTAGAAATAATTTATGGAATTTTACAAAATAAATGTAAAACTAGACTACAGAGTACTTAGTAATCACTGCTATGAATTATTATGCCGTATCGCAATGTTCTTTTGGGTAAGTGAAAACAAAGACTTTGTATTACTAATTTCTGTTATAATCATAAGAACCCTTTCTTAAATAAATAGGTCTTTGAACAAAAAGAAAATGTTATATATTCGATAAGAAATAAATCTCGACGTATATTAGAAAAAAAGTGTTATGATCTAAAATAAAGCTGATCCACTTGAAACAATCATTATTATAAGAAGAAGAAAAATAACCGTGAAGAGCTACTTTGAAAAATGAAAAAGCAGAACTACACCTGGCCTAATCGACTTGAAAATGTTTTAAAATGTAACAAAATACTCAAAGTTTTACCTAAAGTCTAAGTGGTAACAAAAATGGCATCTCTTCAACTTACAACCATAAAACTCCCCATCAAATTTTTTTTTATAGCTTTGATAACTCAAAGTTATATTTTATACGTTATATTGCGTGAATATAGTATGAGTATATATTTGGCGAGAAATCCTGACTTTGTTTCATATTTGAGGATGCATATTTCTTAAGTAGAAAATAAAAATACACACAGTGATAAATTTTTAAAAATCTTGCACATATAAAACTATTAAAAAACTGTTAGTGTACGATTACACGAAGAGACGGAAGGAAAAAGTAAGACCCCATTACTTCATGCTAGTGAAGAAAATATCTTTAATGTAACACAGAACATTCAATTATTCAGTAAAAATGTATATTGATTTACTTTCTGTATAAAAATTCTAGATTCGATACAAAAATTTATACAGTTTTATAGTAACAGGCCTTTACTTATATATACGAAAAAATGGATCATATTGAAAGAAACCTTGTAACAAGTTGTGATAATAAAAAAAATAAATAGACAAGAAACCAATTCTATATGATCAGCTAGCCCATCGATTTTGCATTATTTGCATGCTAAGACAAAGATTATACAATTTGTTTCGCCATGGAGAAGTGTGTACACACCAGGCTAACAGCCTTCGAAAAAAACTATTTGTTACATAGAATATTTTTCACTTTATTCATACTATGAATTTATAGTAAACTCGAAAGATATGTATTTTATTGAAGGAAGTTATTGAAGAAGATCTAATCGATAGTATCATATGAAGTGCCTTTATAGAAATAATAAAGTTTATAAAATTAGTGAAAATCTCATATTTAATTGCACAAAAAACTTATATGCTTATCTTTTGCATAGATAGTTATAAGTATATCAAAAGTATGTAAACCCCGCTTTAATTTTTTTGTTGTCACCGAATACGGTTATAGAAATCATTCTTCGTTTAAATTTGTTATATTGACATTAATTATTTGTTAGCCAAGTATTTACAACTTAGATAAAATTTTATGTGATTACCAAGCCTTAAAGAATTGATAATAGCACCCACGAAAATAGAAAGTAAAGCCATAAACGTGCAATATAGCTTATATTAATGCACTTTCTACATTTATAAAACTCTAGCTGTAATTTAGATAGGTTTACTGGTAACCCGGAAAAACAATCGAGATAAAAAGAAATTTATAATTTATTTGAGCTATTGAAAGCTGAAAGCAACCTTATAATTTTTATGTCGATTTTATAATGTACAGATTCGCAATTTTGTTACAATTACATAGTTTATCATATAAAAAATCTATAATAATCAACTTTCAATCAAGAAATAAAACGATAAAAATAAATATAAATAATTGTTTACTTGGTGTTAAAATACCAAAAGTCGTATCTGAAGATGATATACATGCCAACAAAAGCGAAAGCATCCGCAAAAACAATAGGATTGTAGAAGACACGTAAAATAATAAGTCTTGTGTGAAGAAGATGCATCGAAAAAGATTGTAAAATGATGAGATGAAAAGAAGAATTGCAAATTCTGTTATATGTAGTATTGTGAAGTTTTGCTCGAACAACGATAAAAAACTGTGAATCAAACTAAAAACATAAATTAAAATATTCGTAATTTTTTTTAACATTTAATATTAGATACCATTTTACAGATTTCGACTAAAAAATATCTTTTTTTGTATAAATTATTTTTAATATTTCTAAGTTTAGCGTTTTTATTATTTAATAATGCAATTATCGATTTTATACAATAGTAAAGTATATCTAAAATCAATTTTATTTTATAATGTAATCACACTTCTCCTGTAGAGAAAATTTAATATTCTAAAACTTTGAGGTTTTGCTTTTAGAAGATAATATAGCAAAAGTCTGAATATATATAGTTCGTTTTATATGAGACATTTATAATATGGTGCCCTCCACATAATATCATTTATGCGATCTAGATGAATCATTTTTTAATTTATACACAAATTAAAATCTAAAACGTTCTGCGTATCAAAAATTATCACAATCAGTATAAATATATTTCTTTTTTGATATTTTATTAATGAAAATATTCTTTCATGTCATATTTGTAATCTCAAATTTTACTACCAGTGAAGCATTGAAGGTTATGAAATCAAATTCAATGGGTCATTGCATGCTTAAGAAAAATGATGAAGAGGAAAAAAATGTTATGAACACAATAAAAAAAGAAGAATCAGGCCCTCTGAAATCTGATATAGATTTGAGCAATATGATAGAAATAGTTTCATTTTTTAAAACATGTCGCAAAGACATTCAAGAAGAAGAATGGAAAAATGTGGCTAATAAAAAAATATTAGAATCAGATGAGATATATACAATAGTGATATTGTTGGATAGAATTAAGCAACCCTAAAATTCGGGTTTGCAATAAATCAGGATTTTTTTAGTGATCGAATAAATGCACAAGCAAAGGATAGTAGAAGAAATCCTTTGAAACTGTGTGATTCAAACAGTAAAGGTAAGATAGAATTTTACAAAATGGTGGATACTAAAATAATTGCACGTGATCTAAAAAAAAATACAATGATTAATCTACTGTGGATGTTTTATCAAGAACAATTGCTCAAAAACATATACAGAGAAATGAAAAACATTTTACGGGCTATTGAAAAAAAAAGTCAATTCGAAACAGAAGTAAAGATAAATGGTATGAAAATACAGGAATTTAATTCAAAAAGAAAACGTGAAAGGGTCAAGCAAATACTTTTGAACGTACTAGAAAAATTAAAGGCTATAAAAGATCCGTCTTCTTTACCCTTTTTTGAAAGCCATGAACTGGAGATTTTCTATTTTAAAAAAAGAACAAAGAAATTACAACCACCAGGGAACGAAGGTAAATCAGATTATGAAACCTCAAAAAAAATCAAACTAACTGATCACGAAAGATTTAGTGCCGAGGAACCTGACAGTCAAATAAATCTAGCTTACATAATAATCAGAATTTTGATCCTGTCTTTAATAGCGATGCAACAAGATTTGAAAAAATTAGAATCGTTGGATTTTAGAATTAAAAGCTTATTGCGGCAGTTTGGTAGCATACTCTTGATTCCTAAAATTCTAGACTTCAATAATGATGACTGGGGGGGACCAAAAAATAAATAAAAAAAAAACAATAAGAAGAAAATATATTTACATGCTAATATAAAACAATAAAATAAGCACTTTTTTTATATTGACACATACAATATTAAATTATTAATATATAAGGACAATAAGTATGGAAATATTAGAATTAAATATACAACTATCATTAATGAAATTTTTAATCTGAACAATTAGTGTATATCAATATAAACACTTAATTTTACATATGTTTTTAGGATGTTTAAATCTTGTCTTTGATCTGATTTAAGTGATATGTTCAAATTAATTTATGCTTTCATATATTACAAATGTCGACATATAATAGATTTTTTCAGTCATTTTCTATTAATACTAAATGACATTGTATTTGTATTTTGCATTTTTCGAATTTTACGTTTTTTATTTAGTAAATCCTCTGCATGTAAATAATTTTTTATGATTATATAAGAGTCGAAATAAATCATTTTATATATTATTTGTTTTATAAATTTTAGAGGCATATAAATTTTATGAAGCTATGATATATGACATAAAAAAACGTTTATGTACGAAAGAAATTTATAATATAAAATACTAGAACAAAAAAAATTCATGTAAATAATGCTTCAACTGTAGAAATATATTTAAATTGATAAATAACCATATATATTATAAAAGAAAAGGTGTAAAATAAATATGATTATTAAATATAAAAGCAAAAACAAAAATTATATTGGTATAATATACATTTTTACGCACTAAAGTGATATAGAATGTTTAAAGTATTCAGTATTTTTAAAAAAGGTATTTTAAAAGAAACACAGTTTGATACTTTATATCAAATAAACATGTGTGAGACATACTACAGTTTCTAACATGTTCACCCTATTGATAAAAATTTGACTCGGATTATGTACAAGTTTTGCAGCCTTACATGCACTGCCACGTCACATTTTTTAAAAAATGGAATAAATTTTTTTTATCTAAGTCATTTTCTGCATGATCATTTAACAATTCAGAAGTATTTCAGTTACATAAATAACATATAAATCTGATTATAAAGATTAATGCTACCTGAGCGCAGTAAACATTGTTTATATACCAGAATAATTTATTTTAAAACCTTTAAAATAGAAAAAATGTTCTTTTTATGTATTAGATTATATTTATATAATCATTAAAAAATTATATTTAAAATATTTGATAAATTTTCGAAATCTCTTTAAAAAGATGAAAATATTGCAGTATAAATATCTATAGATAAAATATATGTTAAAAAGCCAAAAATATAATTTATTTGTATCCTTTTACAAATTTTATAGTGTCATTTGTAGCGTTTCTATTGTAATTTTTACTATTCATTTATTATATATACTTATAATTTGATTTTCTAGATGTGTGAAATTTGATTTTAACCTCTCTAAACCACTTCTGAATTCATTAAAAAATATTTTGATATCCAAAAATTATATAAGCGCCTACTATAGACATATTTCAGAATAATAATTTGACGTGATACTCTTTGGTTTTTTACCCAATTTTTTCGCAATAAAATAATATAAATCGCCTTTTATTGTATATTATTTGCCTGCAACGCACCTGCAGGTATTTGGAAAAAATGAATTTATATTATAAAACTCGAGTATTTTATTGTGTAATGAAATCCCTTAAAATTGTAGCATAAATGTTATTCTTTTGAAATAGGTCTTAAAAAAATAGAAACAAATAAAACTTTTAAATAATATCTCTTAATAAATTATACGAACATTTCTTGTATTTCATAATACTAAATTATATATTATATTTACATGATAAGTTATTTGCAATAAAAAATTTATCCATTAGACTTTGATTTTCGTTATGGTATGTACATATTTTTAGTACTAAGGAACAAAACTAAGAAAGGGGTTTATATTTTTTTCAACTAAGCTTGGCCAATGTTTTTTGATTTTAGTGCACGAATAGCATATTGATAAACCAAACATAAATTTATTGAATATATTTTTCAACCGATTTATTACGTTCCGTATTGCGAAGTAATTAGAAATCTATATAAAACACCTTTTGATTATTTAGCAATATTATTAACTATGAAACCTTTTTAACCTTTAAAATATAGCTTGGAATTTAGAAGTCTATTAATAACTCGAATAGTGTGCTAAAAAATTTATAAAATGTAAATCTGAAATTCTTTTTGTTTTATTATAATACAGCATATATTTTCATAACGATCTTATTAATTTTAGAAACTAGATATGTAACCATATCCTAACATTTTCCTAGATTTGACTTTCTTTATGCACTGTTATTTGAGAAAATATATTTTTTTTATAACATTATAATTATAATATTTTATTTGTAAGTTGTAAAAAATATAGAATATTTAAATTAGATGAAACATATAAACACACAGTAGTTGATCAATTTTACAAAAAAATACAATGAAAATTGATTATAATGAATATATCACCAATTCGTTTTTGAATATTGATATAGGATTTTGTATAGCTTTTGTATAAAAAATAAATAAAATGCATTAGTACAATTTTAAATGTTGATGCTTGCTTAAACCTATAGTATGACAATAATAAAAACAAAGAAGACAAAAAGAATATAAGGCTAAATTATCCAAAATTATAGATATACACTGAAATATTTCTTAAGTTTCGTGTTTATTTGTTCTTGAAGGCGAACAGGGAAATAAAGTTTAGCTTGTTTGTCGTGTTGTTGATATGCTATAAGCATTACTTATTTAAATCAATAGAAGTACCATTACATCTTGAAATTCATAAATACAGACTTGGATGATTATAAGCATCTTTTTAGACGATATGATCATATCTTAACGTTTTATTAAAGTCTACACTTTTTCAAAATGAAAAAAAAATAAAATTTATATGTAAATGAAAAATTAACCTTTTAATGTTATAACTAGTTTTTTAAAATACAAATAGGTTTATATGACATCAAATTCACTAGATCTCAAAATATCGCTTTTCGAATATTAGTATGCTAGAAATCCATTAAAGATCAAGCAGCTTGACTTAATATGATCGTATTAATATCGCAAAATTACAGTAAAAGTACGGAGAAGGTACAGAAAAGGCTATTTAGAGCAATAAAATATCTAAGTATATAGTATGTCGTTTCTTATGAGAAATACAAAGTTTTACGCAGAAAAGAATAATACGCATATAATTTGTTGTGTCATAAATTTATTTTCTAAACAGAATTGTTATGAAATTATAATGTATGACGTTATGTTAAAATGTTGAATTTTTACAATTATTAATTCATAAGAAATTTTATGAGTCATAATAAATGGCGTGAATTATCAACAACAAAGCATATAAAAATAATTATAAGATGATTTACATTTTTGTCGGACTTTTTTATTCAAGACAAAACTTTCTACGATAAATACAAATAAAAACTGCCATGTTGATTATAGAATTATTTCACTTCAAATCTATGTTTAAAAGTGAAAGCTAATTTTTATAACACATCATTTGTAAATACAATATTGTAAAGAATTTGACTACATACATTTATATTATTGTGAAAATTGTTGATTTTTATGTTTCAGCTCTTTTTATAAACCATATATCGAAGACGCAAAAAAATATCCAAGTAAATACTTCTAAATAACACTGGCGATAAATTTACTACATTATGTTATATGTGTACAAAATTCGATAAAAGTATAAGAGCTTTTTATTATCTTCCATTTAGAAATAATAGAAAATACTGATTTAAAATCAAATAATTACCTAATAAACAAATATAAATATCAAATTTTTGATCATTATGGGTAATGCAAATTTTGACGCAAAAATATAAATTTACTGTATTAATTTATAGCCGTTTTACATTTGTTTATGCATATAATAGATTAATCTTGGTTTTATGCATAGCAAATATATGCATAAACACCACTTTTTATTGTATATGCTCTAGATTATGGATATGAGATTCGAAAGAAAGAATACATATGCAAAACAATAGATTTATGATAGATCTTATAAATAAAAATCTTAGACGTGAAAATGTACAATGATTAGATATTAGATGGTTTTGTATAAAATATAACAGCAAATTGCCGTGTAGAGCAATCATGAGTTAGACGCAAGGAAAAAAAAAATTTATAAGAAATATAACCTTAAAATAAATATATAAGCTGTCATGGTAGATAACATTCGATCGTATTATATCAATTAAAAATGGTGATTTATTAGATTTCCAATAATATATCATTCCATGTCTATAAAGATTCACATGCTTCTTTTTATTCTTTACGTAAATTATAAAAAAAATCAGATTCATCTGTGTATCACATCATTTTAATAGATAGTAATTATTTCTTACCATAGACGAAAAAAATTGTTTAACCATAAAGTTTTGGAGATCCTTATATTTTAATGAACACTGGAAATAATAATTATCCATGTAGAAAATGAAATCCCAGTTTAATTATGATATAACACACGATATATTATTTCCTACATTTTTTTAGCTTAGTTTATCGTTCTACTAGATAAGATTTCTGTGTGAAAGAGCTTATATTAAATTAATCAGGAATGGATTTTAAACATTCTGTTTAACTTAAGATTTTTAAATCATCAATTCCAAAAAAATTACATATAATCTGATAAAAGTGGATCACAAAAATAATTGTATACATATAATTGATATTATAGGCGTGTTAAATTAACTTCTATTGCTGGCAATGTTGTAAATATAAAAAGATATAATGCTCAAGATAAATTTTTTCATAACTAAATTCCTTTTTTTTATATGTTTTTCTTTTATAATGTTTCAAGTTACATCACAGTGTAACTCCATACATGTGCAAAATAAACGTATAAATCATACAAAAATATGAAATGATCGTCGATAGGTCTGAAAAATGAATCTTTTCCTTTTTTATACGAAAACGCTCATTTTTATTTATTTTATCATAGAACGATGCCATATGAATCTAATTTAAATATATCAATATGCTTCGATTCATGTTACAACGCCACCGAATCTAGAAAATTTTATACAATCATATATTTCATATGAAAATATATGTTTTAATTTATTTATTTAGATAAATTGGTACATTTTATATGGAGATAGAAAAAAATATGTGGACGAAAAAAATAAAATAAAACGATAAAGCAGTTCAGAATGTTTTTTTCTAAAAAACAAAATCAAACTTTGTATTTTCGGTAGATCCTTAAACTATTTATAATGCGCCTTTAAATTATAATTCTTGTGTAAATTGTTATATTTTTTGTTTATTTAAGCAGATAAATATTTTTTTTACAATCGAAATGACATTATACCGTAAATAAACAATTTTGAGCAAATAATTTTATATTCAGTTTCTTTTTATAACTTTAAAAATAGTCAAGAAGTTACTTAATAATCGAACTTTTTTGTTACTAGAGTTTATTTTCTATTTAATTGCTCATACTTATTATAAAAATAACTTATTGTAATCTGCTAAAATTTTAAAGATTTATTTTAGAATCATAAAGGTGTTTACATAGTATAGTTATATAAAAATGGCTTATATAGCTCATAATAGAGTATATAAAGGTGTTGAATATACAATTTATATATTGCGCACATAGTTTCTAATTTTTTAAATTCATATGGATTTTTGTCATTCGTCTTCTAATATGATGATAATATGTATTTTAAAAAATTTATAATTTATTTAGAAATCGCCTCAATAAAAAAGTTCTATTTAGCTTGGTAGGCTGAAAGTCATTACTGTTATACGCCAAATTTTTTTAAATACAAATAACTATAAAAAAGTTTATCATCACTTTAAATCTATACTATTGCAGTATTGAAAAATTTTCAAGACAAAAATCTTCGCGATTTCATAAGAAATTCGCAGTGAGATGTTATAAATATATACAAAAAACTATGACTTTCGGCTGTCTTCGCTTTTTTCTATATAAATATGGCAGGTATTATATAAATTTGACTTGGATTATAAAATAAGCAATCTCGCATAAAAATTATATTTTTCTGGATTCAAAAGCAATTTAAAATATATATTCGAAGCATAAATTAGAAGAGGTGCTTGACAAACATGAAAAATTATTACACTGAAAATCTTGAATTGTTTTACATGCATCTCTTTAATATACTTTAAAAGCAAAAAAAATAAGAATTTTAATACGCCGGAATCATTTTTTTATACGGGCATAGAAATCAAATTATTAAAATTGTTTTTTATCGTTTATTTCTATCTGTTTCAAGAATAATAAATAAAATTTTCAAAAATATTTTAGAATTAATATGAAATAAAAACACAAAAAAAATCATGAAAAAAACGAGCAAAGATTTTAGTTATAAATATTTTTGGGTTAATCATCTTCGATAATTTAATTTTGAATTTAACACATTGAGGCTTTGTATCAAAAAATAATTTTTTTATTTCTGATGAAATATAATCTTTTCGATGCAACTATTAAGTAAAGGTTTAAAATGCCAACTGCAGAATACACAAAACAAAAAAAAATCTTGTAAAACTTAAAAATGTAGCCATAAAAATTGATATTTGGATATGTGATTTTACAGATGATTTTAATATCTAATATCATCAAACTTTTTGTTTGAGCAATCATTGGTTTTTTTGAACTAAAGTAGTCTAAAACCTACAAAATAACGCAATTTCTATGTAAACCAGACACAGAACATATAATAAACAGATCATTTTAAGATAAAATAATCTAAATATAAAAAAAAGGTTTGCATTTCTAGATTATTCATTAAAAAACTGTTTATAATCTTTTGCGGAAATCATAATATATCTTATATGAGAGATGCGATATAAAATATCATAATAGTGTACATATATAAAAAATGTGATTGATTGTTCAATAATATTAGAAAATTTTTTTTGTGGGTTTTTTTAGTTGTTAAATCCGCAAAATATAAAAAATGTCTTTCGTTCGACTTCTTGGTTAAAATAGTTTACTATTAGTCATAAAGGACAAAAAACATTGTTTGTTTCACATAATAAAATATAAAATTTTCAAATTTAAATAAATCACAGGAATTTTCTAGATAATATATTTAATTAAAAAGTCAAATAATTTTCGCTTTACGAGAATTTATGTGCTTAAATGATTCAACTGCAGCAGTATATAAAATGTAAAAATCTTTGGCAATAACATATATTTATGAAAAAAAATCGGTGCGGATAACAACAAGTCTGGTTATTTTAACCAAAGAATGCCTTGAATTTTATAGCTAATTGTTTTTTGTATTTTGTAGACTATTTTCTTTTCGGTCGATTATTTCTCTCTTTTTTATGTGTTTTGAGTTCTTAGTATCCAATCAGGCTTAAAACTGCATGGTTTTAGTTAGTTGTGATGGTTTTAATATTATTTGCTTTTTTGGAATTTTATTAAAAGTTTTTACGCGAATTATTAGTCCTTAATTATTTATATGTGTTTAGTACAGAAATCTAATAATTTTAGTTTGTGCGATTTTACTATGACATTTAATCAAAAAAAATGCTGCATATTTGTAATTTTATAAATGATAGCTAATCAATTGATATGACTTTTTTTTATGTAATTTCATTAAAGTCGAAATTTTCCTGCAAATATTAGAGCCACATAAGGTCCCATCTCAAGATATGTATTCATAGCATTAAAACTATTTTTTAAAATTTATTATATATTAAGCGACTCTATAATTTCAATAGTTACGTTGTAGTCTCCTATAAAAACTAGCTGATACTGAACAGGCTAATTTATAACAATACAGCATAAATTATAATGTATTTCAATAACCGTAAAACATATAAAAAACAACCTTTGTTTAAAGTGATATATAAAATGTTGCATTAAGTAAGCTCATGAAATTAAAAGGATTTATATCTAAATAATGATAACTTTAAGGTTTTATTATAGCAATGTATAAAATGCGCTAGTTATGCGTTCAACTTAAAAATATTCATGACATACACCAAAATTTTCTTTTTGATTTACCGCAAAGGTATCAATATTTATATCTCATTATAATAAGATTGTGTTACGATTTAAGTCTAATCTTTATTATTATTAGAAAACTATAAGTCTAATTTTTATAATTTTAGAAAATTATAAGTCCAATTTTTCTTTTATAATGTAAATTATAGCTTAGAATCAGCATAAACATCTTACATAGTTTTTCAGCAATGGAAACTTTCATGTGAAAAAGAAAAATAAATTGTGATTTAATACATTTAATGTATGTATTCTTTTAGAATTGAATATTACTATTTTAATATCATATTTGAATTAGAAATATTTGAAAATCAGCATATAGTTTTTTTCATACTGAAATCAAGTTTTGATATAATCTAAAATTGTATCGTTTTTACAATTATTTAGCCACAACGTATTTATCTTATTTTCACATCAAATAAGATTATTTGATTTATTGAAACCTATATATCCATTTCAATTTTTTCATCTATGAATGAAAATATTATATGCTCATAAAAAGAAGATAAAAGGTAAAAGACGAAAAGAAATAAATTGATATATAATATAAAAATAGACTTAAGATTTCTGGGCGAGACTAATAATATATAAAAGGTATAAATGAATATATATATTCGTACCGTTATTTTATGATATTCACTAGGAATATCGAAAACTAATGCACTTGATTTTTCTTGTGGAAATAGAACTATATTACGGAAAAAAGTTTATAAAAAATCTTTTGGAATTTTATACATTTCAAGCTTGTAATAGATAATATTTAAAGATCCTAAAAAATGCAAATGTAATTTTTTTTAACTAAAAAAGAGGAATTTTAATTAATGAACAAATTATATATGTTATATAGATATTTTAAGATGTATAAATTTCTATAGACATCCATGATTATTTATAAAATCATTTGAATTTCAAGTTTTAATATGTTTTTTTTGTAATTTAATGAAGGATCTAAATTTATGTAAATGGAGATCTTAATGCTATAATCACATTTCTATTTTAAAATATAATCCTTTTATAATAAAAGAACCAATAAGTATTGCAAGCTAAATCGAATCCGGAATGAAAATTTTTTTTAAAAATATATTCATAATATAATTAAAGTGAGAAGTCGGCAGCTAATCAGTAGTTAAACCTTTTTTTATAATCCAATGTTCAGAAATATAAATTAATATTTTACAAAGAAGAATACTCGTATTTTAATCCATCTCTTATATTATAAATATGCTATTTTTTGTTTTTCTCAAGAAAAAACCGCATAAAATTATCCATATTATATCCATGAAAACGCAAATTAATACCCTTGTTAAAATATTAAAATATTAAAAATTTTTACTTTTTTAAGTTTATATAAAGCAATATTCTAGTAAAAAAAAGAGGAGCGCACATATTTTATCAACTTTTATAAGATTTAATGGCTAAGGAATACAAATATCTTTTTTGAGCCTTTATTTTATTTATTGAGGGTAAATTTACTTTCTATCTATTATATCTTATATAAACATAACGTCAGGTTGCTCTTTAGAAAGATTATATGATGCTTTTACATCTCTTCATTAGTAAAAATGCGGTCTAAAATACATATTTATGTCTTTAAAGCAGGATTTCACGGAAGGGTCTTTTAAATTCCGAAATGTGAACTTTTATCGCCCCTCTGAGTATGCAGAGAATATGTTTAAGCTGTTATACAGTAAAATAAATCTTCTTAATATATAAAACACTTTAATATGCTAATTATACTTTTTTAATTGATTTCTCGGTGCACGTATATAATTTAAGCCACATAGTGTGGTATGATTGTGATATTTTACAAGGAACGAAGGTCTGATATGCACATAGAAAAATTCTTTCTTTCTATTTATCTTTAATCATACTTTAATATGAATTCTTACAATACTAAACACAAATTTAGAATATTTTACTTATGTTTTATTTTTATAGGCTAAAAATTAAGATTTTATTACGTGAACGGTCGTCATTAGCAGATGACTTCATACGAAATGTCAAATATAATATAGTTAGTCATAGAAAATATGTTAAGAAGTTGAAAATCCTGGATGAAGTGGAAGCATACATGCAAGCACTCTCACACCGCAAGACACTTGAACTCATCTCATTTAGAGAAGATGAGCAATTTAATGGATATAGATCAGGGCAGGGGATAAAAGATGTATTAAGGAGTTGTGCGATATTCCCAACACGCTGATTACGTCATAATAGATAAAATCGATAAAAAGAAAATTACTTCATAAATAAATATCCAATCAAAAGTGTTTATAAAAATTGTGGTCTAAATATATTAACAAATATGTATGTACTGCTTTTACATCCCGATTCTTTTTTGGAATAAAGAAATGCGATTATTGAATAATTCTAATTTACACGTCATTGTTGAGGCTTGTTTTTCTTTCATTTAATACTTGTTCTGTAGGCATATTGCAAAATCACTAAAAATCTGGCCATATTCATTTTTAGAAAATATAAAAGAAATTCAAAGAATTGACATATTTCCAGATATATCAATACATGGAATAGTAATTTTTGAAATCATTATGCACATACTTATGATCAGTAGAAGAAAAACATGGAATAGTAATTTATGAAATCATTATGTACACACTCTTGATCAGTAGAAGAAAAACAAAGACGGTGTGATAAAAATTTTAACTTTGATAATTATATGACAACTGTTTTATTTTCTTGAAAAAAATTCACCTGATGTTATCGCAAGATATCAAGCCTTTAAGCGAAATTTTTTTTTGATTTCAAAGTGGGCTGATATAATTTAAACGTATATAATTTTTTATTCTAAATAAATATGATAGTATTAACAAAAAATAAAATAAAAAAATAGTTTCATTATTTCCCAACTTCACTAATATATTAGTATCTATCTTCATTTTATTTTTTAATATCAGGTTTAAGATCCAATGGTTCATATTCTACTTAAATAAAAAAAATATAGAGTTCCTAAGATATTCAAGTTTTTTAGTTCCAATATATTTAATAAAGACATTTTTCTTCTTTTTTAATTAGCATTTGATTATTTTCCAATATTATTTTCTAAAGGATCAATAGCATTACATCTTTAATCAATAGTTTTATAATTTTATTAAACTCTTCAGATATAAGAAAAATTATAACCATTTAATATATGCCCAGTGTTTCTAAATATTTATTTTCTTAATAATAGCCTAGATTTCTTAAACATATTTTTTTCTTATACTTTTTTGAAAAATAAAGAGTCTAATCTAGAAATCACAAGTATTAAATAAGTAAAAAAACTCTTCTTTAGACATCAGTTTTGAAGATGCAATGAATATTAATTATATAAATATTTCTATAATGTTAATATTTTTTTTAGAAAAATAAAATTCAAGTATAATAAAAAAAGATAAACAGTTTAAATTTGACCACACCGACGGGTTACCGCTACGATTAAACATCCTCTTAATACCAATTTTAGATTTTATAACTAGCACTTGCATCCTAAAATTGATTAAAAATGTTTCAACGGTACAGTCAAGTATGCTTTATAAACTAAAAGGTATTATTTACAATGGAATAACCTAAGAGTGTTTCTTTTCATGTAGATAGCTGAAATAATTACTTGTTTGCTATTTATGAATGTACTCACGTGAGTATAATACGCAACAATTTATTTATAGTGAAAGAATAAAATTCGAATATCTAGACCTCCGACAATCGCTACTTTTTAATCGCTATAAATATTTTCTATGTCAACCAGATCTTTATTTATAAAAATAAAAAAACAAAAATTTTAGAAGCAGATAATATTTCGCATCCACGATTGTTTTTTATATTTAAAATTTTTTTTCTTAAATATAATAAGATAAAATATGTAACTATAGATACTAATTCATATCAATAATTGTGTTTGGTGTTGCATATTATACTTTCATAAATATAATAAAATATAATAGCAAACTTAAGATATAAATCCGCATCTATAATCGTTTACTATGATGCATAAAAAAATTTTACAAACAAATGGTATATTGGAAAAATTGATGAGAATCCGGATCGATAAAATATTTTGTACGATAAAAAAATAGTCAATTGATCTACATGATATTAATATATTTAATAATATATTACCATGATTTATACATTTTTTTTGAAATAAATACTATAAAAAGAAAAAAATTTTAATTGAGTCGTTCAAATATTTTTTATGATGTCTGAATAATAATATTCAGAATATATATATACATTCATAAAAATAATTTTTTTTTCGATAATAATTAAGGGCTCAGAGAAAAAATCATTTAGAATAAAGCAAACCTAATGTTAATATTTCTTCTGTAGATACATATAAATTTGATTGAGTAAAAAATAAAAAATATTTAACAATTATAATACCATTCATGGCTGGAATAGGTTATAAAAATTTTTTATTTAAATTATAGCACATTTTATAGTAAAAGAATATGGTATTAGATGCACAAGCATGTTTTATATACATTATGAATGTTTTTAATTGGAAGACTAAATACAAATATAATGTATATCTGACAATATTAATGATAAATTAACCATTATAAATACCTTCTGATTGAAAAGATGATTGGGAAACTGAGAAAATAAAATAAAAGTTAATATTTAAAATCCATAAAGTTATGATTGATGTTCCAAGATTATAATTTTAACTGTATTTATATGTATTGTATATTTATTAAGTCTTTTCTAAAACACTTTATTGCAAGATGATTAATGTCCTATTGTTCGGTATTTAAAAAGTTAGAACATCTGACGATATAGTTAGAAAAACTTAATGTGGACATATTTTCATGCGTTTTTGCTTTTAAAAATATATAGTATACATGAAATATTTGTTAATTAGATTTTTTTTGATCTATATATTTATCAAAATATACTTATTGCTTATATTAATGTGATTTCATTTTATATAATAAAAATCGAATAGTTATAATTTATATTTGATTTCATCTTATATGTATTTACCAAGAGATACTGGTTACTTATATTCGATTTTATTCTTTTAAATATATTGCTTAGCTAAGAAAGAATGCTAAATGCCTGTTTTTTCATATACATTCAAATTAATATAGGTTTAAGGTATAAATTTTCTCACTCTAGGCGCCTTCACCCAATTTTTTTTTATAAAAATTTTAAGTTTTATCATTAATAAAATGCTAAAATGGTATTATAGAAGCGAAAAGTCAAAAAGTATAATTTTTTTAATGGGAAGCAAGTTAAAATATTGGAATTACACTTATTTCAAATTAAGCAGGATTTTTTGTCAAAAAAGATTAATTTTTACTATTATAAGGATACTTAATTTATCTGAGAACGTTTTAAGTATATATATTTGAATCATCAAGAAAATAAAATCCATTTTAATATCTTATCATCGAAATTTATATTTCTCGGCGTTAAAAAAAAGATTATATATCATGTATGGTATTTTACAAGTAGTCTATTCTATAAATCTAAATATTAATGCATTTAGAATTACAAAATACTAGCTTAAAATTTTTATAAAAAATAAATAAATTATTTATACATCCTAGAAAATGTATCATATCACGTGATAAAAAAAATACGAATCATGAGCATGTACAAAAAGAGTTTTCTTCACATATCTATTTTCTATTTTATACATTCTAGATATAATTCAAGGCATCAATAGTTTTAATATCGTTTCCAATTTACATACTGACTATATTACGTTGGTTTAAGAATTTTTAAATATATACGTCATAGCTTAAATTCATTTTCATGTATCTTAGAATGAAAGATCTTCAGAGATTATGATATAGCACGAAAAAATAATAGAAGTAATATGTGTATTTTTGTATAGTTTATAGATAAAGAAATGCATTACAACATAAATAAAAATTTAGAAAGGTTGTGATATACTTATACTGGACTAATTTGGGGCTTTATCTTAATTTAGCTATCCCATAAAATAGAATGAAGTTAGATGATTTATAAAGACGGTTTTCACCTTTAAATTTTTAAACTTTAAAGAAAATTTAAGTTATTTAATAAAGAAAATATTAAAATTCTACTTGAATTTACTTTATTTATTTATGTTTTACGTCTTCGTCTTTTAAGAAGTTCGCTTTATACTAATAGGAACTATTGCTTTACTGATGCTTCTCCCTGTGGAACTCCCCCAGCATATCTTGTCACCCGAATTCACTCGGATTCTGCCATTTCTCATAGGCGGTAGTCATTATAGGGTGGTCAAAGGATTATGTCTACTGTTAATCGCTAAGAGTTACAAGCTACAACCACACTTACCTATATCCTTGCTTCACGGTGTGGGGTTTTTTCATTCTGGAGGCACAGTTCAACGGCTTACACAGCAACATCCTATTTCTCATGACTTGTCAAGTCTTTATGGTTTATCTTTTCTTGTTCACTGGCCGCCCACTTGGGTATTTTTCTTATGAGTAAATTCGTTTCGGAAATTAGTGGGGTGGGTAGAAGTGGAACCCGCGACCCCTCACCTTGGGGTCCAACTTGTAAACCACTCAACCATACCACCCATAATAAAAATGATATATATAATTATCGAAAATATATACAAAAAAAAATTCATTTAAAATTATCGTGACATATGGCTTTGCATAACACAATTTATAACATAATTGAATTTGAAGAAGAATGCCCGGAATAAAAAAATATAGTATAGTCCAATAAAGACCGATGAGCCTAAAATTTCTAACATAATTGAATCTGAAGAAGAATACCCGGAATAAAAAAATATAGTATAGTCCAATAAAGACCGATGAGCCTAAAAGCTAGATCTTATTTGAAAAAAATATATAATTTATCTGTCACAATATAATACCACCCATAAATTTTTTTCAAAAAATACCTTGACCTGTATAAATCGAATTTCAACAAGGTTATACGACACATAAATGATAAAAACAACACAGTGCAGTTCTTTTAAAGCTAACCTTGCCTAAAAACTGTAAAATTGACATATTTGGTTGTTTATCGGTACAATAATATTCTTTTTTTACAAATAAATTGCAATTTGTCTAGAGTGTAGGAGTATAGTAGATTCAAGCAAAAAACACATATTTATATATTCCAACAACAAATTAATACTTTTTCACTCCTAACGCAACTACCCGCAATTATTTTTTCATCGATTTTTTTAAGAGTAGATAAATATCCAAAAACTAAATTCTACATTATCATAAATATAAAATTATGCATAAATAGTAATAGACATAAGAGTATAATGGAACTCATAATAATTATCGTGGTATTTATGATGTCTATGTAATTAAGCACAAAGTTGAAATTTGTGGACTTTGAAAAAAAAATTAATATTAACGTAGATTTAATAGATGTGATAATATCCAAGAAAAAAAAAATGATGTTCCAATGGTAAATATATCACGTCATACTTGAAGAAAAAACGCAAAATAACAACCTTAAAATCAGGTAAAAGTTTGAATATATATTGTAATCATTTTAATTCACATCTAACAGTGCGTTAAGATGTTAATATTCTTATGGTTTAACTTATATTTATTCTGTTAATAAAACCAGTTTAAGTTATAAATTCCTTTTTTTCGTTCTAATAGGTACTAAAGTTAAGATGACAATAGATCCATGATCTTGTGTAAATTGAGAAAAAATGCTATGTGACTAATTTTTTATTTATCCTTTAAAAGTCGATCTTACAAGAAAAGAAGCATAAAATAATAGCGGTAAAATTAAGAAAAAAAACAAAATTATTTTTGTTAATGTTATTTAAGACGCAAAACAGACTTTAAAAGGTTTAACATAAAAGTTTTAGCATGTAAAAAGATTTTTTCTGACTTATTCTTGGTTTAAAAATATAATAAGCTGCAAAATACGAGATAAATAGAAAAATATGTAGTGCACTTATATTTTTATATTTAGTAGTTAACTGTCATTATATAAATTTTTTTTAAAAACGTAATATTCCTATGTTTTTTGAAGGATGATAATTTATAGAGCAAATTTTATATAAAGTGATGCGTATAATATGGAACTTGATATTTAGTACAGAAAAAAATCACGCTGTCTGTGATTTAATTTAAAGATAAAAAGGTAGTTAATGAATAAAATGTGTACGAATAAAAGGTGAACCAAATAAATATTGAAGTTTTAAAGCATATAGCGAATAACGAAAATATGAAAATTACTTTAGATAATTAAATTAAAAGAAATTAAATCATAATTTTACAATTGTAAAAAAGAATAAATGAATCAAATTATAATTAAAATAAATAGAGCATTAAATATTTGCTAAATTATCACTGCGTATTCAAAATATTTTTGTGTTTTCTATAATACACATCTAGTTTTGCGCGTTTAATTTTGAAAATTTGCATAAAGTTTTTCATTGCACAAATTCATTCATATTTATCCATTGAAATAAATAGTTTTATTAATATTTTAGCTAATTCATAACAAGGATGTTTATGTATTAAAATTAATATCAAAACATATGTTTGCCATTAAATTATATAAAAATTTAGATTTCAGCATAAAAACGACCTTATAATGTACATATACTATGCAGAAAGCTTAAGTGAAAATATTATATTTTATATGTAAATTTGCTAAAAAAAATGAATATGTAGAACAAACTATACTGTATAACCAAAAGTGTGGGTAACTTGCTTGAAAATAGAGTCAAAAAACCTTGAAATCATTTATTCAAATAAGTACATTTATACAATTGGACGGATTTTTTTTACAATTTTTATGCCATAAAAAACGTATTTTTGGAAATTATAATATTTTTGTACGCAAACCGTCAAATAAAAATATTTTTTAGATTTTTTGCATATTTTTCTAGCTATAAACCATATAAAAACTCAATGTAACATTTTTTATGCATGTATTTCCCAAAAAGATCATAATTGGAAAGAGTCGATAATTACTGGAAGCAAATAAAAAGTCAGACTTACATTTTAAACATATGATTATGATTTTCTAAAGTATTTAAGTATTTTATTAAAACTCTTTCTCAGCAAGAAAAATCGCTTAATTAACTAAACGCATATTCAAGATAAAAAATTATTTAGCGTATTTTTTTTTGCAATGTTCTCACTATTTATTATATAAAATGCGTTTTTAAGTTTAGTTCAGTTGAAGACCCACATTTTAAATTAATTTGAATTGCTTTTGAATTACAGTAGAAATTTTTTTAGTTTTGTATATATTTTCCTTAAATTTATTTACCATCTCGTTGTTAATCTATTCTTTTTTGCTTTTTTTAACAACTAAATTTAAGAATTTTGTAAATTGGGTAATTTATTAGTCAACAGAAGCATAAAAATAAAATAAACATAGAAAAAAAGGAATTGCCATGCAAAAATATTGACGAATGACTTAAATAGATATACTACAGATCCTAAATAGATGTAGTAAAAAAAAATTCAGATAAAAATCTGCATAACATATAATTAAAATCCAAATTTTTGATTATTTTTAATCTTCATTTTGAAGACGCCGATCATAAACAAGGTTGAAAGTGCTGGTGTTTCGAAAAATAAGGATTGCAAATGGTTTTAAATTCTAAGAAGATTATATACATAAAAAAGCCTGCGAGATACTTTAAAATGCACATGTAATTATTGCTGTTTATGAGAAGAAACTTGCATGCAAAAAATTCAATAGGTATACTAGAAATATGTATGATGCATTGGAATTTATAAAATAATACTTGATTAAAGATCGGCTTGTAATATATATAGGGAAGATATGTACTGTAAAGAAATTCCAATACAAATGTGAATATTACACCACTTTCCACTCAAATTCCAAGGTAACATATCAAACGTATATAGTGAGCTTGAAAACGATAGTTTGTAAATTATAAAAAAACTAGATAGATGCCAACACAAAGTTTGATTCAAACAGTGTGGAAGGCAAAAATGGTGCTTAATAAATAGATATACCTAGATTAAAAATTTCAAAATTTTATAAAAAAGAAATCAATATTATCTTAGATTTTATACATGAAATTTTATAGTAAGATATTCTTTTCTGCAAACTTTGTGTTCGTTTTAATCAAAAAAACCTTTAAATTATGAAATTTTAGAAAGGCTCTTCCAAGGTTATTCCGAGTGAGCTTTTCTATATTAAAGAAAAATAAGAATTTCCACAGAATAAGCTTACCAATGTTATTTTGTATCTTATTATGGCATTTTATATCCAAAATCTAATATATACTTTTATTAGGCTATAAGAAGAAAAATTAGGGTTTACTATAAGCCTAGTACTCAAATACAAATGCCTATTAGCATTGTTAGATTAAAATGATTTTTAGTGTATTGGTCTTTATATTTTTATTTATATTGCCCATAATTTTTTCAAAAATATATGATTTTAAATGAGTTGATGCTTTCTGATTGTAATATACGTATGCTTTATTTTATTGCATAAAGCAATTACCTTTTTTATAATGAAAAAATAAAAATGAATATTAAATACTAATATTCTGATTTTTTTTGGCTAATAAAAGTGACAGCTATATAAACAAAAAACTGTGTATTATCGAAAAGTATCTTTAAGAATCCGATCATTGTATTGTGTTCTATATTAACATTGATTATTCGTATCTACTTGATAGTAGATACAAGGCTTCAGGCATTCTATACGTAAATATAATAATATTTTGATTTAAGAAACATTTAATGTATGAAAGTATGACTTAAGTAAGTAGAGGATAGAGAGTGAATATGAAAAAGCTGTAAATAATTTATGCTTCTATATCATTTTAGACTGTATCATATAAACAACATATAACCCAGCTTTCGTGTGAAATAAGCTTTTTATAAATATATAGATGCAATAAAAAAATTTTCGAAGCAAATATCATTGTTCGAAAAAAAATATACATATTTTAATAATATATGTATTCTTTTTTTTTCAATCATAAGCTATTTTTTTGACAGAATTCAAGAAATTTACTTTTTATATTTAAAATTTTAAATTTATATTGTATATAAGCATATCTAAAATAAAGTTCTTTTTAACTAATAAATATCTTTTTGTTTCAAAACAATTTAATATTTTAGAAATTTTATAATTTTGCTTTTATAAAAATATCAAAATGAAAATAGAAATATTTTTTTGCCAAAGCGACATTATAAATTTATTAACTTGAACAAAAATCTATAGAATCAGATCTAGATGAATTTTCCAAATTTATAAATTAATTTCAGTCTAAAACGTTATTTGTTTCAAATTTTTACAATCTGATATAAATACAGAACTTTCTTATATTTGATATAATGAATACATTCTTTTATGTGATAAGTGCAATCTTATATGTATCTACCAGTAAAGAGAAAGTGAGGCCAAACAAAACGTGTGATTGTTTGCCGATGAACAATGAAGAGAGGACAATATATATGATGAACACGAGGAATCAGATAGAATTTGATGATCTATCATCTTATTGTAAAGTTCACAAGGAGAAAGAAATAGGATCCTTCTGTGAAATATTAGATGATCACCGAAATTCAGATGATAAATCGGTTAAAGGGATTTTTATTAACAATTACAAGAATGAATGTTCAAAAATAAAAGAGGGGATTGATTTATGCAAAAAGAAAATATCAGAATCTGATATGATCTCTAAAACAAATGGCGTAATAGAAAGATTAAACGGAAGCTTTAAATATGAGGGATCGAATTTTTATCAAGATTTTATTATGGATCGAAAGAAAAAAGATAAACAAGATAGTGAAAATTCATTACACACTGTAAAATCGAAAAATTCTATAATAATAGGAATACAAGAGATTAATAATACAGTTGACAGGAAAAAATATTCTAAAACAATATTTAGAGATAAAAGAGGAAATTTGCTGTATATGATTTATGACAATACTAAGTTCAAAAACTCTCATAAGTTAATAATCATGATTTCAACAATTCTTATGAAAAATTTCCTCTTCAAAACAGGAGTTAAGAGAAATAAAATAAAGCGGGTAGAAAATTCGGTGGATCTAAACCAATCAAAGTACAAGAAATTATTTTTGGTATATTACAAAAAATCAAAGGCTATAAGAGACCCTAATTCTTTGCCTTTTTTTGATAACTACCAACTGAGTATTTTTGATCTACTAAAAAAATCAATCTTAAAAACCTCAAAAAAAGTTAAACTAACTGATCATGGCAAATTTGGTAATGAACCTCCTGACATCAAAATAACTTTAGAGGATGCTCTTAAAAGAACTAAGATCCGGTCAACAACTGATTTGAACAATGAAAGAAAATATGGGTGTTCAAAAATGGAATGCAAAACCTCATGGAAGATTCATAGGAAACATCTGGCTACTCCTATTCTTGGCATCGGATTTAACGACTGGGGTGTGACAAATAAATAAAAGAACTCTATATGATATATTTTTTTGTTTTATTGTATTTATAACTATTGAGTCAATTTTATCTTTGTTTTACAAAATCATAACATCACAAAATATTTATTATAAACACAGAAATCGGATGCTGATGGATAATAAATAATAAAAATCAAGACTATCATATATATTTTAATGGTTTTACTGAATAAGTCATAATTTTCTGAATTTTTGTATTTTTTATGATTTGAAGGAAATCGAATTGTTGAATGTGATATTTAGCTTTTTTATGGCTCAAAATAAATGTACTATAATATCAATCAGCTGATATTCAAAACAATTAAAATCGATTGAATAGGTGTACTATAAAATCTGCAAAAAATATAAAGTTATCTGAAATCTTCGTTATTTATAAAATTTATTAGGTTGATATGGGTATCTGATAATAGGTTAAAGAAGGAAAGAAAAATACAAAGACTAAATAACAAAACAAATCATGTCTAAGTATAATTGCAGTAACAAGATTTTTTGACGTAAAATAATCACACAAAATATTACTAGAGTTCTCTTAACCACAGAAATCTGCAAGATTTACCACAGATAATTACAAATAGATATAAGCTGTTTACGCCCAGATCATAAAGCTTCTATAAAGAATGCTAAAAAATGGCCTCAAAGGATCCCTTAGATATTGTAATGATATTCATAAATGTTTTATAAAAATTACCCGTATCAAAAATATACTTATAAAATACGACGAAAAATAATAAAAAAGCCTTAGGGGTGATCGAAAACAATAAAGAAAGCTAAAAATACTTTCTTATTAATTAAAACATAGAATGTGCATTATAAAAACAAAAAAAAGGCACTCCGTAAACAAAAAAAGCAATTTTTTTATGAGAGAAAAATAACTCAAATTAAAAACATGCGTAAACGAGCACATAAGATCTCCAAAAATCGCACATAAATTTCACAATATTTAAAAAAGCCGAATATATATAAATCAAGATTCGGCCAAGAATTATGCCGAAACATGAAAATTTGATATTTATTTGCAAAATTAAACACCTGTGAGAAAAAGCCAAAGCTACTGGGCAACACATAACTTCACTACTAATCAATTCGATTTTTTTTTAACACAAACGCTGCTGCTTATGACAGAATTTAACAATGTTTCATAAGAAAATGGCCAATTTAAAGCAACATTATACGAGATGGTGTAAATGATACGTTTAAATAGAGGAAGTATATATATTTTACGGTAATACTAATATAAAAAATCACAACAAAAAATCCTTAAATGATTTAAATTCAGGCTTACGTGATAAATGGTAACCATAATGAGGTAATCTTCTTGATAATAACATTGTAGTACTAAGCAACATGAATATAAAAGTACATTGTCTATTATATTTTTTATCCTTTAAATTTACGAGCTAAGAGGCGACGATGATATATTTGCAGTGAAAAAAGTATGTTCACTGATTTCACGTGTAGTGGTTAGAATTTAAGAAAACTTGTTACTTATGTGATTAGGATACTTACTAGCTGTTTATGAAGCTATGTATATAAAAATGAACATTTATATTTCTCACTATACTTAAAAATGACAGATATAAAATGTCAATACTAAACCATTAAGGCAAATATATGACATACATTGGAAAAGAAAGGCCATCGTTAAAGGTTTTAACCACACATTTTTGTGCTGCGTACAAAAACTATAGTCAAATTTTAAACTTCCTTTGCACAACAGTATCTATCTAAGATAAATTTCCTACATTTGGAAACAACAATATTTTTATGCAAAATCACAAGAGGTTCTACTAAAAGAGGTGCAAACTTGAAAATAAGACACAGAAGCAGACATTAAATTTATAATATAAGAATAGGAACTTACACGAAAAAATAAGAAACATATATTGTATACATCAAAGTAAAAGTAACATTACTGCCAGAAAAATACGACCAAATACACATTGGAATATATGAGAACCGATACTCGAGACTAATATGGACTAATTTTATAACCTAGAAATAATTTATGGAATTTTACAAATTAGATGTAAAACTAGACTACAGAGTACTTAGTAATCACTGCTATGAATTATTATGCCGTATCGCAATGTTCTTTTGGGTAGGTGAAAACAATGACTTTGTATTACTAATTTCTGTTATAATCATAAGAACCCTTTCTTAAATAAATAGGTCTTTGAACAAAAAGAAAATGTTATATATTCGATAAGAAACAAATCTCGACGTATATTAGAAAAAAAGTGTTATGATCTAAAATAAAGCTGATCCACTTGAAACAATCATTATTATAAGAAGAAGAAAAATAACCGTGAAGAGCTACTTTGAATAATGAAAAAGCAGAACTACACCTGGCCTAATCGACTTGAAAATCTTTTAAAATGTAACAAAATACTCAAAGTTTTACCTAAAGTCTAAGTGGTAACAAAAATGGCATCTCTTCAACTTACAACCATAAAACTCCAAATCAAATTTTTTTTTATAGCTTTGATTGCTTAAAGTTTCATTTTTAACGTTATATTGCGTGAATATAGTATGAGTATATATTTGGCGATTAATCCTGACTTTGTTTCATATTTGAGGATGCATATTTCTTAAGTAGAAAATAAAAATACACACAGTGATAAATTTTTAAAAATCTTGCACATATAAAACTATTAAAAAACTGTTAGTGTACGATTACACGAAGAGACGGAAGGAAAAAGTAAGACCCCATTACTTCATGCTAGTGAAGAAAATATCTTTAATGTAACACAGAATATTCAATTATTCAGTAAAAATGTATATTAATCTACTTTCAAATGAAAATTCTAGATACGATAAAAACTTTATACAGTTTTATAGTAACAGGCCTTTACTTATATATACGATAAAAACGAAAAAATGTATCATATTGAAAGAAACCTTGTAACAAGTTGTGATAATAAAAAAAATATGTAGACAAGAAACCTATTCTATATGATCAGCTAGTCCATCGATTTTGCATTATTTGCATGCTAAGACAAAGATTATACAATTTGTTTCGCCATGGAGAAGTGTGTACACACCAGGCTAACAGCCTTCGAAAAAAACTATTTGTTACATAGAATATTTTTTACTTTATATATACTATGAATTTATAGTAAACTGGAAAGATATGTATTTTATTGAAGGAAGTTATTGAAGAAGATCTAATCGATAGTATCATATGAAGTGCCTTTATAGAAAGAATAAAGTTTATAAAATAAGTGAAAATCTCATATTTAATTGCACAAAAAACTTATATGATTATCTTTTGCATAGATAGTTATAAGTATATCAAAAGTATGTAAACCCCGCTTTAATTTTTTTGTTGTCACCGAATACGGTTATAGAAATCATTCTTCGTTTAAATTTGTTATATTGACATTAATTATTTGTTAGCCAAGTATTTTTAACTTAGATAAAATTTTATGTGATTACCAAGCCTTAAAGAATTGATAATAGCACCCACGAAAATAGAAAGTAAAGCCATAAACGTGCAATATAGCTTATATTAATGCACTTTCTACATTTATAAAACTCTAGCTGTAATTTAGATAGGTTTACTGGTAACCCGGAAAAACAATCGAGATAAAAAGAAATTTATAATTTATTTGAGCTATTGAAAGCTGAAAGCAACCTTATAATTTTTATGTCGATTTTATAATGTACAGATTCGCAATTTTGTTACAATTACATAGTTTATCATATAAAAAATCTATAATAATCAACTTTCAATCAAGAAATAAAACGATAAAAATAAATATAAATAATTGTTTACTTGGTGTTAAAATACCAAAAGTCGTATCTGAAGATGTAATAAATGCCAACAAAAGCGAAAGCATCCGCAAAAACAATAGGATTGTAGAAGACACGTAAAATAATGAGTCTTGAGTGAAGAAGATGCATCGAAAAAGATTGTAAAATGATGAGATGAAAAGAAGAATTGCAAATTCTGTTATATGTAGTATTGTGAAGTTTTGCTCGAACAACGATAAAAAACTGTGAATCAAACTAAAAAAATAAATTAAAATATTTGTAATTTTTTTTAACATTTAATATTAGATACCCTTTTACAGATTTCGACTAAAAAATATCTTTTTTTGTATAAAGTATTTTTAATATTTCTAAGTTTAGCATTTTTATTATTTAATAATGCAATTATCGATTTTATACAATAGTAAAGTATATCTAAAATCAATTTTATTTTATAATGTAATCACACTTCTCCTTTAGAGAAAATTTAATATTCTAAAACTTTGAGGTTTTGCTTTTAGAAGATAATATAGCAAAAGTCTGAATATATATAGTTCGTTTTATATGAGACATTTATAATATGGTGCCCTCTACATAATATCATTTATGCGATCTAGATGAATCTTTTTTAATTTATACACAAATTAAAATCTAAAACGTTCTGCGCATCAAAAATTATCACAATCAGTATAAATGTATTTCTTTTTTGATATTTTATATAATGAATATATTCTTTCATTATATATTTGTAATCTCAAATTTTACTACCAGTGAAGCATTGAAGGTTATGAAATCAAATTCAATGGGTCATTGCATGCTTAAGAAAAATGATGAAGAGGAAATAAATGTTATGAACACAATAAAAAAAGAAGAATCAGGCCCTCTGAAATCTGATATAGATTTGAGCAATATGATAGAAATAGTTTCATTTTTTAAAACATGTCGCAAAGACATTCAAGAAGAAGAATGGAAAAATGTGGCTAATAAAAAAATATTAGAATCAGATGAGATATATACAATAGTGATATTGTTGGATAGAATTAAAGCAACCCTAAAATATGGGTTTGCAATAAATCAGGATTTTTTTAGTGATCGAATAAATTCACAAGCAAAGGATAGTAGAAGAAATCCTTTGAAACTGTGTGATTCAAACAGTAAAGGTAAGATAGAATTTTACAAAATGGTGAATACTAAAATAATTGCACGTGATCTAAAAAAAAATACAATGATTAATCTACTGTGGATGTTTTATCAAGAACAATTGCTCAAAAACATATACAGAGAAATGAAAAACATTTTACGGGCTATTGAAAAAAAAAGTCAATTCGAAACAGAAGTAAAGATAAATGGTATGAAAATACAGGAATTTAATTCAAAAAGAAAACGTGAAAGGGTCAAGCAAATTCTTTTGAACGTACTAGAAAAATTAAAGGCTATAAAAGATCCGTCTTCTTTACCCTTTTTTGAAAGCCATGAACTGGAGATTTTCTATTTTAAAAAAAGAACAAAGAAATTACAACCACCAGGGAACGAAGGTAAATCAGATTATGAAACCTCAAAAAAAATCAAACTAACTGATCACGAAAGATTTAGTGCCGAGGAACCTGACAGTCAAATAAATCTAGCTTACATAATAATCAGAATTTTGATCCTGTCTTTAATAGCGATGCAACAAGATTTGAAAAAATTAGAATCGTTGGATTTTAGAATTAAAAGCTTATTGCGGCAGTTTGGTAGCATACTCTTGATTCCTAAAATTCTAGACTTCAATAATTATGACTGGGGGGGGGACCAAAAAATAAATAAAAAAAAACAATAAGAAGAAAATATATTATCATGCTAATATAAAACAATAAAATAAGCACTTTTTTTATTTTGACACATACAATATTAAATTATTAATATATAAGGACAATAAGTATGGAAATATTTAAATAAAATATACAACTATCATTATTGAAATTTTTAATCTGAACAATTAGTGTATATCAATATAAACACTTAATTTTACATATGTTTTTAGGATGTTTAAATCTTGTCTTTGATCTGATTTAAGTGATATGTTCAAATTAATTTATGCTTTCATATATTACAAATGTCGACATATAATAGATTTTTTCAGTCATTTTCTATTAATACTAAATGACATTGTATTTGTATTTTGCATTTTTCGAATTTTACGTTTTTTATTTAGTAAATCCTCTGCATGTAAATAATTTTTTATGATTATATAAGAGTCGAAATAAATCATTTTATATATTATTTGTTTTATAAATTTTAGAGGCATATAAATTTTATGAAGCTATGATATATGACATAAAAAAACGTTTATGTACGAAAGAAATTTATAATATAAAATACTAGAACAAAAAAAATTCATGTAAATAATGCTTCAACTGTAGAAATATATTTAAATTGATAAATAACCATATATATTATAAAAGAAAAGGTGTAAAATAAATATGATTATTAAATATAAAAGCAAAAACAAAAATTATATTGGTATAATATACATTTTTACGCACTAAAGTGATATAGAATGTTTAAAGTATTCAGTATTAAGAAAAAAGGTATTTTAAAAGAAACACAGTTTGATACTTTATATCAAATAAACATGTGTGAGACATACTACAGTTTCTAACATGTTCACCCTATTGATAAAAATTTGACTCGGATTATGTACAAGTTTTGCAGCCTTACATGCACTACCACGTCACATTTTTTAAAAAATGTAATAAATTTTTTTTATCTAAGTCATTTTCTGCATGATCATTTAACAATTCAGAAGTATTTCAGTTACATAAATAACATATAAATCTGATTATAAAGATTAATGCTACCTGAGCGCAGTAAACATTGTTTATATACCAGAATAATTTATTTTAAAACCTTTAAAATAGAAAAAATGTTCTTTTTATGTATTAGATTATATTTATATAATCATTAAAAAATTATATTTAAAATATTTGATAAATTTTCGAAATCTCTTTAAAAAGATGAAAATATTGCAGTATAAATATCTATAGATAAAATATATGTTAAAAAGCCAAAAATATAATTTATTTGTATCCTTTTACAAATTTTATAGTGTCATTTGTAGCGTTTCTATTTTAATTTTTACTATTCATTTATTATATATACTTATAATTTGATTTTCTAGATGTGTGAAATTTGATTTTAACCTCTCTAAACCACTTCTGAATTCATTAAAAAATAGTTTGATATCCAAAAATTATATAAGCGTCCACTATAGACATATTTCAGAATAATAATTTGACGTGATACTCTTTGGTTTTTTACCCAATTTTTTCGCAATAAAATAATATAAATCGCCTTTTATTGTATATTATTTGCCTGCAACGCACCTGCAAGTATTTGGAAAAAATGAATTTATATTATAAAACTCGAGTATTTTATTGTGTAATGAAATCCCTTAAAATTGTAGCATAAATGTTATTCTTTTGAAATAGGTCTTAAAAAAATAGAAACAAATAAAACTTTTAAATAATATCTCTTAATAAATTATACGAACATTTCTTGTATTTCATAATAATAAATTATATATTATATTTACATGATAAGTTATTTGCAATAAAAAATTTATCCATTAGACTTTGATTTTCGTTATGGTATGTACATATTTTTAGTACTAAGGAACAAAACTAAGAAAGGGGTTTATATTTTTTTCAACTAAGCTTGGCCAATGTTTTTTGATTTTAGTGCACGAATAGCATATTGATAAACCAAACATAAATTTATTGAATATATTTTTCAACCGATTTATTACGTTCCGTATTGCGAATTCATTAGAAATCTATATAAAACACCTTTTGATTATTTAGCAATATTATTCACTATGAAACCTTTATAACCTTTAAAATATAGTTTGGAATTTAGAAGTCTATTAATAACTCGAATAGTGTGCTAAAAAATTTATAAAATGTAAATCTGAAATTCTTTTTGTTTTATTATAATACAGCATATATTTTCATAACGATCTTATTAATTTTAGAAACTAGATATGTAACCATATCCTAACATTTTCCTAGATTTGACTTTCTTTATGCACTGTTATTTGAGAAAATATATTTTTTTTATAACATTATAATTATAATATTTTATTTGTAAGTTGTAAAAAATATAGAATATTTAAATTAGATGAAACATATAAACACACAGTAGTTGATCAATTTTACAAAAAAATACAATGAAAATTGATTATAATGAATATATCACCAATTCGTTTTTGAATATTGATATAGGATTTTGTATAGCTTTTGTATAAAAAATAAATAAAATGCATTAGTACAATTTTAAATGTTGATGCTTGCTTAAACCTATAGTATGACAATAATAAAAACAAAGAAGACAAAAAGAATATAAGGCTAAATTATCCAAAATTATAGATATACACTGAAATATTTCTTAAGTTTCGTGTTTATTTGTTCTTGAAGGCGAACAGGGAAATAAAGTTTAGCTTGTTTGTCGTGTTGTTGATATGCTATAAGCATTACTTATTTAAATCAATAGAAGTACCATTACATCTTGAAATTCATAAATACAGACTTGGATGATTATAAGCATCTTTTTAGACGATATGATCATATCTTAACGTTTTATTAAAGTCTACACTTTTTCAAAATGAAAAAAAAATAAAATTTATATGTAAATGAAAAATTAACCTTTTAATGTTATAACTAGTTTTTTAAAATACAAATAGGTTTATATGACATCAAATTCACTAGATCTCAAAATATCGCTTTTCGAATATTAGTATGCTAGAAATCCATTAAAGATCAAGCAGCTTGACTTAATATGATCGTATTAATATCGCAAAATTACAGTAAAAGTACGGAGAAGGTACAGAAAAGGCTATTTAGAGCAATAAAATATCTAAGTATATAGTATGTCGTTTCTTATGAGAAATACAAAGTTTTACGCAGAAAAGAATAATACGCATATAATTTGTTGTGTCATAAATTTATTTTCTAAACAGAATTGTTATGAAATTATAATGTATGACGTTATGTTAAAATGTTGAATTTTTACAATTATTAATTCATAAGAAATTTTATGAGTCATAATAAATGGCGTGAATTATCAACAACAAAGCATATAAAAATAATTATAAGATGATTTACATTTTTGTCGGACTTTTTTATTCAAGACAAAACTTTCTACGATAAATACAAATAAAAACTGCCATGTTGATTATAGAATTATTTCACTTCAAATCTATGTTTAAAAGTGAAAGCTAATTTTTATAACACATCATTTGTAAATACAATATTGTAAAGAATTTGACTACATACATTTATATTATTGTGAAAATTGTTGATTTTTATGTTTCAGCTCTTTTTATAAACCATATATCGAAGACGCAAAAAAATATCCAAGTAAATACTTCTAAATAACACTGGCGATAAATTTACTACATTATGTTATATGTGTACAAAATTCGATAAAAGTATAAGAGCTTTTTATTATCTTCCATTTAGAAATAATAGAAAATACTGATTTAAAATCAAATAATTACCTAATAAACAAATATAAATATCAAATTTTTGATCATTATGGGTAATGCAAATTTTGACGCAAAAATATAAATTTACTGTATTAATTTATAGCCGTTTTACATTTGTTTATGCATATAATAGATTAATCTTGGTTTTATGCATAGCAAATATATGCATAAACACCACTTTTTATTGTATATGCTCTAGATTATGGATATGAGATTCGAAAGAAAGAATACATATGCAAAACAATAGATTTATGATAGATCTTATAAATAAAAATCTTAGACGTGAAAATGTACAATGATTAGATATTAGATGGTTTTGTATAAAATATAACAGCAAATTGCCGTGTAGAGCAATCATGAGTTAGACGCAAGGAAAAAAAAAATTTATAAGAAATATAACCTTAAAATAAATATATAAGCTGTCATGGTAGATAACATTCGATCGTATTATATCAATTAAAAATGGTGATTTATTAGATTTCCAATAATATATCATTCCATGTCTATAAAGATTCACATGCTTCTTTTTATTCTTTACGTAAATTATAAAAAAAATCAGATTCATCTGTGTATCACATCATTTTAATAGATAGTAATTATTTCTTACCATAGACGAAAAAAATTGTTTAACCATAAAGTTTTGGAGATCCTTATATTTTAATGAACACTGGAAATAATAATTATCCATGTAGAAAATGAAATCCCAGTTTAATTATGATATAACACACGATATATTATTTCCTACATTTTTTTAGCTTAGTTTATCGTTCTACTAGATAAGATTTCTGTGTGAAAGAGCTTATATTAAATTAATCAGGAATGGATTTTAAACATTCTGTTTAACTTAAGATTTTTAAATCATCAATTCCAAAAAAATTACATATAATCTGATAAAAGTGGATCACAAAAATAATTGTATACATATAATTGATATTATAGGCGTGTTAAATTAACTTCTATTGCTGGCAATGTTGTAAATATAAAAAGATATAATGCTCAAGATAAATTTTTTCATAACTAAATTCCTTTTTTTTATATGTTTTTCTTTTATAATGTTTCAAGTTACATCACAGTGTAACTCCATACATGTGCAAAATAAACGTATAAATCATACAAAAATATGAAATGATCGTCGATAGGTCTGAAAAATGAATCTTTTCCTTTTTTATACGAAAACGCTCATTTTTATTTATTTTATCATAGAACGATGCCATATGAATCTAATTTAAATATATCAATATGCTTCGATTCATGTTACAACGCCACCGAATCTAGAAAATTTTATACAATCATATATTTCATATGAAAATATATGTTTTAATTTATTTATTTAGATAAATTGGTACATTTTATATGGAGATAGAAAAAAAATATGAGGACGAAAAAAATAAAATAAAACGATAAAGCAGTTCAGAATGTTTTTTTCTAAAAAACAAAATCAAACTTTGTATTTTCGGTAGATCCTTAAACTATTTATAATGCGCCTTTAAAATAATATTCTTGTGTAAATTGTTATATTTTTTGTTTATTTAAGCAGATAAATATTTTTTTTACAATCGAAATGACATTATACCGTAAATAAACAATTTTGAGCAAATAATTTTATATTCAGTTTCTTTTTATAACTTTAAAAATAGTCAAGAAGTTACTTAATAATCGAACTTTTTTGTTACTAGAGTTTATTTTCTATTTTATTGCTCATACTTATTATAAAAATAACTTATTGTAATCTGCTAAAATTTTAAAGATTTATTTTAGAATCATAAAGGTGTTTACATAGTATAGTTATATAAAAATGGCTTATATAGCTCATAATAGAGTATATAAAGGTGTTGAATATACAATTTATATATTGCGCACATAGTTTCTAATTTTTTAAATTCATATGGATTTTTGTCGTTCGTCTTCTAATATGATGATAATATTTATTTTCAAAATTTATAATTTATTTAGAAATCGCCTCAATAAAAAAGTTCTATTTAGCTTGGTAGGCTGAAAGTCATTACTGTTATACGCCAAATTTTTTTAAATACAAATAACTATAAAAAAGTTTATCATCACTTTAAATCTATACTATTGCAGTATTGAAAAATTTTCAAGCCAAAAATCTTCGCGATTTCATAAGAAATTCGCATTGAGATGTTATAAATATATTTAAAAAACTATGACTTTCGGCTGTCTTCGCTTTTTTCTATATAAATATGGCAGGTATTATATAAATTTGACTTAGATTATTAAATAAGCAATCTCGCATATTAATTATATTTTTCTGGATTCAAAAGCAATTTAAAATATATATTCGAAGCATAAATTAGAAGAGGTACTTGACAAACATGAAAAATTATTACACTGAAAATCTTGAATTGTTTTACATACATCTCTTTAATATACTTTAAAAGCAAAAAAAAATAAGAATTTTAGAACGCCGGAATCATTTTTTTATACGGGCATAGAAATCAAACTATTAAAATTGTTTTTTATCGTTTATTTCTACCTGTTTCAAGAATAATAAATAAAATTTTCAAAAAATTTTAAAATTAATATGAAATAAAAACACAAAAAAAATCATGAAAAAAAGGAGCAAAGATTTTAGTTATAATTATTTTTGGTTATTCATCTTCGAAGATTTAATCTTGAATTTAACACATTGAGGCTTTGCATCAAAAAATAATTTTTTTATTTCTGATGAAATATAATCTTTTCGATGCAACTAGTAAAGATAAGGTTTAAAATGCCATCTGCAGAATACACAAAACGCTAAAAATCTTTTAAAACTTAATAATATAGCCTTAAAAATTATATTTTGGATATGTGATTTTACAGATGATTTCAATATCTAATATCATCAAACTTTTTTTTTGAGCAATCATTAGTTTTTTTGAACTAAAGTAGTCTCAAACCTACAAAATAACGCAATTTCTATGTAAACCAGACACAGAACATATAATAAACAGATCATTTTAAGATAAAATAATCTAAATATAAAAAAAAGGTTTGCATTTCTAGATTATTCATTAAAAAACTGTTTTTTATAATCTTTTGCGGAAATCATAATATATCTTATATGAGAGATGCGATATAAAATATCACAATAGTGTACATATATAAAAAATTTGATTGATTGTTCAATAATATTAGAAAATTTTTTTTGTGGGTTTTTTTAGTTGTTAAATCCGCAAAATATAAAAAATGTCTTTCGTTCGAATTCTTGGTTAAAATGGTTTACTATTAGTCATAAAGGACAAAAAACATTGTTTTGTTCATATAATAAAATATAAAATTTTCAAATTTAAATAAATCACAGGAATTTTCTAGATAATATATTTAATTAAAAAGTCAAATAATTTTCTATTTACGAGAATTTATGTGCTTAAATGATTCATCTGCAGCAGTATATAAAATGTAAAAATCTTTAGCAATAACATATATTTATGAAAAAAAATCGGTGCGGATAACAACAAGTCTGGTTATTTTAACCAAAGAATGCCTTGAATTTTATAGCTAATTGTTTCTTGTAATTTAAAGACTATTTTTTTTTCGGTCGATTATTTCTCTCTTTTTTATGTGTTTTGAGTTCTTAGTATCCAATCAGGCTTAAAACTGCATGGTTTTAGTTAGTTGTGATGGTTTTAATATTATTTGCTTTTTTGGAATTTTATTAAAAGTTTTTACGCGAATTATTAGTCCTTAATTATTTATATGTGTTTTGTACAGAAATCTAATAATTTTAGTTTGTGCGATTTTACTATGACATTTAATCAAAAAAAATGCTGCATATTTGTAATTTTATAAATGATAGCTAATCAATTGATATGACTTTTTTTTATGTAATTTCATTAAAGTCGAAATTTTCCTGCAAATATTAGAGCCACATAAGGTCCCATCTCAAGATATGTATTCATAGCATTAAAACTATTTTTTAAAATTTATTATATATTAAGCGACTCTAGAATTTCAATAGTTACGTTGTAGTCTCCTATAAAAACTAGCTGATGGTGAACAGGCTAATTTATAACTATAACTCATAAATTATAATGTATTTCAATAACCGTAAAACATATAAAAAACAACCTTTGTTTAAAGTGATATATAAAATGTTGCATATTGTAAGCTCATGAAATTAAAAGGATTTATATCTAAATAATGATAACTTTGAAGTTTTATTATAGAAATGTATAAAATGTGCTAGTTATGCGTTCAACTTAAAAATATTCATGACATACACCAAAATTTTCTTTTTGATTTACCGCAAAGGTATCAATATTTATATCTCATTATAATAAGATTGTGTTACGATTTAAGAATAATCTTTATTATTATTAGAAAACTATAAGTCTAATTTTTATAATTTTAGAAAATTATAAGTCCAATTTTTCTTTTATAATGTAAATTATAGCTTAGAATCTGCATAAACATCTTACATAGTTTTTCAGCAATGGAAACTATCATGTGAAAAAGAAAAATAAATTGTGATTTAATACATTTAATGTATGTATTCTTTTAGAATTGAATATTACTATTTTAATAATATATTTGAATTGAAAATATTTGAAAATCAGCATATAGTTTTTTTCATACTGAAATCAAGTTTTGATATAATCTAAAATTGTATCGTTTTTACATTTATTTAGGCACAACGTATTTATCTTATTTTCACATCAAATAAGATTATTTGATTTATTGAAACCTATATATCCATTTCAATTTTTTCCTCTATGAATGAAAATATTATATGCTCATACAAAGAAGATAAAAGGTAAAAGACAAAAAGATATAAATTGATATATAATATAAAAATAGACTTAAGATTTCTGGGCGAGACTAATAATATATAAAAGGTATAAATGAATATATATATTCGTACCGTTATTTTCAGATATTCACTAGGAATATCGAAAACTAATGCACTTGATTTTTCTTGTGGAAATAGAACTATATTACGGAAAAAAGTTTATAAAAAATCTTTTGGAATTTTATACATTTCAAGCTTGTAACAGATAATATTTAAAGATCCTAAAAAATGCAAATTAAATTTTTTTTAACTAAAAAAGAGGAATTTTAATTAATGAACAAATTATATATGTTATATTTATATTTTAAGAGTTATAAATTTCTATAGACATTCATGATTATTTATAAAATCATCTGAATTTCAAGTTTTAATATATTTTTTTTTGTAATTTAATGAAGGATCTAAATTTATGTAAATGGAGATCTTAATGCTATAATCACATTTCTATTTTAAAATATAATCCAATTATAATATAAGAACCAATAAGTATTGCAAGCTAAATCGAATCCGGAATGAAAATTTTTTTTAAAAATATATTCATAATATAATTAAAGTGAGAAGTCGGCAGCTAATCAGTTATTAAACCTTTTTTTATAATCCAATGTTCAGAAATATAAATTAATATTTTACAAAGAAGAATACTCGTATTTTAATCCATCTCTTATATTATAAATATGCTATTTTTTGTTTTTCTCAAGAAAAAACCGCATAAAATTATCCTCATTATATCCATGAAAACGCAAATTAATACCCTTGTTAAAATATTAAAATATTAAAATATTAAAAATTTTTACTTTTTTAAGTTTATATAAAGCAATATTCTAGGTAAAAAAAGAGGAGCGCACATATTTTATTGACTTTTATAAGATTTAATGCCTAAGGAATACAAATATCTTTTTTGCCCTTTATTTTATTTATTGAGGGTAAATTTACTTTCTATCTATTATATCTTATATAAACATAACGTCAGGTTGCTCTTTAGAAAGATTATATGATGCTTTTACATCTCTTCATTAGTAAAAATGCGGTCTAAAATACATATTTATGTCTTTAAAGCAGGATTTCACGGAAGGGTCTTTTAAATTCCGAAATGTAAACTTTTATCGCCCCTCTGAGTGTGCAGAGAATATGTTTAAGCTGTTATACAGTAAAATAAATCTTCTTAATATATAAAACACTTTAATATGCTAATTATACTTTTTTAATTGATTTCTCGGTGCACGTATATAATTTAAGCCACATAGTGTGGTATGATTGTGATATTTTACAAGGAACGAGGGTCTGATATGCACATAGAAAAATTCTTTCTTTCTATTTATCTTTAATCATACTTTAATATGAATTCTTACAATACTAAACACAAATTTAGAATATTTTACTTATGTTTTATTTTTATAGGCTAAAAATTAAGATTTTATTACGTGAACGGTCGTCATTAGCAGATGACTTCATACGAAATGTCAAATATAATATAGTTAGTCATAAAAAATATGTTAAGAAGTTGAAAATCCTGGATGAAGTGGAAGCATACATGCAAGCACTCTCACACCGCAAGACACTTGAACTCATCTCATTTAGAGAAGAAGAGCAATTTAATGGATATAGATCAGGGCAGGGGATAAAAGATGTATTAAGGAGTTGTACGATATTCCCAACACGCTGATTACGTCTAAATAGATATAATCGATAAAAAGAAAATTACTTCATAAATAAATATCCAATCAAAAGTGTTTATAAAAATTGTGGTCTAAATATATTAACAAATATGTATGTACTGCTTTTCCATTCCTATTCTTTTTTGGAATATAGAAATGCGATTATTGAATAATTCTAATTTACACGTCATTATTGAGGCTTGTTTTTCTTTCATTTAATACTTGTTCTGTAGGCATATTGCAAAATCACTAAAAATCTGGCCATATTCATTTTTAGAAAATATAAAAGAAATTCAAAGAATTGACATATTTCCAGATATATCAATACATGGAATAGTAATTTTTGAAATCATTATGCATATACTTATGATCAGTAGAAGAAAAACATGGAATAGTAATTTATGAAATCATTATGTATACACTCTTGATCAGTAGAAGAAAAACAAAGACGGAGTGATAAAAATTTCAACCTTGATTATTAAAATACAACTGTTTTATTTTCTTGAAAAAAATTCACTTATTGTTATCGCAAGATATCAAGCCTTTATGCGAAATTTTTTTTTCGATATTCAAAAAGGGCTGATATAATTTAAACGTATATAATTTTTTATTCTAAATAAATATGATAGTATTAACAAAAAATAAAATAAAAAAATAGTTTCTTTATTTCCCAACTTCACTAATATATTAGTATCTATCTTCATTTTATTTTTTAATATCAGGTTTAAGATCCAATGGTTCATATTCTACTTAAATAAAAAAAATATGAAGTTCCTAGGATATTCAAGTTTTTTAGTGTGAATATCTTTAATTTAGACATTTTTCTTCTTTTTTAATTAGCATTTGATTATTTTCCAATATTATTTTCTAAAGGATCAATAGCATTACATCTTTAATCAATAGTTTTATAATTTTATTAAACTCTTCAGATATAAGAAAAATTATAACCATTTAATATATGCCCAGTGTTTCTTAATATTTCTTTTCTTAATAATAGCCTAGATTTCTTAAAAATTCTTTTTTCTTATACTTTTTTGAAAAAAAAGAGTCTAATCTAGAAATCACAAGTATTAAAAAAGTAAAAAAACTCTTCTTTAGACATCAGTTTTGAAGATGTAATATATATTAATTATATAAAAATTTCTATAATGTAAATATTTTTTTTAGAAAAATAAAATTCAAGTATAATAAAAAAAGATAAACAGTTTAAATTTGACCACACCGACGGGTTACCGCTACGATTAAACATCCTCTTAATACCAATTTTAGATTTTATAACTAGCACTTGCATCCTAAAATTGATTAAAAATGTTTCAACGGTACAATCAAGTATGCTTTATAAACTAAAAGGTATTATTTACAATGGAATAACCTAAGAGTGTTTCTTTTCATGTAGATAGCCGAAATAATTACTTGTTTGCTATTTATAAATGTACTCACGTGAGTATTATACGCAATAATTTAATTATAGTGAAAGAATAAAATTCGAATATCTAGACCTCCGACAATCGCTACTTTTTAATCGTGATAAATTTTTTCTATGTCAACCAGATCTTTATTTATAAAGATAAAAACAAAAATTTTAGAAGCAGATAATATTTCGCATCCACGATTGTTTTTTATATTTAAAATTTTTTTTCTTAAATATAATAAGATAAAATATGTAACTTAGATACTAATTCGTATCAATAATTGTGTTTGGTGTTGCATATTATACTTTCATAAATATAATAAAATATAATAGCAAGTTTAAGATATAAATCCGCATCTATAATCGTTTACTATGATGCATAAAAAAATTTTACAAACAAATGGTATATTGGAAAAATTGATGAGAATCGGATCGATAAAATATTTTGTACGATAAAAAAATAGTCAATTGATCTACATGATATTAATATATTTTAATAATATATTACCATGATTTATACATTTTTTTGTAAATAAATACTTTAAAAAGAAAAAAATTTTGACTGAGTCGTTCAAATATTTTTTATGATGACTAAATAATATTATTCAAAATATATATATACATTCTTAAAAATAATTTTTTTTCGATAATAATTAAGGGCTCAGAGAAAAAATCATTTAGAATAAAGCAAACCTAATGTTAATATTTCTTCTGTAGATACATATAAATTTGATTTAGTAAAAAATACTAAATATTTAACAATTATAATACCATTCATGGCTGGAATAGGTTATAAAAATTTTTTATTTTAATATAAGCACATTTTATAGTAAAAGAATATGATATTAGATGCACAAGCATGTTTTATATACATTATGAGTTTTTACATTGGAAGACTAAATACAAATATAATGTATATCTGACAATATTAATGATAAATTAACCATTATAAATACCTTTTGATTAGAAAGATGATGGGGAAACTGAGAAAATAAACTAAAAGTTAATATTTAAAATCCATAAAGTTATGATTAATGTTCCAAGATTAAAATTTTAACTGTATTTATATGTATTGTATATTTATTAAGTCTTTTCTAAAACACTTTATTGCAAGATGATTAATGTCCTATTGTTCGGTATTTAAAAAGTTAGAACATCTGACGATATAGTTAGAAAAACTTAATGTGGACATATTTTCATGCGTTTTTGCTTTTAAAAATATATAGTATACATGAAATATTTGTTAATTAGATTTTTTTTGATCTATATATTTATCAAAATATACTTATTGCTTATATTAATGTGATTTCATTTTATATAATAAAAATCGAATAGTTATAATTTATATTTGATTTCATCTTATATGTATTTACCAAGAGATACTGGTTACTTATATTCGATTTTATTCTTTTAAATATATTGCTTAGCTAAGAAAGAATGCTAAATGCCTGTTTTTTCATATACATTCAAATTAATATAGGTTTAAGGTATAAATTTTCTCACTCTAGGCGCCTTCACCCAATTTTTTTTTATAAAAATTTTAAGTTTTATCATTAATAAAATGCTAAAATGGTATTATAGAAGCGAAAAGTCAAAAAGTATAATTTTTTTAATGGGAAGCAAGTTAAAATATTGGAATTACACTTATTTCAAATTAAGCAGGATTTTTTGTCAAAAAAGATTAATTTTTACTATTATAAGGATACTTAATTTATCTGAGAACGTTTTAAGTATATATATTTGAATCATCAAGAAAATAAAATCCATTTTAATATCTTATCATCGAAATTTATATTTCTCGGCGTTAAAAAAAAGATTATATATCATGTATGGTATTTTACAAGTAGTCTATTCTATAAATCTAAATATTAATGCATTTAGAATTACAAAATACTAGCTTAAAATTTTTATAAAAAATAAATAAATTATTTATACATCCTAGAAAATGTATCATATCACGTGATAAAAAAAATACGAATCATGAGCATGTACAAAAAGAGTTTTCTTCACATATATATTTTCTATTTTATACATTCTAGATATAATTCAAGGCATCAATAGTTTTAATATCGAGTCCAATTTACATACTGACTATATTACGTTGGTTTAAGAATTTTTAAATATATACGTCATAGCTTAAATTCATTTTCATGTATCTTAGAATGAAAGATATTCAGAGATTATGATATAGCACGAAAAAATAATAGACGTAATATGTGTATTTTTGTATAGTTTATAGATAAAGAAATGCATTACAACATAAATAAAAATTTAGAAAGGTTGTGATATACTTATACTGGACTAATTTCTGGCTTTATCTTAATTTAGCTATCCCATAAAATAGAATGAAGTTAGATGATTTATAAAGACGGTTTTCACCTTTAAATTTTTAAACTTTAAAGAAAATTTAAGTTATTTAATAAAGAAAATATTAAAATTCTACTTGAATTTACTTTATTTATTTATGTTTTACGTCTTCGTCTTTAAGGAAGTTCGCTTTATACTAATAGGAACTATTGCTTTACTGATGCTTCTCCATGTGGAACTCCCCCAGCATATCTTGTCACCCGAATTCACTCGGATTCTGCCATATCTCATAGGCGGTAGTCATTATGAGGTGGTCAAAGGATTATGTCTACTGTTAATCGCTAAGAGTTACAAGCTACAACCACACTTACCTATATCCTTGCTTCACGGTGTAGGGTTTTTTCATTCTGGAGGCACAGTTCAACGGCTTACACAGCAACCTCCTATTTCTCATGACTTGTCAAGTCTTTATGGTTTATCTTTTCTTGTTCACTGGCCGCCCACTTGGGTATTTTTCTTTAGAGTAAATTCGTTTCGGAAATTAGTGGGTGGGTAGAAGTGGAACCCGCGACCCCTCACCTTGGGGTCCAACTTGTAAACCACTCAACCATACCACCCATAATAAAAATGATATATATAATTATCGAAAATATATACAAAAAAAAATTCATTTAAAATAATCGTGACATATGGCTTTGCATAACACAATTTATAACATAATTAGATTTGAGGAAGAATGCCCGGAATAAAAAAATATAGTATAGTCCAATAAAGACCGATGAGCCTAAAATTTCTAACATAATTGAATCTGAAGAAGAATGCCCGGAATAAAAAAATATAGTATAGTCCAATAAAGACCGATGAGCCTAAAAGCTAGATCTTATTTGAAAAAAATATATAATTTATCTGTCACAATATAATACCACCCATAAATTTTTTTCAAAAAATACCTTGACCTGTATAAATCGAATTTCAACAAGGTTATACGACACATAAATGATAAAAACAACACAGTGCAGTTCTTTTAAAGCTAACCTTGCCTAAAAACTGTAAAATTGACATATTTGGTTGTTTATCGGTACAATAATATTCTTTTTTTACAAATAAATTGCAATTTGTCTAGAGTGTAGGAGTATAGTAGATTCAAGCAAAAAACACATAGTTATATATTCCAACAACAAATTAATACTTTTTCACTCCTAACGCAACTACCCGCAATTATTTTTTCATCGATTTTTTTAAGAGTAGATAAATATCCAAAAACTAAATTCTACATTATCATAAATATAAAATTATGCATAAATAGTAATAGACATAAGAGTATAATGGAACTCATAATAATTATCTTGGTATTTATGATGTCTATGTAATTAAGCACAAAGTTGAAATTTGTGGACTTTGAAAAAAAAATTAATATTAACGTAGATTTAATAGATGAGATCTTATCCAAGAAAAAAAAAATGATGTTCCAATGGTAAATATATCACGTCATACTTGAAGAAAAAACGCAAAATAACAACCTTAAAATCAGGTAAAAGTTGGAATATATATTGTAATCATTTTAATTCACATATAACAGTGCGTTAAGATGTTAATATTCTTATGGTTGAACTTATATTTATTCTGTTAATAAAACCAGTTTAAGTTATAAATTCCTTTTTTTCGTTCTAATAGGTACTAAAGTTAAGATGACAATAGATCCATGATCTTGTGTAAATTGAGAAAAAATGCTATGTGACTAATTTTTTATTTATCCTTTAAAAGTCGATCTTACAAGAAAAGAAGCATAAAATAATAGCGGTAAAATTAAGAAAAAAAACAAAATTATTTTTGTTAATGTTATTTAAGACGCAAAACAGACTTTAAAAGGTTTAACATAAAAGTTTTAGCATGTAAAAAGATTTTTTCTGACTTATTCTTGGTTTAAAAATATAATAAGCTGCAAAATACGAGATAAATAGAAAAATATGTAGTGCACTTATATTTTTATATTTAGTAGTTAACTGTCATTATATAAATTTTTTTTAAAAACGTAATATTCCTATGTTTTTTGAAGGATGATAATTTATAGAGCAAATTTTATATAAAGTGATGCGTATAATATGGAACTTGATATTTAGTACAGAAAAAAATCACGCTGTCTGTGATTTAATTTAAAGATAAAAAGGTAGTTAATGAAAAAAATGTGTGTGAATAAAAGGTGAACCAAATAAATATTGAAGTTTTAAAGCATATAGCGAATAACGAAAATATGAAAATTACTTTAGATAATTAAATTAAAAGAAATTAAATCATAATTTTACAATTGTAAAAAAGAATAAATGAATCAAATTATAATTAAAATAAATAGAGCATAAAATATTTGCTAAATTATCACTGCGTATTCAAAACATTTTTGTGTTTTCTATAATACACATCTAGTTTTGCGCGTTTAATTTTGAAAATTTGCATAAAGTTTTTCATTGCACAAATTCATTCATATTTATCCATTGAAATAAATAGTTTTATTAATATTTTAGCTAATTCATAACAAGGATGTTTATGTATTAAAATTAATATCAAAACATATGTTTGCCATTAAATTATATAAAAATTTAGATTTCAGCATAAAAACGACCTTATAATGTACATATACTATGCAGAAAGCTTAAGTGAAAATATTATATTTTATATGTAAATTTGCTAAAAAAAATGAATATGTAGATTAAACTATACTGTATAACCAAAAGTGTGGGTAACTTGCTTGAAAATAGAGTCAAAAAACCTTGAAATTTATTATTCAAATAAGTACATTTATACAATTGGACGGATTGTTTTTAATATTTTTATGCCATAAAAAACGTATTTTTGGAAATTATAATATTTTTGTGCGCAAACTTTAAAATAAAAATATTTTTTATATTTTTTGCATATTTTTCTAGCTATAAACCATATAAAAACTCAATGTAACATTTTTTATGCATGTATTTCCCAAAAAGATCAAAATTGGAAAGAGTCGATAATTACTGGAAGCAAATAAAAAGGCAGACTTACATTTTAAACATATGATTATGATTTTCTACTGTATTTAATAATTTTATTAAAACTCTTACATAGCAAGAAAAATCGCTTAATTATCTAAACGCTAATTCAAGATAAAAAATTATTATGTGTATTTTTTTTGCAATGTTCTCACTATTTATTATATAAAATGCGTTTTTAAGTTCAGTTCAGTTGAAGACTCAAATTAGTAATTAATTTAAATTGCTTTTGAATTACAGTAGAAATTTTTTTAGTTTTGTATATATTTTCCTTAAATTTATTTACCATCTCGTTGTTAATCTATTTTTTTTGGCTTTTTTTAACAACCAAATTTAAGAATTATGTAAATTGGGTAATTTATTTGTCAACATAAGCATAAAATTAAAATAAACATTAAAAAAAAGGAATTGTCATGCAAAAATATTGACGAATGACTTAAATAGATATACTTCAGATCCTAAATAGATGTAGTAAAAATAAATTTAGATAAAAATCAGCTCAACATATAATTAAAATCCAAATTTTTGATTATTTTTAATCTTCATTTTGAAGACGCCGACCATAAACATGGTTGAAAGTGCTGGTGTTTCGAAAAATAAGGATTGCAAATGGTTTAAAATTCTAAGAAGATTATATACATAAAAAAGCCTGCGAGATACTAAAAAATGCACATGTAATATTTGCTGTTCAACAGAAGAAACTCGCATGCAAAAAATATAATAGGTATACTAGCAAATATGTATGATACATTGGAATTTATAAAATAATACTTGATTTTAGATCGGCTTGTGATATATATAGGTAAGATATGTACTATCGAGAAATTCCAATACAAATGTGAATATTACACCACTTTCCACTCAAATTCTAAGGTAACATATCGAACGTATATAGTGAGCTTGAAAACGATAGTTTGTAAATTATAACAAAACTAGATAGATCTCAATACAGAGTTTGATTATAAACACGCAGGAAGGCAAAAATGGTGCTTAACAAATAGAAATACCTAGATTAAAAATTTAAAAATTTTATAAAAAAGAAATCAATATTATCTTAGCTTTTATACATGAAATTTTATAGTAAGATATTCTTTTCTGCAAACTTTGTGTTCGTTTTAATAAAAAAAACCTTTATATTATTAAAAGTTAGAAAGGTTCTTCCAAGGTTATTCCGAGTGAGCTTTTCTTAATTTCAGAAAAATAAGAATTTCAACAGAATAAGCTTACCAATGGTATTTTGTATCTTATTATGGCATTTTAAATCCAAAATCTAATATATACTTTTATTAGGCTATAAGAAGAAAACCTAGGGTTTACTATAAGCCTAGTATTCAAATACAAATGCCTATTAGCATTAATAGATTAAAATGATTTTTAGTGTATTGGTCTTTATATTTTTATTTATATTGCCCATAATTTTTTCAAAAATATATGATTTTAAATGAGTTCATGCTTTCTGATTGTAATATACGTATGCTTTTTTTATTGCATAAAGCAATATACTATTTTTAACAATCAAAAAATGCAACGGAATATATAATACTAATATTCTGATAATTTTTGGCCCATAAAAGTGACAGTTATATAAACAAAAAACTGTGTATTATCGAAAAATATCTTTAAGAATCCGATCATTGTATTGTGTTCTATATTAACATTGATTATTCGTATCTACTTGATAGTAGATACAAGGCTTCAGGCATTCTATACGTAAATATAATAATATTTTGATTTAAGAAACATTTAATGTATGAAAGTATGACTTAAGTAAGTAGAGGATAGAGAGTGAATATGAAAAAGCTGTAAATAATTTATGCTTCTATATCATTTTAGACTGTATCATATATACAACATATAACCCAGCTTTCGTGTGAAATAAGTTTTTATAAATATATAGATGCAATAAAAATTTTTTCGAAGCAAATATCATTGTTCGAAAAAAAATATACATATTTTAATAATATATGTATTCTTTTTTTAAAAAATCATAAGCCATTTTTTTGACAGAATTCAAAAAATTTACTTTTTTATATCAAAAATTTTAAATTTATATTGTATATAAGCATATCTAAAAGAAAAGTTCTTTTTAAATAATAAATATCATTTTGTTTCAAAACAATTTAATATTTTAGAAATTCTATAATTTTGCTTTTATAAAAATATCAAAATGAAAACATAAATATTTTTTTGCCAAAGCGACATTATAAATTTATTAACTTGAACAAAAATATATAGAATCAGATCTAGATGAATTTTCCAAATTTATAGATTAATTTCAGCTTAAAACGTTATTTGTTTCAAATTTTTACAATCTGATATAAATACAGAACTTTCTTATATTTGATATAATGAATACATTCTTTTATGTGATAAGTGCAATCTTATATTTTGCTATCAGTAAAGAGAGGGTGAAACCAAACAAAACGTGTGATTGTTTGCCGATGAACAATGAAAAGAGGATAATATATATGATGAACACGAGGAATCAGATAGAATTTGATGATCTATCATCTTATTGTAAAGTTAACAAGGAGAAAGAAATAGGATCCTTCTATGAAATATTAGATCACCGAAATTCAGATGATAAATCGGGTAAAGGGATTTTTATTAACAATTACAAGAATGAATGTTCAAAAACAAAAGAGGGGATGGATTTACGCAAAAAGAAAATATCAGAATATGATATGATCTCTAAAACAAATGGCGTAATAGAAGGATTAAACGGAAGCTTTAAATACGAGGGTTCTAATTTTTATCAAGATTTTATTATGGATCGAAAGAAAAAAGATAAACAAGATAGTGAAAATTCATTACATACTGTAAAATCGAAAAATTCTATAATAATAGGAATACAAGAGATTAATAATACAGTTGACAGGAAAAAATATTCTAAAACAATATTTAGAGATAAAAGAGGAAATTTAGTGTATACAATTTTTGACAATACTAAATTCAAAAACCTTTATAAGTTAATGATCATGTTTTCAACTATTTATATGAAAAATTTCCTCTTCAAAACAGGAGTTAAGAGAAATAAAATAAAGCGGGTAGAAAATTCGGTGGATCTAAACCAATCAAAGTACAAGAAATTATCTTTGATATTATACAAAAAATCAAAGGCTATAAAAGACCCTACGTCTTTGCCTTTTTTTGATAACTTTCAACTGTTTATTTTTGATCTACTAAAAAAATCAAGGAAAAAGAATCCACACAGGTATCTGAAAAACCAGTCGAATAAGGAAAAATCAATCTGCAAAACCTCAATCATAGTTTTATTAACTGATCATGGAAAATTTTGTAATGAATCTCCAGACATCAAAATAACTATAGAGGATGCTCTTAAAGAAACTAAGATCCAATCAACAACGGATTTGAACAATGAAAGAAAATATGAGTGTTTAAAAATGGAATGCAAAACCTCATTGAAGATTCACAGGAAACATCTGGCTACTCCTATTCTTGGCATCGGATTTAACGATTGGGGTGCGACAAATAAATAAAGGAACTCTATATGATATATTTTTTTGTTTTACTGTATTTATAAATATTGAGTCGATTATATCTTTGTTTTAAAAAATCATAAAATCACAAAATATTTATTATAAACACAGAAATCGGATGCTGATGGATAAAAAATAATAAAAATCAAGACCATCATATATATTTTAATGGTATTACTGAATAAGTCTCAATTTTCTAAAATTTTTGTATTTTTTATTATTTGAAGGACGTAGAATTGTAGGATGTGATATTTAGCTTTTTTATGGCTCAAAATAAATGTACTATAATATCAATCAGCTGATATTCAAAACAATTAAAATCGATTGAATAAGTGTACTTTTAAATTTGGATAATATAAGTAAATTAAAATTCACCTTATTAATATAATTTTTTTTTGATATGGGTATCTGATAATAGGTTATAGAAGGAAAGAAAAATACAAAGACTAAATAACAAAACAATTCATGTCTAAGTATAATTGTAGTAACAAGATTTTTTGACGTAAAATAATAACACAAAATATTACTAGAGTGATCTTGACCACAGCAATCTGCAAGATTTACCACGGATAAATATAAATAAATTTAAGATGGTTTACACCTAGATCATAATGCTTCTATATAGAATGCGAAAAAATGGCCTCAAAGGATTTCTTAGATATTGTATTGATATTCATAAATGTCTTATAAAAACCAACCGTATCAAAAATATACTTCTAAAATACGACGAAAAATAATAAAAAAGCCTTAAGGGTGATTGAAAACAATAAAGAAAGCTAAAAATACTTTCTTATTCATTGAAACATAAAATGTGCATTATAAAAACAAAAAAAAGCACTCCGTAAACAAAAAAAGCAATTTTTTTATGAGAGAAAAATAACTCAAATTAAAAACATGCTAAAACGAGCACATAAAGATCCCTTAAAATCGCACATAAATTTCACAATATTTAAAAAAGCCGAATATATATAAATCAAGATACGGCCGAGAATTAATGCCGAAACATGAAAATTTGATATTTTTATGCAGTAGTAAACTCCTGTGAGAAAAAGCCAAAGCTACTGGGCAACACATAACTTCACTACCAATCAATTCGATTTGTTTTTTAACACAAACGCAGCTGCTTATGACAGAATTAAACAATGTGACATAGGAAAATGGCCAATTTAAAGCAACATTATACGAGATGGTGTAAATGATACGTTTAAATAGAGGAAGTAAATATATTTTACGGTAATACTAATTGAAAAAATCATAAAAAAAATCCTTAAGCAATTTAAATTCAGGCTTACTAGATAAATGGTAACCATAATAAGGTAATCTTCTTGATAATAACATTGTAGTACTAAGCAACATGAATATAAAAGTACATTGTCTATTATAATTTTTATCCTTTAAATTTACGAGCTAAGAGGCGACGATGATATATTTGCAGTGAAAAAAAGTATCTCACAGATTTCGCGTGTAGTGGTTGAATATAAGAAAACTTGTTACTCATATGATTAGGATACTTACTTAGCTGTTTATGAAGCTATGTATATAAAAATGAACATTTAAATTTCTTTCTATACTTAAAAATGACAGATATAAAATTTCAATACTATATCATGAAGGCAAATATATGACGTTAATTGGAAAATAAATGCCATCTTTAAAGGTTTTAACCACACATTTTTGTGCTGCGTACAAAAACTATAGTCAAATTTTAAACTTCCTTTGCACAACAGTATCTATCAAAGATAAATTTCCTACATTTGGAAACAACAATATTTTTATGCAGAATAACAAGAGGTTCTACATAAAGACGCGCAAACTTGAAAATAAGACACAGAAGCAGACATTTAATTTATATATAAGAATAGGAACTTACACGAAAAAATAAGAAACATATATTAGATACATCAAAGTAAAAGTAACATTACTGCCAGAAAAACACGACCAAATACACATTGGAATATATAAGAACCGATACTCGAGACTAACATCGACTAATTTTATAACCTAGAAATAATTTATGGAATTTTACAAATAAAATGTAAAACTAGACTACAGAGTACTTAGTAATCACTGCTATGAATTATTATGCCGTATCGCAATGTTCTTTTGGGTAAGTAAAAACAAAGACTTTGTATTACTAATTTCTGTTATAATCATAAGAACCCTTTCTTAAATAAATAGGTCTTTGAACAAAAAGAAAATGTTATATATTCGATAAGAAACAAACACCGACGTATATTAGAAAAAAAGTGTTATGATCTGAAAAAATGCTGATCCACTTGAAAAAATTCTTATTATAAGAAGAAGAAAAATAACCGTGAAGAGCTACTTTGAATAATAGAAAAGCGCAACTACACCTGACCTAATCGACTTGAAAATCTTTTAAAATGTAACAAAATACTCAAAGTTTTACCTAAAGTCTAAGTGGTACCAAAACGAGCATCTCTTCAACTTACAACCATAAAACTCCAAATCAAATTTTTTTTTATAGCTTTGATAACTCAAAGTTATATTTTCTACGTTATATTGCGTGAATATAGTATGAGTATATATTTGGCGATTAATCCTGACTTTGTTTCATATTTGAGGATGCATATTTCTTAAGTAGAAAATAAAAATACACACAGTGATAAATTTTTAAAAATCTTGCACATATAAAACTATTAAAAAACTGTTAGTGTACGATTACACGAAGAGACGGAATGAAAAAGTAAGACCCCATTACTTCATGCTAGTGAAGAAAATATCTTTAATGTAACACAGAACATTCAATTATTCAGTAAAAATGTATATTGATTTACTTTCTGTATAAAAATTCTAGATTCGATACAAAAATTTATACAGTTTTATAGTAACAGGCCTTTACTTATATATACGATAAAAACGAAAAAATGTATCATATTGAAAGAAACCTTGTAACAAGTTGTGATAATAAAAAAAATATGTAGACAAGAAACCTATTCTATATGATCAGCTAGCCCATCGATTTTGCATTTTTTGCATGCTAAGACAAAGATTATACAATTTGTTTCGCCATGGAATAGTGTGTACACACCAGGCTAACAGCCTTCGAAAAAAACTATTTGTTACATAGAATATTTTTTACTTTATTCATACTATGAATTTATAGTAAACTGGAAAGATATGTATTTTATTGAAGGAAGTTATTGAAGAAGATCTAATCGATAGTATCATATGAAGTGCCTTTATAGAAAGAATAAAGTTTATAAAATTAGTGAAAATCTCATATTTAATTGCACAAAAAACTTATATGCTTATCTTTTGCATAGATAGTTATAAGTATATCAAAAGTATGTAAACCCCGCTTTAATTTTTTTGTTGTCACCGAATACGGTTATAGAAATCATTCTTCGTTTAAATTTGTTATATTGACATTAATTATTTGTTAGCCAAGTATTTTTAACTTAGATAAAATTTTATGTGATTACCAAGCCTTAAAGAATTGATAATAGCACCCACGAAAATAGAAAGTAAAGCCATAAACGTGCAATATAGCTTATATTAATATACTTTCTAAATTTATAAAACTCTAGCTGTTGTTTAGATAGGTTTACTGGTAACCCGGAAAAACAATAGAGATAAAAAGAAATTTATAATTTATTTGAGCTATTGAAAGCTGAAAGCAACCTTATAATTTTTATGTCGATTTTATAATGTACAGATTCGCAATTTTGTTACAATTACATAGTTTATCATATAAAAAATCTATAATAATCAACTTTCAATCAAGAAATAAAACGATAAAAATAAATATAAATAATTGTTTACTTGGTGTTAAAATACCAAAAGTCGTATCTGAAGATGTAATAAATGCCAACAAAAGCGAAAGCATTCGCAAAAACAATAGGATTGTAGAAGACACGTAAAATAATAAGTCTTGTGTGAAGAAGATGCATCGAAAAAGATTGTAAAATGATGAGATGAAAAGAAGAATTGCAAATTCTGTTATATGTAGTATTGTGAAGTTTTGCTCGAACAACGATAAAAAACTGTGAATCAAACTAAAAACATAAATTAAAATATTTGTAATTTTTTTTAACATTTAATATTAGATACCATTTTACAGATTTCGACTAAAAAATATCTTTTTTTGTATAAATTATTTTTAATATTTCTAAGTTTAGCATTTTTATTATTTAATAATGCAATTATCGATTTTATACAATAGTAAAGTATATCTAAAATCAATTTTATTTTATAATGTAATCACACTTCTCCTTTAGAGAAAATTTAATATTCTAAAACTTTGAGGTTTTGCTTTTAGAAGATAATATAGCAAAAGTCTGAATATATATAGTTCATTTTATATGAGACATTTATAATATGGTGCCCTCCACATAATATCATTTATGCGATCTAGATGAATCTTTTTTAATTTATACACAAATTAAAATCTAAAACGTTCTGCGTATCAAAAATTATCACAATCAGTATAAATATATTTCTTTTTTGATATTTTATAAAATGAATATATTCTTTCATGTCATATTTGTAATCTCAAATTTTACTACCAGTGAAGCATTGAAGGTTATGAAATCAAATTCAATGGGTCATTGCATGCTTAAGAAAAATGATGAAGAGGAAAAAAATGTTATGAACACAATAAAAAAAGAAGAATCAGGCCCTCTGAAATCTGATATAGATTTGAGCAATATGATAGAAATAGTTTCATTTTTTAAAACATGTCGCAAAGACATTCAAGAAGAAGAATGGAAAAATGTGGCTAATAAAAAAATATTAGAATCAGATGAGATATATACAATAGTGATATTGTTGGATAGAATTAAAGCAACCCTAAAATTCGGGTTTGCAATAAATCAGGATTTTTTTAGTGATCGAATAAATGCACAAGCAAAGGATAGTAGAAGAAATCATTTGAAACTGTGTGATTCAAACAGTAAAGGTAAGATAGAATTTCACAAAATGGTGGATACTATAATAATTGCACGTGATCTAAAAAAAAATACAATGATTAATCTACTGTGGATGTTTTATCAAGAACAATTGCTCAAAAACATATACAGAGAAATGAAAAACATTTTACGTGCTATTGAAAAAAAAAGTCAATTCGAAACAGAAGTAAAGATAAATGGTATGAAAATACAGGAATTTAATTCAAAAAGAAAACGTGAAAGGGTCAAGCAAATTCTTTTGAACGTACTAGAAAAATTAAGGGCTATAAAAGATCCGTCTTCTTTACCCTTTTTTGAAAGCCATGAACTGGAGATTTTCTATTTTAAAAAAAGAACAAAGAAATTACAACCACCGGGGAACGAAGGTAAATCAGATTATGAAAACTCAAAAGAAATCAAACTAACTGATCACGAAAGATTTAGTGCCGAGGAACCTGACAGTCAAATAATTCTAGCTTACATAATAATCAGAATTTTGATCCTGTCTTTAATAGCGATGCAACAAGATTTGAAAAAATTAGAATCGTTGGATTTTAGAATTAAAAGCTTCTTGCGGCAGTTTGGTAGCATACTCTTGATTCCTAAAATTCTAGACTTCAATAATGATGACTGGGGGGGACCAAAAAATAAATAAAAAAAAAACAATAAGAAGAAAATATATTTACATGCTAATATAAAACAATAAAATAAGCACTTTTTTTATATTGACACATACAATATTAAATTATTAATATATAAGGACAATAAGTATGGAAATATTTAAATAAAATATACAACTATCATTATTGAAATTTTTAATCTGAACAATTAGTGTATATCAATATAAACACTTAATTTTACATATGTTTTTAGGATGTTTAAATCTTGTCTTTGATCTGATTTAAGTGATATGTTCAAATTAATTTATGCTTTCATATATTACAAATGTCGACATATAATAGATTTTTTCAGTCATTTTCTATTAATACTAAATGACATTGTATTTGTATTTTGCATTTTTCGAATTTTACGTTTTTTATTTAGTAAATCCTCTGCATGTAAATAATTTTTTATGATTATATAAGAGTCGAAATAAATCATTTTATATATTATTTGTTTTATAAATTTTAGAGGCATATAAATTTTATGAAGCTATGATATATGACATAAAAAAACGTTTATGTACGAAAGAAATTTATAATATAAAATACTAGAACAAAAAAAATTCATGTAAATAATGCTTCAACTGTAGAAATATATTTAAATTGATAAATAACCATATATATTATAAAAGAAAAGGTGTAAAATAAATATGATTATTAAATATAAAAGCAAAAACAAAAATTATATTGGTATAATATACATTTTTACGCACTAAAGTGATATAGAATGTTTAAAGTATTCAGTATTTTTAAAAAAGGTATTTTAAAAGAAACACAGTTTGATACTTTATATCAAATAAACATGTGTGAGACATACTACAGTTTCTAACATGTTCACCCTATTGATAAAAATTTGACTCGGATTATGTACAAGTTTTGCAGCCTTACATGCACTACCACGTCACATTTTTTAAAAAATGTAATAAATTTTTTTTATCTAAGTCATTTTCTGCATGATCATTTAACAATTCAGAAGTATTTCAGTTACATAAATAACATATAAATCTGATTATAAAGATTAATGCTACCTGAGCGCAGTAAACATTGTTTATATACCAGAATAATTTATTTTAAAACCTTTAAAATAGAAAAAATGTTCTTTTTATGTATTAGATTATATTTATATAATCATTAAAAAATTATATTTAAAATATTTGATAAATTTTCGAAATCTCTTTAAAAAGATGAAAATATTGCAGTATAAATATCTATAGATAAAATATATGTTAAAAAGCCAAAAATATAATTTATTTGTATCCTTTTACAAATTTTATAGTGTCATTTGTAGCGTTTCTATTTTAATTTTTACTATTCATTTATTATATATACTTATAATTTGATTTTCTAGATGTGTGAAATTTGATTTTAACCTCTCTAAACCACTTCTGAATTCATTAAAAAATAGTTTGATATCCAAAAATTATATAAGCGTCCACTATAGACATATTTCAGAATAATAATTTGACGTGATACTCTTTGGTTTTTTACCCAATTTTTTCGCAATAAAATAATATAAATCGCCTTTTATTGTATATTATTTGCCTGCAACGCACCTGCAAGTATTTGGAAAAAATGAATTTATATTTTAAAACTCGAGTATTTTATTGTGTAATGAAATCCCTTAAAATTGTAGCATAAATGTTATTCTTTTGAAATAGGTCTTAAAAAAATAGAAACAAATAAAACTTTTAAATAATATCTCTTAATAAATTATACGAACATTTCTTGTATTTCATAATAATAAATTATATATTATATTTACATGATAAGTTATTTGCAATAAAAAATTTATCCATTAGACTTTGATTTTCGTTATGGTATGTACATATTTTTAGTACTAAGGAACAAAACTAAGAAAGGGGTTTATATTTTTTTCAACTAAGCTTGGCCAATGTTTTTTGATTTTAGTGCACGAATAGCATATTGATAAACCAAACATAAATTTATTGAATATATTTTTCAACCGATTTATTACGTTCCGTATTGCGAAGTCATTAGAAATCTATATAAAACACCTTTTGATTATTTAGCAATATTATTAACTATGAAACCTTTTTAACCTTTAAAATATAGCTTGGAATTTAGAAGTCTATTAATAACTCGAATAGTGTGCTAAAAAATTTATAAAATGTAAATCTGATATTCTTTTTGTTTTATTATAATACAGCATATATTTTCATAACGATCTTATTAATTTTAGAAACATGATATGTAACCATATCCTAACATTTTCCTAGATTTCACTTTCTTTATGCACTGTTATTTGAGAAAATATATTTTTTTTATAACATTATAATTATAATATTTTATTTGTAAGTTGTAAAAAATATAGAATATTTAAATTAGATGAAACATATAAACACACAGTAGTTGATCAATTTTACAAAAAAATACAATGAAATTGATTATAATGAATATATCACCAATTCGTTTTTGAATATTGAAATAGGATTTTGTATAGCTTTTGTATAAAAAATAAATAAAATGCATTTATACAATTTTAAATGTTGATGCTTGCTTAAACCTATAGTATGACAATAATAAAAACAAAGAAGACAAAAAGAATATAAGGCCTAATTATCCAAAATTATAGATATACACTGAAATATATCTTAAGTTTCTTGTTTATGTGTTCTTGAAGGCGAACAGGGAAATAAAGTTTAGCTTGTTTGTCGTATTGTTGATATGCTATAAGCATTACTTATTTAAATCAATAGAAGTACCATTACATCTTGAAATTCATAAATACAGACTTGGATGATTATAAGCATCTTTTTAGACGATATGATCATATCTTAACGTTTTATTAAAGTCTACACTTTTTCAAAATGAAAAAAAAATAAAATTTATATGTAAATGAAAAATTAACCTTTTAATGTTATAACTAGTTTTTTAAAATACAAATAGGTTTATATGACATCAAATTCACTAGATCTCAAAATATCGCTTTTCGAATATTAGTATGCTAGAAATCCATTAAAGATCAAGCAGCTTGACTTAATATGATCGTATTAATATCGCAAAATTACAGTAAAAGTACGGAGAAGGTACAGAAAAAGCTATTTAGAGCAATAAAATATCTAAGTATAAAAGTATGTCATTTCTTATGAGAAATACAAAGTTTTACGCAGAAAAGAATAATACGCATATAATTTGTTGTGTCATAAATTTATTTTCTAAACAGAATTGTTATGAAATTATAATGTATGACGTTATGTTAAAATGTTGAATTTTTACAATTATTAATTCATAAGAAATTTTATGAGTCATAATAAATGGCGTGAATTATCAACAATAAAGCATATCAAAATAATTATAAGATGATTTACATTTTTGTCAGACTTTTTTATTCAAGACAAACTTTCTACGATAAATACAAATAAAAACTGCCATGTTGATTATAGAATTATTTCACTTCAAATCTATGTTTAAAAGTGAAAGCTAATTTTTATAACACATCATTTGTAAATTCAATATTGTATTAAATTTGACTGCATACATTTATATTATTGTGAAAATTGTTGATTTTTATGTTTTAGCTCTTTTTATAAACCATATATCGAAGACGCAAAAAAATATCCAAGTAAATACTTCTAAATAACACTGGCGATAAATTAACTACATTATGTTATATGTGTACAAAATTCGATAAAAGTATAAGAGCTTTTTATTATCTTCCATTTAGAAATAATAGAAAATACTGATTTAAAATCAAATAATTACCTAATAAACAAATATAAATATCAAATTTTTGATCATTATGGGTAATGCAAATTTATACGCAAAAATATAAATTTACTGTATTAATTTATAGCCGTTTTACATTTTTTTATGCATATAATAGATTAATCTTGGTTTTATGCATAGCAAATATATGCATAAACACCACTTTTTATTGTATATGCTCTAGATTATGGATATGAGATTCGAAAGAAAGAATACATATGCAAAACAATAGATTTATGAAGGATCTTATAAATAAAAATCTTAGACGTGAAAATGTACAATGATTAGATATTAGATGGTTTTGTATAAAATATAACAGCAAATTGCCGTGTAGAGCAATCATGAGTTAGACGCAAGTAAACAAAAAATTTTATAAGAAATATAACCTTAAAATAAATATATAAGCTGTCATGGTAGATAACATTCGATCGTACTATATCAATTCAAAATGGTGATTTATTAGATTTCCAATAATATATCATTCCATGTCTATAAAGATTCACATGCTTCTTTTTATTCTTTACGTAAATTATAAAAAAAATCAGATTCATCTGTGTATCACATCATTTTAATAGATAGTAATTATTTCTTACCATAGACGAAAAAAATTGTTTAACCATAAAGTTTTGGAGATCCTTATATTTTAATGAACACTGGAAATAATAATTATCCATGTAGAAAATGAAATCCCAGTTTAATTATGATATAACACACGATATAAGATTTCCTACATTTTTTTAGCTTAGTTTATCGTTCTACTAGATAAGATTTCTGTGTGAAAGAAAATATATTAAATTAATCAGGAATGGATTTTAAACATTCTGTTTAACTTAAGATTTATAAATCATCAATTCCAAAAAAATTACATATAATCTGATAAAAGTGGATCTCAAAATTAATTACATACATATAATTAATATTATAGGCGTGTAAAATTAACTTCTATAGCTGGCAATGTTGTAAATATACAAAGAAATAATGCTCAAGATAAATTTTTTCATAACTAAATTCCTTTTTTTTATATGTTTTTCTTTTATAATGTTTCAAGTTACATCACAGTGTAACTCCTTACATGTGCAAAATAAACGTATAAATCATACAAAATTATAAAATGATCGTCGATTAGTCTGAAAAATCCATTTTTTCCTTTTTTATACGAAAACGCTCATTTTTTATTATTTTATCATAGAACGATGCCATATGAATCTAATTTAAATATATCAATATGCTTCGATTCATGTTACAACGCCACCGAATCTAGAAAATTTTATACAATCATATATTTCATATGAAAATATATGTTTTAATTTATTTATTTAGATAAATTGGTACATTTTATATGGAGATAGAAAAAAATATGTGGACGAAAAAAATAAAATAAAACGATAAAGCAGTTCAAAATATTTTTTTCTAAAAAACAAAATCAAACTTTGTATTTTCGGTAGATCCTTAAACTATTTATAATGCGCCTTTAAAATTATATTCTTGTGTAAATTGTTATATTTTTTGTTTATTTAAGCAGATAAATATTTTTTTTACAATCGAAATGACATTATACCGTAAATAAAGAATTTTGAGCAAATAATTTTATATTCTGTTTCTTTTTACAATTTTAAAAATAGTCAAGAAGTTACTTAAAAATCGAACTTTTTTGTTACTAGAGTTTATTTTCTATTTAATTGCTCATACTTATTATAAAAATAACTTATTGTAATCTGCTAAAATTTTAAAGATTTATTTTAGAATCATAAAGGTGTTTACATAGTATAGTTATATAAAAATGGCTTATATAGCTCATAATAGAGTATATAAAGGTGTTGAATATACAATTTATATATTGCGCACATAGTTTCTAATTTTTTAAATTCATATGGATTTTTGTCGTTCGTCTTCTAATATGATACTAATATTTATTTTCAAAAATTTATAATTTATTTAGAAATCGCCTCAATAAAAAAGTTCTATTTAGCTTGGTAGGCTGAAAGTCATTACTGTTATACGCCAAATATTTTTTAATACAAATAACTATAAATAAGTTTATCATCACTTTAAATCTATACTATTGCAGTATTGAAAAATTTTCAAGCCAAAAATCTTCGCGATTTCATAAGAAATTCGCATTGAGATGTTATAAATATATTTAAAAAACTATGACTTTCGGCTGTCTTCGCTTTTTTCTATATAAATATGGCGGGTATTGTATAAATTTGACTTGGATTATAAAATAAGCAATCTCGCATAAAAATTATATTTTTCTGGATTCAAAAGCAATTTAAAATATATATTCGAAGCATAAATTAGAAGAGGTGCTTGACAAACATGAAAAATTATTACACTGAAAATCTTGAATTGTTTTACATACATCTCTTTAATATACTTTAAAAGCAAAAAAAATAAGAATTTTAATACGCCGGAATCATTTTTTTATACGGGCATAGAAATCAAATTATTAAAATTGTTTTTTATCGTTTATTTCTATCTGTTTCAAGAATAATAAATAAAATTTTCAAAAATATTTTAGAATTAATATGAAATAAAAACACAAAAAAAATCATGAAAAAAACGAGCAAAGATTTTAGTTATAAATATTTTTGGGTTAATCATCTTCGATAATTTAATTTTGAATTTAACACATTGAGGTTTGTATCAAAAAATAATTTTTTTATTTCTGATGAAATATAATCTTTTCGATGCAACTATTAAGTAAAGGTTTAAAATGCCAACTGCAGAATACACAAAACAAAAAAAAATCTTGTAAAACTTAAAAATGTAGCCATAAAAATTGATATTTGGATATGTGATTTTACAGATGATTTTAATATCTAATATCATCAAACTTTTTGTTTGAGCAATCATTGGTTTTTTTGAACTAAAGTAGTCTAAAACCTACAAAATAACGCAATTTCTATGTAAACCAGACACAGAACATATAATAAACAGATCATTTTAAGATAAAATAATCTAAATATAAAAAAAAGGTTTGCATTTCTAGATTATTCATTAAAAAACTGTTTATAATCTTTTGCGGAAATCATAATATATCTTATATGAGAGATGCGATATAAAATATCATAATAGTGTACATATATAAAAAATGTGATTGATTGTTCAATAATATTAGAAAATTTTTTTTGTGGGTTTTTTAAGTTGTTAAATCCGCAAAATATAAAAAATGTCTTTCGTTCGACTTCTTGGTTAAAATGGTTTACTATTAGTCATAAAGGACAAAAAACATTGTTTGTTTCACATAATAAAATATAAAATTTTCAAATTTAAATAAATCACAGGAATTTTCTAGATAATATATTTAATTAAAAAGTCAAATAATTTTCGCTTTACGAGAATTTATGTGCTTAAATGATTCAACTGCAGCAGTATATAAAATGTAAAAATCTTTGGCAATAACATATATTTATGAAAAAAAATCGGTGCGGATAACAACAAGTCTGGTTATTTTAACCAAAGAATGCCTTGAATTTTATAGCTAATTGTTTCTTGTATTTTGTAGACTATTTTCTTTTCGGTCGATTATTTCTCTCTTTTTTATGTGTTTTGAGTTCTTAGTATCCAATCAGGCTTAAAACTGCATGGTTTTAGTTAGTTGTGATGGTTTTAATATTATTTGCTTTTTTGGAATTTTATAAAAAGTTTTTACGCGAATTATTAGTCCTTAATTATTTATATGTGTTTTGTACAGAAATCTGATAGCTTAGGTTTGTGCGATTTTACTATGACATTTAATCAAAAAAAATGCTGCATATTTGTAATTTTATAAATGATAGCTAATCAATTGATATGACTTTTTTTTATGTAATTTCAACGAAGTTGAAATTTTCCTGCAAATATTAGAGCCACATAAGGTCCCATCTCAAGATATGTATTCATAGCATTAAAACTATTTTTTAAAATTTATTATATATTAAGCGACTCTAGAATTTCAATAGTTACGTTGTAGTCTCCTATAAAAACTAGCTGATGGTGAACAGGCTAATTTATAACAATACAGCATAAATTATAATGTATTTCAATAACCGTAAAACATATAAAAAACAACCTTTGTTTAAATAGATATATACCATGTTGCATTAAGTAAGCTCATGAAATTAAAAGGATTTATATCTAAATAATGATAACTTTGAAGTTTTATTATAGCAATGTATAAAATGCGCTAGTTATGCGTTCAACTTAAAAATATTCATGACATACACCAAAATTTTCTTTTTGATTTACCGCAAAGGTATCAATATTTTCATCTCATTATAATAAGATTGTGTTACGATTTAAGTCTAATCTTTATTATTATTAGAAAACTATAAGTCCAATTTTTCTTTTATAATGTAAATTATAGCTTAGAATCAGCATAAACATCTTACATAGTTTTTCAGCAATGGAAACTATCATGTGAAAAAGAAAAATAAATTGTGATTTAATACATTTAATGTATGTATTCTTTTAGAATTGAATATTACTATTTTAATATCATATTTGAATTAGAAATATTTGAAAATCAGCATATAGTTTTTTTCATACTGAAATCAAGTTTTGATATAATCTAAAATTGTATCGTTTTTACAATTATTTAGGCACAACGTATTTATCTTATTTTCACATCAAATAAGTTTATTTGATTTATTGAAACCTATATATCCATTCTAATTTTTTTCTCTATGAATGAAAATATTTATATGCTCATACAAGGAAGATAAAAGGTAAAAGACGAAAAGAAATATATTGATATATAATATAAAAATAGACTTAAGATTTCTGGGCGAGACTAATAATATATAAAAGGTACAAATGAATATATATATTCGTACCGTTATTTTCAGATATTCACTAGGAATATCGAAAACTAATGCACTTGATTTTTCTTGTGGAAATAGAACTATATTACGGAAAAAAGTTTATAAAAAATCTTTTGGAATTTTATACATTTCAAGCTTGTAACAGATAATATTTAAAGATCCTAAAAAATGCAAATTAAATTTTTTTAACTAAAAAAGAGGAATTTTAATTAATGAACAAATTATATATGTTATATAGATATTTTAAGATGTATAAATTTCTATAGACATCCATGATTATTTATAAAATCATTTGAATTTCAAGTTTTAATATGTTTTTTTTGTAATTTAATGAAGGATCTAAATTTATGTAAATGGAGATCTTAATGCTATAATCACATTTCTATTTCAAAATATAATCCAATTATAATAAAAGAACCAATAAGTATTGCAAGCTAAATCGAATCCGGAATGAAATTTTTTTTTAAAAATATATTCATAATATAATATAATTGAGAAGTCGGCAGCTAACCAGTTATTAAACCTTTTTTTATAATCCAATGTTCAGAAATATAAATTAATATTTTACAAAGAAGAATACTCGCATTTTTATCCATCTCTTATATTATAAATATGCTATTTTTTGTTTTTCTCAAGAAAAAACCGCATAAAATTATCCATATTATATCCATGAAAACGCAAATTAATACCCTTGTTAAAATATTAAAATATTAAAAATTTTTACTTTATTAAGTTTTTATAAAGCAATATTCTAGTTAAAAAAAGAGGAGCGCACATATTTTATCAACTTTTATAAGATTTAATGGCTAAGGAATACAAATATCTTTTTTTGAGCTTTTATTTTATTTATTGAGGGTAAATTTACTTTCTATCTATTATATCTTATATAAACATAACGTCAGGTTGCTCTTTAGAAAGATTATATGATGCTTTTACATCTCTTCATTAGTAAAAATGCGGTCTAAAATACATATTTATGTCTTTAAAGCAGGATTTCACGGAAGGGTCTTTTAAATTCCGAAATGTGAACTTTTATCGCCCCTCTGAGTATGCAGAGAATATGTTTAAGCTGTTATACAGTAAAATAAATCTTCTTAATATAAAAAACACTTTAATATGCTAATTATACTTTTTTAATTGATTTCTCGGTGCACGTATATAATTTAAGCCACATAGTGTGGTATGATTGTGATATTTTACAAGGAACGAGGGTCTGATATGCACATAGAAAAATTCTTTCTTTCTATTTATCTTTAATCATACTTTAATATGAATTCTTACAATACATAACACAAATTTAGAATATTTTACTTATGTTTTATTTTTATAGGCTAAAAATTAAGATTTTATTACGTGAACGGTCGTCATTAGCAGATGACTTCATACGAAATGTCAAATATAATATAGTTAGTCATAAAAAATATGTTAAGAAGTTGAAAATCCTGGATGAAGTGGAAGCATACATGCAAGCACTCTCACACCGCAAGACACTTGAACTCATCTCATTTAGAGAAGAAGAGCAATTTAATGGATATAGATCAGGGCAGGGGATAAAAGATGTATTAAGGAGTTGTGCGATATTCCCAACACGCTGATTACGTCTAAATAGATAAAATCGATAAAAAGAAAATTACTTCATAAATAAATATCCAATCAAAAGTGTTTATAAAAATTGTGGTCTAAATATATTAACAAATATGTATGTACTGCTTTTCCATTCCTATTCTTTTTTGGAATAAAGAAATGCGATTATTGAATAATTCTAATTTACACGTCATTTTTGAGGCTTGTTTTTCTTTCATTTAATACTTGTTCTGTAGGCATATTGCAAAATCACTAAAAATCTGGCCATATTCATTTTTAGAAAATATAAAAGAAATTCAAAGAATTGACATATTTCCAGATATATAAATACATGGAATAGTAATTTTTGAAATCATTATGCATATACTTATGATCAGTAGAAGAAAAACATGTAATAGTAATTTATGAAATCATTATGTATACACTCTTGATCAGTAGAAGAAAAACAAAGACGGAATGATAAAAATTTTAACTTTGATTATTAAAATACAACTGTTTTATTTTCTTGAAAAAAATTCACCTGTTGTTATCGCAAGATATCAAGATTTTATGCGAAATTTTTTTTTTGATTTCAAAGTGGGCTGATATAATTTAAACGTATATAATTTTTTATTCTAAATAAATATGATAGTATTAACAAAAAATAAAATAAAAAAATAGTTTCATTATTTCCCAAAGGCACTAATATATTAGTATCTATCTTCATTATATTTTTTAATATCAGGTTTAAGATCCAATGGTTCATATTCTACTTAAATAAAAAAAATATGAAGTTCCTAGGATATTCAAGTTTTTTAGTGTAAAAGTATTTAATTTAGACATTTTTCTTCTTTTTTAATTAGCATTTGATTATTTTCCAATATTATTTTCTAAAGGATCTATAGCATTACATCTTTAATCAATAGTTTTATAATTTTATTAAACTCTTCAGATATAAGAAAAATTATAACCATTTAATATATGTCCAGTGTTTCTTAATATTTCTTTTCTTAATAATAGCCTAGATTTCTTAAACATGTTTTTTTCTTATACATTTTTGAAAAATAAAGAGTATAATCTAGAAATCACAAGTATTAAATAAGTAAAAAAAATCTTCTTTAGACATCAGTTTTGAAAATGTAATGAATATTAATTATATAAATATTTCTATAATGTTAATATTTTTTTTAGAAAAATAAAATTCAAGTATAATAAAAAAAGATAAACAGTTTAAATTTGACCACACCGACGGGTTACCGCTACGATTAAACATCCTCTTAATATCAATTTTAGATTTTATAACTAGCACTTGCATCCTAAAATTGATTAAAAATGTTTCAACGGTACAATCAAGTATGCTTTATAAACTAAAAGGTATTATTTACAATGGAATAACCTAAGAGTGTTTCTTTTCATGTAGATAGCTAAAATAATTACTTGTTTGCTATTTATAAATGTACTCACGTGAGTATAATACGCAATAATTTAATTATAGTGAAAGAATTAAATTCGAATATCTAGACCTCCGACAATCGCTACTTTTTAATCGTGATAAATATTTTCTATGTCAACCAGATTTTCATTTTTAAAAATAAAAAAACAAAAATTTTAGAAGCAGATAATATTTCGCATCCACGATTGTTTTTTATATTTAAATTTTTTTTTCTTAAATATAATAAATTAAAATATGCAACTTAGATACTAATTCGTATCAATAATTGTGTTTGGTGTTGCATATTATACTTTCATAAATATAATAAAATATAATAGCAAACTTAAGATATAAATCCGCATCTATAATCGTTTACTATGATGCATAAAAAAAATTTACAAACAAATTGTATATTGGAAAAATTGATGAGAATCCGGATCGATAAAATATTTTGTACGATAAAAAAATAGCTAATTGATCTACATGATATTAATATATTTTAATAATATATTACCATGATTTATACATTTTTTTGTAAATAAATACTATAAAAAGAAAAAAATTTTGACTGAGTCGTTCAAATATTTTTTATGATGACTAAATAATATATTCAAAATATATATATACATTCTTAAAAATAATTTTTTTTCGATAATAATTAAGGGCTCAGAGAAAAAATCATTTAGAATAAAGCAAACCTAATGTTAATATTTCTTCTGTAGATGCATATAAATTTGATTTAGTAAAAAATTAAAAAAATTTAACAATTATAATACCATTCATGGCTGGAATAGGTTATAAAGATTTTTAGTTTAAATTATAGCACATTTTATAGTAAAAGAATATGATATTAGATGCACAAGCATGTTTTATATACATTATGAATGTTTTTAATTGGAAGACTAAATACAAATATAATGTATATCTGACAATATTTATGATAAATTAACCATTATAAATACCTTTTGATTAGAAAGATGATGGGGAAACTGAGAAAATAAACTAAAAGTTAATATTTAAAATCCATAAAGTTATGATTAATGTTCCAAGATTAAAATTTTAACGGTATTTATATGTATTGTATATTTATTAAGTCTTTTCTAAAACACTTTATTGCAAGATGATACATGTCCTATTGTTCGGTATTTAAAAAGTTAGAACATCTGACGAATTACTTAGAAAAACTTAATGTGGACATATTTTATGCGTTTTTGCGTTTAAAAAATTTTATTATACATGAAATTTGCGTTAATTAGATTGTATTTGATCTATATATTTATTTAAATATACTTATTGCTTAAATTTAATGTGATTTCATTTTATATAAATTAAAAGTAGGATAGTTATAACTTATATTTGATTTCATCTTATATGTATTTACCAAGAGATACTGGTTACTTATATTAGATTTTATCATTTTAATTATATTATTTAGCTAAGAAAGAATGCTAAATGCCAGTTTTTTTATACATCTAAATTAATATAGGTTTAAAATATAAATTTTCTCGAACTAGGCGCCTTCACCCAATTTTTTTTATAAAAATTTTAAGTTTTATCATTAATAAAATGCTAAAATGGTATTATAGGAGCGAAAAGTCAAAAAGTATAATTTTTTTAATGGGAAGCAAGTTAAAATATTGGAATTACACATATTTCAAATAAAGCAGGATTTAGTGTCAAAAAAGATTAATTTTTACTATTATAAGGATACTTAATTTATCTGAGAACGTTTTAAGTATATATATTTGAATCATCAAGAAAATAAAATCCATTTTAATATCTTATCATCGAAATTTATATTTCTCGGCGTTAAAAAAAAGATTATATATCATGTATGGTATTTTACAAGTAGTCTATTCTATAAATCTATATATTAATGCATTTAGAATTACAAAATACTAGCTTAAAATTTTTATAAAAAATAAATAAATTATATATTCATCCTAGAAAATGTATCATATCACGTGATAAAAAAAATACGAATCATGAGCATGTACAAAAAGAGTTTTCTTCACATATCTATTTTCTATTTTATACATTCTAGATATAATTCAAGGCATCAATAGTTTTAATTTCGAGTCCAATTTACATACTGACTATATTACGTTGGTTTAAGAATTTTTAAATATATAAGTCATAGCTTAAATTCATTTTCATGTATCTTCGAATGAAAGATATGGCTCAGAGATTATGATATAGCACGAAAAAATAATAGAAGTAATATGTGTATTTTTGTATAGTTTATGATAAAGAAATGCATTACAACATAAGTAAAAATTTAGAAAAGTTGCGATATACTTATACTGGACTAATTTGGGGCTTTATCTTATTTTAGCCATCCCATAAAATAGAATGAAGTTACATAATTTATAAAGACGGTTTTCACTTTAAATTTTTATACTTTAAAAATAATTTAAGTTATTTAATAAAGAAAATATTAAAATTCTAATTGAATTTACTTTATTTATTTATGTTTTACGTCTTCTACTTTTAGGAAGTTCGTTTTATACTAATAGGAACTATTGCTTTACTGATCCTTCTCCATGTGGAACTCCCCCAGCATATCTTGTCACCCGAATTCACTCGGATTCTGCCATTTCTCATAGGCGGTAGTCATTATGAGGTGGTCAATGGATTATGTCTACTGTTAATCGCTAAGAGTTACAAGCTACAACCACACTAACCTATATCCTTGCTTCACGGTGTGGGGTTTTTTCATTCTGGAGGCACAGTTCAACGGCTTACACAGCAACCTCCTATTTCTCATGACTTTTCAAGTCTTTATGGTTTATCTTTTCTTGTTCACTGGCCGCCCACTTGGGTATTTTTCTTATGAGTAAATTCGTTTCGGAAATTAGTGGGGTGGGTAGAAGTGGAACCCGCGACCCCTCACCTTGGGGTTTAACTTGTAAACCACTCAACCATACCACCCATAATAAAAATGATATATATAATTATCGAAAATATATACAAAAAAAAATTCATTTAAAATTATCGTGACATATGGCTTTGCATAACACAATTTATAACATAATTGAATTTGAAGAAGGATGCCCGGAATAAAAAAATATAGTAAAATCCAATAAAGACCGATGAGCTTAAAATTTCCTACATAATTGAATCTGAAGAAGAATACCCGAAATAAAAAAATATAGTATAATTCAATAAAGACCGATGAGCCTAAAATTTCTAACATAATTAAATCTGAAGAAGAATGCCCGGAATAAAAAAATATATTATAGTCCAATAAAGACCGATGAGCCTAAAATTTTTAACATAATTGAATCTGAAGAAGAATACCCGAAATAAAAAAATATAGTATAATTCAATAAAGACCGATGAGCCTAAAATTTCTAACATAATTAAATCTGAAGAAGAATGCCCGGAATAAAAAAATATATTATAGTCCAATAAAGACCGATGAGCCTAAAATTTTTAACATAATTGAATCTGAAGAAGAATACCCGGAATAAACAAAAAAATATAGTGTAGTATAATAAAGACCGATGAGCCTAAAAGCTAGATCTTATTTTTAAAAAATATATAATTTATCTGTCACAATATAATACCACCCATAAATTTTTTTCAAAAAATACCTTGACCTGTATAAATCGAATTTCAACAAGGTTATACGACACATAAATGATAAAAACAACACAGTGCAGTTCTTTTAAAGCTTCCCTTGCCTAAAAACTGTAAAATTGACATATTTGGTTGTTTATCGGTACAATAATATTCTTTTTTTACAAATAAATTGCAATTTGTCTAGAGTGTAGGAGTATAGTAGATTAAAGCAAAAAACACATATTTATATATTCCAACATCAAATTAATACTTTTTCACTCCTAACGCAACTACCCGCAATTATATTTTCATCGATTTTTTTAAGAGTAGATAAATATCCAAAAACTAAATTCTACACTATCATAAATATAAAATTATGCATAAATAGTAATAGACATGGGAGTAAAATGGAACTCATAATAATTATCGTGGTATTTATGATGTCTATGTAATTAAGCACAAAGTTGAAATTTGTGGACTTTGAAAAAAAAATTAATATTAACGTAGATTTAATAGATGAGATCTTATCCAAGAAAAAAAAAATGATGTTCCAATGGTAAATATATCACGTCATACTTGAAGAAAAAACGCAAAATAACAACCTTAAAATCAGGTAAAAGTTGGAATATATATTGTAATCATTTTAATTCACATCTAACAGTGCGTTAAGATGTTAATATTCGCATAGTTAAACTTATATTTATTCTGTTAATAAAACCAGTTTAAGTTATAAATTCCTTTTTTTCGTTCTAATAGGTACTAAAGTTAAGATGACAATAGATCCATGATTTTGTGTGAATTGAGAAAAAATTCTATGTTGCTTATTGTTTTTATCCTTTAAAAGTCGATCTTACAAGAAAAGAAGCATAAAATAATTACGGATAAATTAAGAAAAAAAACTTAATTATTTTTGTTAATGTTATTTAAGACGCAAAACAGACTTTAAAAGGTTTTACATAAAAGTTTTAGCATGTAAAAAGATTTTTTCTGACTTATTCTTGGTTTTAAAATATAATAAGCTGCAAAATACGAGATAAATAGAAAAATATGTAGTGCACTTATATTTTTATATTTAGTAGTTAACTGTCATTATATAAATTTTTTTTAAAAACGTAATATTCCTATGTTTTTTGAAGGATGATAATTTATAGAGCAAATTTTATATAAAGTGATGCGTATAATATGGAACTTGATATTTAGTAAAGAAAAAAATCACGCTGTCTGTGATTTAATTTAAAGATAAAAAGGTAGTTAATGAAAAAAATGTGTGTGAATAAAAGGTGAACCAAATAAATATTGAAGTTTTAAAGCATATAGCGAATAACGAAAATATGAAAATTACTTTAGATAATTAAATTAAAAGAAATTAAATCATAATTTTACAATTGTAAAAAAGAATAAATGAATCAAATTATAATTAAAATAAATAGAGCATTAAATATTTGCTAAATTATCACTGCGTATTCAAAATATTTTTGTGCTGTCTTAAATACACATCTAGTTTTGCGCGTTTAATTTTGAAAATTTCCATAAAGTTTTTCATTGCACAAATTCATTCATATTTATACATTGAAATAAATAGTTTTATTAATATTTTAGCTAATTCATAACAAGGATGTTTATGTATTAAAATTAATATCAAAACATATGTTTGCCATGAAATTATATCAAAATTTAGATTTCAGCATAAAAACGACCTTATAATGTACATATACTATGCAGAAAGCTTAAGTGAAAATATTATATTTTATATGTTAATTTGCTAAAAAAAATGAATATGTAGATTAAACTATACTGTATAACCAAAAGTGTGGGTAACTTGCTTGAAAATAGAGTCAAAAAACCTTGAAATTTATTAGCCAAATAAGTACATTTATACAATTGGACGGATTGTTTTTACAATTTATATGCCTTAAAAAACGTATTTTTGAAAATTATAATATTTTTGTGCGCAAACTTTAAAATAAAAATATTTTTTATATTTTTTGCATATTTTCCTAGCTAATAACCATATAAAAACTCAATGTAACATTTTTTATGCATGTATTTCCCAAAAAGATCAAAATTGGAAAGAGTCGATAATTACTGGAAGCAAATAAAAAGTCAGACTTACATTTTAAACATATGATATTGATGTATTAAAGTATTCAATAATTTTATTAAAACTCTTTCTCAGCAAGAAAAATCGATTAATTATCTAAACGCTAATTCAAGATAAAAAATTATTTAGTGTATTTTTTTTGCAATGTTCTCACTATTTATTATATATAATGCGTTTTTAAGTTTAGTTCAGTTGAAGACCCACATTATAAATCTATTTGAATTGCTTTTGAATTACAGTAGAAATTTTTTTAGTTTTGTATATATTTTCCTTAAATTTATTTACCATCTCGTTGTTAATCTATTCTTTTTTGCTTTTTTTAACAACTAAATTTAAGAATTTTGTAAATTGGGTAATTTATTAGTCAACAGAAGCATAAAAATAAAATAAACATTAAAAAAAAGGAATTGCCATGCAAAAATATTGACGAATGACTTAAATAGATATACTTCAGATCCTAAATAGATGTAGTAAAAAAAAATTCAGATAAAAATCTGCTCAACATATAATAAAAATCCAAATTTTTGATTATTTTTAATCTTCATTTTGAAGACGCCGATCATAAACAAGGTTGAAAGTGCTGGTGTTTCGAAAAATAAGGATTGCAAATGGTTTTAAATTCTAAGAAGATTATATACATAAAAAAGCCTGCGAGATACTTAGAAATGCACATGTAATTATTGCTGTTTATGAGAAGAAACTTGCATGCAAAAAATTCAATAGGTATACTAGCAAATATGTATGATGCATTGGAATTTATAAAATAATACTTGATTAAAGATCGGCTTGTGATATATATAGGGAAGATATGTACTGTAAAGAAATTCCAATACAAATGTGAATATTACACCACTTTCCACTCAAATTCCAAGGTAACATATCAAACGTATATAGTGAGCTTGAAAACGATGGTTTGTAAATTATAAAAAAACTAGATAGATGCCAACACAAAGTTTGATTCAAACAGTGTGGAAGGCAAAAATGATGCTTAATAAATAGATATACCAAGATTAAAAATTTAAAATTTTATAAAAAAGAAATCAATATTAACTTAGATTTTATACATGAAATTTTATAGTAAGATATTCTTTTCTGCAAACTTTGTGTTCGTTTTAATCAAAAAAACTTTTAAATTATGAAATTTTAGAAAGGCTCTTCCAAGGTTATTCCGAGTGAGCTTTTCTTAATTTAAGAAAAATAAGAATTTCCACAGAATAAGCTTACCAATGTTATTTTGTATCTTATTATGGCATTTTATATCCAAAATCTAATATATACTTTTATTAGGCTATAAGAAGAAAACCTAGGGTTTACTATAAGCCTAGTACTCAAATACAAATGCCTATTAGCATTGTTAGATTAAAATGATTTTTAGTGTATTTGTCTTTATATTTTTATTTTTATTGCCCATAATTTTTTCAAAAATATATGATTTTAAATGAGTTCATGCTTTCTGATTGTAATATACGTATGCTTTTTTTATTACATAAGGCAATATACTATTTTTATAATGAAAAAATAAAAATGAATATTAAATACTAATATTCTGATAATTTTTGGCTAATAAAAGTGACAGCTATATAAACAATAAACTGTGTATTATCGAAAAGTATCTTTAAGAATCCGATCATTGTATTGTGTTCTATATTAACATTGATAATTCGTATCTACTTGGTAGTAGATACAAGGCTTCTAGCATTCAATACGTAAATATAATAATATTTTGATTTAAAAAACATTTAATATATGAAAGGATGAATTAAGTAAGTAAAAGACAGAGAGTGAATACGAAAAAGCTGTAAAACATTTATGCTTCTATATCATTTAGGACTGTATCATATAAACAACATATAACCCAGCTTTCGTGTGTAATAAGGCTTTTTATAAATATATAGATGCAATAAAAAATTTTCGAAGCAAATATCATTGTTCTAAAAAAAAATATACATATTTTAATAATATATGTATTCTTTTTATTTTAATCATAAGCTATTTTTTTGACAGAATTCAAGAAATTTACTTTTTTATATCAAAAATTTTCAATTTATATTGTATATAGCATATCTAAAATAAAGTTCTTTTTATATAATAAATATCTTTTTGTTTCAAAACAATTTAATATTTTAGAAATTTTATAATTTTGCTTTTATAAAAATATCAAAATGAAAATAGAAATATTTTTTTGCCAAAGCGACATTATAAATTTATTAACTTGAACAAAAATCTATAGAATCAGATCTAGATGAATTTTCCAAATTTATATATTAATTTCAGTCTAAAACGTTATTTGTTTCAAATTTTTACAATCTGATATAAATACAGAACTTTCTTATATCTGATATAATGAATACATTTTTTTATGTGATAAGTGCAATCTTATATTTTACTATCAGTAAAGAGAAAGTGAGGCCAAACAAAACGTGTGATTGTTTGCCGATGAACAATGAAGAGAGGACAATATATATGATGAACACGAGGAATCAGATAGAATTTGATGATCTATCATCTTATTGTAAAGTTCACAAGGAGAAAGAAATAGGATCCTTCTGTGAAATATTAGATGATCACCGAAATTCAGATGATAAATCGGTTAAAGGCTTTTTTATTAACAATTACAAGAATGAATGTTCCAAAATAAAAGAGGGGATTGATTTATGCAAAAAGAAAATATCAGAATCTGATATGATCATTAAAACAAATGGCGTAATAGAAGGATTAAACGGAAGCTTTAAATATGAGGGATCGAATTTTTATCAAGATTTTATTATGGATCGAAAGAAAAAAGATAAACAAGATAGTGAAAATTCATTACACACTGTAAAATCGAAAAATTCTATAATAATAGGAATACAAGAGATTAATAATACAGTTGACAGGAAAAAATATTATAAAACAATATTTAGAGATAAAAGAGGAAATTTAGTGTGTACAATTTTTGACAATACTAAATTCAAAAACCTTTATAAGTTAATGATCATGGTTTCAACTACTTATATGAAAAAATTCCTCTTCAAAACAGGAGTTAAGAGAAATAAAATAAAGCGGGTAGAAAATTCGGTGGATCTAAACCAATCAAAGTACAAGAAATTATTTTTGATATTATACAAAAAATCAAAGGCTATAAGAGACCCTAATTCTTTGCCTTTTTTTGACAACTACCAACTGAGTATTTTTGATCTACTAAAAAAATCAATCTTAAAAACCTCAAAAAAAGTTAAACTAACTGATCATGGCAAATTTGGTAATGAACCTCCTGACATCAAAATAACTTTAGAGGATGCTCTTAAAAGAACTAAGATCCGGTCAACAACTGATTTGAACAATGAAAGAAAATATGGGTGTTCAAAAATGGAATGCAAAACCTCATGGAAAATTCATAGGAAACATCTGGCTACTCCTATTCTTGGCATCGGATTTAACGACTGGGGTGCGACAAATAAATAAAAGAACTCTATATGATATATTTTTTTGTTTTATTGTATTTATAACTATTGAGTCAATTTTATCTTTGTTTTACAAAATCATAACATCACAAAATATTTATTATAAACACAGAAATCGGATGCTGATGGATAATAAATAATAAAAATCAAGACTATCATATATATTTTAATGGTTTTACTAAATAAGTCTCAATTTTCTAAAATTTTTGTATTTTTTATGATTTGAAGGAAATCGAATTGTTGAATGTGATATTTAGCTTTTTTATGGCTCAAAATAAATGTACTATAATATCAATCAGCTGATATTCAAAACAATTTAAATCGATTGAATAAGTGTACTTTTAAATTTGGATAATATAAGTACATTAAAATTCACCGCATTAATATAATTTTTTTTTGATATGGGTATCTGATAATAGGTTAAAGAAGGAAAGAAAAATACAAAGACTAAATAACAAAACAAATCATGTCTAAGTATAATTGCAGTAACAAGATTTTTTGACGTAAAATAATCACACAAAATATTACTAGAGTTCTCTTAACCACAGAAATCTGCAAGATTTACCACAGATAATTACAAATAGATGTAAGCTGTTTACGCCCAGATCATAAAGCTTCTATAAAGAATGCGAAAAATGGCCTAAAAGGATTTCTAAAATATTGTAATGATATTCATAAATGTTTATTAAAAATTACCCATCTCAAAAAAATACTTATAAAATACGACGAAAAATAATAAAAAAGCCTTAGGGGTGATTGAAAACAATAAAGAAAGCTAAAAATACTTTCTTATTAATTAAAACATAAAATGTGCATTATAAAAACAAAAAAAGGCACTCCGTAAACAAAAAAAGCAATTTTTTTATGAGAGAAAAATAACTCAAATTAAAAACATGCGTAAACGAGTACATAAAGATCCCTTAAAATCGCACATGCATTTCACAATTTTGCAAAAAGCCGAATATATATAAATCAAGATACATCCGAGAATTATGCCGAAACATAAAAATTTGATATTTATTTGCAAAATTAAACACCTGCGAGAAAAAGTCAAAGCTAGTAGGCAACGCACAACTTTACTATCAATCAATTCGATTTGTTTTTTAACACAAACGCAGCTGCTTATAACAGAATTTAACAATGTTTCATAAGAAAATCGCCAATTTAAGCAACATTATACGAGATGGAGTAAATGAATCGTTTAAATAGAGGAAGTATAGGTATTTTACGGTAATACTAATAAAAAAAATCACAACAAAAAATCCTATAAATAATATAAATTCAGGCTTACTGGATAAATGGTAACCATAATAAGGATATCTTCTTGATAATAACATTGTAGTACTAAGCAACATGAATATAAAAGTACATTGTCTATTATATTTTTTATCCTTTAAATTTACGAGCTAAGAGGCGACGATGATATATTTGCAGTGAAAAAAGTATGTTCACTGATTTACGTGTAGTGGTTAGAATATAAGAAAACTTGTTACTCATATGATTAGGATACTTACTTAGCTGTTTATGAAGCTATGTATATGAAAATGAACATTTATATTTCTCTCTATACTTAAAAATGACAGATATAAAATTTCAATACTAAATCATGAAGGCAAATATATGACATTAAATGGAAAACAAATGCCATCGTTAAAAGTTTAAACCACACATTTTTGTGCTGTGTACAAAAACTATAGTCAAATTTTAAACTTCCTTTCACAGCAGTATCTATCAAAGATAAATTTCCTACATTTGGAAACAACAATATTTTTCTGCAGAATCACAAGAGGTTCTACATAAAGACGCGCAAACTTAAAAATAAGACACAGAAGCAGACATTAAATTTATAATATAAGAATAGGAACTTACACGAAAAAATAAGAAACATATATTGTATACATCAAAGTAAAAGTAACTTTTCTGCCAGAAAAACACGACCAAATACACATTGGAATATATTAGAACCGATACTCGAGACTAATATGGACTAATTTTATAACCTAGAAATAATTTATGGAATTTTACAAATATAATGTAAAACTAGACTACAGAGTACTTAGCAATCACTGCTATGAATTATTATGCCGTATCGCAATGTTCTTTTGGGCAAGTGAAAACAAAGACTTTGTATTACTAATTTCTGTTATAATCATAAGAACCCTTTCTTAAATAAATAGGTCTTTGAACAAAAAGAAAATGTGATATATTCGATAAGAAACAAACACCGACGTATATTAGAAAAAAAGTGTTATGATCTAAAATAAAGCTGATCCACTTGAAACATTCATTATTATAAGAAGAAGAAAAATAACCGTGAAGAGCTACTTTGAATAATGGAAAAGCGCGACTATACCTGGCCTAATCGACTTGAAAATCTTTTAAAATGTAACAAAATACTCAAAGTTTTACCTAAAGTCTAGGTGGTAACAAAAAAAGATATCTCTTCAACCATCAACCATAAAACTCCACATAAAATTTTTTTTATAGCTTTATTAACACAAAGTTATATTTTGAACGTTATATTGCGTGAATATAGTATGAGTATATATTTGGCGTTAAATCCTGACTTTGTTTCATATTTGAGGATGCATATTTCTTAAGTAGAAAATAAAAATACACACAGTGATAAATTTTTAAAAATCTTGCACATATAAAACTATTAAAAAACTGTTAGTATATGATTACACGAAGAGACGGAATGAAAAAGTAAGACCCCATTACTTCATGCTAGTGAAGAAAATATCTTATATGTAACACAGAACATTCAATTATTCAGTAAAAATGTATATTGATTTACTTTCTGTATAAAAATTCTAGATTCGATACAAAACTTTATACAGTTTTATAGTAACAGGCCTTTACTTATATATACGATAAAAAACGAAAAAATGTATCATATTGAAACTAACCTTGTAACAAGTTGTGATAATAAAAAAAATATGTAGACAAGAAACCTATTCTATATGATCAGCTAGCCCATCGATTTTGCATTTTTTGCATGCTAAGACAAAGATTATACAATTTGTTTCGCCATGGAATAGTGTGTACACACCAGGCTAACAGCCTTCGAAAAAAACTATTTGTTACATAGAATATTTTTCACTTTATTCATACTATGAATTTATAGTAAACTGGAAAGATATGTATTTTATTGAAGGAAGTTATTGAAGAAGATCTAATCGATAGTATCATATGAAGTGCCTTTATAGAAATAATAAAGTTTATAAACTTAGTGAAAAATATTCTATGTAACAAAAAACTTATATGCTTATCTTTTTTATAGATAGTTATAAGTATATCAAAAGTATGTAAACCCCGCTTTAATTTTTTTGTTGTCTGTGAATACGGTTATAGAAATCATTCTTTGTTAGAATTTGTTATATTGACATATATTATTTGTTAGCCAAGTATTTTTAACTTAGATTTAATTTTATGTGATTACCAAGCCTTAAAGGATTGATAATAGCACACACGAAAATGGAAAGTAAAGCCATAAACGTGCAATATAGCCTATATTAATATACTTTCTAAATTTATAAAACTCTAGCTGTTGTTCAGATAGGTTTACTGGTAACCCGGAAAAACAATCGAGATAAAAAGAAATTTATAATTTATTTGAGCTATTGAAAGCTGAAAGCAACCTTATAATTTTTATGTCGATTTTATAATGTACAGATTCGCAATTTTGTTACAATTACATAGTTTATCATATAAAAAATCTATAATAATCAACTTTCAATCAAGAAATAAAACGATAAAAATAAATATAAAAAATTGTTTACTTGGTGTTAAAATACCAAAGTCGTATCTGAAGATGTAATACATGCCAACAAAAGCGAAAGCATCCGCAAAAACAATAGGATTGTAGAAGACACTTAAACTAATAAGTCTTGAGTGAAGAAGATACATCGAAAAAGATTGTAAAATGATGTGATGAAAAGAAGAACTGATAATTCTGTTATATGTAGTATTGTGAAGTTTTGCTCGAACAACGATAACAAACTGTGAATCAAACTAAAAACATAAATTTAAATATTTGTAATTTTTTTTAACATTTAATATTAGATACCATTTTACAGATTTCGACTAAAAAATATCTTTTTTTGTATAAATTATTTTTAATATTTCTAAGTTTAGCGTTTTTATTATTTAATAATGCAATTATCGATTTTATACAATAGTAAAGTATATCTAAAATCAATTTTATTTTATAATGTAATCACACTTCTCCTGTAGAGAAAATTTAATATTCTAAAACTTTGAGGTTTTGCTTTTAGAAGATAATATAGCAAAAGTCTGAATATATATAGTTCGTTTTATATGAGACATTTATAATATGGTGCCCTCCACATAATATCATTTATGCGATCTAGATGAATCATTTTTTAATTTATACACAAATTAAAATCTAAAACGTTCTGCGTATCAAAAATTATCACAATCAGTATAAATATATTTCTTTTTTGATATTTTATTAATGAAAATATTCTTTCATGTCATATTTGTAATCTCAAATTTTACTACCAGTGAAGCATTGAAGGTTATGAAATCAAATTCAATGGGTCATTGCATGCTTAAGAAAAATGATGAAGAGGAAAAAAATGTTATGAACACAATAAAAAAAGAAGAATCAGGCCCTCTGAAATCTGATATAGATTTGAGCAATATGATAGAAATAGTTTCATTTTTTAAAACATGTCGCAAAGACATTCAAGAAGAAGAATGGAAAAATGTGGCTAATAAAAAAATATTAGAATCAGATGCGATATATACAATAGTGATATTGTTGGATAGAATTAAAGCAACCCTAAAATTCGGGTTTGCAACAAATCAGGATTTTTTTAGTGATCGAATAAATGCACAAGCAAAGGATAGTAGAAGAAATCCTTTGAAACTGTGTGATTCAAACAGTAAAGGTAAGATAGAATTTTACAAAATGGTGGATACTAAAATAATTGCACGTGATCTAAAAAAAAATACAATGATTAATCTACTGTGGATGTTTTATCAAGAACAATTGCTCAAAAACATATACAGAGAAATGAAAAACATTTTACGTGCTATTGAAAAAAAAAGTCTATTCGAAACAGAAGTAAAGATAAATGGTATGAAAATACAGGAATTTAATTCAAAAAGAAAACGTGAAAGGGTCAAGCAAATTCTTTTGAACGTACCTGAAAAATTAAAGGCTATAAAAGATCCGTCTTCTTTACCCTTTTTTGAAAGCCATGAACTGGAGATTTTCTATTTTAAAAAAAGAACATAGAAATTACAACCACCAGGGAACGAAGGTAAATCAGATTATGAAACCACAAAAAAAATCAAACTAACTGATCACGAAAGATTTAGTGCCGAGGAACCTGACAGTCAAATAAATCTAGCTTACATAATAATCAGAATTTTGATACTGTCGTTAATAGCGATGCATAAAAATTTGAAAAAATTAGAATCGTTGGATTTTAGAATTAAAAGCTTCTTGCGGCAGTTTGGTAGCATACTCTTGATTCCTAAAATTCTAGACTTCAATAATGATGACTGGGGGGGACCAAAAAATAAATAAAAAAAAAACAATAAGAAGAAATATATTTACATGCTAATATAAAACAATAAAATAAGCACTTTTTTTATATTGACACATACAATATTAAATTATTAATATATAAGGACAATAAGTATGGAAATATTAGAATTAAATATACAACTATCATTAATGAAATTTTTAATCTGAACAATTAGTGTATATCAATATAAACACTTAATTTTACATATGTTTTTAGGATGTTTTAATCTTGTCTTTGATCTGATTTAAGTGATATGTTCAAATTAATTTATGCTTTCATATATTACAAATGTCGACATATAATAGATTTTTTCAGTCATTTTCTATTAATACTAAATGACATTGTATTTGTATTTTGCATTTTTCGAATTTTACGTTTTTTAATTAGTAAATCCTCTGCATGTAAATAATTTTTTTATGATTATATATTTTTTGAAATGAATCATTACATATATTATTTGTGTTATAAATTTTAGAGGCTTAGAAATTTTATGAAGCTATGATATATGACATAAAAAAAAGTTTATGTACGAAAGAAATTTATAATATAAAATACTAGAACAAAATAAATTCATATAAATAATGCTTCAACTGTAGAAATATATTCAAATTGATAAATAACCATATAAATTATAAAAGAAAAGGTGTAAAATAAATATGATTTTTAAATATAAAAGCAAAAACAGAAATTATATTGGTATAATATACATTTTTACGCACTAAAGTGATATAGAATGTTTAAAGTATTCAGTATTTTTAAAAAAGGTATTTTAAAAGAAACACAGTTTGATACTTTATATCAAATAAACATGTGTGAGACATACTACAGTTTCTAACATGTTCACCTTACTTATAAAAAATTTGACTCGGATTATGTACAAGTTTTGCAGGAATACATGCACTAAAACGTCACATTTTTTAAAAAATGTAATAAATTTTTTTTATCTAAGTCATTTTCTGCATGATCATTTAACAATTCAGAAGTATTTCAGTTACATAAATAACATATAAATCTGATTATAAAGATTAATGCTACCTGAGCGCAGTAAACATTGTTTATATACCAGAATAATTTATTTTAAAACCTTTAAAATAGAAAAAATGTTCTTTTTATGTATTAGATTATATTTATATAATCATTAAAAAATTATATTTAAAATATTTGATAAATTTTCGAAATCTCTTTAAAAAGATGAAAATATTGCAGTATAAATATCTATAGATAAAATATATGTTAAAAAGCCAAAAATATAATTTATTTGTATCCTTTTACAAATTTTATAGTGTCATTTGTAGCGTTTCTATTTTAATTTTTACTATTCATTTATTATATATACTTATAATTTGATTTTCTAGATGTGTGAAATTTGATTTTAACCTCGCTAAACCACTTCTGAATTCATTAAAAAATATTTTGATATCCAAAAATTATATAAGCGTCCACTATAGACATATTTCAGAATAATATTTTGACGTGATACTCTTTGGTTTTTTACCCAATTTTTTCGCAATAAAATAATATAAATCGCCTTTTATTGTATATTATTTGCCTGCAACGCACCTGCAAGTATTTGGAAAAAATGAATTTATATTATAAAACTCGAGTATTTTATTGTGTAATGAAATCCCTTAAAATTGTAGCATAAATGTTATTCTTTTGAAATAGGTCTTAAAAAAATAGAAACAAATAAAACTTTTAAATAATATCTCTTAATAAATTATACGAACATTTCTTGTATTTCATAATAATAAATTATATATTATATTTACATGATAAGTTATTTGCAATAAAAAATTTATCCATTAGACTTTGATTTTCGTTATGGTATGTACATATTTTTAGTACTAAGGAACAAAACTAAGAAAGGGGTTTATATTTTTTTCAACTAAGCTTGGCCAATGTTTTTTGATTTTAGTGCACGAATAGCATATTGATAAACCAAACATAAATTTATTGAATATATTTTTCAACCGATTTATTACGTTCCGTATTGCGAAGTCATTAGAAATCTATATAAAACACCTTTTGATTATTTAGCAATATTATTAACTATGAAACCTTTTTAACCTTTAAAATATAGCTTGGAATTTAGAAGTCTATTAATAACTCGAATAGTGTGCTAAAAAATTTATAAAATGTAAATCTGATATTCTTTTTGTTTTATTATAATACAGCATATATTTTAATATCGACAATCTAGATAATTTTAGAAACTCAATGAGTAACCATATCCTAACATTTTCCTAGATTTCACTTTCTTTATGTCCTGTTATTAGAAATTATCATTTTTTTTTAGCAATATAATTATAATATTTTATTTGTAAGTTGTAAAAAATATAGAATATTTAAATTAGATGAAACATATAAACACACAGTAGTTGATCAATTTTACAAAAAAATACAATGAAATTGATTATAATGAATATATCACCATATCGTTTTTGAATATTGATATAGGATTTTGTACAGCTTTTGTATAAAAAATATATAAAATGCATTAATACAATTTTAAATGTTGATGCTTGCTTAAACCTATAGTATGACAATAATAAAAACAAAGAAGACAAAAAGAATATAAGGCCTAATTATCCAAAATTATAGATATACACTGAAATATATCTTAAGTTTCTTGTTTATGTGTTCTTGAAGGCGAACAGGGAAATAAAGTTTAGCTTGTTTGTCGTATTGTTGATATGCTATAAGCATTACTTATTTAAATCAATAGAAGTACCATTACATCTTGAAATTCATAAATACAGACTTGGATGATTATAAGCATCTTTTTAGACGATATGATCATATCTTAACGTTTTATTAAAGTCTACACTTTTTCAAAATGAAAAAAAAATAAAATTTATATGTAAATGAAAAATTAACCTTTTAATGTTATAACTAGTTTTTTAAAATACAAATAGGTTTATATGACATCAAATTCACTAGATCTCAAAATATCGCTTTTCGAATATTAGTATGCTAGAAATCCATTAAAGATCAAGCAGCTTGACTTAATATGATCGTATTAATATCGCAAAATTACAGTAAAAGTACGGAGAAGGTACAGAAAAAGCTATTTAGAGCAATAAAATATCTAAGTATAAAAGTATGTCGTTTCTGATGAGAAATACAAAGTTTTAAGCAGAAAAGAATAATACGCACATAATTTGTTGTGTCATAAATTGATTTTCTAAACAGAATTGTTATTTAATTGTAGTGTATATCGTTATGTTAAAATGTTGAATTTTTGAAATTATTAATTCATAAGAAATTTTATGAGTCATAATAAATGGCGTGAATTATCAACAACAAAGCATATCAAAATAATTATAAGATGATTTACATTTTTGTCGGACTTTTTTATTCAAGACAAAACTTTCTACGATAAATACAAATAAAAACTGCCATGTTGTTTATAGAATTATTTCACTTCAAATCTATGTTTAAAAGTGAAAGCTAATTTTTATAACACATCATTTTTAAATACAATATTGTAATAAATTTGACTACATACATTTATATTATTGTGAAAATTGTTGATTTTTATGTTTCAGCTCTTTTTATAAACCATATATCGAAGCCGCAAAAAAATATCCAAGTAAATACTTCTAAATAACACTGGCGATAAATTTACTACATTATGTTATATGTGTACAAAATTCGATAAAAGTATAAGAGCTTTTTATTATCTTCCATTTAGAAATAATAGAAAATACTGATTTAAAATCAAATAATTACCTAATAAACAAATATAAATATCAAATTTTTGATCATTATGGGTAATGCAAATTTTGACGCAAAAAAAAAATTTACTGTATTAATTTATAGCCGTTTTACATTTGTTTATGCATATAATAGATTAATCTTGGTTTTATGCATAGCAAATATATGCATAAACACCACTTTTTATTGTATATGCTCTAGATTATGGATATGAGATTCGAAAGAAAGAATACATATGCAAAACAATAGATTTATGAAAGATCTTACAAATAAAAATCTTAGACGTGAAAATGTACAATGATTAGATATTAGATGGTTTTGTATAAAATATAACAGCAAATTGCCGTGTAGAGCAATCATGAGTTAGACGCAAGTAAACAAAAAATTTTATAAGAAATATAACCTTAAAATAAATATATAAGCTGTCATGGTAGATAACATTCGATCGTATTATATTAATTAAAAATGGTGATTTATTAGATTTCCAATAATATATCATTCCATGTCTATAAAGATTCACATGCTTCTTTTTATTCTTTACGTAAATTATAAAAAAAATCAGATTCATCTGTGTATCACATCATTTTAATAGATAGTAATTATTTCTTACCATAGACGAAAAAAATTGTTTAACCATAAAGTTTTGGAGATCCTTATATTTTAATGAACACTGGAAATAATAATTATCCATGTAGAAAATGAAATCCCAGTTTAATTATGATATAACACACGATATAAGATTTCCTACATTTTTTTAGCTTAGTTTATCGTTCTACTAGATAAGATTTCTGTGTGAAAGAAAATATATTAAATTAATCAGGAATGGATTTTAAACATTCTGTTTAACTTAAGATTCTTAAATCATCAATTCCAAAAAAATTACATATAATCTTGATAAAAGAGGATCACAAAAATAATAATATACATATAATTGATATTATAGGCGTGTTAAATCAACTTCTATTGCTGGCAATGTTGTAAATATAAAAAGATATAATGCTCAAGATAAATTTTTTCATAACTAAATTCCTTTTTTTTATATGTTTTTCTTTTATAATGTTTCAAGTTACATCACAGTGTAACTCCTTACATGTGCAAAATAAACGTATAAATCATACAAAAATATCAAATGATCGTCGATAGGTCTGAAAAATGAATCTTTTCCTTTTTTATACGAAAACGCTCATTTTTTATTATTTTATCATAGAACGATGCCAGATGAATCTAATTTAAATATATCAATATGCTTCGATTCATGTTACAACGCCACCGAATCTAGAAAATTTTATACAATCATATATTTCATATGAAAAAATATGTTTTAATTTATTTATTTAGATAAATTGGTACATTTTATATGGAGATAGAAAAAAATATGATGTCGAAAAAAATAAAATAAAACGATAAAGCAGTTCAGAATATTTTTTTCTAAAAAACAAAATCAAACTTTGTATTTTCGGTAGATCCTTAAACTATTTATAATGCGCCTTTAAAATAATATTCTTGTGTAAATTGTTATATTTTTTGTTTATTTAAGCAGATAAATATTTTTTTTACAATCGAAATGACATTATACCGTAAATAAACAATTTTGAGCAAATAATTTTATATTCAGTTTCTTTTTACAATTTTAAAAATAGTCAAGAAGTTACTTAATAATCGAATTTTTTTGTTACTAGAGTTTATTTTCTATTTTATTGCTCATACTTATTATAAAAATAACTTATTGTAATCTGCTAAAATTTTAAAGATTTATTTTAGAATCATAAAGGTGTTTACATAGTATAGTTATATAAAAATGGCTTATATAGCTCATAATAGAGTATATAAAGGTGTTGAATATACAATTTATATATTGCGCACATAGTTTCTAATTTTTTAAATTCATATGGATTTTTGTCGTTCGTCTTCTAATATGATACTAATATTTATTTTCAAAAATTTATAATTTATTTAGAAATCGCCTCAATAAAAAAGTTCTATTTAGCTTGGTAGGCTGAAAGTCATTACTGTTATACGCCAAATATTTTTAAATACAAATAACTATAAAAAAGTTTATCATCACTTTAAATCTATACTATTGCAGTATTGAAAAATTTTCAAGACAAAAATCTTCGCGATTTCATAAGAAATTCGCAGTGAGATGTTATAAATATATTTAAAAAACTATGACTTTCGGCTGTCTTCGCTTTTTTCTATATAAATATGGCAGGTATTATATAAATTTGACTTGGATTATAAAATAAGCAATCTCGCATAAAAATTATATTTTTCTTGATTCAAAAGCAATTTAAAATATACATTCGAAGCATAAATTAGAAGAGGTACTTGACAAACATGAAAAATTATTACGCAGAAAATCTTGAATTGTTTTTCATACATCTCTTTAATATACTTTAAAAGCAAAAAAAAATAAGAATTTTAGAACGCCGGAATCATTTTTTTTTACGGGCATAGAAATCAAACCATTAAAATTGTTTTTTATCGTTTATTTCTACCTGTTTCAAGAATAATAAATAAATTTTTCAAGAATATTTTAGAATTAATATGAAATAAAAACACAAAAAAAATCATGAAAAAAAGGAGCAAAGATTTTAGTTATAATAATTTTTGGGTTATTCATCTTCGCTAATTTAATCTTGAATTTAACACATTGAGGCTTTGTATCAAAAAATAATTTTTTTATTTCTGATGAAATATAATCTTTTCGATGCAACTAGTAAAGATAAGGTTTAAAATGCCATCTGCAGAATACACAAAACGCTAAAAATCTTATAAAACTTAATAATATAGCCTTAAAAATTATATTTTGGATATGCGATTTTACAGATGATTTTAATATCTAATATCATCAAACTTTTTGTTTGAGCAATCATTAGTTTTTTTGAACTAAAGTAGTCTAAAACCTACAAAATAACGCAATTTCTATGTAAACCAGACACAGAACATATAATAAACAGATCATTTTAAGATAAAAGAATCTAAATATTATAAAAAGGTTTGCATTTCTAGACTATTCATTAAAAAACTGTTTTTTATAATCTTTTGCGGAAATCATAATATATCTTATATGAGAGATGCGATATAAAATATCACAATAGTGTACATATATAAAAAATGTGATTGATTGTTCAATAATATAAGAAAATTTTTTTTGTGGGTTTTTTTAGTTGTTAAATCCGCAAAATATAAAAAATGTCTTTCGTTCGACTTCTTGGTTAAAATGGTTTACTATTAGTCATAAAGGACAAAAAACATTGTTTGTTTCACATAATAAAATATAAAATTTTCAAATTTAAATAAATCACAGGAATTTTCTAGATAATATATTTAATTAAAAAGTCAAATAATTTTCTATTTACATTAATTTATGTGCTTAAATGATTCATCTGCAGCAGTATATAAAATGTAAAAATCTTTGGCAATAACATATATTTATGAAAAAAAATCGGTGCGGATAACAACAAGTCTGGTTATTTTAACCAAAGAATGCCTTGAATTTTATAGCTTATCGTTAGTTGTATATTGTAGACATTTTTCTTTTCGGTAGATTATTTCTCTCTTTTTTATGTGTTTTGAGTTCTTAGTATCCAATCAGGCTTAAAACTGCATGGTTTTAGTTAGTTGTGATGGTTTTAATATTATTTGCTTTTTTGGAATTTAATTAAAGTATTTACGCGAATTATTAGTCCTTAATTATTTATATGTGTTTAGTACAGAAATCTGATAATTTAGGTTTGTGCGATTTTACTATGACATTTAATCAAAAAAAATGCTGCATATTTGTAATTTTATAAATGATAGCTAATCAATTGATATGACTTTTTTTTATGTAATTTCATTAAAGTCGAAATTTTCCTGCAAATATTAGAGCCACATAAGGTCCCATCTCAAGATATGTATTCATAGCATTAAAACTATTTTTTAAAATTTATTATATATTAAGCGACTCTATAATTTCAATAGTTAAGTTGTAGTCTCCTATAAAAACTAGCTGATGGTGAACAGGCTAATTTATAACTAATACTCATAAATTATAATGTATTTCAATAACCGTAAAACATTAAAAAACAACCTTTGTTTAAATAGATATATAAAATGTTGCATTAAGTAAGCTCATGAAATTAAAAGGATTTATATCTAAATAATGATAACTTTGAAGTTTTATTATAGCAATGTATATAATGCGCTAGTTATGCGTTCAACTTAAAAATATTCATGACATACACCAAAATTTTCTTTTTGATTTACCGCAAAGGTATCAATATTTTCATCTCATTATAATAAGATTGTGTTACGATTTAAGTCTAATCTTTATTATTATTAGAAAACTATAAGTCTAATTTTTATAATTTTAGAAAATTATAAGTCCAATTTTTCTTTTATAATGTAAATTATAGCTTAGAATCAGCATAAACATCTTACATAGTTTTTCAGCAATGGAAACTATCATGTGAAAAAGAAAAATAAATTGTGATTTAATACATTTAATGTATGTATTCTTTTAGAATTGAATATTACTATTTTAATATCATATTTGAATTAGAAATATTTGAAAATCAGCATATAGTTTTTTTCATACTGAAATCAAGTTTTGATATAATCTAAAATTGTATCGTTTTTACAATTATTATGGAACAACGTATTTATCTTATTTTCACATCAAATAAGATTATTTGATTTATTGAAACCTATATATCCATTTCAATTTTTTCCTCTATGAATGAAAATATTATATGCTCATACAAAGAAGATTAAAGGTAAAAGACGAAAAGAAATAAATTGATATATAATATAAAAATAGACTTAAGATTTCTGGGCGAGACTAATAATATATAAAAGGTACAAATGAATATATATATATTTGTACCGTTATTTTTAGATATTCACTAGGAATATCGAAAACAAATGCATTTGATTTTTCTTGTGGAAATAGAACTATATTACGGAAAAAAGTTTATAAAAAATCTTTTGGAATTTTATACATTTCAAGCTTGTAAAAGATAATATTTAAAGATCCTAAAAAATGCAAATTAAATTTTTTTAGACTAAAAAAGAGGAATTTTAATAAATGAACAAATTATATATGTTATAAAGATATTTTAAGATGTATAAATTTCTATAGACATCCATGATTATTTATAAAATCATTTGAATTCTAAGTTTTAATATATTTTTTTTTGTAATTTAATGAAGGATCTAAATTTATGTAAATGGAGATCTTAATGCTATAATCACATTTCTATTTCAAAATATAATCCAATTATAATAAAAGAACCAATAAGTATTGCAAGCTAAATCGAATCCGATATGAAAATTTTTTTTAAAAATATATTCATAATATAATATAATTGAGAAGTCGGCAGCTAACCAGTTATTAAACCTTTTTTTATAATCCAATGTTCAGAAATATAAATTAATATTTTACAAAGAAGAATACTCGCATTTTAATCCATCTCTTATATTATAAATATGCTAATTTTTGTTTTTCTCAAGAAATAGCTGCATAAAATTATCCATATTATATCCATGAAAACGCAAATTAATACCCTTGTTAAAATATTAAAATATTAAAAATTTTTACTTTTTTAAGTTTTTATAAAGCAATATTCTAGTTAAAAGAAGAGGAGCGCACATATTTTATCAACTTTTATAAGATTTAATGGCTAAGGAATACAAATATTTTTTTTGAGCCTTTATTTTATTTATTGAGGGTAAATTTACTTTCTATCTATTATATCTTATATAAACATAACGTCAGGTTGCTCTTTAGAAAGATTATATAATGCTTTTACATCTCTTCATTAGTAAAAATGCGGTCTAAAATACATATTTATGTCTTTAAAGCAGGATTTCACGGAAGGGTCTTTTAAATTCCGAAATGTGAACTTTTATCGCCCCTCTGAGTGTGCTGAGAATATGTTTAGATGTTATACAGTATAATAAATCTTCTTAATATAAAAAACACTTTAATATGCTAATTATACTTTTTTAATTGATTTCTCGGTGCACGTATATAATTTAAGCCACATAGTGTGGTATGATTGTGATATTTTACAAGGAACGAGAAGCTGATATGCACATAGAAAAATTCTTTCTTTCTATTTATCTTTAATCATACTTTAATATGAATTCTTACAATACTAAACACAAATTTAGAATATTTTACTTATGTTTTATTTTTATAGGCTAAAAATTAAGATTTTATTACGTGAACGGTCGTCATTAGCAGATGACTTCATACGAAATGTCAAATATAATATAGTTAGTCATAAAAAATATGTTAAGAAGTTGAAAATCCTGGATGAAGTGGAAGCATACATGCAAGCACTCTCACACCGCAAGACACTTGAACTCATCTCATTTAGAGAAGAAGAGCAATTTAATGGATATAGATCAGGGCAGGGGATAAAAGATGTATTAAGGAGTTGTGCGATATTCCCAACACGCTGATTACGTCTAAATAGATAAAATCGATAAAAAGAAAATACCTTCATAAATAAATATCCAATCAAAAGTGTTTATAAAAATTGTGGTCTAAATATATTAACAAATATGTATGTACTGCTTTTCCATTCCTATTCTTTTTTGGAATAAAGAAATAGGATTATTGAATAATTCTAATTTACACGTCATTTTTGAGGCTTGTTTTTCTTTCATTTAATATTTGTTCTGTAGGCATATTGCAAAATCACTAAAAATCTGACCATATTCATTTTTAGAAAATATAAAAGAAATTCAAAGAATTGACATATTTCCAGATATATCAATACATGGAATAGTAATTTTTGAAATCATTATGCATATACTTATGATCAGTAGAAGAAAAACATGGAATAGTAATTTATGAAATCATTATGTATACACTCTGATCAGTAGAAGAAAAACAAAGACGGAGTGATAAAAATTTTAACTTTGATTATTAAAATTCAACTGTTTTATTTTCTTGAAAAAAATTCACTTATTGTTATCGCAAGATATCAAGCCTTTATGCGAAATTTTTTTTTCGATATTCAAAAAGGGCTGATATAATTTAAACGTATATAATTTTTTATTCTAAATAAATATGATAGTATTAACAAAAAATAAAATAAAAAAATAGTTTCTTTATTTCCCAACTTCACTAATATATTAGTATCTATCTTCATTTTATTTTTTAATATCAGGTTTAAGATCCAATGGTTCATATTCTACTTAAATAAAAAAAATATGAAGTTCCTAGGATATTCAAGTTTTTTAGTGTGAATATATTTAATTTAGACATTTTTCTTCTTTTTTAATTAGCATTTGATTATTTTCCAAAAGTATTTTCTAAAGGATCAATAGCATTACATCTTTTATCAATAGTTTTATAATTTTATTAAACTCTTCAGATATAAGAAAAATTATAACCATTTAATATATTTCCAGTGTTTCTAAATATTTCTTTTCTATATAATAGCCTAGATTTCTTAAAAATCTTTTTTTCTTATATTTTTTTGAAAAATAAAGAGTCTAATCTAGAAATCACAAGTATTAAATAAGTAAAAAAACTCTTCTTTAGACATTAGTTTTATAGATGATATGAATATTAATTATATAAATATTTCTATAATGTTAATATTTTTTTTAGAAAAATAAAATTCAAGTATAATAAAAAAAGATAAACAGTTTAAATTTGACCACACCGACGGGTTACCGCTACGATTAAACATCCTCTTAATATCAATTTTAGATTTTATAACTAGCACTTGCATCCTAAAATTGATTAAAAATGTTTCAACGGTACAATCAAGTATGCTTTATAAACTAAAAGGTATTATTTACAATGGAATAACCTAAGAGTGTTTCTTTTCATGTAGATAGCCGAAATAATTACTTGTTTGCTATTTATAAATGTACTCACGTGAGTATAATACGCAATAATTTAATTATAGTGAAAGAATAAAATTCGAATATCTAGACCTCCGACAATCGCTACTTTTTAATCGCTATAAATATTTTCTATGTCAACCAGATCTTTATTTATAAAAATAAAAAAACAAAATTTTAGAAGCAGATAATATTTCGCATCCACGATTGTTTTTTATATTTAAAATTTTTTTTCTTAAATATAATAAGATAAAATATGTAACTATAGATACTAATTCATATCAATAATTGTGTTTGGTGTTGCATATTATACTTTCATAAATATAATAAAATATAATAGCAAACTTAAGATATAAATCCGAATCTATAATCGTTTACTATGATGCATAAAAAAAATTTACAAACAAATGGTATATTGGAAAAATTGATGAGAATCCGGATCGATATAATATTTTGTACGATAAAAAAATAGTCAATTGATCTACATGATATTAATATATTTTAATAATATATTACCATGATTTATACATTTTTTTGTAAATAAATACTATAAAAAGAAAAAAATTTTAACTGAGTCGTTCAAATATTTTTTATGATGACTAAATAATATTATTCAACATAGGTATATACATTCTTAAAAATAATTTTTTTTCGATAATAATTAAGGGCTCAGAGAAAAAATCATTTAGAATAAAGCAAACCTAATGTTAATATTTCTTCTGTAGATACATATAAATTTGATTTAGTAAAAAATAAAAAATATTTAACAATTATAATACCATTCATGGCTGGAATAGGTTATAAAAAAATTTTATTTAAATTATGGCACATTTTATAGCAAAAGAATATGATATTAGATGCACAAGCATGTTTTATATACATTATGAATGTTTTTAATTGGAAGACTAATCACAAATATAATGTATATCTGACAATATTTATATTAAATTAACCATTATAAATACCTTCTGATTGAAAAGATGATTGGGAAACTGAGAAAATAAAATAAAAGTTAATATTTAAAATCCATAAGTTATGATTGATGTTAAAAGATTATAATTTTAACTGTATTTATATGTATTGTGTATTTATTAAGTCTTTTCTAAAACACTTTATTGCAAGATGATACATGTCCTATTGTTCGGTATTTAAAAAGTTAGAACATCTGACGAATTACTTAGAAAAACTTAATGTGGACATATTTTATGCGTTTTTGCGTTTAAAAAATTTTATTATACATGAAATATATGTTAATTAGATTGTATTTGATCTATATATTTATTTAAATATACTTATTGCTTAAATTTAATGTGATTTCATTTTATATAAATTAAAAGTAGGATAGTTATAACTTATATTTGATTTCATCTTATATGTATTTACCAAGAGATACTGGTTACTTATATTCGATTTTATTCTTTTAAATATATTATTTAGCTAAGAAAGAATGCTAAATGCCTGTTTTTTCATATACATTCAAATTAATCTAAGTTTAAGGCATATATTTTTTCGAACTAGGCGCCTTCACCCAATTTTTTTTTATAAAAATTTTAAGTTTTATCATTAATAAAATGCTATAAATGGTATTATAGGAGCGAAAAGTCAAAAAGTATAATTTTTTGTATGGGAAGCAAGTTAAAATATTGGAATTACACTACTTTCTAAATTAAGCAGGATTTTTTGTCAAAAAAGATTAATTTTTACTATTATAAGGATACTTAATTTATCGAGAACGTTTTAAGTGTATATATTTGAATCATCAAGAAAATAAAATCCATTTTTATTTCTAACATCGAAATTTATATTTCTCGGCGTTAAAAAAAAGATTATATATCATGTATGGTATTTTACAAGTAGTCTATTCTATAAATCTGTATATTAATGCATTTAGAATTGCAAAATACTAGCTTAAAATTTTTATAAAAAATAAATAAATTATTTATTCATCCTAGAAAATGTATCATATCACGTGATAAAAAAAATACGAATCATGAGCATGTACAAAAAGAGTTTTCTTCACATATATATTTTCTATTTTATACATTCAAGATATAATTCAAGGCATCAATAGTTTTAATATCGAGTCCAAATTACATACTGACTATATTACGTTGGTTTAAGAATTTTTAAATATATACGTCAAGGCTTAAATTCATTTTCATGTATCTTCGAATGAAAGATATGGCTCAGAGAAAATGATATAGCACGAAAAAATAATAGAAGTAATATGTGTATTTTTGTATAGTTTATAGATAAAGAAATGCATTACAACATAAGTAAAAATTTAGAAAAGTTGCGATATACTTATACTGGACTAATTTGGGGCTTTATCTTATTTTAGCCATCCCATAAAATAGAATGAAGTTAGATGATTTATAAAGACGGTTTTCACTTTAAATTTTTAAACTTTAAAGAAAATTTAAGTTATTTAATAAAGAAAATATACAAATTCTACTTGAATTTACTTTTTTTATTTATGTTTTACGTCTTCTACTTTTAGGAAGTTCGTTTTATACTAATAGGAACTATTGCTTTACTGATCCTTCTCCATGTGGAACTCCCCCAGCATATCTTGTCACCCGAATTCACTCGGATTCTGCCATTTCTCATAGGCGGTAGTCATTATAGGGTGGTCAAAGGATTATGTCTACTGTTAATCGCTAAGAGTTACAAGCTACAACCACACTAACCTATATCCTTGCTTCACGGTGTGGGGTTTTTTCATTCTGGAGGCACAGTTCAACGGCTTACACAGCAACATCCTATTTCTCATGACTTGTCAAGTCTTTATGGTTTATCTTTTCTTGTTCACTTGCCGCCCACTTGGGTATTTTTCTTTAGAGTAAATTCGTTTCGGATATTAGTGGGGTGGGTAGAAGTGGAACCCGCGACCCCTCACCTTGGGGTTCAACTTGTAAACCACTCAACCATACCACCCATAATAAAAATGATATATATAATTATCGAAAATATATACAAAAAAAAATTCATTTAAAATTATCGTGACATATGGCTTTGCATAACACAATTTCATACATAATTGAATTTGAAGAAGAATATCCGGAATAAAAAAATATAGTATAGTCCAATAAAGACCGATAAGCCTAAAATTTCCAAAATAATTGAATCTGAAGAAGAATACCCGGAATAAATAAATATAGGATAGTCCAATAAAGACCGATGAGCCTCAAATTTCTAACATAATTACACCTGAAGAAGAATACCCGGAATAAAAAAATATAGTATAGTCCAATAAAGACCGATGAGCCTAAAATTTCTAACATAATTGAATCTGAAGAAGAATACCCGGAATAAAAAAATATAGTATAGTCCAATAAAGACCGATGAGCCTAAAAGCTAGATCTTATTTTTAAAAAATATATAATTTATCTGTCACAATATAATACCACCCATAAATTTTTTTCAAAAAATACCTTGACCTGTATAAATCGAATTTCAACAAGGTTATACGACACATAAATGATAAAAACAACACAGTGCAGTTCTTTTAAAGCTTCCCTTGCCTAAAAACTGTAAAATTGACATATTTGGTTGTTTATCGGTACAATAATATTCTTTTTTTACAAATAAATTGCAATTTGTCTAGAGTGTAGGAGTATAGTAGATTCAAGCAAAAAACACATATTTATATATTCCAACAACAAATTAATACTTTTTCACTCCTAACGCAACTACCCGCAATTATTTTTTCATCGATTTTTTTAAGAGTAGATAAATATCCAAAAACTAAATTCTACATTATCATAAATATAAAATTATGCACTAATAGTAATAGACATAAGAGTAAAAAGGAACTCATAATAATTATCGTGGTATTTATGATGTCTATGTAATTAAGCACAAAGTTGAAATTTGTGGACTTTGAAAAAAAAATTAATATTAACGTAGATTTAATAGATGAGATCTTATCCAAGAAAAAAAATATGATGTTCTAATGGTAAATATATCACGTCATACTTGAAGAAAAAACGCAAAATAACAACCTTAAAATCAGGTAAAAGTTGGAATATATATTGTAATCATTTTAATTCACATCTAACAGTGCGTTAAGATTATAATATTCTTATGGTTTAACTTATATTTATTCTGTTAATAAAACCAGTTTAAGTTATAAATTCCTTTTTTTCGTTCTAATAGGTACTAAAGTTAAGATGACAATAGATCCATGATCTTGTGTAAATTAATAAAAAAATCTATGTGACTAATGATTTATTTATCCTTTAAAAGTCGATCTTACAAGAAAAGAAGCATAAAATAATTACGGATAAATTAAGAAAAAAAACAAAATTATTTTTGTTAATGTTATTTAAGACGCAAAACAGACTTTAAAAGGTTTAACATAAAAGTTTTAGCATGTAAAAAGATTTTTTCTGACTTATTCTTGGTTTAAAAATATAATAAGCTGCAAAATACGAGATAAATAGAAAAATATGTAGTGCACTTATATTTTTATATTTAGTAGTTAACTGTCATTATAAAAATTTTTTTTTAAAAACGTAATATTCCTATGTTTTTTGAAGGATGATAATTTATAGAGCAAATTTTATATAAAGTGATGCGTATAATATGGAACTTGATATTTAGTAAAGATAAAAATCACGCTGTCTGTGATTTAATTTTAAGATAAAAAGGTAGTTAATGAATAAAATGTGTGTGAATAAAAGGTGAACCAAATAAATATTGAAGTTTTAAAGCATATAGCGAATAACGAAAATATGAAAATTACTTTAGATAATTAAATTAAAAGAAATTAAATCATAATTTTACAATTGTAAAAAAGAATAAATGAATCAAATTATAATTAAACCCCATAGAGCATTATATATTTGCTAAATTATCACTGCGTGTATAAAATATTTTTGTGCTGTCTTAAATACACATCTAGTTTTGCGCGTTTAATTTTGAAAATTTCCATAAAGTTTTTCATTGCACAAATTCATTCATATTTATACATTGAAATTTATAGTTTTATTAATATTTTAGCTAATTCATAACAAGGATGTTTATGTATTAAAATTAATATCAAAACATATGTTTGCCATGAAATTATATAAAAATTTAGATTTCAGCATAAAAACGACCTTATAATGTACATATACTATGCAGAAAGCTTAAGTGAAAATATTATATTTTATATGTTAATTTGCTAAAAAAAATGAATATGTAGATTAAACTATACTGTATAACCAAAAGTGTGGGTAACTTGCTTGAAAATAGAGTCAAAAAACCTTGAAATTTATTATTAAAATAAGTACATTTATACAATTGGACGGATTGTTTTTACAATTTTTATGCCATAAAAAACGTATTTTTGGAAATTATAATATTTTTGTACGCAAACCGTCAAATAAAAATATTTTTTTTTATTTTTTGCATATTTTTCTAGCTATAAACCATATAAAAACTCAATGTAACATTTTTTATGCATGTATTTCCCAAAAAGATCATAATTGGAAAGAGTCGATAATTACTGGAAGCAAATAAAAAGTCAGACTTACATTTTAAACATATGATTATGATTTTCTAAAGTATTTAATAATTTTATTAAAACTCTTTCTCAGCAAGAAAAATCGCTTAATTATCTAAACGCTAATTCAAGATAAAAAATTATTAAGTGTATTTTTTTTGCAATGTTCTCACTATTTATTATATATAATGCGTTTTTAAGTTTAGTTCAGTTGAAGACCCACATTATAAATCTATTTGAATTGCTTTTGAATTACAGTAGAAATTTTTTTAGTTTTGTATATATTTTCCTTAAATTTATTTACCATCTCGTTGTTAATCTATTTTTTTTGCTTTTTTTAACAACTAAATTTAAGAATTTTGTAAATTGGGTAATTTATTAGTCAACAGAAGCATAAAAATAAAATAAACATTAAAAAAAAGGAATTGCCATGCAAAAATATTGACGAATGACTTAAATAGATATACTTCAGATCCTAAATAGATGTAGTAAAAAATAATTCAGATAAAAATCTGCTCAACATATAATTAAAATCCAAATTTTTGATTATTTTTAATCTTCATTTTGAAGACGCCGACTATAAACAAGGTTGAAAGTGCTGGTGTTACGAAAAATAAGGATTGAAATGGTTTTAAATTCTAAGAAGATTATATACATAAAAAAGCCTGCGAGATACTTAGAAATGCACATGTAATTATTGCTGTTTATGAGAAGAAACTTGCATGCAAAAAATTCAATAGGTATACTAGCAAATATGTATGATGCATTGAAATTTATAAAATAATACTTGATTAATGATCGGCTTGTGATATATATAGGGAAGATATGTACTGTAAAGAAATTCCAATACAAATGTGAATATTACACCACTTTCCACTCAAATTCCAAGGTAACATATCAAACGTATATAGTGAGCTTGAAAACGATGGTTTGTAAATTATAAAAAAACTAGATAGATGCCAACACAAAGTTTGATTCAAACAGTGTGGAAGGCAAAAATGGTGCTTAATAAATAGATATACCTAGATTAAAAATTTCAAAATTTTATAAAAAAGAAATCAATATTATCTTAGATTTTATACATGAAATTTTATAGTAAGATATTCTTTTCTGCAAACTTTGTGTTCGTTTTAATCAAAAAAACCTTTAAATTATGAAATTTTAGAAAGGCTCTTCCAAGGTTATTCCGAGTGAGCTTTTCTATATTAAAGAAAAATAAGAATTTCCACAGAATAAGCTTACCAATGTTATTTTGTATCTTATTATGGCATTTTATATCCAAAATCTAATATATACTTTTATTAGGCTATAAGAAGAAAACCTAGGGTTTACTATAAGCCTAGTACTCAAATACAAATGCCTATTAGCATTGTTAGATTAAAATGATTTTTAGTGTATTTGTCTTTATATTTTTATTTTTATTGCCCATAATTTTTTCAAAAATATATGATTTTAAATGAGTTCATGCTTTCTGATTGTAATATACGTATGCTTTTTTTATTGCATAAGGCAATATACTATTTTTCTAATGAAAAAATAAAAATGAATATTAAATACTAATATTCTGATAATTTTTGGCTAATAAAAGTGACAGTTATATAAACAAAAAACTGTGTATTATTGAAAAGTATCTTTAAGAATCCGATCATTGTATTGCGTTCTATATTAACATTGATAATTCGTATCTACTTGGTAGTAGATACAAGGCTTCTAGCATTCAATACGTAAATATAATAATATTTTGATTTAAGAAACATTTAATATATGAAAGTATGACTTAAGTAAGTAGAAGATAGAGAGTGAATACGAAAAAGCTGTAAAACATTTATGCTTCTATATCATTTAGGACTGTATCATATAAACAACATATAACCCAGCTTTCGTGTGTAATAAGGCTTTTTATAAATATATAGATGCAATAAAAAATTTTCGTAGCAAATATCATTGTTCTAAAAAAAAATATACATATTTTAATAATATATGTATTCTTTTTTTTTCAATCATAAGCTATTTTTTTGACAGAATTCAAGAAATTTACTTTTTTATATCAAAAATTTTCAATTTATATTGTATATAGCATATCTAAAATAAAGTTCTTTTTATATAATAGATATCTTTTTGTTTCAAAACAATTTAATATTTTAGAAATTTTATAATTTTGCTTTTATAAAAATATCAAAATGAAAATAGAAATATTTTTTTGCCAAAGCGACATTATAAATTTATTAACTTGAACAAAAATCTATAGAATCAGATCTAGATGAATTTTCCAAATTTATATATTAATTTCAGTCTAAAACGTTATTTGTTTCAAATTTTTACAATCTGATATAAATACAGAACTTTCTTATATTTGATATAATGAATACATTTTTTTATGTGATAAGTGCAATCTTATATTTTACTATCAGTAAAGAGAAAGTGAGGCCAAACAAAACGTGTGATTGTTTGCCGATGAACAATGAAGAGAGGACAATATATATGATGAACACGAGGAATCAGATAGAATTTGATGATCTATCATCTTATTGTAAAGTTCACAAGGAGAAAGAAATAGGATCCTTCTGTGAAATATTAGATTATCACCGAAATTCAGATGATAAATCGGTTAAAGGCTTTTTTATTAACAATTACAAGAATGAATGTTCCAAAATAAAAGAGGGGATTGATTTATGCAAAAAGAAAATATCAGAATCTGATATGATCATTAAAACAAATGGCGTAATAGAAGGATTAAACGGAAGCTTTAAATATGAGGGCTCGAATTTTTATCGAGATTTTATTATGGATCGAAAGAAAAAAGATAAACAAGATAGTGAAAATTCATTACACACTGTAAAATCGAAAAATTCTATAATAATAGGAATACAAGAGATTAATAATACAGTTGACAGGAAAAAATATTCTAAAACAATATTTAGAGATAAAAGAGGAAATTTGCTGTATATGATTTATGACAATACTAAGTTCAAAAACTCTCATAAGTTAATAATCATGATTTCAACAATTCTTATGAAAAATTTCCTCTTCAAAACAGGAGTTAAGAGAAATAAAATAAAGCGGGTAGAAAATTCGGTGGATCTAAACCAATCAAAGTACAAGAAATTATTTTTGGTATATTACAAAAAATCAAAGGCTATAAGAGACCCTAATTCTTTGCCTTTTTTTGATAACTACCAACTGAGTATTTTTGATCTACTAAAAAAATCAATCTTAAAAACCTCAAAAAAAGTTAAACTAACTGATCATGGCAAATTTGGTAATGAACCTCCTGACATCAAAATAACTTTAGAGGATGCTCTTAAAAGAACTAAGATCCGGTCAACAACTGATTTGAACAATGAAAGAAAATATGGGTGTCTAAAAATGGAATGCAAAACCTCATGGAAGATTCATAGGAAACATATGGCTACTCCTATTCTTGGCATCGGATTTAACGACTGGGGTGCGACAAATAAATAAAAGAACTCTATATGATATATTTTTTTGTTTTATTGTATTTATAACTATTGAGTCAATTTTATCTTTGTTTTACAAAATCATAACATCACAAAATATTTATTATAAACACAGAAATCGGATGCTCATAAATAATAAATAATAAAAATCAAGACTATCATATATATTTTAATGGTTTTACTGAATAAGTCTCAATTTTCTAAAATTTTTGTATTTTTTATGATTTGAAGGAAATCGAATTGTTGAATGTGATATTTAGCTTTTTTATGGCTCAAAATAAATGTACTATAATATCAATCAGCTGATATTCAAAACAATTAAAATCGATTGAATAAGTGTACTTTTAAATTTGGATAATATAAGTACATTAAAATTCACCGCATTAATATAATTTTTTTTTGATATGGGTATCTGATAATAGGTTAAAGAAGGAAAGAAAAATACAAAGACTAAATAACAAAACAATTCATGTCTAAGTATAATTGTAGTAACAAGATTTTTTGACGTAAAATAATAACACAAAATATTACTAGAGTGATCTTGACCACAGCAATCTGCAAGATTTACCACGGATAAATATAAATAAATTTAAGATGGTTTACACCTAGATCATAATGCTTCTATATAGAATGCGAAAAAATGGCCTCAAAGGATTTCTTAGATATTGTATTGATATTCATAAATGTCTTATAAAAACCAACCGTATCAAAAATATACTTCTAAAATACGACGAAAAATAATAAAAAAGCCTTAGGGGTGATTGAAAACAATAAAGAAAGCTAAAAATACTTTCTTATTCATTGAAACATAAAATGTGCATTATAAAAACAAAAAAAGGCACTCCGTAAACAAAAAAAGCAATTTTTTTATGAGAGAAAAATAACTCAAATTAAAAACATGCGTAAACGAGCACATAAAGATCCCTTAAAATCGCACATAAATTTCACAATATTTAAAAAAGCCGAATATATATAAATCAAGATACGGCCTAGAATTAATGCCGAAACATGAAAATTTGATATTTTTATGCAGTAGTAAACTCCTGTGAGAAAAAATCAAAGCTAGTAGGCAACGCACAACTTTACCTTCAATCAATTCGATTTGTTTTTTAACACAAACGCAGCTGCTTATGACAGAATTTAACAATGTGACATAGGAAAATGGCCAATTTAAAGCAACATTATACGAGATGGTGTAAATGATACGTTTAAATAGAGGAAGTAAATATATTTTACGGTAATACTAATTGAAAAAATCATAAAAAAAATCCTTAAGCAATTTAAATTCAGGCTTACTAGATAAATGGTAACCATAATAAGGTAATCTTCTTGATAATAACATTGTAGTACTAAGCAACATGAATATAAAAGTACATTGTCTATTATATTTTTTATCCTTTAAATTTACGAGCTAAGAGGCGACGATGATATATTTGCAGTGAAAAAAAGTATATTCACAGATTTCGCGTGTAGTGGTTGAATATAAGAAAACTTGTTACTCATATGATTAGGATACTTACTTAGCTGTTTATGAAGCTATGTATATAAAAATGAACATTTAAATTTCTTTCTATACTTAAAAATGACAGATAAAAAATTTCAATACTATATCATGAAGGCAAATATATGACGTTAATTGTGGAAAAATGCCATCTTTAAAGGTTTTAACCACACATTTTTGTGCTGCGTACAAAAACTATAGTCAAATTTTAAACTTCCTTTGCACAACAGTATCTATCAAAGATAAATTTCCTACATTTGGAAACAACAATATTTTTATGCAGAATAACAAGAGGTTCTACATAAAGACGCGCAAACTTGAAAATAAGACACAGAAGCAGACATTTAATTTATAATATAAGAATAGGAACTTACACGAAAAAATAAGAAACATATATTAGATACATCAAAGTAAAAGTAACATTACTGCCAGAAAAACACGACCAAATACACATTGGAATATATAAGAACCGATACTCGAGACTAACATCGACTAATTTTATAACCTAGAAATAATTTATGGAATTTTACAAATAAAATGTAAAACTAGACTACAGAGTACTTAGTAATCACTGCTATGAATTATTATGCCGTATCGCAATGTTCTTTTGGGTAAGTAAAAACAAAGACTTTGTATTACTAATTTCTGTTATAATCATAAGAACCCTTTCTTAAATAAATAGGTCTTTGACCAAAAAGAAAATGTTATATATTCGATAAGAAACAAACACCGACGTATATTAGAAAAAAAGTGTTATGATCTGAAAAAATGCTGATCCACTTGAAAAAATTCTTATTATAAGAAGAAGAAAAATAACCGTGAAGAGCTACTTTGAATAATAGAAAAGCGCAACTACACCTGGCCTAATCGACTTGAAAATCTTTTAAAATGTAACAAAATACTCAAAGTTTTACCTAAAGTCTAAGTGGTAACAAAAATGGCATCTCTTCAACTTACAACCATAAAACTCCAAATCAAATTTTTTTTTATAGCTTTGATTGCTTAAAGTTTCATTTTTAACGTTATATTGCGTGAATATAGTATGAGTATATATTTGGCGATTAATCCTGACTTTGTTTCATATTTGAGGATGCATATTTCTTAAGTAGAAAATAAAAATACACACAGTGATAAATTTTTAAAAATCTTGCACATATAAAACTATTAAAAAACTGTTAGTGTACGATTACACGAAGAGACGGAATGAAAAAGTAAGACCCCATTACTTCATGCTAGTGAAGAAAATATCTTATATGTAACACAGAACATTCAATTATTCAGTAAAAATGTATTTTGATTTACTTTCTGTATAAAAATTCTAGATTCGATACAAAAATTTATACAGTTTTATAGTAACAGGCCTTTACTTATATATACGATAAAAACGAAAAAATGTATCATATTGAAAGATACCTTGTAACAAGTTGTGATAATAAAAAAAATATGTAGACAAGAAACCTATTCTATATGATCAGCTAGCCCATCGATTTTGCATTTTTTGCATGCTAAGACAAAGATTATACAATTTGTTTCGCCATGGAATAGTGTGTACACACCAGGCTAACAGCCTTCGAAAAAAACTATTTGTTACATAGAATATTTTTCACTTTATTCATACTATGAATTTATAGTAAACTGGAAGGATATGTATTTTATTGAAGGAAGTTATTGAAGAAGATCTAATCGATAGTATCATATGAAGTGCCTTTTTAGAAAGAATAAAGTTTATAAAATAAGTGATAATCTCATATTTCATTGCACAAAAAACTTATATGCTTCATTTTTTATAGATAGTTATAAGTATATCAAAAGTATGTAAACCCCGCTTTAATTTTTTTGTTGTCTGTGAATACGGTTATAGAAATCATTCTTTGTTAGAATTTGTTATATTGACATATATTATTTGTTAGCCAAGTATTTTTAACTTAGATTTAATTTTATGTGATTACCAAGCCTTAAAGGATTGATAATAGCACACACGAAAATGGAAAGTAAAGCCATAAACGTGCAATATAGCTTATATTAATATACTTTCTAAATTTATAAAATTCTAGCTGTTGTTTAGATAGGTTTACTGGTAACCCGGAAAAACAATCGAGATAAAAAGAAATTTATAATTTATTTGAGCTATTGAAAGCTGAAAGCAACCTTATAATTTTTATGTCGATTTTATAATGTACAGATTCGCAATTTTGTTACAATTACATAGTTTATCATATAAAAAATCTATAATAATCAACTTTCAATCAAGAAATAAAACGATAAAAATAAATAATAATAATTGTTTACTTGGTGTTAAAATACCAAAAGTCGTATCTGAAGATGTAATAAATGCCAACAAAAGCGAAAGCATCCGCAAAAACAATAGGATTGTAGAAGACACTTTAACTAATAAGTCTTGAGTGAAGAAGATACATCGAAAAAGATTGTAAAATGATGAGATGAAAAGAAGAACTGATAATTCTGTTATATGTAGTATTGTGAAGTTTTGCTCGAACAACGATAACAAACTGTGAATCAAACTAAAAACATAAATTTAAATATTTGTAATTTTTTTTAACATTATATATTAGACACCATTTTACAGATTTCGACTAAAAAATATCTTTTTTTGTATAAATTATTTTTAATATTTCTAAGTTTAGCGTTTTTATTATTTAATAATGCAATTATCGATTTTATACAATAGTAAAGTATATCTAAAATCAATTTTTTTATAATGTAATCACACTTCTCCTTTAGAGAAAATTTAATATTCTAAAACTTTGAGGTTTTGCTTTTAGAAGATAATATAGCAAAAGTCTGAATATATATAGTTCGTTTTATATGAGACATTTATAAGATGGTGCCCTCCACATAATATCATTTATGCGATCTAGATGAATCTTTTTTAATTTATACACAAATTAAAATCTAAAACGTTCTGCGTATCAAAAATTATCACAATCAGTATAAATATATTTCTTTTTTGATATTTTATATAATGAATATATTCTTTCATGTCATATTTGTAATCTCAAATTTTACTACCAGTGAAGCATTGAAGGTTATGAAATCAAATTCAATGGGTCATTGCATGCTTAAGAAAAATGATGAAGAGGAAATAAATGTTATGAACACAATAAAAAAAGAAGAATCAGGCCCTCTGTAATCTGATATAGATTTGAGCAATATGATAGAAATAGTTTCATTTTTTAAAACATGTCGCAAAGACATTCAAGAAGAAGAATGGAAAAATGTGGCTAATAAAAAAATATTAGAATCAGATGAGATATATACAATAGTGATATTGTTGGATAGAATTAAAGCAACCCTAAAATTCGGGTTTGCAATAAATCAGGATTTTTTTAGTGATCGAATAAATGCACAAGCAAAGGATAGTAGAAGAAATCCTTTGAAACTGTGTGATTCAAACAGTAAAGGTAAGATAGAATTTTACAAAATGGTGGATACTAAAATAATTGCACGTGATCTAAAAAAAAATACAATGATTAATCTACTGTGGATGTTTTATCAAGAACAATTGCTCAAAAACATATACAGAGAAATGAAAAACATTTTACGGGCTATTGAAAAAAAAAGTCAATTCGAAACAGAAGTAAAGATAAATGGTATGAAAATACAGGAATTTAATTCAAAAAGAAAACGTGAAAGGGTCAAGCAAATTCTTTTGAACGTACCTGAAAAATTAAAGGCTATAAAAGATCCGTCTTCTTTACCCTTTTTTGAAAGCCATGAACTGGAGATTTTCTATTTTAAAAAAAGAACAAAGAAATTACAACCACCAGGGAACGAAGGTAAATCAGATTATGAAAACTCAAAAGAAATCAAACTAACTGATCACGAAAGATTTAGTGCCGAGGAACCTGACAGTCAAATAAATCTAGCTTACATAATAATCAGAATTTTGATCCTGTCTTTAATAGCGATGCAACAAGATTTGAAAAAATTAGAATCGTTGGATTTTAGAATTAAAAGCTTCTTGCGGCAGTTTGGTAGCATACTCTTGATTCCTCAAATTCTAGACTTCAATAATGATGACTGGGGGGGACCAAAAAATAAATAAAAAAAAAACAATAAGAAGAAAATATATTTACATGCTAATATAAAACAATAAAATAAGCACTTTTTTTATATTGACACATACAATATTAAATTATTAATATATAAGGACAATAAGTATGGAAATATTAGAATTAAATATACAACTATCATTAATGAAATTTTTAATCTGAACAATTAGTGTATATCAATATAAACACTTAATTTTACATATGTTTTTAGGATGTTTTAATCTTGTCTTTGATCTGATTTAAGTGATATGTTCAAATTAATTTATGCTTTCATATATTACAAATGTCGACATATAATAGATTTTTTCAGTCATTTTCTATTAATACTAAATGACATTGTATTTGTATTTTGCATTTTTCGAATTTTACGTTTTTTATTTAGTAAATCCTCTGCATTTAAATAATTTTTTATGATTATATATTTTTTGAAATGAATCATTACATATATTATTTGTGTTATAAATTTTAGAGGCTTAGAAATTTTATGAAGCTATGATATATGACATAAAAAAACGTTTATGTACGAAAGAAATTTATAATATAAAATACTAGAACAAAATAAATTCATATAAATAATGCTTCAACTGTAGAAATATATTCAAATTGATAAATAACCATATAAATTATAAAAGAAAAGGTGTAAAATAAATATGATTTATAAATATAAAAGCAAAAACAAAAATTATATTGGTATAATATACATTTTTACGCACTAAAGTGATATAGAATGTTTAAAGTATTCAGTATTTTTAAAAAAGGTATTTTAAAAGAAACACAGTTTGATACTTTATATCAAATAAACATGTGTGAGACATACTACAGTTTCTAACATGTTCACCTTACTTATAAAAAATTTGACTCGGATTATGTACAAGTTTTGCAGCCTTACATGCACTACCACGTCACATTTTTTAAAAAATGTAATAAATTTTTTTTATCTAAGTCATTTTCTGCATGATCATTTATAAATTCAGAAGTATTTCAGTTACATAAATAACATATAAATCTGATTATAAAGATTAATGCTACCTGAGCGCAGTAAACATTGTTTATATACCAGAATAATTTATTTTAAAACCTTTAAAATAGAAAAAATGTTCTTTTTATGTATTAGATTATATTTATATAATCATTAAAAAATTATATTTAAAATATTTGATAAATTTTCGAAATCTCTTTAAAAAGATGAAAATATTGCAGTATAAATATCTATAGATAAAATATATGTTAAAAAGCCAAAAATATAATTTATTTGTATCCTTTTACAAATTTTATAGTGTCATTTGTAGCGTTTCTATTTTAATTTTTACTATTCATTTATTATATATACTTATAATTTGATTTTCTAGATGTGTGAAATTTGATTTTAACCTCGCTAAACCACTTCTGAATTCATTAAAAAATATTTTGATATCCAAAAATTATATAAGCGTCCACTATAGACATATTTCAGAATAATATTTTGACGTGATACTCTTTGGTTTTTTACCCAATTTTTTCGCAATAAAATAATATAAATCGCCTTTTATTGTATATTATTTGCCTGCAACGCACCTGCAAGTATTTGGAAAAAATGAATTTATATTATAAAACTCGAGTATTTTATTGTGTAATGAAATCCCTTAAAATTGTAGCATAAATGTTATTCTTTTGAAATAGGTCTTAAAAAAATAGAAACAAATAAAACTTTTAAATAATATCTCTTAATAAATTATACGAACATTTCTTGTATTTCATAATAATAAATTATATATTATATTTACATGATAAGTTATTTGCAATAAAAAATTTATCCATTAGACTTTGATTTTCGTTATGGTATGTACATATTTTTAGTACTAAGGAACAAAACTAAGAAAGGGGTTTATATTTTTTTCAACTAAGCTTGGCCAATGTTTTTTGATTTTAGTGCACGAATAGCATATTGATAAACCAAACATAAATTTATTGAATATATTTTTCAACCGATTTATTACGTTCCGTATTGCGAAGTCATTAGAAATCTATATAAAACACCTTTTGATTATTTAGCAATATTATTAACTATGAAACCTTTTTAACCTTTAAAATATAGCTTGGAATTTAGAAGTCTATTAATAACTCGAATAGTGTGCTAAAAAATTTATAAAATGTAAATCTGATATTCTTTTTGTTTTATTATAATACAGCATATATTTTCATAACGATCTTATTAATTTTAGAAACTAGATATGTAACCATATCCTAACATTTTCCTAGATTTCACTTTCTTTATGCACTGTTATTTGAGAAAATATATTTTTTTTATAACATTATAATTATAATATTTTATTTGTAAGTTGTAAAAAATATAGAATATTTAAATTAGATGAAACATATAAACACACAGTAGTTGATCAATTTTACAAAAAAATACAATGAAATTGATTATAATGAATATATCACCAATTCGTTTTTGAATATTGATATAGGATTTTGTATAGCTTTTGTATAAAAAATAAATAAAATGCATTTATACAATTTTAAATGTTGATGCTTGCTTAAACCTATAGTATGACAATAATAAAAACAAAGAAGACAAAAAGAATATAAGGCCTAATTATCCAAAATTATAGATATACACTGAAATATATCTTAAGTTTCTTGTTTATGTGTTCTTGAAGGCACACAGGGAAATAAAGTTTAGCTTGTTTGTCGTATTGTTGATATGCTATAAGCATTACTTATTTAAATCAATAGAAGTACCATTACATCTTGAAATTCATAAATACAGACTTGGATGATTATAAGCATCTTTTTAGACGATATGATCATATCTTAACGTTTTATTAAAGTCTACACTTTTTCAAAATGAAAAAAAAATAAAATTTATATGTAAATGAAAAATTAACCTTTTAATGTTATAACTAGTTTTTTAAAATACAAATAGGTTTATATGACATCAAATTCACTAGATCTCAAAATATCGCTTTTCGAATATTAGTATGCTGGAAATCCATTAAAGATCAAGCAGCTTAACTTAATATGATCGTATTAATATCGCAAAATTACAGTAAAAGTAAGGAGAATGTACAGAAAAAGCTATTAAGAGCAATAAAATATCTAAGTATAAAAGTATGTCGTTTCTTATGAGAAATACAAAGTTTTAAGCAGAAAAGACTAATACGCACATAATTTGTTGTGTCATAAATTGATTTTCTAAACAGAATTGTTATTTAATTGTAGTGTATATCGTTATGTTAAAATGTTGAATTTTTGAAATTATTAATTCATAAGAAATTTTATGAGTCATAATAAATGGCGTGAATTATCAACAACAAAGCATATCAAAATAATTATAAGATGATTTACATTTTTGTCGGACTTTTTTATTCAAGACAAAACTTTCTACGATAAATACAAATAAAAACTGCCATGTTGATTATAGAATTATTTCACTTCAAATCTATGTTTAAAAGTGAAAGCTAATTTTTATAACACATCATTTTTAAATTCAATATTGTATTAAATTTGACTACATACATTTATATTATTGTGAAAATTGTTGATTTTTATGTTTTAGCTCTTTTTATTTACCATATATCGAAGACGCAAAAAAATATCCAAGTAAATACTTCTAAATAACACTGGCGATAAATTAACTACATTATGTTATATGTGTACAAAATTCGATAAAAGTATAAGAGCTTTTTATTATCTTCCATTTAGAAATAATAGAAAATACTGATTTAAAATCAAATAATTACCTAATAAACAAATATAAATATCAAATTTTTGATCATTATGGGTAATGCAAATTTTGACGCAAAAATATAAATTTACTGTATTAATTTATAGCCGTTTTACATTTTTTTATGCATATAATAGATTAATCTTGGTTTTATGCATAGCAAATATATGCATAAACACCACTTTTTATTGTATATGCTCTAGATTATGGATATGAGATTCGAAAGAAAGAATACATATGCAAAACAATAGATTTATGAAAGATCTTACAAATAAAAATCTTAGACGTGAAAATGTACAATGATTAGATATTAGATGGTTTTGTATAAAATATAACAGCAAATTGCCGTGTAGAGCAATCATGAGTTAGACGCAAGTAAACAAAAAATTTTATAAGAAATATAACCTTAAAATAAATATATAAGCTGTCATGGTAGATAACATTCGATCGTATTATATCAATTAAAAATGGTGATTTATTAGATTTCCAATAATATATCATTCCATGTCTATAAAGATTCACATGCTTCTTTTTATTCTTTACGTAAATTATAAAAAAAATCAGATTCATCTGTGTATCACATCATTTTAATAGATAGTAATTATTTCTTACCATAGACGAAAAAAATTGTTTAACCATAAAGTTTTGGAGATCCTTATATTTTAATGAACACTGGAAATAATAATTATCCATGTAGAAAATGAAATCCCAGTTTAATTATGATATAACACACGATATATTATTTCCTACATTTTTTTAGCTTAGTTTATCGTTCTACTAGATAAGATTTCTGTGTGAAAGAAAATATATTAAATTAATCAGGAATGGATTTTAAACATTCTGTTTAACTTAAGATTCTTAAATCATCAATTCCAAAAAAATTACATATAATCTTGATAAAAGAGGATCACAAAAATAATAATATACATATAATTGATATTATAGGCGTGTTAAATCAACTTCTATAGCTGGCAATGTTGTAAATATACAAAGAAATAATGCTCAAGATAAATTTTTTCATAACTAAATTCCTTTTTTTATATGTTTTTCTTTTATAATGTTTCAAGTTACATCACAGTGTAACTCCAAACATGTGCAAAATAAACGTATAAATCATACAAAATTATAAAATGATCGTCGATTAGTCTGAAAAATCCATTTTTTCCTTTTTTATACGAAAACGCTCATTTTTTATTATTTTATCATAGAACGATGCCAGATGAATCTAATTTAAATATATCAATATGCTTCGATTCATGTTACAACGCCACCGAATCTAGAAAATTTTATACAATCATATATTTCATATGAAAATATATGTTTTAATTTATTTATTTAGATAAATTGGTACATTTTATATGGAGATAGAAAAAAATATGAGGTCGAAAAAAATAAAATAAAACGATAAAGCAGTTCAGAATATTTTTTTCTAAAAAACAAAATCAAACTTTGTATTTTCGGTAGATCCTTAAACTATTAAGTAATGCGCCTTTAAAATAATATTCTTGTGTAAATTGTTATATTTTTTGTTTATTTAAGCAGATAAATATTTTTTTTACAATCGAAATGACATTATACCGTAAATAAAGAATTTTGAGCAAATAATTTTATATTCAGTTTCTTTTTACAATTTTAAAAATAGTCAAGAAGTTACTTAATAATCGAACTTTTTTGTTACTAGAGTTTATTTTCTATTTAATTGCTCATACTTATTATAAAAATAAATTATTGTAATCTGCTAAAATTTTAAAGATTTATTTTAGAATCATAAAGGTGTTTACATAGTATAGTTATATAAAAATGGCTTATATAGCTCATAATAGAGTATATAAAGGTGTTGAATATACAATTTATATATTGCGCACATAGTTTCTAATTTTTTAAATTCATATGGATTTTTGTCGTTCGTCTTCTAATATGATACTAATATTTATTTTCAAAAATTTATAATTTATTTAGAAATCGCCTCAATAAATAAGTTCTATTTAGCTTGGTAGGCTGAAAGTCATTACTGTTATACGCCAAATATTTTTAAATACAAATAACTATAAAAAAGTTTATCATCACTTTAAATCTATACTATTGCAGTATTGAAAAATTTTCAAGACAAAAATCTTCGCGATTTCATAAGAAATTCGCAGTGAGATGTTATAAATATATTATAAAAACTATGACTTTCGGCTGTCTTCGCTTTTTTCTATATAAATATGGCAGGTATTATATAAATTTGACTTGGATTATAAAATAAGCAATCTCGCATAAAAATTATATTTTTCTGGATTCAAAAGCAATTTAAAATATACATTCGAAGCATAAATTAGAAGAGGTACTTGACAAACATGAAAAATTATTACACAGAAAATCTTGAATTGTTTTTCATACATCTCTTTAATATACTTTAAAAGCAAAAAAAATAAGAATTTTAGAACGCCGGAATCATTTTTTTATACGGTCATAGAAATCAAACTATTTAAATTGTTTTTTATCGTTTATTTCTACCTGTTTCAAGAATAATAAATAAAATTTTCAAAAAATTTTAAAATTAATATGAAATAAAAACACAAAAAAAATCATGAAAAAAAGGAGCAAAGATTTTAGTTATAATTATTTTTGGGTTATTCATCTTCGAAGATTTAATCTTCAATTTAAAACATTGAGGCTTTGTATCAAAAAATAATTTTTTTATTTCTGATGAAATATAATCTTTTCGATGCAACTAGTAAAGTAAAGGTTTAAAATGCCATCTGCAGAATACACAAAACGCTAAAAATCTTATAAAACTTAAAGATATTGCCTTAAAAATAATATTTTGGATATGCGATTTTACAGATGATTTTAATTTCTAATATTATCAAACTTTTTGTTTGAGCAATCATTAGTTTTTTTGAACTAAAGTAGTCTAAAACCTACAAAATAACGCAATTTCTATGTAAACCAGACACAGAACATATAATAAACAGATCATTTTAAGATAAAAGATTCCCAATATTATAAAAAGGTTTGCATTTCTAGATTATTCATTAAAAAACTGTTTTTTATAATCTTTTGCGGAAATCATAATATATCTTATATGAGAGATGCGATATAATATATCACAATAGTGTAAAAGTATAAAAAATGTGATTGATTGTTCAATAATATAAGAAAAAAGATTTTTGTGGGTTTTTTTAGTTGTTAAATCCGCAAAATATAAAAAATGTCTTTCGTTCGAATTCTTGGTTAAAATGGTTTACTATTAGTCATAAACGACATAAAACATTGTTTTGTTCACATAATAAAATATAAAATTTTCAAATTTAAATAATCACAGGAATTTTCTAGATAATATATTTAATTAAAAAGTCAAATAATTTTCTATTTACGAGAATTTATGTGCTTAAATGATTCATCTGCAGCAGTATATAAAATGTAAAAATCTTTGGCAATAACATATATTTATGAAAAAAAATCGGTGCGGATAACAACAAGTCTGGTTATTTTAACCAAAGAATGCCTTGAATTTTATAGCTTATCGTTAGTTGAAATTTGTAGACTATTTTCTTTTCGGTCGATTATTTCTCTCTTTTTTATGTGTTTTGAGTTCTTAGTATCCAATCAGGCTTAAAACTGCATGGTTTTAGTTAGTTGTGATGGTTTTAATATTATTTGCTTTTTTGGAATTTTATAAAAAGTTTTTACGCGAATTATTAGTCCTTAATTATTTATATGTGTTTTGTACAGAAATCTGATAATTTAGGTTTGTGCGATTTTACTATGACATTTAATCAAAAAAAATGCTGCATATTTGTAATTTTATAAATGATAGCTAATCAATTGATATGACTTTTTTTTATGTAATTTCATTAAAGTTGAAATTTTCCTGCAAATATTAGAGCCACATAAGGTCCCATCTCAAGATATGTATTCATAGCATTAAAACTATTTTTTAAAATTTATTATATATTAAGCGACTCTAGAATTTCAATAGTGACGTTGTAGTCTCCTATAAAAACTAGCTGATGGTGAACAGGCTAATTTATAACTATAACTCATAAATTATAATGTATTTCAATAACCGTAAAACATATAAAAAACAACCTTTGTTTAAATAGATATATAAAATGTTGCATTAAGTAAGCTCATGAAATTAAAAGGATTTATATCTAAATAATGATAACTTTGAAGTTTTATTATAGCAATGTATAAAATGCGCTAGTTATGCGTTCAACTTAAAAATATTCATGACATACACCAAAATTTTCTTTTTGATTTACCGCAAAGGTATCAATATTTTCATCTCATTATAATAAGATTGTGTTACGATTTAAGTCTAATCTTTATTATTATTAATAAACTATAAGTCTAATCTTTATAATTTTAGAAAATTATAAGTCCAATTTTTCTTTTATAATGTAAATTATAGCTTAGAATCTGCATAAACATCTTACATAGTTTTTCAGCAATGGAAACTATCATGTGAAAAAGAAAAATAAATTGTGATTTAATACATTTAATGTATGTATTCTTTTAGAATTGAATATTACTATTTTAATATCATATTTGAATTGAAAATATTTGAAATCTGCATATAGTTTTTTTCATACTGAAATCAAGTTTTGATATAATCTAAAATTGTATCGTTTTTACAATTATTTAGGCACAACGTATTTATCTTATTTTCACATCAAATAAGATTATTTGATTTATTGAAACCTATATATCCATTTCAATTTTTTCCTCTATGAATGAAAATATTTATATGCTCATACAAAGAAGATTAAAGGTAAAAGACGAAAAGAAATAAATTGATATATAATATAAAAATAGACTTAAGATTTCTGGGCGAGACTAATAATATATAAAATGTACAAATGAATATATATATTCGTACCGTTATTTTTAGATATTCACTAGGAATATCGAAAACCAATGCACTTGATTTTTCTTGTGGAAATAGAACTATATTACGGAAAAAAGTTTATAAAAAATCTTTTGGAATTTTATACATTACAAGCTGTAACAGATAATATTTAAAGATCCTAAAAAATGCAAATTAAATTTTTTTTAACTAAAAAAGAGGAATTTTAATTAATGAACAAATTATATATGTTATATAGATATTTTAAGATGTATAAATTTCTATAGACATCCATGATTATTTATAAAATCATTTGAATTTCAAGTTTTAATATATTTTTTTTTGTAATTTAATGAAGGATCTAAATTTATGTAAATGGAGATCTTAATGCTATAATCACATTTCTATTTCAAAATATAATCCAATTATAATAAAAGAACCAATAAGTATTGCAAGCTAAATCGAATCCGGAATGAAATTTTTTTTTAAAAATATATTCATAATATAATATAATTGAGAAGTCGGCAGCTAACCAGTTATTAAACCTTTTTTTATAATCCAATGTTCAGAAATATAAATTAATATTTTACAAAGAAGAATACTCGTATTTTAATCCATCTCTTATATTATAAATATGCTATTTTTTGTTTTTCTCAAGAAATAGCTGCATAAAATTATCCATATTATATCCATGAAAACGCAAATTAATACCCTTGTTAAAATATTAAAATATTAAAAATTTTTACTTTTTTAAGTTTTTATAAAGCAATATTCTAGTTAAAAAAAGAGGAGCGCACATATTTTATCAACTTTTATAAGATTTAATGGCTAAGGAATACAAATATCTTTTTTGAGCCTTTATTTTATTTATTGAGGGTAAATTTACTTTCTATCTATTATATCTTATATAAACATAACGTCAGGTTGCTCTTTAGAAAGATTATATGATGCTTTTACATCTCTTCATTAGTAAAAATGCGGTCTAAAATACATATTTATGTCTTTAAAGCAGGATTTCACGGAAGGGTCTTTTAAATTCCGAAATGTGAACTTTTATCGCCCCTCTGAGTATGCAGAGAATATGTTTAAGCTGTTATACAGTAAAATAAATCTTCTTAATATAAAAAACACTTTAATATGCTAATTATACTTTTTTAATTGATTTCTCGGTGCACGTATATAATTTAAGCCACATAGTGTGGTATGATTGTGATATTTTACAAGGAACGAGGGTCTGATATGCACATAGAAAAATTCTTTCTTTCTATTTATCTTTAATCATACTTTAATATGAATTCTTACAATACATAACACAAATTTAGAATATTTTACTTATGTTTTATTTTTATAGGCTAAAAATTAAGATTTTATTACGTGAACGGTCGTCATTAGCAGATGACTTCATACGAAATGTCAAATATAATATAGTTAGTCATAAAAAATATGTTAAGAAGTTGAAAATCCTGGATGAAGTGGAAGCATACATGCAAGCACTCTCACACCGCAAGACACTTGAACTCATCTCATTTAGAGAAGAAGAGCAATTTAATGGATATAGATCAGGGCAGGGGATAAAAGATGTATTAAGGAGTTGTGCGATATTCCCAACACGCTGATTACGTCTAAATAGATAAAATCGATAAAAAGAAAGTTACTTCATAAATAAATATCCAATCAAAAGTGTTTATAAAAATTGTGGTCTAAATATATTAACAAATATGTATGTACTGCTTTTCCATTCCTATTCTTTTTTGGAATAAAGAAATGCGATTATTGAATAATTCTAATTTACACGTCATTTTTGAGGCTTGTTTTTCTTTCATTTAATACTTGTTCTGTAGGCATATTGCAAAATCACTAAAAATCTGGCCATATTCATTTTTAGAAAATATAAAAGAAATTCAAAGAATTGACATATTTCCAGATATATCAATACATGGAATAGTAATTTTTGAAATCATTATGCATATACTTATGATCAGTAGAAGAAAAACATGTAATAGTAATTTATGAAATCATTATGTATACACTCTTGATCAGTAGAAGAAAAACAAAGACGGAGTGATAAAAATTTTAACTTTGATTATTAAAATACAACTGTTTTATTTTCTTGAAAAAAATTCACTTATTGTTATCGCAAGATATCAAGCCTTTATGCGAAATTTTTTTTTCGATATTCAAAAAGGGCTGATATAATTTAAACGTATATAATTTTTTATTCTAAATAAATATGATAGTATTAACAAAAAATAAAATAAAAAAATAGTTTCTTTATTTCCCAACTTCACTAATATATTAGTATCTATCTTCATTTTATTTTTTAATATCAGGTTTAAGATCCAATGGTTCATATTCTACTTAAATAAAAAAAATATGAAGTTCCTAGGATATTCAAGTTTTTTAGTGTGAATATATTTAATTTAGACATTTTTCTTCTTTTTTAATTAGCATTTGATTATTTTCCAATATTATTTTCTAAAGGATCAATAGCATTACATCTTTAATCAATAGTTTTATAATTTTATTAAACTCTTCAGATATAAGAAAAATTATAACCATTTAATATATGCCCAGTGTTTCTTAATATTTCTTTTCTTAATAATAGCCTAGATTTCTTAAACATCTTTTTTTCTTATACTTTTTTGAAAAATAAAGAGTCTAATCTAGAAATCACAAGTATTAAATAAGTAAAAAAACTCTTCTTTAGACATCAGTTTTGAAGATGTAATGAATATTAATTATATAAATATTTCTATAATGTTAATATTTTTTTTAGAAAAATAAAATTCAAGTATAATAAAAAAAGATAAACAGTTTAAATTTGACCACACCGACGGGTTACCGCTACGATTAAACATCCTCTTAATACCAATTTTAGATTTTATAACTAGCACTTGCATCCTAAAATTGATTAAATATGTTTCAACGCTACAATCAAGTATGCTTTATAAACTAAAAGGTATTATTTACAATGGAATAACCTAAGAGTGTTTCTTTTCATGTAGATAGCTAAAATAATTACTTGTTTGCTATTTATAAATGTACTCACGTGAGTATAATACGCAATAATTTAATTATAGTGAAAGAATTAAATTCGAATATCTAGACCTCCGACAATCGCTACTTTTTAATCGTGATAAATATTTTCTATGTCAACCAGATTTTCATTTTTAAAAATAAAAAAACAAAAATTTTAGAAGCAGATAATATTTCGCATCCACGATTGTTTTTTATATTTAAATTTTTTTTTCTTAAATATAATAAATTAAAATATGCAACTTAGATACTAATTCGTATCAATAATTGTGTTTGGTGTTGCATATTATACTTTCATAAATATAATAAAATATAATAGCAAACTTAAGATATAAATCCGCATCTATAATCGTTTACTATGATGCATAAAAAAAATTTACAAACAAATTGTATATTGGAAAAATTGATGAGAATCCGGATCGATAAAATATTTTGTACGATAAAAAAATAGCTAATTGATCTACATGATATTAATATATTTTAATAATATATTACCATGATTTATACATTTTTTTGTAAATAAATACTATAAAAAGAAAAAAATTTTGACTGAGTCGTTCAAATATTTTTTATGATGACTAAATAATATATTCAAAATATATATATACATTCTTAAAAATAATTTTTTTTCGATAATAATTAAGGGCTCAGAGAAAAAATCATTTAGAATAAAGCAAACCTAATGTTAATATTTCTTCTGTAGATGCATATAAATTTGATTTAGTAAAAAATTATAAAAATTTAACAATTATAATACCATTCATGGCTGGAATAGGTTATAAAGATTTTTAGTTTAAATTATAGCACATTTTATAGTAAAAGAATATGATATTAGATGCACAAGCATGTTTTATATACATTATGAATGTTTTTAATTAAAAGACTAAATACAAATATAATGTATATCTGACAATATTTATGATAAATTAACCATTATAAATACCTTCTGATTGAAAAGATGATTGGGAAACTGAGAAAATAAAATAAAAGTTAATTTTTAAAATCCATAAAGTTATGATTAATGTTCCAAGATTGGAATTTTAACTGTATTTATATGTATTGTATATTTATTAAGTCTTTTCTAAAACACTTTATTGCAAGATGATTAATGTCCTATTGTTCGGTATTTAAAAAGTTAGAACATCTGACGAATTACTTAGAAAAACTTAATGTGGACATATTTTCATGCGTTTTTGCTTTTAAAAATATATAGTATACATGAAATATTTGTTAATTAGATTTTTTTTGATCTATATATTTATCAAAATATACTTATTGCTTATATTAATGTGATTTCATTTTATATAATAAAAATCGAATAGTTATAATTTTTATTTGATTACATCTTATATGTATTTACCAAGAGATACTGGTTACTTATATTCGATTTTATTCTTTTAATTATATTATTTAGCTAAGAAAGAATGCTAAATGCCTGTTTTTTCTTATACATTCAAATTAATCTAAGTTTAAGGCATAGATTTTTTCGAACTAGGCGCCTTCACCCAATTTTTTTTTATAAAAATTTTAAGTTTTATCATTAATAAAATGCTATAAATGGTATTATAGGAGCGAAAAGTCAAAAAGTATAATTTTTTGTATGGGAAGCAAGTTAAAATATTGGAATTACACTTATTTCTAAATTAAGCAGGATTTTTTGTCAAAAAAGATTAATTTTTACTATTATAAGGATACTTAATTTATCGAGAACGTTTTAAGTATATATATTTGAATCATCAAGAAAATAAAATCCATTTTTATTTCTAACATCGAAATTTATATTTCTCGGCGTTAAAAAAAAGATTATATATCATGTATGGTATTTTACAAGTAGTCTATTCTATAAATCTGTATATTAATGCATTTAGAATTACAAAATACTAGCTTAAAATTTTTATAAAAAATAAATAAATTATTTATTCATTCTAGAAAATGTATCATATCACGTGATAAAAAAAATACGAATCCTGAGCATGTACAAAAAGAGTTTTCTTCACATATATATTTTCTATTTTATACATTCTAGATATAATTCAAGGCATCAATAGTTTTAATATCTTTCCAATTTACATACTGACTATATTACGTTGGTTTAAGAATTTTTAAATATATACGTCATAGCTTAAATTCATTTTCATGTATCTTCGAATGAAAGATATGGCTCAGAGATAATGATATAGCACGAAAAAATAATAGAAGTAATATGTGTATTAGTGTATAGTTTATAGATAAAGAAATGCATTACAACATAAATAAAAATTTAGAAAAGTTGCGATATACTTATACTGGACTAATTTTAGGCTTTATCTTATTTTAGCCATCCCATAAAATAGAATGAAGTTAGATGATTTATAAAGACGGTTTTCACTTTAAATTTTTAAAATTTAAACAAAATTTAAGTTATTTAATAAAGAAAATATTAAAATTCTACTTGAATTTACTTTATTTATTTATGTTTTACGTCTTCGTCTTTTAGGAAGTTCGCTTTATACTAATAGGAACTATTGCTTTACTGATGCTTCTCCATGTGGAACTCCCCCAGCATATCTTGTCACCCGAATTAACTCGGATTCTGCCATATCTCATAGGCGGTAGTCATTATGAGGTGGTCAAAGGATTATGTCTACTGTTAATCGCTAAGAGTTACAAGCTACAACCACACTTACCTATATCCTTGCTTTCCGGTGTAGGGTTTTTTCATTCTGGAGGCACAGTTCAACGGCTTACACAGCAACCTCCTATTTCTCATGACTTGTCAAGTCTTTATGGTTTATCTTTTCTTGTTCACTGGCCGCCCACTTGGGTATTTTTCTTTAGAGTAAATTCGTTTCGGAAATTAGTGGGTGGGTAGAAGTGGAACCCGCGACCCCTCACCTTGGGGTCCAACTTGTAAACCACTCAACCATACCACCCATAATAAAAATGATATATATAATTATCGAAAATATATACAAAAAAAATTCATTTAAAATAATCGTGACATATGGCTTTGCATAACACAATTTATAACATAATTAGATTTGAGGAAGAATGCCCGGAATAAAAAAATATAGTATAGTCCAATAAAGACCGATGAGCCTAAAAGCTAGATCTTATTAAGAAAAAATATATAATTTATCTGTCACAATATAATACCACCCATAAATTTTTTTCAAAAAATACCTTGACCTGTATAAATCGATTTTCAACAAGGTTATACGACACCAATATGATGAAAACCACACAATGCAGTTTTTATATGGCTTTGATAAGCCTATTAACCGTAAAATTGCATAATTTAGTTGTTTATCGGCAATAATTATCATTTTTTACAAATAAATTGCAATTTGTCTAGAGTGTAGGAGTATAGTAGATTCAAGCAAAAAACACATATTTATATATTCCAACATCAAATTAATACTTTTTAACTCCTACGCAAATACCCGCAATTATATTTTCATCGATTTTTTTAAGAGTAGATAAATATCCAAAAACTAAATTCTACACTATCATAAATATAAAATTATGCATAAATAGTAATAGACATGGGAGTAAAATGGAACTCATAATAATTATCGTGGTATTTATGATGTCTATGTAATTAAGCACAAAGTTGAAATTTGTGGACTTTGAAAAAAAAATTAATATTAACGTAGATTTAATAGATGAGATCTTATCCAAGAAAAAAAAATGATGTTCCAATGGTAAATATATCACGTCATACTTGAAGAAAAAACGCAAAATAACAACCTTAAAATCAGGTAAAAGTTGGAATATATATTGTAATCATTTTAATTCACATCTAACAGTGCGTTAAGATGTTAATATTCGCATAGTTAAACTTATATTTATTCTGTTAATAAAACCAGTTTAAGTTATAAATTCCTTTTTTTCGTTCTAATAGGTACTTCAGTTAAGATGACAATAGATCCATATTTTTGTGTGAATTGAGAAAAAATGCTATGTGACTAATTTTTTATTTATCCTTTAAAAGTCGATCTTACAAGAAAAGAAGCATAAAATAATTACGGATAAATTAAGAAAAAAAACAAAATTATTTTTGTTAATGTTATTTAAGACGCAAAACAGACTTTAAAAGGTTTAACATAAAAGTTTTAGCATGTAAAAAGATTTTTTCTGACTTATTCTTGGTTTAAAAATATAATAAGCTGCAAAATACGAGATAAATAGACAAATATGTAGTGCACTAATATTTTTATATTTAGTAGTTAACTGTCATTATATAAATTTTTTTTTAAAAACGTAATATTCCTATGTTTTTTGAAGGATGATAATTTATAGAGCAAATTTTATATAAAGTGATGCGTATAATATGGAACTTGATATTTAGTAAAGATAAAAATCACGCTGTCTGTGATTTAATTTTAAGATAAAAAGGTAGTTAATGAATAAAATGTGTGTGAATAAAAGGTGAACCAAATAAATATTGAAGTTTTAAAGCATATAGCGAATAACGAAAATATGAAAATTACTTTAGATACTTAAATTAAAAGAAATTAAATCATAATTTTACAATTGTAAAAAAGAATAAATGAATCAAATTATAATTAAACCCCATAGAGCATTAAATATTTGCTAAATTATCACTGCATATTCAAAATATTTTTGTGCTGTCTTAAATACACATCTAGTTTTGCGCGTTTAATTTTATAAATTTCCATAAAGTTTTTCATTGCACAAATTCATTCATATTTATACATTGAAATAAATAGTTTTATTAATATTTTAGCTAATTCATAACAAGGATGTTTATGTATTAAAATTAATATCAAAACATATGTTTGCCATGAAATTATAAAAAAATTTAGATTTCAGCATAAAAACGACCTTATAATGTACATATACTATGCAGAAAGCTTAAGTGAAAATATTATATTTTATATGTTAATTTGCTAAAAAAAATGAATATGTAGATTAAACTATACTGTATAACCAAAAGTGTGGGTAACTTGCTTGAAAATAGAGTCAAAAAACCTTGAAATTTATTATTCAAATAAGTACATTTATACAATTGGACGGATTGTTTTTACAATTTTTATGCCATAAAAAACGTATTTTTGGAAATTATAATATTTTTGTACGCAAACCGTCAAATAAAAATATTTTTTAGATTTTTTGCATATTTTTCTAGCTATAAACCATATAAAAACTCAATGTAACATTTTTTATGCATGTATTTCCCAAAAAGATCAAAATTGGAAAGAGTCGATAATTACTGGAAGCAAATAAAAAGTCAGACTTACATTTTAAACATATGATATTGATGTATTAAAGTATTCAATAATTTTATTAAAACTTTTTCTCAGCAAGAAAAATCGCTTAATTATCTAAACGCTATTTCAAGATAAAAAATTATTTAGTGTATTTTTTTTGCAATGTTCTCACTATTTTTATATATAATGCGTTTTTAAGTTTAGTTCAGTTGAAGACCCACATTATAAATCTATTTGCATTGCTTTTGAATTACAGTAGAAATTTTTTTAGTTTTGTATATATTTTCCTTAAATTTATTTACCATCTCGTTGTTCATCTATTCTTTTTTGCATTTTTTAACAACTAAATTTAAGAATTTTGTAAATTGGGTATGTTATTAGTCAACAGAAGCATAAAAATAAAATAAACATTAAAAAAAAGGAATTGCCATGCAAAAATATTGACGAATGACTTAAATAGATATACTTCAGATCCTAAATAGATGTAGTAAAAAAAAATTCTGATAAAAATCTGCTCAACATATAATTAAAATCCAAATTTTTGATATTTTTTAATCTTCATTTTGAAGACGCCGACCATAAACAAGGTTGAAAGTGCTAATGTTTCGAAAAATAAGGATTGCAAATGGTTTTAAATTCTAAGAAGATTATATACATAAAAAAGCCTGCGAGATACTTTAAAATGCACATGTAATTATTGCTGTTTATGAGAAGAAACTTGCATGCAAAAAATTCAATAGGTATACTAGCAAATATGTATGATGCATTGAAATTTATAAAATAATACTTGATTAAAGATCGGCTTGTGATATATATAATGAAGAAATGTACTATAAAGAAATTCCAATACAAATGTGAATATTACACCACTTTCCACTCAAATTCCAAGGTAACATATCAAACGTATATAGTGAGCTTGAAAACGATAGTTTGTAATTTATAAAAAAACTAGATAGATGCCAACACAAAGTTTGATTCAAACAGTGTGGAAGGCAAAAATGATGCTAAATAAATAGATATACCAAGATTAAAAATTTAAAAATTTTATAAAAAAGAAATCAATATTATCTTTGATTTTATACATGAAATTGTATAGTAAGATATTCTTTTCGCAAACTTTGTGTTCGTTTTAATCAAAAAAAACCTTTAAATTATGAAATTTTAGAAAGGCTCTTCCAAGGTTATTCCGAGTGAGCTTTTCTTAATTTCAGAAAAGTAAGAATTATAACAGAATAAGCTTACCAATGGTATTTTGTATCTTATTATGGCATTTTATATCCAAAATCTAATATATACTTTTATTAGGCTATAAGAAGAAAACCTAGGGTTTACTATAAGCCTAGTACTCAAATACAAATGCCTATTAGCATTGTTAGATTAAAATGATTTTTAGTGTATCGGTCTTTATATTTTTATTTATATTGCCCATAATTTTTTCAAAAATATATGATTTTAAATGAGTTGATGCTTTCTGATTGTAATATACGTTTGCTTTTTTTTATTGCATAAAGTAATTACCTTTTTTATAATGAAAAAATTAAAATGTATATTAAATACTAATATTCTGATAATTTTTGGCTAATAAAAGTGACAGCTAAATAAACAAAAAACTGTGTATTATCGAAAAGTATCTTTAAGAATCCGATCATTGTATTGTGTTCTATATTAACATTGATAATTCGTATCTACTTGGTAGTAGATACAAGGCTTCTAGCATTCAATACGTAAATATAATAATATTTTGATTTAAGAAACATTTAATATATGAAAGTATGACTTAAGTAAGTAGAAGATAGAGAGTGAATACGAAAAAGCTGTAAAACATTTATGCTTCTATATCATTTAGGACTGTATCATATAAACAACATATAACCCAGCTTTCGTGTGTAATAAGGCTTTTTATAAATATATAGATGCAATAAAAAATTTTCGAAGCAAATATCATTGTTCTAAAAAAAAATATACATATTTTAATAATATATGTAATCTTTTTTTTTCAATCATAAGCTATTTTTTTGACAGAATTCAAGAAATTTACTTTTTATATTTAAAATTTTAAATTTATATTGTATATAGCATATCTAAAATAAAGTTCTTTTTATATAATAGATATCTTTTTGTTTCAAAACAATTTAATATTTTAGAAATTTTATAATTTTGCTTTTATAAAAATATCAAAATGAAAATAGAAATATTTTTTTGCCAAAGCGACATTATAAATTTATTAACTTGAACAAAAATCTATAGAATCAGATCTAGATGAATTTTCCAAATTTATATATTAATTTCAGTCTAAAACGTTATTTGTTTCAAATTTTTACAATCTGATATAAATACAGAACTTTCTTATATTTGATATAATGAATACATTCTTTTATGTGATAAGTGCAATCTTATATTTTACTATCAGTAAAGAGAAAGTGAGGCCAAACAAAACGTGTGATTGTTTGCCGATGAACAATGAAGAGAGGACAATATATATGATGAACACGAGGAATCAGATAGAATTTGATGATCTATCATCTTATTGTAAAGTTAACAAGGAGAAAGAAATAGGATCCTTCTGTGAAATATTAGATGATCACCGAAATTCAGATGATAAATCGGTTAAAGGGATTTTTATTAACAATTACAAGAATGAATGTTCAAAAATAAAAGAGGGGATTGATTTATGCAAAAAGAAAATATCAGAATCTGATATGATCTCTAAAACAAATGGCGTAATAGAAGGATTAAACGGAAGCTTTAAATATGAGGGATCGAATTTTTATCAAGATTTTATTATGGATCGAAAGAAAAAAGATAAAAGAAATGGAAATTCATTACACACTGTAAAATCGAAAAATTCTATAATAATAGGAATACAAGAGATTAATAATACAGTTGACAGGAAAAAATATTATAAAACAATATTTAGAGATAAAAGAGGAAATTTAGTGTATACAATTTTTGACAATACATAATTCAAGAACCTTTATAAGTTAATGATCATGGTTTCAACTACTTATATGAAAAAATTCCTCTTCAAAACAGGAGTTAAGAGAAATAAAATAAAGCGGGTAGAAAATTCGGTGGATCTAAACCAATCAAAGTACAAGAAATTATTTTTGATATTATACAAAAAATCAAAGGCTATAAGAGACCCTAATTCTTTGCCTTTTTTTGATAACTACCAACTGAGTATTTTTGATCTACTAAAAAAATCAATCTTAAAAACCTCAAAAAAAGTTAAACTAACTGATCATGGCAAATTTGGTAATGAACCTCCTGACATCAAAATAACTTTAGAGGATGCTCTTAAAAGAACTAATATCCGGTCAACAACGGATTTGAACAATGAAAGAAAATATGGGTGTTCAAAAATGGAATGCAAAACCTCATGGAAGATTCATAGGAAACATCTGGCTACTCCTATTCTTGGCATCGGATTTAACGACTGGGGTGCGACAAATAAATAAAAGAACTCTATATGATATATTTTTTTGTTTTATTGTATTTATAAATATTGAGTCAATTTTATCTTTGTTTTACAAAATCATAACATCACAAAATATTATTTATAAACACAGAAATCGGATGCTGATGGATAATAAATAATAAAAATCAAGACTATCATATATATTTTAATGGTTTTACTGAATAAGTCTCAATTTTCTGAATTTTTGTATTTTTTATGATTTGAAGGAAATCGAATTGTTGAATGTGATATTTAGCTTTTTTATGGCTCAAAATAAATGTACTATAATATCAATCAGCTGATATTCAAAACAATTAAAATCGATTGAATAAGTGTACTTTTAAATTTGGATAATATAAGTAAATTAAAATTCACCTTATTAATATAATTTTTTTTTGATATGGGTATCTGATAATAGGTTATAGAAGGAAAGAAAAATACAAAGACTAAATAACAAAACAATTCATGTCTAAGTATAATTGTAGTAACAAGATTTTTTGACGTAAAATAATAACACAAAATATTACTAGAGTGATCTTGACCACAGCAATCTGCAAGATTTACCACGGATAAATATAAATAAATTTAAGATGGTTTACACCTAGATCATAATGCTTCTATATAGAATGCGAAAAAATGGCCTCAAAGGATTTCTTAGATATTGTATTGATATTCATAAATGTCTTATAAAAACCAACCGTATCAAAAATATACTTCTAAAATACGACGAAAAATAATAAAAAAGCCTTAGGGGTGATTGAAAACAATAAAGAAAGCTAAAAATACTTTCTTATTCATTGAAACATAAAATGTGCATTATAAAAACAAAAAAAGGCACTCCGTAAACAAAAAAAGCAATTTTTTTATGAGAGAAAAATAACTCAAATTAAAAAAATGCGTAAACGAGCACATAAAGATCCCTTAAAATCGCACATAAATTTCACAATATTTAAAAAAGCCGAATATATATAAATCAAGATACGGCCGAGAATTAATGCCGAAACATGAAAATTTGATATTTTTATGCAGTAGTAAACTCCTGTGAGAAAAAATCAAAGCTAGTAGGCAACGCACAACTTTACCTTCAATAAATTCGATTTGTTTTTTAACACAAACGCAGCTGCTTATGACAGAATTTAACAATGTGACATAGGAAAATGGCCAATTTAAAGCAACATTATACGAGATGGTGTAAATGATACGTTTAAATAGAGGAAGTAAATATATTTTACGGTAATACTAATAAAAAAAATCATAAAAAAAATCCTTAAGCAATTTAAATTCAGGCTTACTAGATAAATGGTAACCATAATAAGGTAATCTTCTTGATAATAACATTGTAGTACTAAGCAACATGAATATAAAAGTACATTGTCTATTATATTTTTTATCCTTTAAATTTACGAGCTAAGAGGCGACGATGATATATTTGCAGTGAAAAAAAGTATATTCACAGATTTCGCGTGTAGTGGTTGAATATAAGAAAACTTGTTACTCATATGATTAGGATACTTACTTAGCTGTTTATGAAGCTATGTATATAAAAATGAACATTTAAATTTCTTTCTATACTTAAAAATGACAGATATAAAATTTCAATACTATATTATGAAGGCAAATATATGACGTTAATTGGAAAATAAATGCCATCTTTAAAGGTTTTAACCACACATTTTTGTGCTGCGTACAAAAACTATAGTCAAATTTTAAACTTCCTTTGCACAACAGTATCTATCAAAGATAAATTTCCTACATTTGGAAACAACAATATTTTTATGCAGAATAACAAGAGGTTCTACATAAAGACGCGCAAACTTGAAAATAAGACACAGAAGCAGACATTTAATTTATAATATAAGAATAGGAACTTACACGAAAAAATAAGAAACATATATTAGATACATCAAAGTAAAAGTAACATTACTGCCAGAAAAACACGACCAAATACACATTGGAATATATAAGAACCGATACTCGAGACTAACATCGACTAATTTTATAACCTAGAAATAATTTATGGAATTTTACAAATAAAATGTAAAACTAGACTACAGAGTACTTAGTAATCACTGCTATGAATTATTATGCCGTATCGCAATGTTCTTTTGGGTAAGTAAAAACAAAGACTTTGTATTACTAATTTCTGTTATAATCATAAGAACCCTTTCTTAAATAAATAGGTCTTTGACCAAAAAGAAAATGTTATATATTCGATAAGAAACAAACACCGACGTATATTAGAAAAAAAGTGTTATGATCTGAAAAAATGCTGATCCACTTGAAAAAATTCTTATTATAAGAAGAAGAAAAATAACCGTGAAGAGCTACTTTGAATAATAGAAAAGCGCAACTACACCTGGCCTAATCGACTTGAAAATCTTTTAAAATGTAACAAAATACTCAAAGTTTTACCTAAAGTCTAAGTGGTAACAAAAATGGCATCTCTTCAACTTACAACCATAAAACTCCAAATCAAATTTTTTTTTATAGCTTTGATTGCTTAAAGTTTCATTTTTAACGTTATATTGCGTGAATATAGTATGAGTATATATTTGGCGATTAATCCTGACTTTGTTTCATATTTGAGGATGCATATTTCTTAAGTAGAAAATAAAAATACACACAGTGATAAATTTTTAAAAATCTTGCACATATAAAACTATTAAAAAACTGTTAGTGTACGATTACACGAAGAGACGGAATGAAAAAGTAAGACCCCATTACTTCATGCTAGTGAAGAAAATATCTTATATGTAACACAGAACATTCAATTATTCAGTAAAAATGTATTTTGATTTACTTTCTGTATAAAAATTCTAGATTCGATACAAAAATTTATACAGTTTTATAGTAACAGGCCTTTACTTATATATACGATAAAAACGAAAAAATGTATCATATTGAAAGATACCTTGTAACAAGTTGTGATAATAAAAAAAATATGTAGACAAGAAACCTATTCTATATGATCAGCTAGCCCATCGATTTTGCATTATTTGCATGCTAAGACAAAGATTATACAATTTGTTTCGCCATGGAATAGTGTGTACACACCAGGCTAACAGCCTTCGAAAAAAACTATTTGTTACATAGAATATTTTTCACTTTATTCATACTATGAATTTATAGTAAACTGGAAAGATATGTATTTTATTGAAGGAAGTTATTGAAGAAGATCTAATCGATAGTATCATATGAAGTGCCTTTTTAGAAAGAATAAAGTTTATAAAATAAGTGATAATCTCATATTTCATTGCACAAAAAACTTATATGCTTCATTTTTTATAGATAGTTATAAGTATATCAAAAGTATGTAAACCCCGCTTTAATTTTTTTGTTGTCTGTGAATACGGTTATAGAAATCATTCTTTGTTTAAATTTGTTATATTGACATATATTATTTGTTAGCCAAGTATTTTTAACTTAGATTTAATTTTATGTGATTACCAAGCCTTAAAGGATTGATAATAGCACACACGAAAATGGAAAGTAAAGCCATAAACGTGCAATATAGCTTATATTAATATACTTTCTAAATTTATAAAACTCTAGCTGTTGTTTAGATAGGTTTACTGGTAACCCGGAAAAACAATAGAGATAAAAAGAAATTTATAATTTATTTGAGCTATTGAAAGCTGAAAGCAACCTTATAATTTTTATGTCGATTTTATAATGTACAGATTCGCAATTTTGTTACAATTACATAGTTTATCATATAAAAAATCTATAATAATCAACTTTCAATCAAGAAATAAAACGATAAAAATAAATATAAATAATTGTTTACTTGGTGTTAAAATACCAAAAGTCGTATCTGAAGATGTAATACATGCCAACAAAAGCGAAAGCATCCGCAAAAACAATAGGATTGTAGAAGACACGTAAAATAATAAGTCTTGTGTGAAGAAGATGCATCGAAAAAGATTGTAAAATGATGAGATGAAAAGAAGAATTGCAAATTCTGTTATATGTAGTATTGTGAAGTTTTGCTCGAACAACGATAAAAAACTGTGAATCAAACTAAAAAAATAAATTAAAATATTTGTAATTTTTTTTAACATTTAATATTAGATACCCTTTTACAGATTTCGACTAAAAAATATCTTTTTTTGTATAAATTATTTTTAATATTTCTAAGTTTAGCATTTTTATTATTTAATAATGCAATTATCGATTTTATACAATAGTAAAGTATATCTAAAATCAATTTTATTTTATAATGTAATCACACTTCTCCTTTAGAGAAAATTTAATATTCTAAAACTTTGAGGTTTTGCTTTTAGAAGATAATATAGCAAAAGTCTGAATATATATAGTTCGTTTTATATGAGACATTTATAATATGGTGCCCTCTACATAATATCATTTATGCGATCTAGATGAATCTTTTTTAATTTATACACAAATTAAAATCTAAAACGTTCTGCGTATCAAAAATTATCACAATCAGTATAAATGTATTTCTTTTTTGATATTTTATAAAATGAATATATTCTTTCATATCATATTTGTAATCTCAAATTTTACTACCAGTGAAGCATTGAAGGTTATGAAATCAAATTCAATGGGTCATTGCATGCTTAAGAAAAATGATGAAGAGGAAATAAATGTTATGAACACAATAAAAAAAGAAGAATCAGGCCCTCTGAAATCTGATATAGATTTGAGCAATATGATAGAAATAGTTTCATTTTTTAAAACATGTCGCAAAGACATTCAAGAAGAAGAATGGAAAAATGTGGCTAATAAAAAAATATTAGAATCAGATGAGATATATACAATAGTGATATTGTTGGATAGAATTAAAGCAACCCTAAAATTCGGGTTTGCAATAAATCAGGATTTTTTTAGTGATCGAATAAATGCACAAGCAAAGGATAGTAGAAGAAATCCTTTGAAACTGTGTGATTCAAACAGTAAAGGTAAGATAGAATTTTACAAAATGGTGGATACTAAAATAATTGCACGTGATCTAAAAAAAAATACAATGATTAATCCACTGTGGATGTTTTATCAAGAACAATTGCTCAAAAACATATACAGAGAAATGAAAAACATTTTACGTGCTATTGAAAAAAAAAGTCAATTCGAAACAGAAGTAAAGATAAATGGTATAAAACTACAGGAATTTAATTCAAAAAGAAAACGTGAAAGGGTCAAGCAAATACTTTTGAACGTACTAGAAAAATTAAAGGCTATAAAAGATAAGCCTTCTTTACCCTTTTTTGAAAGCCATGAACTGGAGATTTTCTATTTTAAAAAAAGAACAAAGAAATTACAACCACCAGGGAACGAAGGTAAATCAGATTATGAAAACTCAAAAGAAATCAAACTAACTGATCACGAAAGATTTAGTGCCGAGGAACCTGACAGTCAAATAAATCTAGCTTACATAATAATCAGAATTTTGATCCTGTCTTTAATAGCGATGCAACAAGATTTGAAAAAATTAGAATCGTTGGATTTTAGAATTAAAAGCTTCTTGCGGCAGTTTGGTAGCATACTCTTGATTCCTCAAATTCTAGACTTCAATAATGATGACTGGGGGGGACCAAAAAATAAATAAAAAAAAAACAATAAGAAGAAAATATATTTACATGCTAATATAAAACAATAAAATAAGCACTTTTTTTATATTGACACATACAATATTAAATTATTAATATATAAGGACAATAAGTATGGAAATATTAGAATTAAATATACAACTATCATTATTGAAATTTTTAATCCGAACAATTAGTGTATATCAATATAAACACTTAATTTTACATATGTTTTTAGGATGTTTTAATCTTGTCTTTGATCTGATTTAAGTGATATGTTCAAATTAATTTATGCTTTCATATATTACAAATGTCGACATATAATAGATTTTTTCAGTTATTTTCTATTAATACTAAATGACATTGTATTTGTATTTTGCATTTTTCGAATTTTACGTTTTTTATTTAGTAAATCCTCTGCATGTAAATAATTTTTTATGATTATATATTTTTTGAAATTTATCATTACATATATTATTTGTGTTATAAATTTTAGAGGCTTAGAAATTTTATGAAGCTATGATATATGACATAAAAAAACGTTTATGTACGAAAGAAATTTATAATATAAAATACTAGAAAAAAAATAAATTCATATAGATAATACTTCAAATATAGAATTATATATTCAATTTGTAAAAGAACAAGGAGTAAAATATATATGACACATAAATTCATAAGCAAATACAAAAACTAAATTGGTATAATACATATTTTTCGCATAAAACTATTCAATAATGTCTTAAAGTATTAAGAATTTTAGATAACGGTATTTTTTTTAGAAACGTAGTTTGTTAGTGCATATGATATAAATCACGTCTATGATATACCCCAGATTTCATAATTTTCGACGTATATTTAAAAAATTGAAATCGGATTATGTTAATGTTTTGCAAGAATACAAAAACTAAAATCTATAAATGTTTAAAAAACGTAATAAAATTTTTTTATCTAGGTCGTTTTCTGTATGGTAATTTAACAATTCTATAATATTTCTGTTTAATAAATAATGTTTAAATCTTTTTATAAAGATTATATTCTACCCGAGCACAGTATACATTGAGTATAACCGAGAATGCTTTGTCTTAAAACCTTTAAATATAAAACTCATTTTTTTTAGATAATATTCATATATTCAATGTGAAATTACATGAAATATAAGAATTATAGTTCAAAATTGTCGTATAATAGATGGAAATGTTCAAGTATTAAAAATCTATTATCAATAGATTTTATTAAAAGCCAAAAATATAATTTATTTGTATTCTTTTACAAATTTTATAGTGTCATTTGTAGCGTTTCTATTTTAATTCTTACTATTCATTTATTATATATACTTATAATTTGATTTTCTAGATGTGTGAAATTTGATTTTAACCTCGCTAAACCACTTCTGAATTCATTAAAAATTATTTTGATATCCAAAAATTATATAAGCGCCTACTATAGACATATTTCAGAATAATATTTTGACGTGATACTCTTTGGTTTTTTACCAAATTTTTTCGCAATAAAATAATATAAATCGCCTTTTATTATATATTATTTACCTGCAATGCACCTGCTAGTATTTGGAAAAAAATGAATTTATATGATAAAACTCGAGTATTTTATTGTGTAATGAAATCCCTTAAAATTGTAGCATAAATGTTATTCTTTTGAAATAGGTCTTAAAAAAATAGAAACAAATAAAACTTTTAAATAATATCTCTTAATGAATTATACGAACATTTCTTGTATTAGGTAATAATAAATTATATATTATATTTACATGATAAGTTATTTGCAATAAAAAATTTATCCATTAGACTTTGATTTTCGTTATGGTATGTACATATTTATAGTACTAAGGAACAAGACTGAGAAAGGGGTTTATATTTTTTTTCAACTAAGCTCGGCCAATGTTTTTTGATTTTAGTGCACGAATAGCATATTGATAAACCAAGTATAAATTTATTTAATATATTTTTCAACCGATTTTTTACATTCCGTATTGCGAATTCATTAGAAATCTATATAAAACACCTTTTGATTATTATGCAATATTATTAACTATGAAACCTTTTTAACCTTTAAAATATAGCTTGGAATTTAGAAGTCTATTAATAACTCGAATAGTGTGCTAAAAAATTTATAAAATGTAAATCTGAAATTCTTTTTGTTTTATTATAATACAGCATATATTTTCATAACGATCTTATTAATTTTAGAAACTAGATATGGAACCATATCCTAACATTTTCCTAGATTTCACTTTCTTTATGCACTGTTATTTAAGAAAATATATTTTTTTTATAACATTATAATTATAATATTTTATTTGTAAGTTGTAAAAAATATAGAATATTTAAATTAGATGAAACATATAAACACACAGTAGTTGATAGATTTTACAAAAAAATACAATGAAATTGATTATAATGAATATATCACCAATTCGTTTTTGAATATTGATATAGGATTTTGTATAGCTTTTGTATAAAAAATAAATAAAATGCATTAATACAATTTTAAATGTTGATGCTTGCTTAAACCTATAGTATGACAATAATAAAAACAAAGAAGACAAAAAGAATATAAGGCTAAATTATCCAAAATTATAGATATACACTGAAATATTTCTTAAGTTTCTTGTTTATGTGTTCTTGAAGGCGAACAGGGAAATAAAGTTTAGCTTGTTTGTCGTATTGTTGATATGCTATAAGCATTACTTATTTAAATCAATAGAAGTTACATTACATCTTGAAATTCATAAATACAGACTTGGATGAGTATAAGCATCTTTTTAGACGATATAATCATATCTTAACGTTTTATTAAAGTCTACACTTTTTCAAAATGAAAAAAAAATAAAATTTATATGTAAATGAAAAATTAACCTTTTAATGTTATAAGTAGTTTTTTAAAATACAAATAGGTTTATATGACATCAAATTCACTAGATCTCAAAATATCGCTTTTCGAATATTAGTATGCTAGAAATCCATTAAAGATCAAGTAGCTTGACTTAATATGATCGTATTAATATCGCAAAATTACAGTAAAAGTACGGAGAAGGTACAGAAAAAGCTATTTAGAGCAATAAAATATCTAAGTATAAAAGTATGTCGTTTCTTATGAGAAATACAAAGTTTTAAGCAGAAAAGAATAATACGCACATAATTTGTTGTGTCATAAATTTATTTTCTAAACAGAATTGTTATGAAATTATAATGTATATCGTTATGTTAAAATGTTGAATTTTTACAATTATTAATTCATAAGAAATTTTATGAGTCATAATAAATGGCGTGAATTATCAACAACAAAGCATATCAAAATAATTATAAGATGATTTACATTTTTGTCAGACTTTTTTATTCAAGACAAAACTTTCTACGATAAATACAAATAAAAACTGCCATGTTGATTATAGAATTATTTCACTTCAAATCTATGTTTAAAAGTGAAAGCTAATTTTTATAACACATCATTTGTAAATACAATATTGTAATAAATTTGACTACATACATTTATATTATTGTGAAAATTGTTGATTTTTATGTTTCAGCTCTTTTTATAAACCATATATCGAAGACGCAAAAAAATATCCAAGTAAATACTCTAAATAACACGGGCGATAAATTTACTACATTATGTTATATGTGTACAAAATTCGATAAAAGTATAAGAGCTTTTTATTATCTTCCATTTAGAAATAATAGAAAATACTGATTTAAAATCAAATAATTACCTAATAAACAAATATAAATATCAAATTTTTGATCATTATGGGTAATGCAAATTTTGACGCAAAAATTAAATTTACTGTATTAATTTATAGCCGTTTTACATTTGTTTACGTATATAATAGTATAATCTTAGTTTAAAATGGGGAAAAAAGAAAAAACAGGAGAGGAGAACTACAAAGATGAACATTCAAAAACCGATCCTGCAACGATAATCTCAACCGACAAATTGCCTTAAACTCTAACGACCACACGCATTCATACCAGGGCTCTTCTTATTCTCATAGCCATCTGCAAGAATACACCCGCCGAGAAAGAGCAATGATTTCAAGAGGCTTATACCTCGATCCTAAAACGATTCGGAAGAATGCCGAGATCTGGCTGGCAAGAGTTCCTAATGAGTCACAATGATATTTTCAACTGTGATATAAGCATGACTGAAATTTAAGGGTAATTATCAAACATTCTAAAAGATACTGATGCGAAAAGAAGACAAGTCCGGAAGTTCAAAGAAATAGAAAGGAAAAGAAGAAAACAAAGCGATCAAGAGGAAGACTATAAAACACTTAACCATTGCATTAACCTCGACAGATGCATAAAAACATTTCTCAGAGTACTGACGGACTTAGAAAATACGGACATCACAAAACACCCTAGAACAAGAAAAATACCATATGCTAAAGTTAAAAGCGATATAATTGAAGGTCTGAATTTAGCGGTGAATGCGCACATCACCATCCACCGCCCTCAAAACATGTGCGATATAGAAAAGATCTTGCAAGCTGTCCAAAAGAGTTACGAAGAGTTAACATTAAAATCTGTCCAGGAAGGATTAAACTACGTACTAATTAAGGAGGAAAAAATAAAAAGATATGATCAAATTAACACAACCCTCAAATCCTACATACTACATAAAGTTGGAAAAAATAAAAAGATATGATCAAATTAACACAACCCTCAAATCCTACGTAAGAAACACAGTAAAACTCCCAGAAAGTATGGCAAGATTTCTAAGAAAAGTCATATGACAAAATAACAAGATACTTGACAAAAAAAATGATGTCCTTGAAGTGATTACTAAAAATAACGATAAAATAAGATTAATAAATAAACAGATAGAGCAATATGAAAAAAGAAAAGAATTAACAAAAACAAACACCCAGTTCGAAGTCAACAGAAGACAATTTTATAGAGCATTAACAGATACGGTAAAATCAGAAATTAAGGCAGATAAGGAAAATATTGTGAATTTCTGGTCAAATATGTGGACTAAAGCACGGAAATTTTAAACTTCGATACTTACCTGCGCAAAAACGCGCTGGAAAACACACCACAAATAGTTTTTATCTCTGAAACAGAATTTTTCCAGATCATCAACTACCTGCCTAACTGGAAAGCTGCTGGATGCGATGGTATATACAACTTCTTCATCAAAAAAATCACAAAATTACATCCAATATTATAAGAAACAGTAAAATTAATATGTCTTGAAAACAAAGAGGTAAAAAGTTGGTTCTACTCTATGATCACATACCTCATACTCAAAAAAGAAGTTTTAAATGGATCGGAATTTAGACCTATAACATGGATGTCAAACTTATATAAATTGACAACTAAAGCTGTCACAATGATACTACAGAAAGACGTCGAATCCCGAAACCTACTATCAGAAAACCAACTTGGTACAGTCAGAAAGTACAGGGGTCTAAGGAACAAGCCATGATAAACGTTGCAATTAACAGTTAACATAATAATGAATTACACGTAACATGGTGGGGTATAAAAAAGCGTTTGACTCAATCGACCACGAGTATCTTCTGTCCTGCTTAAAAAATCTTATTATTCAAGAATAGATGATTGCCTTTATATCCGTGTTAACAAAAAACTAGAAGTTATCTCTAAGATTAAACAATATAGAAATCTTAAAGAAAAAAATTGAAAAGGTGATTATACACTCAGAATAGCCTATCTCCACTATTGTTTGTTCTTTGTATGGATATGCTAAGCCGCCGATTAAATGAAAAGTTTCCATCGATATCCATCAACCTTATTAAGAAGGCATTTACAACCAATCACTTCCTTTTCATTGACGATTTAAAGATTTTGTCGAAAGAAGAAAGTAACTTAAAACTAATGTCCAATGAAGCAACAAAATTCTTCGGATGTATCGGAATGGAAATTAACTTTACCAAATCAGCTACTAACAATATAAATTGCAAAGATAATGCCACAGTATAGTAGGAAAAGATCCATATAAATATCTCGGGATACTGAAAGATTTCAAATCGTGAACTAAACCCGAAACGATGGATAAAATCAGAAAAGAAATGCTAGAAAGAGTTAAAAGCATATAAAAAACACAACGAAATGGTAAAAACATAATAAAGGCGATTTATGAATATGCAATATCACTGATAAACTACTATGTGGGTTTATTAAAGCTAGAACCAGAAGATTTTAGAAAGCTAGATATTTAAATCGAGCGAATACTAATAGAAAATAGAATAGACTTACAACCAGCCAATAAAAAAAGATTTATCTTAAAAGAAATGAACTAGGACGGGGATTGGAAAATATTGAGTCTAAATCCTAAAAAAAACTCTACCTACTATATAAAACTCTAAACCAAGAAAAAGGACAATCACCCAGAAAAGCCGCAATATTTAAATGTGAAAATAAAAATGCAACACACAAACTCCCGTGATAAATGAATTCCTCAGAACAAAATATGGCCTCGTTGACATAGACCTTCCTCCGCTTAAATTAAAACAAAAAGAGAGTTTATTGTGTAAAATAAAACATAAAACACTACATCAAAAACTCAACGATGTTCATAAAAATCCAACGCTTGAAATATTAGGATCATCAAAGTGGCTCCAATATGGATATATCAGACCATTAGAAGAGGCGAGATTCTGCTTTATTCAGGATAGAAACGTATTCTTTGGAGATAGATCAAGGTGCCCGCACTGTAACGATTCAATTAAAACTGTCGACCACTTAGCAAGCAGATGTAAAAAAATGCTTGGTCATGACTATACAAGAAGACACAACGAGATTGTAAGATGTCTTCACTTTATGTTGGCAAGAAAATACAATTTTAAAAAAACCCGAAAATCCGCAGACACTCTGTACAAGAAATAATGGAAAACGAATTCGCAGAGATAAAAAGTTGATACAAGAATCAAAACAGACATAAAGTTATCTTATGAAAGACCTGATATTTTTGTATATGACAAAAAGAAGAACTGCATCACTCTGATCAAAATTGGCGTAAAAAGTATTGATAATATAAACATAGTTGAAAACGAAAAATTGAGAAAATATGACCTGCTAGTATCTGAACTGTCATTAATATACAAATGCAAGACAAAAATTTTCCCATATGTTATAACATGGGACGGAGTGGTGACACGATATCATAGAAGGTACCTGAAAGAACTAGATGTCACTAACCAGGTTGAGGCATATATTCAAACCTTGGGATTAAGAAAAAACCCTTGAATTAATAGGTCATAAAATAAGGAGGGATATTGAAGAAGACTATGGAGAGGAGAAGATAGCCGAAAGTATAAATACGCTGTGTTTATTGAGAATCAAGCAAGCTGTGCCTGAGAACAAAAACTAAAATTACGACTATAAATATAGCCGTAAAACAAAAAATACTAATTTTAGTAATATGCATAGCAAATATATATGCATAAACACTTCTTTTTATTGTATATGCTCTAGATTATGGATATGAGATTCGAAAGAAAGAATACATATGCAAAACAATAGATTTATGATAGATCTTATAAATAAAAATCTTAGACGTGAAAATGTACAATGATTAGATATTAGATGGTATTAATAAAATATAACAGCAAATTGCCGTGTAGAGCAATCATGAGTTAGACGCAAGTAAACAAAAAATTTTATAAGAAATATAACCTTAAAATAAATATATAAGCTGTCATGGTAGATAACATTCGATCGTATTATATTAATTAAAAATGGTGATTTATTAGATTCATAATAATATATCATTCCATGTCTATAGAGATTCACATGCTTCTTTTTATTCTTTACGTTAATTATAAAAAAAATCAGATATATCTCTGTATCACATCATTTTAATAGATAGTAATTATTTTATATCATAGACGAAAAAAATTGTTTAACCATAAAGTTTTGGAGATCCTTATATTTTAATATACACCGGAAATAATAATTATCCATGTAGAAAATGAAATCCCAGTTTAATTATGATATAAACACGATATATTATTTCCATCATTTTTTTAGCTTAGTTTATCGTTTCACTAGATAAGATTTCTGTGTGAAAGAGAATATATTAAATTAATCAGGAATGGATTTTAAACATTCTGTTTAACTTAAGATTTTTAAATCATCAATTCCAAAAAAATTACATATAATCTGATAAAAGTGGATCTCAAAAATAATAATATACATATAATTGATATTATAGGCGTGTAAAATCAACTTCTATTGCTGGCAATGTTGTAAATATAAAAAGATATAATGCTCAAGATAAATTTTTTCATAACTAAATTCCTTTTTTTTATATGTTTTTCTTTTATAATGTTTCAAGTTACATCACAGTGTAACTCCATACATGTGCAAAATAAACGTATAAATCATACAAAATTATAAAATGATCGTCGATAGGTCTGAAAAATGAATCTTTTCCTTTTTTATACACAAGCGCTCTTTTTTTATTATTTTATCATAGAACGATGCCAGATGAATCTAATTTAAATATATCAATATGCTTCGATTCATGTTGAAATGCTACGAATCTAGAAAATTTTATACAATCATATATTTCATATATAAATATATGTTTTAATTTATTTATTTAGATAAATTGGTACATTTTATATGGAGATAGAAAAAAATATGAGGACGAGAAAAATAAAATAAAACGATAAAGCAGCTCATAATATTTTTTTTTAAAAAACAAAATCATACTTTGTATTTTCGGTAGATCCTTTAACTATTTATAATGCGCCTTTAAAATAATATTCTTGTGTAAATTGTTAAATTTTTTGTTTATTTAAGCAGATAAATATTTTTTTTAAAATCGAAATGACATTATACCGTAAATAAACAATTTTGAGCAAATAATTTGATATTCTGTTTCTTTTTACAATTTTAAAAATAGTCAAGAAGTTACTTAATAATCGAACTTTTTTGTTACTAGAGTTTATTTTCTATTTTATTGCTCATACTTATTATAAAAAGAACTTATTGTAATCTGCTAAAATTTTAAATTTTTGTTAAAATCATAAAGGTGTTTACATAGTAAAGTTATATAAAAATGGCTTATATAGCTCATAATAGAGTATATAAAGGTGTTGAATATACAATTTATATATTGCGCACATAGTTTCTAATTTTTTAAATTCATATGGATTTTTGTCGTTCGTCTTCTAATATGATGATAATATTTATTTTCAAGAATTTATAATTTATTTAGAAATCGCCTCAATAAAAAAGTTCTATTTAGCTTGGTAGGCTGAAAGTCATTTCTGTTTTACGCCAAATATTTTTAAATACAAATAACTCTTAAAAAAGTTTATCATCACTTTAAATCTATACTATTACAGTATTGAAAAATTTTCAAGCCAAAAATCTTCGCGATTTCATAAGAAATCTGCATTGAGATGTTATAAATATATTTAAAAAACTATGACTTTCGGCTGTCTTCGCTTTTTTCTATATAAATATGACAGGTATTATATAAATTTGACTTGGATTATAAAATAAGCAATCTCGCATAAAAATTATATTTTTCTGGATTCAAAAGCAATTTAAAATATATATTCGAAGCATAAATTAGAAGAGGTGCTTGACAAACAAGAATAATTATTACACAGAAAATCTTAAATTGTTTTTCATACATCTCTTTAATATACTTTAAAAGCAAAAAAAAATAAGAATTTTAGAACGCCGGAATCATTTTTTTATACGGTCATAGAAATCAAACTATTAAAATTGTTTTTTATCGTTTATTTCTACCTGTTTCAAGAATAATAAATAAAATTTTCAAGAATATTTTAGAATTAATATGAAATAAAAACACAAAAAAAATCATGAAAAAAAGGAGCAAAGATTTTAGTTATAATAATTTTTGGGTTATTCATCTTCGCTAATTTAATCTTGAATTTAACACATTGAGGCTTTGTATCAAAAAATAATTTTTTTATTTCTGATGAAATATAATCTTTATGATGCAACTAGCATAGTAAAGGTTTAAAATGCCATCTGCAGAATACACAAAACGCTAAAAATCTTATAAAACTTAATAATATAGCCTTAAAAATTATATTTTGGATATGCGATTTTACAGATGATTTTAATATCTAATATCATCAAACTTTTTGTTTGAGCAATCATTAGTTTTTTTGAACTAAAGTAGTCTAAAACCTACAAAATAACGCAATTTCTATGTAAACCAGACACAGAACATATAATAAACAGATCATTTTAAGATAAAAAAATCTAAATATTAAAAAAACGTTTGTATTTCTAGTTTTTTCATTAAAAAACTGTTTTTTATAATCTTTTGCGGAAATCATAATATATCTTATATGAGAGAATCGATATAAAATATCAAAATAGTGTACATATAAAAAAAATGTAATTGATTGTTCAATAATATTAGAAAATTTTTTTTGTGGGTTTTTTTAGTTGTTAAATCCGCAAAATGTAAAAAATGTCTTTCGTTCGAATTTTTGGTGTAAATGGTTTACTATTAGTCATAAAGGACAAAAAACATTGTTTTGTTCACATAATAAAATATAAAATTTTCAAATAACAATAAAGTACAGGAATTTTCTAGATAAATATTTAATTAAAAAGTCAAATAATTTTCTATTTACGAGAATTTATGTGCTTAAATGATTCATCTGCAGCAGTATATAAAATGTAAAAATCTTTGGCAATAACATATATTTATGAAAAAAAATCGGTGCGGATAACAACAAGTCTGGTTATTTTAACCAAAGATTGCCTTGAATTTTATAGCTAATTGTTATTTGTAATTTGTAGACTATTTTCTTTTCGGTCGATTATTTCTCTCTTTTTTATGTGTTTTGAGTTCTTAGTATCCAATCAGGCTTAAAACTGCATGGTTTTAGTTAGTTGTGATGGTTTTAATATTATTTGCTTTTTTGGAATTTTATAAAAAGTTTTTACGCGAATTATTAGTCCTTAATTATTTATATGTGTTTTGTACAGAAATCTGATAATTTAGGTTTGTGCGATTTTACTATGACATTTAATCAAAAAAAATGCTGCATATTTGTAATTTTATAAATGATAGCTAATCAATTGATATGAATTTTTTTTATGTAATTTCATTAAAGTCGAAATTTTCCTGCAAATATTAGAGCCACATAAGGTCCCATCTCAAGATATGTATTCATAGCATTAAAACTATTTTTTAAAATTTATTATATATTAAGCGACTCTAGAATTTCAATAGTGACGTTGTAGTCTCCTATAAAAACTAGCTGATGGTGAACAGGCTAATTTATAACTATAACTCATAAATTATAGTGTATTTAAATAACCGTAAAACATATAAAAAACAACCTTTGTTTAAATAGATATATAAAATGTTGCATTAAGTAAGCTCATAATATTAGTAGGATTATTATCTAAATAATGATAACTTTGAAGTTTTATTATAGCAATGCATATAATGCGCTAGTTATGCGTTCAACTTAAAAATATTCATGACATACACCAAAATTTTCTTTTTGATTTACCGCAAAGGTATCAATATTTTCATCTCATTATAATAAGATTGTGTTACGATTTAAGTCTAATCTTTATTATTATTAATAAACTAAAAGACTAATTTTTATGATTTTAGAAAATTATAAGTCCAATTTTTCTTTTATAATGTAAATTATAGCTTAGAATCAGCATAAACATCTTACATAGTTTTTCAGCAATGGAAACTATCATGTGAAAAAGAAAAATAAATTGTGATTTAATACATTTAATGTATGTATTCTTTTAGAATTGAATATTACTATTTTAATATCATATTTGAATTGAAAATATTTGAAAATCAGCATATAGTTTTTTTCATACTGAAATCAAGTTTTGATATAATCTAAAATTGTATCGTTTTTACAATTATTTAGGCACAACGTATTTATCTTATTTTCACATCAAATAAGATTATTTGATTTATTGAAACCTATATATCCATTTCAATTTTTTCCTCTATGAATGAAAATATTATATGCTCATAAAAAGAAGATAAAAGGTAAAAGACGAAAAGAAATAAATTGATATATAATATAAAAATAGACTTAAGATTTCTGGGCGAGACTACTAATATATAAAAGGTATAAATGAATATATATATTCGTACCGTTATTTTTAGATATTCACTAGGAATATCGAAAACTAATGCACTTGATTTTTCTTGTGGAAATAGAACTATATTACGGAAAAAAGTTTATAAAAAATCTTTTGGAATTTTATACATTTCAAGCTTGTAATAGATAATATTTAAAGATCCTAAAAAATGCAAATTAAATTTTTTTTATCTAAAAAAGAGGAATTTTAATTAATGAACAAATTATATATGTTATATAGATATTTTAAGATGTATAAATTTCTATAGACATCCATGATTATTTATAAAATCATTTAAATTTCAAGTTTTAATATATTTTTTTTTGCAATTTAATGAAGGATCTAAATTTATGTAAATGGAGATCTTAATGCTATAATCACATTATTTCAAAATATAATCCAATTATAATAAAAGAACCAATAAGTATTGCAAGCTAAATCGAATCCGGAATGAAAATTTTTTTTAAAAATATATTCATAATATAATATAAGTGAGAAGTCGGCAGCTAATCAGTTATTAAACCTTTTTTTATAATCCAATGTTCAGAAATATAAATTAATATTTTAAAAAGAAGAATACTCGTATTTTAATCCATCTCTTATATTATAAATATGCTATTTTTTGTTTTTCTCAAGAAATAGCTGCATAAAATTATCCATATTATATCCATGAAAACGCAAATTACTACCCTTGTTAAAATATTAAAATATATAAAATTTTTACTTTTTTAAGTTTTTATAAAGCAATATTCTAGTTAAAAGAAGAGGAGCGCACATATTTTATCAACTTTTATAAGATTTAATGGCTAAGGAATACAAATATCTTTTTTGAGCCTTTATTTTATTTATTGAGGGTAAATTTACTTTCTATCTATTATATCTTATATAAACATAACGTCAGGTTGCTCTTTAGAAAGATTATATGATGCTTTTACATCTCTTCATTAGTAAAAATGCGGTCTAAAATACATATTTATGTCTTTAAAGCAGGATTTCACGGCCAAGTCTTTTAAATTCCGAAATGTGAACTTTTATCGCCCCTCTGAGTATGCAGAGAATATGTTTAAGTTGTTATACAGTAAAATAAATCTTCTTAATATAAAAACACTTTAATATGCTAATTATACTTTTTTAATTGATTTCTCGGTGTACGTATATAATTTAAGCCACATAGTGTGGTATGATTGTGATATTTTACAAGGAACGAGGGTCTGATATGCACATAGAAAAATTCTTTCTTTCTATTTATCTTTAATCATACTTTAATATGAATTCTTACAATACTAAACACAAATTTAGAATATTTTACTTATGTTTTATTTTTATAGGCTAAAAATTAAGATTTTATTACGTGAACGGTCGTCATTAGCAGATGACTTCATACGAAATGTCAAATATAATATAGTTAGTCATAAAAAATATGTTAAGAAGTTGAAAATCCTGGATGAAGTGGAAGCATACATGCAAGCACTCTCACACCGCAAGACACTTGAACTCATCTCATTTAGAGAAGAAGAGCAATTTAATGGATATAGATCAGGGCAGGGGATAAAAGATGTATTAAGGAGTTGTGCGATATTCCCAACACGCTGATTACGTCTAAATAGATAAAATCGATAAAAAGAAAGTTACTTCATAAATAAATATCCAATCAAAAGTGTTTATAAAAATTGTGGTCTAAATATATTAACAAATATGTATGTACTGCTTTTCCATTCCTATTCTTTTTTGGAATAAAGAAATGCGATTATTGAATAATTCTAATTTACACGTCATTTTTGAGGCTTGTTTTTCTTTCATTTAATACTTGTTCTGTAGGCATATTGCAAAATCACTAAAAATCTGGCCATATTCATTTTTAGAAAATATAAAAGAAATTCAAAGAATTGACATATTTCCAGATATATCAATACATGGAATAGTAATTTTTGAAATCATTATGCATATACTTATGATCAGTAGAAGAAAAACATGGAATAGTAATTTATGAAATCATTATGTATACACTCTTGATCAGTAGAAGAAAAACAAAGACGGAGTGAGAAAAATTTTAACTTTGATTATTAAAATACAACTGTTTTATTTTCTTGAAAAAAATTCACCTGTTGTTATCGCAAGATATCAAGATTTTATGCGAAATTTTTTTTTTGATTTCAAAGTGGGCTGATATAATTTAAACGTATATAATTTTTTATTCTAAATAAATATGATAGTATTAACAAAAAATAAAATAAAAAAGTAGCTATTTTATCATCCAACTTCACTAATATATTAGTATCTATCTTCATTTTATTTTTTAATATCAGGTTTAAGATCCAATGGTTCATATTCTACTTAAATAAAAAAAATATTAAGTTCCTAGGATATTCAAGTTTTTTAGTGTGAATATATTTAATTTAGACATTTTTCTTCTTTTTTAATTAGCATTTGATTATTTTCCAAAAGTATTTTCTAAAGGATCAATAGCATTACATCTTTAATCAATAGTTTTATAATTTTATTAAACTCTTCAGATATAAGAAAAATTATAACCATTTAATATATTTCCAGTGTTTCTAAATATTTCTTTTCTTAATAATAGCCTAGATTTCTTAAAAATCTTTTTTTCTTATACTTTTTTGAAAAATAAAGAGTCTAATCTAGAAATCACAAGTATTAAATAAGTAAAAAAACTCTTCTTTAGACATCAGTTTTGAAGATGTAATGAATATTAATTATATAAATATTTCTATAATGTTAATATTTTTTTGAGGAAAATAAAATTCAAGTATAATAAAAAAAGATAAACAGTTTAAATTTGACCACACCGACGGGTTACCGCTACGATTAAACATCCTCTTAATACCAATTTTAGATTTTATAACTAGCACTTGCATCCTAAAATTGATTAAAAATGTTTCAACGGTACAATCAAGTATGCTTTATAAACTAAAAGGTATTATTTACAATGGAATAACCTAAGAGTGTTTCTATTCATGTAGATAGCCGAAATAATTTTTCGTTTGCTATTTATGAATGTACTCACGTGAGTATAATACGCAATAATTTAATTATAGTGAAAGAATAAAATTCGAATATCTAGACCTCCGACAATCGCTACTTTTTAATCGTGATAAATATTTTCTATGTCAACTAGATTTTTATTTTTAAAAATAAAAATAAAATTTTTAGCAGCAGATAATATTTCGCATCCACGATTGTTTTTTATATTTAAAATTTTTTTTCTTAAATATAATAAGATAAAATATGTAACTTAGATACTAATTCGTATCAATAATTGTGTTTAGTGTTGCATATTATACTTTCATAAATATAATAAAATATAATAGCAAACTTAAGATATAAATCCGCATCTATAATCGTTTACTATGATGCATAAAAAAATTTTACAAACAAATGGTATATTGGAAAAATTGATGAGAATCCGGATCGATAAAATATTTTGTACGATAAAAAAATAGTCAATTGATCTACATGATATTAATATATTTTAATAATATATTACCATGATTTATACATTTTTTTGTAAATAAATACTATAAAAAGAAAAAAATTTTAACTGAGTCGTTCAAATATTTTTTATGATGACTAAATAATATTATTCAAAATATATATATACATTCTTAAAAATAATTTTTTTTCGATGATAATTAAGGGCTCAGAGAAAAAATCATTTAGAATAAAGCAAACCTAATGTTAATATTTCTTCTGTAGATACATATAAATTTGATTTAGTAAAAAATAAAAAATATTTAACAATTATAATACCATTCATGGCTGGAATAGGTTATAAAAATTTTTTATTTAAATTATAGCACATTTTATGTAAAAGAATATGATATTAGATGCACAAGCATGTTTTATATACATTATGAATGTTTTTAATTGGAAGACTAAATACAAATAACATGTATATCTGACAATATTTATGATAAATTAACCATTATAAATACCTTTTGAGTAGAAAGATGATTGGGAAACTGAGAAAATAAAATAAAAGTTAATATTTAAAATCCATAAAGTTATGATTAATGTTCCAAGATTAGAATTATAACTGTATTTATATGTATTGTATATTTATTAAGTCTTTTCTAAAACACTTTATTGTAAGATGATTAATGTCCTATTGTTCGGTATTTAAAAAGTTAGAACATCTGACGAATTACTTAGAAAAACTTAATGTGGACATATTTTCATGCGTTGTTGCTTTTAAAAATATATAGTATACATGAAATATTTGTTAATTAGATTTTTTTTGATCTATATATTTATCAAAATATACTTATTGCTTATATTAATGTGATTTCATTTTATATAATAAAAATCGAATAGTTATAATTTATATTTGATTTCATCTTATATAAATTTACCAAGAGATACTGGTTACTTATATTCGATTTTATTCTTTTAAATATATTATTTAGCTAAGAAAGAATGCTAAATGCCTGTTTTTTCTATTACATCTAAATTAATATAGGTTAAAGGTATAAATTTTCTCACTCTAGGCGCCTTCACCCAATTTTTTTTTATAAAAATTTTAAGTTTTATCATTAATAAAATGCTATAAATGGTATCATAGGAGCGAAAAGTCAAAAAGTATAATTTTTTTAATGGGAAGCAAGTCAAAATATTGGAATTACACTTATTTCTAAATTAAGCAGGATTTTTTTTCAGATAAGATTAATTTTTACTATTATAAGGATACTTAATTTATCGAGAACGTTTTAAGTATATATATTTGAATCATCAAGAAAATAAAATACATTTTTATTTCTAACATCGAAATTTATATTTCTCGGCGTTAAAAAAAAGATTATATATCATGTATGGTATTTTACAAGTAGTCTATTCTATAAATCTGTATATTAATGCATTTAGAATTACAAAATACTAGCTTAAAATTTTTATAAAAAATAAATAAATTATTTATTCATCCTAGAAAATGTATCATATCACGTGATAAAGAAAATACGAATCATGAGCATGTACAAAAAGAGTTTTCTTCACATATCTATTTTCTATTTTATACATTCTAGATATAATTCAAGGCATCAATAGTTTTAATATCGAGTCCAATTTTCATACTGACTATATTACGTTGGTTTAAGAATTTTTAAATATATAAGTCATAGCTTAAATTCATTTTCATGTATCTTCGAATGAAAGATATGGCTCAGAGATTATGATATAGCACGAAAAAATAATAGAAGTAATATGTGTATTTTTGTATAGTTTATAGATAAAGAAATGCATTACAACATAAGTAAAAATTTAGAAAAGTTGCGATATACTTATACTGGACTAATTTGAGGCTTTATCTTATTTTTTCCATCCCATAAAATAGAATGAAGTTACATAATTTATAAAGACGGTTTTCACTTTAAATTTTTATACTTTAAAGAAAATTAAAGTTATTTAATAAAGAAAATATTAAAATTCTACTTGAATTTACTTTTTTTATTTATGTTTTACGTCTTCTACTTTTAGGAAGTTCGCTTTATACTAATAGGAACTATTGCTTTACTGATGCTTCTCCATGTGGAACTCCCCCAGCATATCTTGTCACCCGAATTCACTCGGATTCTGCCATTTCTCGTAGGCGGTAGTCATTATAGGGTGGTCAAAGGATTATGTCTACTGTTAATCGCTAAGAGTTACAAGCTACAACCACACTTACCTATATCCTTGCTTCACGGTGTACGGTTTTTTCATTCTGGAGGCACAGTTCAACGGCTTACACAGCAACATCCTATTTCTCATGACTTGTCAAGTCTTTATGGCTTATCTTTTCTTGTTCACTGGCCGCCCCCTTAGGTATTTTTCTTTAGAGTAAATTCGTTTCGGATATTAAGGGGTGGGTGGAAGTGGAACCCGCGACCCCTCACCTTAGGGTCCAACTTGTAAACCACTCAACCATACCACCCATAATAAAAATGATATATATAATTATCGAAAATATATACAAAAAAAAATTCATTTAAAATTATCGTGACATATGGCTTTGCATAACACAATTTATAACATAATCGAATTTGAAGAAGAATGCCCGGAATAAAAAAATATAGTATAATCCAATAAAGACCGATGAGCTTATTATTTCCTACATAATTGAATCTGAAGAAGAATACCCGAATTAAAAAAATATAGTATAATCCAATAAAGACCGATGAGCCCTAAATTTCTAACATAATTGAATCTGAAGAAGAATACCCGGAATAAAAAAATATAGTATAGTCCAATAAAGACCGATGAGCCTAAAATTTCTAACATAATTGAATCTGAAGAAGAATACCCGGAATAAATAAATATATTATAGTCCAATAAAGACCGATGAGCCTAAAATTTTTAACATAATTGAATCTGAAGAAGAATAACCGGAATAAAAAAATATAGTATAGTCCAATAAAGACCGATGAGCCTAAAAGCTAGATCTTATTTTTAAAAAATATATAATTTATCTGTCACAATATAATACCACCCATAAATTTTTTTCAAAAAATACCTTTACCTGTATAAATCGAATTTCAACAAGGTTATACGACACATAAATGATAAAAACAACACAGTGCAGTTCTTTTAAAGCTTCCCTTGCCTAAAAACTGTAAAATTGACATATTTGGTTGTTTATCGGTACAATAATATTCTTTTTTTACAAATAAATTGCAATTTGTCTAGAGTGTAGGAGTATAGTAGATTTAAGCAAAAAAACACATATTTATATATTCGAACAACAAATTAATACCTTTTCACTCTTAACGCAAATACCCGCAGTTATATTTGTATCGATTTTTTTAAGAGTAGATAAATATCCAAAAACTAAATTCTACACTATCATAAATATAAAATTATGCATAAATAGTAATAGACATGAGAGCAAAATGGAACTCATAATAATTATCGTGTATATATGATGTCTATGTAATTAAGAACAAAGTTGAAATTTGTGGACTTTGAAAAAAAAATTAGTATAAACGTAGATTTAATAGATGAGATCTTATCCAAGAAAAAAAATATGATGTTCCAATGGTAAATATATCACGTCATACTTGAAGAAAAAACGCAAAATAACAACTTTAAAATTGAGTAAAAGTTTGAATATATATTGTAATCATTTTAATTCACATCTAACAGTGCGTTAAGATGTTAATATTCTTATGGTTTAACTAGTATTTATTCTTTTAATAAAACCAGTTTAAGTTATAAATTCCTTTTTTTCGTTCTAATAGGTACTAAAGTTAAGATGACAATAGATCCATGATTTTGTGTAAATTGAGAAAAAATGCTATGTGACTAATGATTTATTTATCCTTTAAAATTCGATCTTACATGAAAAGAAGCAATAAAATAATTACGGATAAATTAAGAAAAAAAAACAAAATTATTTTTGTTAATGTAATTTAAGACGCAAAAAAGACTTTAAAAGGTTTAACAAAAAAGCTTTAGTGCGCAAAAAGATTTTTTCTGATCTATTCTTGGTTTAAAAATATAATAAGCTGCTTAATACGAGATAAATAGAAAAATATGTAGTGCACTAATATTTTTATATTTAGTAGTTAACTGTCATTTTATAAATTTTTTTTTAAAAACGTAATATTCTTATGTTTTTTGGAGGATGATAATTTATAGAGCAAATTTTATATAAATTGATGCGTATAATATTGAACTTGATATTTAGTAAGAAAAAAATCACGCTGTCTGTGATTTAATTTTAAGATATAAAGGTAGTTAATGAAAAAAATGTGTGTGAATAAAAGGTGAACCAAATAAATATTGAAGTTTTAAAGCATATAGCGAATAACGAAAATATGAAAATTACTTTCGATACTTAAATTAAAAGAAATTAAATCATAATTTTACAATTGTAAAAAAAAATAAATGAATCAAATTATAATTAAACCCCATAGAGGATTAAATATTAGCTAAATTATCACTGCATATTCAAAATATTTTTGTGCTGTCTTAAATACACATCTAGTTTTGCGCGTTTAATTTTGAAAATTTCCATAAAGTTTTTCATTGCACAAATTCATTCATATTTATACATTGAAATAAATAGTTTTATTAATATTTTAGCTAATTCATAACAAGGATGTTTATGTATTAAAATTAATATCAAAACATATGTTTGCCATGAAATTATATAAAAATTTAGATTTCAGCATAAAAACGACCTTATAATGTACATATACTATGCAGAAAGCTTAAGTGAAAATAGCATATTTTATATGTTAATTTGCTAAAAAAAATGAATATGTAGATTAAACTATACTGTATAACCAAATGTGTGGGATAGCTTGCTTGAAAATACAGTCAAAAAAACTTGAAATTTATTATTTCAATAAGTACATTTATACAATTGGACGGATTTTTTTACAATTTTTATGCCAAAAAAAACGTATTTTTTAAAAATTATAATATTTTTGTGCGCAAACTTTTAAATAAAAATATTTTTTCGTTTTTTGCATGCTATTCTAGCTATAAACCATATAAAAACTCGATATAACATTTTTCATGCATGTATTTCCCAAAAAGATAATAATTAGAAAGAGTCGAAAATTACTGGAAGCAAATTAAAAGGCAGGCTTATATTTTAAACATATGATTATATTTTTCTGAGGTATTTAACAATTTTATTAAGAACCTTTCTCAGCAAGAAAAAGCGCTTAATTATCTAAACGCTAATTCAATATAAAAAATTATTTAGTGCTTTTTTTTTGCAATATTCTCACTATTTATTATATATAATGCGTTTTAAAGTTTAGTTCAGTTTAGCGCCTACATTATAAATAAATTCGAATCGCCTTTGAATTACAGTAGAAATTTTTTTGGTTTTGTTTATATTTTCCTTTGAATTTATTTACCATCTCGTTGTTAATCTATTCTTTTTTGCTTTTTTTAACAACTAAATTTAAGAATTTTGTAAATTGGGTAATTTATTAGTCAACAGAAGCATAAAAATAAAATAAACATTAAAAAAAAGGAATGACCATGCAAAAAATATGACGAATGACTTAAATAGATATACTCCAGATCCTAAATATATGTAGTAAAAATAAATTCGGATAAAAATCTGCATAACATATAATAAAAGTATTTTTAATACATAATTAAAGTCCAAATTTTTGATCATTTTTAATCTCTATGTTAAAGACGCCGATCATAAACATGGTTGAAAGTGCTGGTGTTTCGAAAAGAAAGGAGTGCAAATGGTTTTGAATTCTAAGAAGATTATATACATAAAAAAGCCAGCGAGATACCCTTAAAATGCACATGTAATTATTGCTGTTTATGAGAAGAAACTTGCATGCGAAAAATTCAATAGGTATACTAGCAAATATGTATGATGCATTGGAATTTATAAAATAATACTTGATTAAAGATCGGCTTGTGATATATAGGGAAGATATGTACTATAAAGAAATTCCAATACAAATGTGAATATTACACCACTTTCCACTCAAATTCCAAGGTAAAATATCAAACGTATATAGTGAGCTTGAAAACGATAGTTTGTAAACTATAAAAAAACTAGATAGATACCAACACAAAGTTTGATTCAAACAGTGTGGAAGGCAAAAATAGTGCTATATAAATAGAAATACCTATATTAAATATTTTAAAATTTTATAGAAATGATATCTATAATTCAAGCTTTTATGCATGAAATTTTATGCTAAGATGTTTTACTTGCAAACTTTGTGTCTATTTTAATAAAAAAAAGCTTTTTAATTATGAAATTTTAGAAAGGCTCATTCAGGGTTATTCCGAGTGAGCTTTTCTTAATTTTAGAAAAATAATAATTTCAACAAAATAAGCTTACCTATGGTATTTTTTAATCTTATTATGGCATTTTGAATCCAAAATCTAATATATACTTTTATTAGGCTATAAGAAGAAAACCTAGAGTTTACTAAAGTCTGGTACTCAAATTTCCAATGCCTATTAGTATTTTTAGATTACGATGATTCTTTTTTTTTATTTTGTGCTTTATATTTTTATTTTGTTGCACATGATTTTTTCAAAAATATATGATTTTTAATGAGTTCATACTTTCTAATTGTATTAAAGTATGCTCTTTTTTTTATTGCATATAGCAGTTACCTTTTTTTTCAATGAAAAAATAAAAACGAATATTAAATACTAATATTCTGATAATTTTTGGCTAATAAAAGTGACAGCTATATAAACAAAAAACTATGTATTATCGAAAAGTATCTTTAAGAATGCGATCATTGTATTGTTTTCTATATTAGCATTGATAATTCGCATCTACTTGGCAGTAGATACAAGGCTTCTAGCATTCTATACGTAAATATAATAATATTTTGATTTAAGAAGCATTTAATATATAGAGGATGACTTAAGTAAGTAGAAGATAGAGAGTGAATGCGAAAAAGCTGTAAAAAATTTATGCTTCTATATCATTTTAGACTGTATCATATAAACAACATATAACCCAGCTTTCGTGTGAAATAAGGCTTTTTATAAATATATAGATGCAATATAAAAATTTTCGAAGCAAATATCATTGTTCTAAAAAAAATCATAAGCCATTTTTTTGACAGAATTCAAAAATTCGCTTTTTATATGAAAAATTTTCAATTTATATTGTATATAGCATATCTAAAATAAAGTTCTTTTTATATAATAAATATCTTTTTGTTTCAAAACAATTTAATATTTTAGAAATTTTATAATATTGCTATTATAAAAATATCAAAATGAAAATAGAAATATTTTTTTACCAAAGCGATATTATAAATTTATTAACTTGAAAAAAATACATAGTATCAGATCTAGATGAATTTTCCAAATTTATAAATTAATTTCAGTCTAAAACGTTATTTGTTTCAAATTTTTACAATCTGATATAAATACAGAACTTTCTTATATTTGATATAATGAATACATTCTTTTATGTGAAAAGTGCAATCCTATATTTTACTATTAGTAAAGAAAGGGTGAAATCAAACAAAACGTGTGATTGTTTGCCGATGAACAATGAAGAGAGGACAATATATATGATGAACACGAGGAATCAGATAAAATTTGATGATCTGTCATCTTATTGTAAAGTTAACATTGAGAAAGAAATAGGATCCTTTTATGAAATATTTCTTCACCGAAATTCAGAGGAAAAATCGGGTATAGGGAATTTTACTAACAATTGCAAGAATAAATGTTCAAAAATAAAAGAGTGGATGGATTTATGCAAAAAGAAAATATCAGAATCTGATATGATCTCTAAAACAATAGGCTTAATAAAAGGATTAAACGGAAGCTTTAAATACGAGGGTTCGAATTTTTATCAAGATTTTATTATGGATCGAAAGAAAAAAGATAAACAAGATAGTGAAAATTCATTACATACTGTAAAATCGAAAAATTCTATAATAATAGGAATACAAGAGATTAATAATACAGTTGACAGGAAAAAATATTATAAAACAATATTTAGAGATAAAAGAGGAAATTTAGTGTATACAATTTTTGACAATACTAAATTCAAAAACCTTTATAAGTTAATGATCATGTTTTCAACTACTTATATGAAAAAATTCAATTCCGAAACAGGAGTTAAGAGAAATAAAATAAAGCGGGTAGATTATTCGGTGGATCGTAACCATACAAAGTTTAAGAAATTATTTTTAATATTATACAAAAAATCAAAGGCTATAAAAGACCCCACGCCTTTGCCTTTTTTTGATAACTTTCAACTGTTTATTTTTGATCTACTAAAAAAATCAAGGAAAAAGAATCCACACAGGTATCTGAAAAATCAGTCGAATAAGGAAAAATCAAGATTTAAAACCTCAAAAATAGTTTTATTAACTGATCATGGCAAATTTTGTAATGAATCTCCAGACATCAAAATAACTATAGAGGATGCTCTTAAAGAAACTAAGATCCGGTCAACAACGGATTTGAACAATGAAAGAAAATATGAGTGTTCAAAAATGGAATGCAAAACATCATTGAAGATTCACAGGAAACATCTGGCTACTCCTATTCTTGGCATCGGATTTAACGACTGGGGTGCGACAAATAAATAAAAGAACTCTATATGATATATTTTTTTGTTTTATTGTATTTATAAATATTGAGTCAATTTTATCTTTGTTTTACAAAATCATAACATCACAAAATATTATTTATAAACACAGAAATCGGATGCTGATGGATAAAAAAATAATAAAAATCAAGACTATCATTAGATATTTTAAAGGTTTTACTGAATAAGTCTCAATATACAAAATTTTTGTACTTTTTATGATTTGAAGGAAATGGAATTGTTGAATGTGATATTTAGCTTTTTTATGGCTCAAAATAAATGTACTATAATATCAATCAGCTGATATTCAAAACAATTCAAATCGATGGAATAACTGTACTATAAAATCTGCAAAAAATATAAAGTTATCTAAAATCTTCGTTATTTATATAATTTATTAGGTTGATATGGGTATCTGATAATAGGTTAAAGAAGGAAAGAAAAATACAAAGACTAAATAACAAAACAACTACAGTCTAAGTATAATTGCGGTAACAAGATTTTTTGACGTAAAATAAACACACAAAATATTACTAGAGTTCTCTTAACCACAGAAATCTGCAAGATTTACCACGGATAAATATAAATAAATTTAAGATGGTTTACACCTAGATCATAATGCTTCTATATAGAATGCGAAAAAATGGCCTCAAAGGATTTCTTAGATATTGTATTGATATTCATAAATGTCTTATAAAAACCAACCGTATCAAAAATATACTTCTAAAATACGACGAAAAATAATAAAAAAGCCTTAGGGGGTGATTTAAAACAAATAAGAAAGCTAAAAATACTTGCTTATTCATTGAAACATAAAATGTGCATTATAAAAACAAAAAAAGGCACTCCGTAAACAAAACATGCAATTTTTTTATGAGAGAAAAATAACTCAAATTAAAAACATTCGTAAACGAGTACATAAAGATCCCCCAAAATCGCTTATAAATTTCACAATATTTAAAAAATCCGAATATATATAAATCAAGATACGGCCGAGAATTATTACCGAAACATGAAAATTTGATATTTTTTTGCAGTAGTGCACTCCTGTGAGAAAAAATCAAAGCTAGTAGGCAACGCACAACTTTACCTTCAATCAATTCGATTTGTTTTTTAACACAAACTCAGCTGCTTATGACAGAATTTAACAATGTTTCATAGGAAAATGGCCAATTTAAAGCAACATTATACGAGATGGTGTAAATGATACGTTTAAATAGAGGAAGTAAATATATTTTACGGTAATACTAATAAAAAAAATCATAAAAAAAATCCTTAAGCAATTTAAATTTAGGCTTACTAGATAAATGGTAACCATAATAAGGTAATCTTCTTGATAATAACATTGTAGTACTAAGCAACATGAATATAAAAGTACATTGTCTATTATATTTTTTATCCTTTAAATTTACGAGCTAAGAGGCGACGATGATATATTTGCAGTGAAAAAAAGTATATTCACAGATTTCGCGTGTAGTGGTTGAATATAAGAAAACTTGTTACTCATATGATTAGGATACTTACTTAGCTGTTTATGAAGCTATGTATATGAAAATGAACATTTATATTTCTCTCTATACTTAAAAATGACAGATATAAAATTTCAATACTATATCATGAAGGCAAATATATGACGTTAATTGGAAAATAAATGCCATCTTTAAAGGTTTTAACCACACATTTTTGTGCTGCGTACAAAAACTATAGTCAAATTTTAAACTTCCTTTGCACAACAGTATCTATCAAAGATAAATTTCCTACATTTGGAAACAACAATATTTTTATGCAGAATAACAAGAGGTTCTACATAAAGACGCGCAAACTTGAAAATAAGACACAGAAGCAGACATTTAATTTATAATATAAGAATAGGAACTTACACGAAAAAATAAGAAACATATATTAGATACATCAAAGTAAAAGTAACATTACTGCCAGAAAAACACGACCAAATACACATTGGAATATATAAGAACCGATACTCGAGACTAATATGGACTAATTTTATAACCTAGAAATAATTTATGGAATTTTACAAAATAAATGTAAAACTAGACTACAGAGTACTTAGTAATCACTGCTATGAATTATTATGCCGTATCGCAATGTTCTTTTGGGTAAGTAAAAACAAAGACTTTGTATTACTAATTTCTGTTATAATCATAAGAACCCTTTCTTAAATAAATAGGTCTTTGAACAAAAAGAAAATGTTATATATTCGATAAGAAACAAATCTCGACGTTTATTAGAAAAAAAGTGTTATGATCTAAAATAAAGCTGATCCACTTTAAACAATCATTATTATAAGAAGAAGAAAAATAACCGTGAAGAGCTACTTTGAAAAATAAAAGCAGAACTACACCTGGCCTAATCGACTTGAAAATGTTTTAAAATGTAACAAAATACTCAAAGTTTAACCTAAAGTCTAAGTGGTAACAAAAATGGCATCTCTTCAACTTACAACCATAAAACTCCCCATCAAATTTTTTTTTATAGCTTTGATAACTCAAAGTTATATTTTCTACACTATATTGCGTGAATATAGTATGAGTATATATTTGGCGAGAAATCCTGACTTTGTTTCATATTTGAGGATGCATATTTCTTAAGTAGAAAATAAAAATACACACAGTGATAAATTTTTAAAAATCTTGCACATATAAAACTATTAAAAAACTGTTAGTGTACGATTACACGAAGAGACGGAATGAAAAAGTAAGACCCCATTACTTCATGCTAGTGAAGAAAATATCTTATATGTAACACAGAACATTCAATTATTCAGTAAAAATGTATTTTGATTTACTTTCTGTATAAAAATTCTAGATTCGATACAAAAATTTATACAGTTTTATAGTAACAGGCCTTTACTTATATATACGATAAAAAACGAAAAAATGTATCATATTGAAAGAAACCTTGTAACAAGTTGTGATAATAAAAAAAATATGTAGACAAGAAACCTATTCTATATGATCAGCTAGCCCATCGATTTTACATTATTTGCATGCTAAGACAAAGATTATACAATTTGTTTCGCCATGGAATAGTGTGTACACACCAGGCTAACAGCCTTCGAAAAAAACTATTTGTTACATAGAATATTTTTCACTTTATTCATACTATGAATATATAGTAAACTGGAAGGATATGTATTTTATTGAAGGAAGTTATTGAAGAAGATCTAATCGATAGTATCATATGAAGTGCCTTTTCAGAAAGAATAAAGTTCGTACAATAAGTGAAAATCTCATATTTCATTGCACAAAAAACTTATATGCTTCATTTTTTATAGATAGTTATAAGTATATCAAAAGTATGTAAACCCCGCTTTAATTTTTTTGTTGTCTGTGAATACGGTTGCAGAAATCATTCTTTGTTTTAATTTGTTATATTGACATATATTATTTGTTAGCCAAGTATTTTTAACTTAGATAAAATTTTATGTGATTACCAAGCCTTAAAGAATTGATAATAGCACCCACGAAAATGGAAAGTAAAGCCATAAACGTGCAATATAGCTTATATTAATATACTTTCTAAATTTATAAAACTCTAGCTGTTGTTTAGATAGGTTTACTGGTAACCCGGAAAAACAATAGAGATAAAAAGAAATTTATAATTTATTTGAGCTATTGAAAGCTGAAAGCAACCTTATAATTTTTATGTCGATTTTATAATGTACAGATTCGCAATTTTGTTACAATTACATAGTTTATCATATAAAAAATCTATAATAATCAACTTTCAATCAAGAAATAAAACGATAAAAATAAATATAAATAATTGTTTACTTGGTGTTAAAATACCAAAAGTCGTATCTGAAAATGTAATAAATGCCAACAAAAGCGAAAGCATTCGCAAAAACAAAAGGATTGTAGAAGACACTTAAACTAATAAGTCTTGAGTGAAGAAGATACATCGAAAAAGATTGTAAAATGATGAGATGAAAAGAAGAACTGATAATTCTGTTATATGTAGTATTGTGAAGTTTTGCTCGAACAACGATAACAAACTGTGAATCAAACTAAAAACATAAATTTAAATATTTGTAATTTTTTTTAACATTTAATATTAGATACCATTTTACAGATTTCGACTAAAAAATATCTTTTTTTGTATAAATTATTTTTAATATTTCTAAGTTTAGCGTTTTTATTATTTAATAATGCAATTATCGATTTTATACAATGGTAAAGTATATCTAAAATCAATTTTATTTTATAATGTAATCACACTTCTCCTGTAGAGAAAATTTAATATTCTAAAACTTTGAGGTTTTGCTTTTAGAAGATAATATAGCAAAAGTCTGAATATATATAGTTCGTTTTATATGAGACATTTATAATATAGTGCCCTCCACATAATATCATTTATGCGATCTAGATGAATCTTTTTTAATTTATACACAAATTAAAATCTAAAACGTTCTGCGTATCAAAAATTATCACAATCAGTATAAATATATTTCTTTTTTGATATTTTATATAATGAATATATTCTTTCATGTCATATTTGTAATCTCAAATTTTACTACCAGTGAAGCATTGAAGGTTATGAAATCAAATTCAATGGGTCATTGCATGCTTAAGAAAAATGATGAAGAGGAAAAAAATGTTATGAACACAATAAAAAAAGAAGAATCAGGCCCTCTGAAATCTGATATAGATTTGAGCAATATGATAGAAATAGTTTCATTTTTTAAAACATGTCGCAAAGACATTCAAGAAGAAGAATGGAAAAATGTGGCTAATAAAAAAATATTAGAATCAGATGAGATATATACAATAGTGATATTGTTGGATAGAATTAAAGCAACCCTAAAATTCGGGTTTGCAATAAATCAGGATTTTTTTAGTGATCGAATAAATGCACAAGCAAAGGATAGTAGAAGAAATCCTTTGAAACTGTGTGATTCAAACAGTAAAGGTAAGATAGAATTTTACAAAATGGTGGATACTAAAATAATTGCACGTGATCTAAAAAAAAATACAATGATTAATCTACTGTGGATGTTTTATCAAGAACAATTGCTCAAAAACATATACAGAGAAATGAAAAACATTTTACGTGCTATTGAAAAAAAAAGTCAATTCGAAACAGAAGTAAAGATAAATGGTATGAAAATACAGGAATTTAATTCAAAAAGAAAACGTGAAAGGGTCAAGCAAATTCTTTTGAACGTACTAGAAAAATTAAAGGCTATAAAAGATCCGTCTTCTTTACCCTTTTTTGAAAGCCATGAACTGGAGATTTTCTATTTTAAAAAAAGAACAAAGAAATTACAACCACCAGGGAACGAAGGTAAATCAGATTATGAAAACTCAAAAGAAATCAAACTAACTGATCACGAAAGATTTAGTGCCGAGGAACCTGACAGTCAAATAAATCTAGCTTACATAATAATCAGAATTTTGATCCTGTCTTTAATAGCGATGCAACAAGATTTGAAAAAATTAGAATCGTTGGATTCTGGAATTAAAAGCTTCTTGCGGCAGTTTGGTAGCATACTCTTGATTCCTAAAATTCTAGACTTCAATAATGATGACTGGGGGGGACCAAAAAATAAATAAAAAAAAAACAATAAGAAGAAAATATATTTACATGCTAATATAAAACAATAAAATAAGCACTTTTTTTATATTGACACATACAATATTAAATTATTAATATATAAGGACAATAAGTATGGAAATATTAGAATTAAATATACAACTATCATTAATGAAATTTTTAATCTGAACAATTAGTGTATATCAATATAAACACTTAATTTTACATATGTTTTTAGGATGTTTTAATCTTGTCTTTAATCTGATTTAAGCGATATGTTCAAATTAATTTATGCTTTCATATATTACAAATGTCGACATATAATAGATTTTTTCAGTCATTTTCTATTAATACTAAATGACATTGTATTTGTATTTTGCATATTGCGAATTCACGCAGTTTATTTAGTAAATCCTCTGCATGTAAATAATTTTTTATGATTATATATTTTTTGAAATGAATCATTACATATATTATTTGTGTTATAAATTTTAGAGGCTTAGAAATTTTATGAAGCTATGATATATGACATAAAAAAACGTTTATGTACGAAAGAAATTTATAATATAAAATACTAGAACAAAATAAATTCATATAAATAATGCTTCAACTGTAGAAATATATTCAAATTGATAAATAACCATATAAATTATATTAGAAAAGGTGTAAAATAAATATGATTTTTAAATATAAAAGCAAAAACAAAAATTATATTGGTATAATATACATTTTTACGCACTAAAGTGATATAGAATGTTTAAAGTATTCAGTATTTTTAAAAAAGGTATTTTAAAAGAAACACAGTTTGATACTTTATATCAAATAAACATGTGTGAGACATACTACAGTTTCTAACATGTTCACCTTACTTATAAAAAATTTGACTCGGATTATGTACAAGTTTTGCAGCCTTACATGCACTGCCACGTCACATTTTTTAAAAAATGGAATAAATTTTTTTTATCTAAGTCATTTTCTGCATGATCATTTAACAATTCAGAAGTATTTCAGTTACATAAATAACATATAAATCTGATTATAAAGATTAATGCTACCTGAGCGCAGTAAACATTGTTTATATACCAGAATAATTTATTTTAAAACCTTTAAAATAGAAAAAATGTTCTTTTTATGTATTAGATTATATTTATATAATCATTAAAAAATTATATATAAAATATTTGATAAATTTTCGAAATCTCTTTAAAAAGATGAAAATATTGCAGTATAAATATCTATAGATAAAATATATGTTAAAAAGCCAAAAATATAATTTATTTGTATCCTTTTACAAATTTTAAAGTGTCATTTGTAGCGTTTCTATTGCAATTCTTACTATTCATTTATTATATATACTTATAATTTGATTTTCTAGATGTGTGAAATTTGATTTTAACCTCGCTAAACCACTTCTGAATTCATTAAAAAATATTTTGATATCCAAAAATTATATAAGCGCCTACTATAGACATATTCTAGAATAATATTTTGACGTGATACTCTTTGGTTTTTTACCCAATTTTTTCGCAATAAAATAATATAAATCGCCTTTTATTGTATATTATTTGCCTGCAACGCACCTGCAAGTATTTGGAAAAAATGAATTTATATTATAAAACTCGAGTATTTTATTGTGTAATGAAATCCCTTAAAATTGTAGCATTAATGTTATTCTTTTGAAATAGGTCTTAAAAAAATAGAAACAAATAAAACTTTTAAATAATATCTCTTAATAAATTATACGAACATTTCTTGTATTTCATAATAATAAATTATTTATTATATTTACATGATAAGTTATTTGCAATAAAAAATTTATCCATTAGACTTTGATTTTCGTTATGGTATGTACATATTTTTAGTACTAAGGAACAAAACTAAGAAAGGGGTTTATATTTTTTTCAACTAAGCTTGGCCAATGTTTTTTGATTTTAGTGCACGAATAGCATATTGATAAACCAAACATAAATTTATTGAATATATTTTTCAACCGATTTATTACGTTCCGTATTGCGAAGTCATTAGAAATCTATATAAAACACCTTTTGATTATTTAGCAATATTATTAACTATGAAACCTTTTTAACCTTTAAAATATAGCTTGGAATTTAGAAGTCTATTAATAACTCGAATAGTGTGCATAAAAATTTATAAAATGTAAATCTGAAATTGTTTTTGTTTTATTAAAATACAGCATATATTTTCATAACGATCTTATTAATTTTAGAAACTAGATATGTAACCATATCCTAACATTTTCCTAGATTTCACTTTCTTTATGCACTGTTATTTGAGAAAATATATTTTTTTTATAACATTATAATTATAATATTTTATTTGTAAGTTGTAAAAAATATAGAATATTTAAATTAGATGAAACATATAAACACACAGTAGTTGATCAATTTTACAAAAAAATACAATGAAATTGATTATAATGAATATATCACCAATTCGTTTTTGAATATTGATATAGGATTTTGTATAGCTTTTGTATAAAAAATAAATAAAATGCATTAATACAATTTTAAATGTTGATGCTTGCTTAAACCTATAGTATGACAATAATAAAAACAAAGAAGACAAAAAGAATATAAGGCTAAATTATCCAAAATTATAGATATACACTGAAATATGTCTTAAGTTTCTTGTTTATGTGTTCTTGAAGGCGAACAGGGAAATAAAGTTTAGCTTGTTTGTCGTGTTGTTGATATGCTATAAGCATTACTTATTTAAATCAATAGAAGTACCAATACATCTTGAAATTCATAAATACAGACTTGGATGATTATAAGCATCTTTTTAGACGATATAATCATATCTTAACGTTTTATTAAAGTCTACACTTTTTCAAAATGAAAAAAAAATAAAATTTATATGTAAATGAAAAATTAACCTTTTAATGTTATAACTAGTTTTTTAAAATACAAATAGGTTTATATGACATCAAATTCACTAGATCTCAAAATATCGCTTTTCGAATATTAGTATGCTGGAAATCCATTAAAGATCAAGCAGCTTAACTTAATATGATCGTATTAATATCGCAAAATTACAGTAAAAGTACGGAGAAGGTACAGAAAAAGCTATTTAGAGCAATAAAATATCTAAGTATAAAAGTATGTCATTTCTTATGAGAAATACAAAGTTTTACGCAGAAAAGAATAATACGCATATAATTTGTTGTGTCATAAATTTATTTTCTAAACAGAATTGTTATGAAATTATAATGTATAACGTTATGTTAAAATGTTGAATTTTTACAATTATTAATTCATAAGAAATTTTATGAGTCATAATAAATGGCGTGAATTATCAACAACAAAGCATATCAAAATAATTATAAGATGATTTACATTTTTGTCAGACTTTTTTATTCAAGACAAAACTTTCTACGATAAATACAAATAAAAACTGCCATGTTGATTATAGAATTATTTCACTTCAAATCTATGTTTAAAAGTGAAAGCTAATTTTTATAACACATCATTTGTAAATACAATATTGTAATAAATTTGACTACATACATTTATATTATTGTGAAAATTGTTGATTTTTATGTTTCAGCTCTTTTTATAAACCATATATCGAAGACGCAAAAAAATATCTAAGTAAATACTTCTAAATAACACTGGCGATAAATTTACTACATTATGTTATATGTGTACAAAATTCGATAAAAGTATAAGAGCTTTTTATTATCTTCCATTTAGAAATAATAGAAAATACTGATTTAAAATCAAATAATTACCTAATAAACAAATATAAATATCAAATTTTTGATCATTATGGGTAATGCAAATTTTGACGCAAAAATTAAATTTACTGTATTAATTTATAGCCGTTTTACATTTGTTTATGTATATAATAGTATAATCTTGGTTTTATGCATAGCAAATATATGCATAAACACCACTTTTTATTGTATATGCTCTAGATTATGGATATGAGATTCGAAAGAAAGAATACATATGCAAAACAATAGATTTATGAAAGATCTTACAAATAAAAATCTTAGACGTGAAAATGTACAATGATTAGATATTAGATGGTTTTGTATAAAATATAACAGCAAATTGCCGTGTAGAGCAATCATGAGTTAGACGCAAGTAAACAAAAAATTTTATAAGAAATATAACCTTAAAATAAATATATAAGCTGTCATGGTAGATAACATTCGATCGTATTATATCAATTAAAAATGGTGATTTATTAGATTTCTAATAATAAATCATTCCATGTCTATAAAGATTCACATGCTTCTTTTTATTCTTTACGTTAATTATTAAAAAATCAGATTCATCTGTGTATCACATCATTTTAATAGATAGTAATTATTTCTTACCATAGACGAAAAAAATTGTTTAACCATAAAGTTTTGGAGATCCTTATATTTTAATGAACACTGGAAATAATAATTATCCATGTAGAAAATGAAATCCCAGTTTAATTATGATATAACACACGATATAAGATTTCCTACATTTTTTTAGCTTAGTTTATCGTTCTACTAGATAAGATTTCTGTGTGAAAGAAAATATATTAAATTAATCAGGAATGGATTTTAAACATTCAGTTTAACTTATGATTTTTAAATCATCAATTCCAAAAAAATGCCATATAATCTTGATAAAAGAGGATCACAAAAATAATAATATACATATAATTGATATTATAGGCGTGTTAAATCAACTTCTATAGCTGGCAATGTTGTAAATATACAAAGAAATAATGCTCAAGATAAATTTTTTCATAACTAAATTCCTTTTTTTTATATGGTCTTCTTTTATAATGTTTCAAGTTACATCACAGTGTAACTCCATACATGTGCAAAATAAACGTATAAATCATACAAAATTATAAAATGATCGTCGATTAGTCTGAAAAATCCATTTTTTCCTTTTTTATACGAAAACGCTCATTTTTTATTATTTTATCATAGAACGATGCCATATGAATCTAATTTAAATATATCAATATGCTTCGATTCATGTTACAACGCCACCGAATCTAGAAAATTTTATGCAATCATATATTTCATATGAAAATATATGTTTTAATTTATTTATTTAGATAAATTGGTACATTTTATATGGAGATAGAAAAAAATATGTGGACGAAAAAAATAAAATAAAACGATAAAGCAGTTCAGAATATTTTTTTCTAAAAAACAAAATCAAACTTTGTATTTTCGGTAGATCCTTAAACTATTTATAATGCGCCTTTAAATTAATATTCTTGTGTAAATTGTTATATTTTTTGTTTATTTAAGCAGATAAATATTTTTTTTAAAATCGAAATGACATTATACCGTAAATAAACAATTTTGAGCAAATAATTTTATATTCAGTTTCTTTTTATAACTTTAAAAATGGTCAAGAAGTTACTTAATAATCGAACTTTTTTGTTACTAGAGTTTATTTTCTATTTAATTGCTCATACTTATTATAAAAATAACTTATTGTAATCTGCTAAAATTTTAAAGATTTATGATAGAATCATAAAGGTGTTTACATAGTATAGTTATATAAAAATGGCTTATATAGCTCATAATAGAGTATATAAAGGTGTTGAATATACAATTTATATATTGCGCACATAGTTTCCAATTTTTTAAATTCATATGGATTTTTGTCGTTCGTCTTCTAATATGATGATAATATTTATTTTCAAAAATTTATAATTTATTTAGAAATCGCCTCAATAAAAAAGTTCTATTTAGCTTGGTAGGCTGAAAGTCATTACTGTTATACGCCAAATATTTTTAAATACAAATAACTATAAAAAAGTTTATCATCACTTTAAATCTATACTATTGCAGTATTGAAAAATTTTCAAGCCAAAAATCTTCGCGATTTCATAAGAAATTCGCATTGAGATGTTACAAATATATTCAAAAAACTATGACTTTCGGCTGTCTTCGCTTTTTTCTATACCAATCTGGCAGGCATTATATAAATTTGACTTGGATTATAAAATAAGCAATCTCGCATAAAAATTATATTTTTCTGGATTCAAAAGCAATTTAAAATATATATTCGAAGCATAAATTAGAAGAGGTGCTTGACAAACATGAAAAATTATTACACAGAAAATCTTGAATTGTTTTTCATACATCTCTTTAATATACTTTAAAAGCAAAAAAAAATAAGAATTTTAGAACGCCGGAATCATTTTTTTATACGGTCATAGAAATCAAACTATTTAAATTGTTTTTTATCGTTTATTTCTACCTGTTTCAAGAATAATAAATAAAATTTTCAAAAAATTTATAAATTAATATGAAATAAAAACACAAAAAAAATCATGAAAAAAAGGAGCAAAGATTTTAGTTATAATTATTTTTGGGTTATTCATCTTCGAAGATTTAATCTTGAATTTAACACATTGAGGCTTTGTATCAAAAAATAATTTTTTTATTTCTGATGAAATATAATCTTTTCGATGCAACTAGTAAAGTAAAGGTTTAAAATGCCATCTGCAGAATACACAAAACGCTAAAAATCTTATAAAACTTAAAGATATTGCCTTAAAAATAATATTTTGGATATGCGATTTTACAGATGATTTTAATATCTAATATCATCAAACTTTTTGTTTGAGCAATCATTAGTTTTTTTGAACTAAAGTAGTCTAAAACCTACAAAATAACGCAATTTCTATGTAAACCAGACACAGAACATATAATAAACAGATCATTTTAAGATAAAAGAATCTCAATATTATAAAAAGGTTTGCATTTCTAGATTATTCATTAAAAAACTGTTTTTTATAATCTTTTGCGGAAATCATAATATATCTTATATGAGAGATGCGATATAATATATCACAATAGTGTAAAAGTATAAAAAATGTGATTGATTGTTCAATAATATAAGAAAAAAGATTTTTGTGGGTTTTTTTAGTTGTTAAATCCGCAAAATATAAATATTGTCTTTCGTTCGAATTCTTGGTTAAAATGGTTTACCATTAGTCATAAAGGACATAAAACATTGTTTTGTTCACATAATAAAATATAAAATTTGCAAATTTAAATAAATCACAGGAATTTTCTAGATAATATATTTAATTAAAAAGACAAATGCTTTTCTATTTACATGAATTTATGTGCTTAAATGTTTCATCTGCAGCAGTATATAAAATGTAAAAATCTTTGGGAATAACATATATTTATGAAAAAAAATCGGTGCGGATAACAACAAGTCTGGTTATTTTAACCAAAGAATGCCTTGAATTTTATAGCTAATTGTTTCTTGTAATTTAAAGACTATTTTTTTTTTCGGTCGATTATTTCTCTCTTTTTTATGTGTTTTGAGTTCTTAGTATCCAATCAGGCTTAAAACTGCATGGTTTTAGTTAGTTGTGATGGTTTTAATATTTTTTGCTTTTTTGGAATTTTATAATTTGCTTTTTACGCGAATTATTAGTCCTTAATTATTTATATGTGTTTAGTACAGAAATCTAATAATTTTAGTTTGTGCGATTTTACTATGACATTTAATCAAAAAAATGCTGCATATTTGTAATTTTATAAATGATAGCTAATCAATTGATATGACTTTTTTTTATGTAATTTCATTAAAGTCGAAATTTTCCTGCAAATATTAGAGCCACATAAGGTCCCATCTCAAGATATGTATTCATAGCATTAAAACTATTTTTTAAAATTTATTATATATTAAGCGACTCTAGAATTTCAATAGTGACGTTGTAGTCTCCTATAAAAACTAGCTGATGGTGAACAGGCTAATTTATAACTATAACTCATAAATTATAATGTATTTCAATAACCGTAAAACATATAAAAAACAACCTTTGTTTAAATAGATATATAAAATGTTGCATTAAGTAAGCTCATGAAATAAAAAGGATTTATATCTAAATAATGATAACTTTGAAGTTTTATTATAGCAATGTATAAAATGCGCTAGTTATGCGTTCAACTTAAAAATATTCATGACATACACCAAAATTTTCTTTTTGATTTACCGCAAAGGTATCAATATTTATATCTCATTATAATAAGATTGTGTTACGATTTAAGTCTAATCTTTATTATTATTAGAAAACCTTAAGTCTAATTTTTATAATTTTAGAAAATTATAAGCCCAATTTTTCTTTTATAATGTAAATTGTAGCTTAGAATCTGCATAAAAATCTTACAAGTTTTTCAGCAATGGAAACTATCATGCGAAAAAGAAAAATAAATTGTGATTTAATACATTTAATGTATGTATTCTTTTAGAATTGAATATTACTAATTTAATATCATATTTGAATTGAAAATATTTGATATCTGCATATATTTTTTTTCATACTGAAATCAAGTTTTGATATAATCTAAAATTGTATCATTTTTACATTTATTTAGGCACAACGTATTTATCTTATTTTCACATCAAATAAGATTATTTGATTTATTGAAACCTATATATCCATTTCAATTTTTTCCTCTATGAATGAAAATATTTATATGCTCATACAAAGAAGATTAAAGGTAAAAGACGAAAAGAAATAAATTGATATATAATATAAAAATAGACTTAAGATTTCTGGGCGAGACTAATAATATATAAAAGGTACAAATGAATATATATATATTTGTACCGTTATTTTTAGATATTCACTAGGAATATCGAAAACTAATGCACTTGATTTTTCATGTGGAAATAGAACTATAGTACGGAAAAAAGTTTATAAAAAATCTTTTGGAATTTTATACATTTCAAGCTTGTAATAGATAATATTTAAAGATCCTAAAAAATGCAAATTAAATTTTTTTTAACTAAAAAAGAGGAATTTTAATTAATGAACAAATTATATATGTTATATAGATATTTTAAGATGTATAAATTTCTATAGACATCCATGATTATTTATAAAATCATTTAAATTTCAAGTTTTAATATATTTTTTTTTGTAATTTAATGAAGGATCTAAATTTATGTAAATGGAGATCTTAATGCTATAATCACATTTCTATTTCAAAATATAATCCAATTATAATACTAGAACCGTTTAGTATTGCAAGCTAAATCGAATCCGGAATGAAAATTTTTTTTAAAAATATATTCATAATATAATTAAAGTGAGAAGTCGGCAGCTAATCAGTTATTAAACCTTTTTTTATAATCCAATGTTCAGAAATATAAATTAATATTTTAAAAAGAAGAATACTCGCATTTTAATCCATATTATATCCATGAAAACGCAAATTAATACCCTTGTTAAAATATTAAAATATTAAAAATTTTTACTTTTTTAAGTTTATATAAAGCAATATTCTAGTTAAAAAAAGAGGAGCGCACATATTTTATCGACTTTTATAAGATTTGTTGGCTACGGAATACAAATATATTTTTTGAGCCTTTATTTTATTTATTGAGGGTAAATTTACTTTCTATCTATTATATCTTATATAAACATAACGTCAGGTTGCTCTTTAGAAAGATTATATGATGCTTTTACATCTCTTCATTAGTAAAAATGCGGTCTAAAATACATATTTATGTCTTTAAAGCAGGATTTCACGGAAGGGTCTTTTAAATTCCGAAATGTGAACTTTTATCGCCCCTCTGAGTATGCAGAGAATATGTTTAAGCTGTTATACAGTAAAATAAATCTTCTTAATATAAAAAACACTTTAATATGCTAATTATACTTTTTTAATTGATTTCTCGGTGCACGTATATAATTTAAGCCACATAGTGTGGTATGATTGTGATATTTTACAAGGAACGAGGGTCTGATATGCACATAGAAAAATTCTTTCTTTCTATTTATCTTTAATCATACTTTAATATGAATTCTTACAATACATAACACAAATTTAGAATATTTTACTTATGTTTTATTTTTATAGGCTAAAAATTAAGATTTTATTACGTGAACGGTCGTCATTAGCAGATGACTTCATACGAAATGTCAAATATAATATAGTTAGTCATAAAAAATATGTTAAGAAGTTGAAAATCCTGGATGAAGTGGAAGCATACATGCAAGCACTCTCACACCGCAAGACACTTGAACTCATCTCATTTAGAGAAGAAGAGCAATTTAATGGATATAGATCAGGGCAGGGGATAAAAGATGTATTAAGGAGTTGTGCGATATTCCCAACACGCTGATTACGTCTAAATAGATAAAATCGATAAAAAGAAAGTTACTTCATAAATAAATATCCAATCAAAAGTGTTTATAAAAATTGTGGTCTAAATATATTAACAAATATGTATGTACTGCTTTTCCATTCCTATTCTTTTTTGGAATAAAGAAATGCGATTATTGAATAATTCTAATTTACACGTCATTTTTGAGGCTTGTTTTTCTTTCATTTAATACTTGTTCTGTAGGCATATTGCAAAATCACTAAAAATCTGGCCATATTCATTTTTAGAAAATATAAAAGAAATTCAAAGAATTGACATATTTCCAGATATATCAATACATGGAATAGTAATTTTTGAAATCATTATGCATATACTTATGATCAGTAGAAGAAAAACATGGAATAGTAATTTATGAAATCATTATGTATACACTCTTGATCAGTAGAAGAAAAACAAAGACGGAGTGATAAAAATTTTAACTTTGATTATTAAAATACAACTGTTTTATTTTCTTGAAAAAAATTCACCTGTTGTTATCGCAAGATATCAAGATTTTATGCGAAATTTTTTTTTTGATTTCAAAGTGGGCTGATATAATTTAAACGTATATAATTTTTTATTCTAAATAAATATGATAGTATTAACAAAAAATAAAATAAAAAAATAGTTTCATAATTTCCCAAAGGCACTAATATATTAGTATCTATCTTCATTTTATTTTTTAATATCAGGTTTAAGATCCAATGGTTCATATTCTACTTAAATAAAAAAAATATGAAGTTCCTAGGAATTCAAGTTTTTTAGTGTAAAAGTATTTAATTTAGACATTTTTCTTCTTTTTTAATTAGCATTTAATTATTTTCCAATATTTTTTTCTAAAGGATCAATAGCATTACATCTTTAATCAATAGTTTTATAATTTTATTAAACTCTTCAGATATAAGAAAAATTATAACCATTTAATATATGCCCAGTGTTTCTTAATATTTCTTTTCTTAATAATAGCCTAGATTTCTTAAACATATTTTTTTCTTATACTTTTTTGAAAAATAAAGAGTCTAATCTAGAAATCAAAAGCATTAAATAAGTAAAAAAACTCTTCTTTAGACATCAGTTTTGAAGATGTATAAATATTAATTATATAAATATTTCTATAATGTTAATATTTTTTTTAGAAAAATAAAATTCAAGTATAATAAAAAAAGATAAACAGTTTAAATTTGACCACACCGACGGGTTTCCGCTACGATTAAACATCCTCTTAATATCAATTTTAGATTTTATAACTAGCACTTGCATCCTAAAATTGATTAAAAATGATTCAACGGTACAATCAAGTATGCTTTATAAACTAAAAGGTATTATTTACAATGGAATAACCTAAGAGTGTTTCTTTTCATGTAGATAGCTGAAATAATTACTTGTTTGCTATTTATAAATGTACTCACGTGAGTATAATACGCAATAATTTAATTATAGTGAAAGAATAAAATTCGAATATCTAGACCTCCGACAATCGCTACTTTTTAATCGTGATAAATATTTTCAATGTCAACCAGATTTTTATTTTTAAAAATAAAAAAACAAAAATTATAGAAGCAGATAATATTTCGCATCCACGATTGTTTTTTATATTTAAATTTTTTTTTCTTAAATATAATAAGATAAAATATGTAACTATGATACTAATTCATATCAATAATTGTGTTTGGTGTTGCATATTATACTTTCATAAATATAATAAAATATAATAGCAAACTTAAGATATAAATCCGCATCTATAATCGTTTACTATGATGCATAAAAAAATTTTACAAACAAATGGTATATTGGAAAAATTGATGAGAATCCGGATCGATAAAATATTTTGTACGATAAAAAAATAGTCAATTGATCTACATGATATTAATATATTTAATAATATATTACCATGATTTATACATTTTTTTTTAAATAAATACTATAAAAAGAAAAAAATTTTAACTGAGTCGTTCAAATATTTTTTATGATGTCTGAATAATAATATTCAGAATATATATATACATTCATAAAAATAATTTTTTTTTCGATAATATTAAGGGCTCAGAGATAAAATCATTTAGAATAAAGCAAACCTAATGTTAATATTTCTTCTGTAGATACATATAAATTTGATTTAGTAAAAAATAAAAAATATTTAACAATTATAATACCATTCATGGCTGGAATAGGTTATAAAAATTTTTTATTTAAATTATAGCACATTTTATAGTAAAAGAATATGGTATTAGATGCACAAGCATGTTTTAAATACATTATGAATGTTTTAAATTGGAAGACTAAATACAAATATAATGTATATCTGACAATATTTATGATAAATTAACCATTATAAATACCTTTTGAGTAGAAAGATGATTGGGAAACTGAGAAAATAAAATAAAAGTTAATATTTAAAATCCATAAAGTTATGATTAATGTTCCAAGATTAGAATTTTAACTGTATTTATATGTATTGTATATTTATTAAGTCTTTTCTAAAACACTTTATTGCAAGATGATTAATGTCCTATTGTTCGGTATTTAAAAAGTTAGAACATCTGACGATATACTTAGAAAAACTTAATGTGGACATATTTTCATGCGTTTTTGCTTTTAAAAATATATAGTATACATGAAATATTTGTTAATTAGATTTTTTTTGATCTATGTATTTATCAAAATATACTTATTGCTTATATTAATGTGATTTCATTTTATATATAATAAAAATCGAATAGTTATAATTTTTATTTGATTACATCTTATATGTATTTACCAAGAGATACTGGTTACTTATATTCGATTTTATTCTTTTAATTATATTATTTAGCTAAGAAAGAATGCTAAATGCCTGTTTTTTCTATTACATCTAAATTAATATAGGTTAAAGGTATAAATTTTCTCACTCTAGGCGCCTTCACCCAATTTTTTTTTATAAAAATTTTAAGTTTTATCATTAATAAAATGCTATAAATGGTATTATAGGAGCGAAAAGTCAAAAAGTATAATTTTTTGTATGGGAAGCAAGTTAAAATATTGGAATTACACTTATTTCTAAATTAAGCAGGATTTTTTGTTAAAAAAGATTAATTTTTACTATTATAAGGATACTTAATTTATCGAGAACGTTTTAAGTATATATATTTGAATCATCAAGAAAATAAAATCCATTTTTATTTCTAACATCGAAATTTATATTTCTCGGCGTTAAAAAAAAGATTATATATCATGTATGGTATTTTACAAGTAGTCTATTCTATAAAACTGTATATTAATGCATTGTGAATTACAAAATACTAGCTTAAAATTTTTATAAAAAATAAATAAATTATTTATTCATTCTAGAAAATGTATCATATCACGTGATAAAAAAAATACGAATCCTGAGCATGTACAAAAAGAGTTTTCTTCACATATCTATTTTCTATTTTATACATTCTAGATATAATTCAAGGCATCAATAGTTTTAATATCGAGTCCAATTTACATACTGACTATATTACGTTGGTTTAAGAATTTTTAAATATATACGTCATAGCTTAAATTCATTTTCATGTATCTTAGAATGAAAGATATGGCTCAGAGATTATGATATAGCACGAAAAAATAATAGACGTAATATGTGTATTTTTGTATAGTTTATAGATAAAGAAATGCATTACAACATAAGTAAAAATTTAGAAAGGTTGTGATATACTTATACTGGACTAATTTTGGGCTTTATCTTATTTTAGCCATCCCATAAAATAGAATGAAGTTAGATGATTTATAAAGACGGTTTTCACTTTAAATTTTTCAACTTTAAAGATAATTTAAGTTATTTAATAAAGAAAATATTAAAATTCTAATTGAATTTACTTTATTTATTTATGTTTTACGTCTTCTACTTATAGGAAGTTCGCTTTATACTAATAGGAACTATTGCTTTACTGATGCTTCTCCATGTGGAACTCCCCCAGCATATCTTGTCACCCGAATTCACTCGAATTCTGCCATTTCTCATAGGCGGCAGTCATTATGAGGTGGTCAAAGGATTATGTCCACTGTTAATCGCTAAGAGTTACAAGCTACAACCACACTTACCTATATCCTTGCTTCACGGTGTAGGGTTTTTTCATTCTGGAGGCACAGTTCAACGGCTTACACAGCAACCTCCTATTTCTCATGACTTGTCAAGTATTTATGGTTTATCTTTTCTTGTTCACTGGCCGCCCACTTGGGTATTTTTCTTTAGAGTAAATTCGTTTCGGAAATTAGTGGGTGGGTAGAAGTGGAACCCGCGACCCCTCACCTTGGGGTCCAACTTGTAAACCACTCAACCATACCACCCATAATAAAAATGATATATATAATTATCGAAAATATATACAAAAAAAAATTCATTTAAAATAATCGTGACATATGGCTTTGCATAACACAATTTATAACATAATTAGATTTGAGGAAGAATGCCCGGAATAAAAAAATATAGTATAGTCCAATAAAGACCGATGAGCCTAAAATTTCTAACATAATTGAATCTGAAGAAGAATACTTGGAATAAAAAAATATAGTATAGTCCAATAAAGACCGATGAGCCTAAAAGCTAGATCTTATTAAGAAAAAATATATAATTTATCTGTCACAATATAATACCACCCATAAATTTTTTTCAAAAAATACCTTGACCTGTATAAATCGATTTTCAACAAGGTTATACGACACCAATATGATGAAAACCACACAATGCAGTTTTTATATGGCTTTGATAAGCCGATTAACCGTAAAATTGCATAATTTAGTTGTTTATCGGCAATAATTATCATTTTTTACAAATAAATTGCAATTTGTCTAGAGTGTAGGAGTATAGTAGATTCAAGCAAAAAACACATATTTATATATTCCAACATCAAATTAATACTTTTTCACTCCTACGCAAATACCCGCAATTATATTTTCATCGATTTTTTTAAGAGTAGATAAATATCCAAAAACTAAATTCTACACTATCATAAATATAAAATTATGCATAAATAGTAATAGACATGGGAGTAAAATGGAACTCATAATAATTATCGTGGTATTTATGATGTCTATGTAATTAAGCACAAAGTTGAAATTTGTGGACTTTGAAAAAAAAATATATATTAACGTAGATTTAATAGATGAGATCTTATCCAAGAAAAAAAAATGATGTTCCAATGGTAAATATATCACGTCATACTTGAAGAAAAAACGCAAAATAACAACCTTAAAATCAGGTAAAAGTTGGAATATATATTGTAATCATTTTAATTCACATCTAACAGTGCGTTAAGATGTTAATATTCGCATAGTTAAACTTATATTTATTCTGTTAATAAAACCAGTTTAAGTTATAAATTCCTTTTTTTCGTTCTAATAGGTACTTCAGTTAAGATGACAATAGATCCATGATTTTGTGTGAATTGAGAAAAAATGCTATGTGACTAATTTTTTATTTATCCTTTAAAAGTCGATCTTACAAGAAAAGAAGCATAAAATAATTACGGATAAATTAAGAAAAAAAACAAAATTATTTTTGTTAATGTTATTTAAGACGCAAAACAGACTTTAAAAGGTTTAACATAAAAGTTTTAGCATGTAAAAAGATTTTTTCTGACTTATTCTTGGTTTAAAAATATAATAAGCTGCAAAATACGAGATAAATAGACAAATATGTAGTGCACTAATATTTTTATATTTAGTAGTTAACTGTCATTATATAAATTTTTTTTTAAAAACGTAATATTCCTATGTTTTTTGAAGGATGATAATTTATAGAGCAAATTTTATATAAAGTGATGCGTATAATATGGAACTTGATATTTAGTACAGAAAAAAATCACGCTGTCTGTGATTTAATTTAAAGATAAAAAGGTAGTTAATGAAAAAAATGTGTGTGAATAAAAGGTGAACCAAATAAATATTGAAGTTTTAAAGCATATAGCGAATAACGAAAATATGAAAATTACTTTAGATACTTAAATTAAAAGAAATTAAATCATAATTTTACAATTGTAAAAAAGAATAAATGAATCAAATTATAATTAAACCCCATAGAGCATTAAATATTTGCTAAATTATCACTGCATATTCAAAATATTTTTGTGCTGTCTTAAATACACATCTAGTTTTGCGCGTTTAATTTTGAAAATTTCCATAAAGTTTTTCATTGCACAAATTCATTCATATTTATACATTGAAATAAATAGTTTTATTAATATTTTAGCTAATTCATAACAAGGATGTTTATGTATTAAAATTAATATCAAAACATATGTTTGCCATGAAATTATAAAAAAATTTAGATTTCAGCATAAAAACGACCTTATAATGTACATATACTATGCAGAAAGCTTAAGTGAAAATATTATATTTTATATGTAAATTTGCTAAAAAAAATGAATATGTAGATTAAACTATACTGTATAACCAAAAGTGTGGGTAACTTGCTTGAAAATAGAGTCAAAAAACCTTGAAATTTATTATTCAAATAAGTACATTTATACAATTGGACGGATTGTTTTTACAATTTTTATGCCATAAAAAACGTATTTTTGGAAAATAGTACTATTTTTGTACGCAAACCGTCAAATAAAAATATTTTTTAGATTTTTTGCATATTTTTCTAGCTATAAACCATATAAAAACTCAATGTAACATTTTTTATGCATGTATTTCCCAAAAAGATCATAATTGGAAAGAGTCGATAATTACTGGAAGCAAATAAAAAGTCAGACTTACATTTTAAACATATGATATTGATGTATTAAAGTATTTAATAATTTTATTAAAACTCTTTCTCAGCAAGAAAAATCGCTTAATTATCTAAACGCTAATTCAAGATAAAAAATTATTTAGCGTATTTTTTTTTGCAATGCACTCACTAATTATTATTTAAAATGCGTTTTTAAGTTTAGTTCAGTTGAAGACCCACATTTTAAATTAATTTGAATTGCTTTTGAATTACAGTAGAAATTTTTTTAGTTTTGTATATATTTTCCTTAAATTTATTTACCATCTCGTTGTTAATCTATTCTTTTTTGCTTTTTTTAACAACTAAATTTAAGAATTTTGTAAATTGGGTAATTTATTAGTCAACAGAAGCATAAAAATAAAATAAACATAGAAAAAAAGGAATTGCCATGCAAAAATATTGACGAATGACTTAAATAGATATACTACAGATCCTAAATAGATGTGGTAAAAAAAAATTCAGATAAAAATCTGCATAACATATAATAAAAATCCAAATTTTTGATTATTTTTAATCTTCATTTTGAAGACGCCGATCATAAACAAGGTTGAAAGTGCTGGTGTTTCGAAAAATAAGGATTGCAAATGGTTTTAAATTCTAAGAAGATTATATACATAAAAAAGCCTGCGAGATACTTTAAAATGCACATGTAATTATTGCTGTTTATGAGAAGAAACTTGCATGCAAAAAATTCAATAGGTATACTAGCAAATATGTATGATGCATTGAAATTTATAAAATAATACTTGATTAATGATCGGCTTGTGATATATATAGGGAAGATATGTACTGTAAAGAAATTCCAATACAAATGTGAATATTACACCACTTTCCACTCAAATTCCAAGGTAACATATCAAACGTATATAGTGAGCTTGAAAACGATAGTTTGTAATTTATATAAAAACTAGATAGATGCCAACACAAAGTTTGATTCAAACAGTGTGGAAGGCAAAAATGATGCTAAATAAATAGATATACCAAGATTAAAAATTTAAAAATTTTATAAAAAAGAAATCAATATTATCTTTGATTTTATACATGAAATTTTATAGTAAGATATTCTTTTCGCAAACTTTGTGTTCGTTTTAATCAAAAAAAACCTTTAAATTATGAAATTTTAGAAAGGCTCTTCCAAGGTTATTCCGAGTGAGCTTTTCTTAATTTCAGAAAAGTAAGAATTATAACAGAATAAGCTTACCAATGGTATTTTGTATCTTATTATGGCATTTTATATCCAAAATCTAATATATACTTTTATTAGGCTATAAGAAGAAAACCTAGGGTTTACTATAAGCCTAGTACTCAAATAAAAATGCCTATTAGCATTGTTAGATTAAAATGATTTTTAGGTTAATGCACTTCATATTTTTATTTATATTGCCCATAATTTTTTCAAAAATATATGATTTTAAATGAGTTCATGCTTTCTGATTGTAATATACGTATGCTTTTTTTATTGCATAAAGCAATTACCTTTTTTTTCAATGAAAAAATAAAAATGAATATTAAATACTAATATTCTGATAATTTTTGGCTAATAAAAGTGACAGCTATATAAACAAAAAACTGTGTATTATCGAAAAGTATCTTTAAGAATCCGATCATTGTATTGTGTTCTATATTAACATTGATAATTCGTATCTACTTGGTAGTAGATACAAGGCTTCTAGCATTCAATACGTAAATATAATAATATTTTGATTTAAGAAACATTTAATATATGAAAGTATGACTTAAGTAAGTAGAAGATAGAGAGTGAATACGAAAAAGCTGTAAAACATTTATGCTTCTATATCATTTAGGACTGTATCATATAAACAACATATAACCCAGCTTTCGTGTGTAATAAGGCTTTTTATAAATATATAGATGCAATAAAAAATTTTCGAAGCAAATATCATTGTTCTAAAAAAAATATACATATTTTAATAATATATGTATTCTTTTTCTCAATCATAAGCTATTTTTTTGACAGAATTCAAGAAATTTACTTTTTTATATCAAAAATTTTCAATTTATATTGTATATAGCATATCTAAAATAAAGTTCTTTTTATATAATAGATATCTTTTTGTTTCAAAACAATTTAATATTTTAGAAATTTTATAATTTTGCTTTTATAAAAATATCAAAATGAAAATAGAAATATTTTTTTGCCAAAGCGACATTATAAATTTATTAACTTGAACAAAAATCTATAGAATCAGATCTAGATGAATTTTCCAAATTTATAAATTAATTTCAGTCTAAAACGTTATTTGTTTCAAATTTTTACAATCTGATATAAATACAGAACTTTCTTATATTTGATATAATGAATACATTCTTTTATGTGATAAGTGCAATCTTATATTTATCTACCAGTAAAGAGAGGGTGAGGCCAAACAAAACGTGTGATTGTTTGCCGATGAACAATGAAGAGAGGACAATATATATGATGAACACGAGGAATCAGATAGAATTTGATGATCTATCATCTTATTGTAAAGTTAACAAGGAGAAAGAAATAGGATCCTTCTGTGAAATATTAGATGATCACCGAAATTCAGATGATAAATCGGTTAAAGGGATTTTTATTAACAATTACAAGAATGAATGTTCAAAAATAAAAGAGGGGATTGATTTATGCAAAAAGAAAATATCAGAATCTGATATGATCTCTAAAACAAATGGCGTAATAGAAGGATTAAACGGAAGCTTTAAATATGAGGGATCGAATTTTTATCAAGATTTTATTATGGATCGAAAGAAAAAAGATAAACAAGATAGTGAAAATTCATTACACACTGTAAAATCGAAAAATATTATAATAATAGGAATACAAGAGATTAATAATACAGTTGACAGGAAAAAATATTATAAAACAATATTTAGAGATAAAAGAGGAAATTTAGTGTATACAATTTTTGACAATACTAAATTCAAAAACCTTTATAAGTTAATGATCATGGTTTCAACTACTTATATGAAAAAATTCCTCTTCAAAACAGGAGTTAAGAGAAATAAAATAAAGCGGGTAGAAAATTCGGTGGATCTAAACCAATCAAAGTACAAGAAATTATCTTTGATATTATACAAAAAATCAAAGGCTATAAGAGACCCTAATTCTTTGCCTTTTTTTGATAACTACCAACTGAGTATTTTTGATCTACTAAAAAAATCAATCTTAAAAACCTCAAAAAAAGTTAAACTAACTGATCATGGCAAATTTGGTAATGAACCTCCTGACATCAAAATAACTTTAGAGGATGCTCTTAAAAGAACTAAGATCCGGTCAACAACGGATTTGAACAATGAAAGAAAATATGGGTGTTCAAAAATGGAATGCAAAACCTCATGGAAGATTCATAGGAAACATCTGGCTACTCCTATTCTTGGCATCAGATTTAACGACTGGGGTGCGACAAATAAATAAAAGAACTCTATATGATATATTTTTTTGTTTTATTGTATTTATAAATATTGAGTCAATTTTATCTTTGTTTTACAAAATCATAACATCACAAAATATTTATTATAAAGACAGAAATCGGATGCTGATGGATAATAAATAATAAAAATCAAGACTATCATATATATTTTAATGGTTTTACTGAATAAGTCTCAATTTTCTAAAATTTTTGTATTTTTATGATTTGAAGGAAATGGAATTGTTGAATGTGATATTTAGCTTTTTTATGGCTCAAAATAAATGTACTATAATATCAATCAGCTGATATTCAAAACAATTAAAATCGATTGAATAAGTGTACTTTTAAATTTGGATAATATAAGTTCATTAAAATTCACCTTATTAATATAATTTTTTTACGATATGGGTATCTGGTAATAGGTATAAGAAAAAGAAAGAAAAATTCCTAGACTAAACATACAAATAAAATCCAGATAAAGTAAAATCTTATCAACAAGGAATTTTTTGACGTAAGTATAACACACAAAATATTACTAGAGTGATCTTGACCACGGAAATCTGCAAGATTTACCACGAATAAATACAAATAAATTTAAGATGGTTTACACCTAGATCATAAAGCTTCTATATAGAATGAGAAAAAATGGCCTCAAAGGATCCCTTAGATATTGTAATGATATTCATAAATGTTTTATAAAAATTACCCGTATCAAAAATATACTTATAAAATACGACGGAAAATAATAAAAAAGCCATAGGGGGTGATTGAAAACAATAAAGAAAGCTAAAAATACTTTCTTATTAATTAAAACATAAAATGTGAATTATAAAAACAAAAAAAGGCACTCCGTAAACAAAAAAAGCAATTTTTTTATGAGAGAAAAATAACTCAAATTAAAAACATGCGTAAACGAGCACATAAGATCTCCAAAAATCGCACATGAATTTCACAATATTTAAAAAAGCCGAATATACATAAATCAAGATTCGGCCAAGAATTAATGCCAAAACATGAAAATTTGATATTTTTTTGCAGTAGTAAACTCCTGTGAGAAAAAATCAAAGCTAGTAGGCAACGCACAACTTTACCTTCAATTAATTCGATTTGTTTTTTACTACAAACGCTGCTGCTTATGACAGAATTTAACAATGTTTCATAAGAAAATGGCCAATTTAAAGCAAAATTATACGAGATGGTGTAAATGATACGTTTAAATAGAGGAAGTAAATATATTTTACGGTAATACTAATAAAAAAAATCACAACAAAAAATCCTATAAATAATATAAATTCAGGCTTACTGGATAAATGGTAACCATAATAAGGATATCTTCTTGATAATAACATTGTAGTACTAAGCAACATGAATATAAAAGTACATTGTCTATTATATTTTTTATCCTTTAAATTTACGAGCTAAGAGGCGACGATGATATATTTGCAGTGAAAAAAGTATGTTCACTGATTTACGTGTAGTGGTTAGAATATAAGAAAACTTGT